>NC_060119.1:265210664-265835664 GCF_021461395.2 Schistocerca americana | reverse complement strand
GGCCATAGACCTCAGTATGTGATATAAATTTGAACTCGATATGTCTACAGGCTCCTGGAAAAAAGGGGTCTTAACAGTCCGGCAGACATACAGACGGACAACAAATCAATCCTATAAGGGTTCCGTTTTTAACGACTAAGCCAAGGAATCCTAAGAAACAAAACAGAGTGATTAAGTCGGTAACTATCGTTTTTGCTATACTTTTTCTCCGAATATGCGATCTGTTGGTTTGGTGACATCATTTAAATGACAGAGACGCATGATTTATTGAAGTCATATGACTTTTCATTTGAGTTACTTACCAGCCAAGATCTACCTATGACACCTTGAAATTACTTAGTGCTTTGAGGCTCCGTCATTTCGCGTGCAAAGAGTGTCCAAGGCACGGGCAAGTTTCGCGAGTCGCCTGAACGACGTTTGAAACGTGTGTGATGCTACCTTTAGAGATAAATCCATGACTTACAGTTAAATAACTTCTCGTTTATTCGTTCGTCTGATTTACAGTGTATTTCTTTGTAACTGCTTTTCTTAAAGTCGATAGCTACCTGTGCCGCTAAAGGCAAGTGTTTCTTTAGTCTAGCGTATCGGTATTCCTCAAGGGCTGTTGTTATCTAATAGCATTTGAATACAGTGTACTTGATCTTCCTGGAATGTTCGAGGTCAATGAGAATCTGCTTTCGAGTCGCACATTGATTAAACAGGCCGCAGGCAAACACTGCAACCTTCCTTTGAATCAGCTAGACCTCATTCATTAGTTCGACATGCTAACAATTCCACGAGCATCCGCGCTCATTCTCTTTCTCATATAAATGCACGTACGCATAATGGATGCTTTGAGCAGAAAGCCATTGGGGTTTTCTTAATGAATAGTTGCAGTTACACGCTTCCTTTTCAGTTCTTTCAATGGCTTCATCAAAAGAACTTTCATCTTATTGCAGCAGAGTACGGGGCTAACATTTTTATGTACAGAGTGATTTACTGTATATGTTGTCTAAAATTATTCGACAACTTGGTTTCGTTACAGTATGTATGCAAGCGGTTGTCAAACTCTAGTCTTTTCCGTGAAAGTCTTGACAAATCATGCACTTTGTTAATATCTCAAACGAGAAGTCTTACAAAAAGCATAACTTCCTAATCGTCTTGTATGGCACTACTTGAGTAGTTCTTCAGTGAATATCGCAAGAGTCGCTTTCTAATTTATTATCTTAGAGTTAACCAGTGTAGAAAATTTGAGTATTTTAAATGTTGTGCTACTAAGGGACGTACAAACTGAAATAGAGAGAAAAACTCCGAAACTGAGATTAAGTTGACTTATGCGCTGTAAATTCATGGTTTGGCTAATTTGGCGTCGGAGGTGGTAGCAGGTGGACAATTCTACGGGATAATATGAAGTACGGATTGCTGCAGATAACGGTTGTAGTTGGTACACTGGATTGAAGATATCGCTGGACAGAAAAGAGTTAGCTGTCGTAGCTTCCACTGAGCGTTAGCGATGTAGCCATGACGGAAGCTATGAGATAAACGGGAAGGGAAGTATAAACGCGTTACATTGTTCACTTGGTGGTTTTTCTTGTACTAATCATATGTATCCTGTTCTACAATCAAAGCATGCCATTGTTATTACCGTATTTGTAGATTTGTTTTAAATGTAGTCGTTACTAGAGCAAAAGTCGGTTACTTTATTTTACCTAGCAGATGTTGGGTACCACAACAGTACTGGAAATTCCGTTGGTCTAAGTTGGTAAGTGTGGCGAGTGTGTGTGTGTGTCGGCACGATGGAAATGGATGTTGAAGTCTGGTTGGCACAGGTCGGCGTCCGTCGATCGCGACAACTCCGAACTCTATGTAACTCTTAACACAAACTCCTCGCTTTGTTTGGCTAGTTTCAGATACTATCTCCCTTTAACAGATATTCGCGTATCGATGGAACAGCACGCCGAAATGTATAAGCGGCCTTCGCTTGTAATTGAAGCAATGGTGTTCGAAGGATGCCTGTCTTCTTTATTGCTTCACACAGCGACTGCATCACTCGGTACCACAACAACTTCCTTTATCTGAAACAATAAACCAAATATCTTTCGCGTGTTCTCGACGGACTTATAGGTTTACGCGAAACTTGATAACAGTACTTTTTATGCCCGATTTGCAAATGAATATTCAAACATAGGTAATATGATATCTCGAATTATAAGTTCCACCATTCAAGCCGATGCCACATTATAGCCTTGCGAGGATGGCGACTTGTGAAGTATTATAACATCGTTAATGCGTCGCTACGGTGCTAATTCAACAACTCTTAAGTCGTAAATCCAGAGCTAATGTATTCTCTAAATAACGTACAGAAAGCGTCGTAATACAATGTTCAATTACTGTTCGCTGTTAATAATGTCACTCAATTACCTTTAGCTCCGGCGTTCTATCAGAAAATAATTATTCACAGTTACACAATAAAGTTCAATTAAATGATGTAGACGACATGAAGTATTAAAGTTATAACTGAGTTTATTGAACTTCTGAAGCATACCGATCTATCATTCAAGGAATTGAAGCTACGATTTACATTAGCAATTCTGACATTGGCTACAGCTTCCAACAACTCGGCGTACCTGTGAATTCTTCATGATTGCGTGTATATGTTTCCTACTCAAATCTATTTGTAGAATTTATGTCGGCGTCTGGTACATTGCTGTGTCCTTCAATGTTCATGACGATTACAGATCACGACGACTAGATTCCAGAATAGATTATGTATCACACGTGTTACCTTTCCCTCGCGTATAATATCGGTTCCGTTGTCTGGCTAAACAGTAAATATTGTATCACCTTTCTTCAGAACTTTGACTAATACGTCAAGACGATACTCGAAAAACTTAAAAATTCCAAATCGAATTGAAACAATCTAATATCGGACAATAAGCGTGCTTCCACCGCGACGTCTACAGGACAGCGTATTATCATCTCCATTGAAGTTTTTCATTGTAGTCTCAGCGAACTTACAGGTTGATTCGGCTACAACTCTTTACTTGGATAAATGTTACCTCTGATCCCTTTACCTCGTCTGGGTTTTAACCTTCGTAAAGCATATATTTTGAATTATTTATTTAGAGTTTCATGCTTCGTAGATTAAGTGATCATCTGATAGTCTTTGATTTAGTTCTTTCCGTGGAATAGATGTTAATTCCCTAGTATTTCTGTTGGTCAAACTTTCAATAGTGTTAATACTTTGTTGCCAGTAGCTACCGTCAAGGTCAGGACAACCAATTTTTATATCTTTTTCTCTTAAAAGGGACATCATTATGGGCTCTATATTCGGGGTGTTCTGTAAGGGAACCAGAGCGGCAAAGAATACTCAACATTGACTCGAACAAGAGATTTTTAAGTGACTTCGTTGCTGTATGAATCACACTGGTCATAATTCCTCCAATAAGTATGAGCCACTCATAGATTAATAATCGCTGCACCTTAAATCGCGCCGGCCGGTGTGGCCAGCGGGTCTAGGCGCTTCAGTCTGGAACCGCGCGACCGCTACGGTCGCAGGTTCGAACCCTGCCTCGGGCATGGATGTTTGTGATGTCCTTAGGTTAGTTAGGTTTAAGTAGTTCTAAGTTCTAGGGGACTGATGACCTCAGAAGTTAAGTCCCATAGTGCTCAGAGCCATTGAGCCTTAAATCGCAATGGAAAGAGAATCGTAGATACTACATTGTTATGCTGATCGCCTAACGAGTAGCCAAACGACATCGGATCTTTTCCCCTACTTGCGCGCATTAAATTATCTTTACAGGCACCTGCTGATCTTTGATTAGGGCACTAATCATCTGTAATTTGCCTCCTTTTTAAAACACGTTAGTAAAACCGTATTTTGCTTTAAAAGAGTCGAAATATGGTCGGGATCTATTTTGGGACGTACCTTTGGTCATCATTATCTTCCATATATCTATCTCATAATTTTTTCTTCGTGTAAAACGTACCGCTATTTTTCTTCCGATATTTCTTGGAGATCTATTTCAATATTTTCTAACGCCGATAGTCCATTATTATTCACTATCTATTACTGAAGTGTTAGTATGTCCTACACGTGACTCATCACACAGAGAAGTAAAATCATGTTTGAAGCGAGCCGCCCCTCTCGTAACGGTTGAAAATGAAGAAATAGGCCTTACAAGCCATCACAAATTATGTTTTACAAGGTTATCGCCGATATAAATTCATCAAAAGAATTTTATGACGTCGTAAATTTCCAATCTATTCCCGTTTATGAGGCATGCATATTACAGTTACTTGAAAACGGCGGATAAACAAAATTATACAGGAAATAAAGTTGAGAGTTTACGTAAGACTTTGTGCAATGCGCCTTGACATAACATGTGGTAGGGAGCTGATGCCGAGTGAAAGAATATAACAAAACCTAAATTTTATTGCAATGTGGTAGGGAGCTGATGTCGAGTGGAAGGATACTGGGCGCCGAATTATTAACATTATTAAAAACACTAACCATCTCATTAAAACACAGGAAATGATTCAAGACAATATGAACAGCTCCTCCCCCCCCACCCCCACCCCCGCAATTAATTCAATTAATTTCGAACAAAGCAACTGGTGGTAGATATAACATAACTTTCAGAAATCACGGAATGAAATTTAAGAAATATGTTGTTTTTGAGAACAGTATTAATTTTAAAAGAACATAAATGCTTAGCGTACAGGTCACAAGTCTTTATAACTAACCTGCACTTTCCTTATTACAAGTTCAGAAAACATATCGAAAATAGCTGACAGGTCATTAACATCAGCCATCCACTATCACGTGACTGTTCGCAGATAATTAAAAGGAGTACCTTGGTCCCAGGCAAACGGATATTAAATTCAAAGTGTGAATAGCTCGGAGTTGCAGAGCCAAGCAGTTTCTCTTTCTTCACTTTTAGTGTGAATGGCGATCGCCACTAGAAAGAGAGGTACTCTCAGTAAAGGCGTTTATCGTACCCTGTCCTCTTTAGCCGGACACACAATATAAACAACATATACACCGAGCCCTCCTGTAACATACGAACCACTAATTAACAATTTGCATTTAGAACACAAACCGATACTGTAAATACACTTGAAAAGGGCGAACGTTGCGCATGAAGCACCTGATTGCAAAGTAAACAACAAATTTTAATAACAGGTGCGACCAAACTTAGTCAAACGGCTCGAGCACCACTAGTTTACTCACACACATTCGCAGAAACGTAAACTGAGTGAGGTCATTTAAAGTATTCGTGGGTCAAGATGTTAACATGTCATGATGAATAACCAGGATGGCTAGTTAGTATACGCACTGCGCATCCCATCATATTCATGCGCATGGTAACCGGACGAGTACCATAATTTCTTGTAGACCGAAGTGTAACTTGAGAATTGCTTGACCAAGGGCTGCCATCAAGCAGATGTTATGACGGGTTTACTGGGAATCAGTCACCAATGGATGCTATTCACCACATGCCTCTGCAACTGGCTTTTGAAACTGGCAGACAGGAACCCAACCCAGCACCCCAGTGGATACAGGCTTGTTGCAAATTCAGATGTCGAGAACAAGTCGAGTTCCGCGCATCGCATAGTTGTAGCTTGTTCAACGAGCAATCTTCACGGCCGCAGCCAACACTCAATCCCACTGAACCCACAGTGACAAAAAGCACAACTTTTAGCAGCGGGCCAAGGATACTGTCGGCCACGACATCACAGCGTCCACTGCCATTCGCTCTCAAACACACCACTTAACCCTCCGTCACTTCCAGAGCGCTTCCTGGTTTTTTTTCTTTATTGTAATGTGATTTCCCTTTCCCATACAGGCAGGGGAGGGCTGGCAGCGGAACGGTCCACCGCCCTTCAGCCAAATGGTTTTAACAAAAATACGAGGGGAACTCTAACAACTGTTACGTAAAACGGGCGTAAAAAGGGAGATATAAAAATACAGTAAATGGAGGTGATGGTAATTAAAATATACACCAATTTGAGGACATTGGGAGCCAATTAAAAAGTTGACATAAAGTTGCATGCTTAAAATCACTGGGGTCAAACACAAGGTAAAAGTCGGCCACAGTATAAAATTCACACAGAGTGAGACACTTAAAAAACAAAACCACTGGAAACGACGAAACACACACAAAGAATAAAAAAACCCTCTGGTAGGGACCTGCTGAGGGGCTAGAGGTTGGAGAGGAGGGAAAAAGATGGGAGGGGTTGGGATGGTTGGGGAAGGAGACCAGACAGTGAGGTCATCAGTCTCATCGGATTAGGGAAGAATGGGGAAGGATGTCAGCCATGCCCTTTCAAAGGAACCATCCTGGCATTTGCCTGGAGCGATTTAGGGAAATCATGGAAAACCTAAATCAGGATGGCCGGACGGGGCATTGAACCATCGTCCTCCCGAATGCGAGTCCAGTGTGCTAACCACTGCGCCACCTCTCTTGGTGATTGGAGGGGGGGATGGGAGGCGGAAGGAAGAGGAAATAGGGGGGCAGGGGGCGCCCCGAGCGGCAGGAGGCGCGCAAGGTGGGAGATGAAGAGGGAACACTACACAGGAAAGAGTGCAGAGACACTGAAGGGAAGCATGGGAGTGGGAGGGGGTGTAGGAGGGGGAAAGCCGCTCAGGAGAAGGGAGGGGTAGCCCTGAGGAGGAGGTAGGAGGAAGGTGGGGCTAGAGTTGGTAGGATAGGTGGACATCAGAGTGAAGTTCATCATCCGGGAGGGCTAGGTGCTGGAAGTTGCATTGGGAAAGGAGTTGGAGGATGTGGAGATGGGTGGGACACAGTGGTAAAGGAGCGGCAACAGGCTAGCTGTGGAGACAAAGGGGGACACTAGGGGATGGTGAGGATCGAGTCTGCGGGCAATATACAGGGTGCTGATATGTTCAAGGAAAGGAGAAGGTGGGGGAAGGGGGTGAGGTCTTAGAGGATGCCCATGGGAGATTGTAGGCGGATACAGAAGGCGAGGAAGACTGCGTGGCAGGGATTTGGAGGTGTTAAAGAACCTGGGAGGGGCAGAAATCCAAGCAATGCTGGTATAACAAAGGATGGGGCGGATCAAGGATTTGTAGGTGTGAAGAATGGTAGAAGGATACACTCCCCATGTCTGGCTGGACAGGAGTTTCAGGAGGCTGAGTCTATTGTGGGCTTGGTGTTGGACTGTAAGGAGATGGGGAGTCCAGGTGAGGTGGCGGTCGAGGGTGAGGCCTAGGTATTTGAGGGTAGGAGGGAGGTGGATAGGACAGCCATAAATGGTTAGGTAGAAATCATGGAGACAGAAGGAGCGAGTGGTGTGGCCTATGATGATCGCCTGGGTCTTGGAGGCATTGACACGAAGGAACCACTGGTTGCACCAAGTGGTGAACAGGTCGAAGTGGATAGCACCTCCTGGCCGCGAGAGCGCTTAAATGCTGGCCCACAGAGGTGCCATCTGCAGGCTTCAAACCGCTTGAGAAGCTATCGCGGCCAGAGAGGCTAATAAGGAGCGGGAACTATCGACATCAATACGTGCCAGCACAGTAAACATATGTCAGCTGCAGTATCTCCGCATCGGTAATTTTTCACCAAATCCTCCTACTTCATTACACAAATACGGCACGAAGACGGGGCGATTCTGCAATGTGGCACATCTCTCACTGGAAAGAGGAGAAGACAAATATTTGGGAATCGGGGAACTGATGGATTAAATTCAGTTTTGAAATCGTGTAAGTTGTGTAATTGTGCGCATCTGGTAATCGTACGCATCCAGTATTTGACGATAGCAGTAAACTTGGCATATTCCAACGAATGTTGTCGTCTTTCTAGTTCTTGTACGTAACAAGAAGGCAGGTGCCTTTTGAGGTGTGTAATGCTTGAATGTGGGGCAAGTGAAACGGTGCAGTTTCTTGTAATTTTCAGCAGATGGAAAACAGTTATTCTGCAAGTAATCGTATCATTCAATGGATTTACTTTCCATATATGACAGTTTAAAGTACTGAACCTAATGGCGTTGGTGTATAATGGCAGACCGAGGTAATGGTGCGCTAAAAGACGACAGTTGGGAGCATCCATAAATTACGTGAAACGCTTAGGAGGGTGGGAGGGGGAAGGGAGGGGAAGGGCGTCGAGCAGAATCTCACCCAATCTCAGACAATTGCAAGAAAAGTGGATTAAATTAAGTAAAACATTTTTCTCCTCTAAAATACGACTAACTCATACACAAAAATAGGTATGGCTGGTATGCTAATGCCGCACAGTAGCACAGAGGACCCTAAATTGTTTATACTAGATTTAATTAAAAATAATTATGCAAATTATGTTTTTTTCAATAAATCCAACGCAATCGAGCACAGGTTGATGTATTTACACTAAAAAGACGTATTTTGAAATATATCACTTGAGAGCCGGCAGCTCGTGGTCTTGCAGTAGCGTTTTCTCTTCCCGTACACGGGGTCCCGGGTTCGATTCTCGGCGGGGTCAGGGATTTTCACCTGCCTGGAGATGACTGGGTGTTGTTGTGTCGTCTTCATCATCATCATCCATCCCCATTACGATCGGAGGAAGGCAATGGCAAACCAACACCGCTAGGACCCTGCCTAGTCGACCGAGCGAGGTGGCGCAGTGGTTAGACACTGGACTCGCATTCGGGAGGACGACGGTTCAATCCCGCGTGCGGCCATCCTGATTTAGGTTTTCCGTGATTTCCCTAAATCACTCCAGGCAAATGCCGGGATGGTTCCTCTGGAAGGGCACGGCCGACTTCCTTCCCCATCCTTCCCTAATCCGATGAGACCGATGACCATGCTGTCTGGTCTCCTTCCCCAAAAACCAACCAACCAACCTGCCTAGTCGGCGGTGCGGCCCGTATCGTCCCCAACGCTCCTCGGAGTGTGGGATCTCGTCATCATCATCGAGAGTAATAGGGGGGAGGAGGAGATCGAGCCAAATCTCGCATCATTTCAGCAAGGGGGAAGGAGATTCGAAAAAACACCAAAATTGCCTCACGTAATTAATGAACGCCCCCCAGAGAATCACATCCCCGTGAAAAGTAAGGAAAACTTGTTGTGGCCGGAAGAATCTGAAACCAAAAGTGAAAGAGAAAGCAAACAATGAAAAGAAACAACTGACTGGATGAAAGAACAAGACCTCGTAAACTGTACGTTGGTGCTTTAGTGAGCAGCCATCAAAGAAGAAAAATAAAATCAGAAGCAATCACTGGAGTCATGGCAGGTTTCGGATGTTTCGAAACATTTGTGATTAGACGATGATGATTTCAATAATTAGTTCAGTGTTGCGTTGAAATCATTATCTACAAGTAGGAAAAAATCCTTATAAGTTATGCTACATGTGTGGGAAGCAGGTAATGACAAAGAACTATGGTACACGTGTGCTCGGTGCTCTGCTTGCACTCACGTTGCATGTATTGGCGAAAAGACATGACAAGACTATGTTTCATGATGACTGCTTATCAAAGAAATGAACACTCCAAAAATTGATGAAATGCGAATGTAAAAGGGAATACCCATTTCATTGTTCTAATTCCTCAGTAGAAATTGGCAGATAATTTATGCTGCCATTGCATTCACTAGTGTGTATTTAATATAAGCTTATATTTTCACAGATACAGTTCCCGAACCATTGTGGGTAATTACCTCATGGGGCGGAGACTCGAGGAAATCGCAGCTATGTGATATTTGCACTTTAGTATGCTGTTTTAACATTTATCCTGATTTTGTATAGTAAAAGTAGAAAAACTGCACAAATCTTACGTACCGTTTGTTTTAAGTTACTTATAATGAATGTGTCAAAAAAATAATTTTTGGTGAAGTGTGCATTGCTCCCCCTTTTCCCCATACTATATTACTGTAAACATGACAAAAATACTTTATTCGAAATACAAAACGTGAGAGTGTTTTCGTCAGAAATAACAGTAGAAGTTTTCAGGACATTCGTTAACCGATAAATTTCTTTTTCTTTTCTGCCTCTATGTTTACAAACATACTCCGCAAGGCAGAGTACAGTGCACAGCAGAGAGTATTCTTTAGCACCACTAGTCATTACTTTCCTCTTGCCGGCTACAGTGGCCGAGCGGTTCTAGGCGCTTCAGTCTGGAACCGCGCGACCACTACGGTCGCAGGTTCGAATCCTGCCTCTGGCATGGATGTGTGTGATGTCTTTAGGTTAGTTAGGTTTAAGTAGTTCTAAGTTCTAGGGGACTGATGACCTGAGATGTTAAGTCCCATAGTGCTCAGAGCCATTTGAACCCTGAACTGCTGTAATCCGACCTGGTGCGGATACCAAACACTCAAACAGTTCTCAACAATGGGTCGGGAAAGTGTACTATGTGTAGTCTCCCCTACAGATGGATTATACGTTCCTAAAATTATTCCAATAAACCGATATCCACCATTCGTCTTCCCTACTACAGTCATTTCATTCTCGTCACATTTAATACAGCTTTTCAATGCTACACCTAGATATTTAATCGACGTTACTATATCAATTGCTGCTCACCTTATGCGCCAGATCATTTATATACATAGGAAATAGCAGCAATCCTATCAGACTTCCATGGGGTATTCCTGACGATACCCTTGTCTCTGTTGAACACTTGCCGTCGAGGACGACGTACTGGATTCTGTTAGTTACTATGTCTATGAGCCACTCGCATATCTGAGGACGTATTTCGTACTGTCGTATCCTCATTAACATTTTGCAATGGGGCACCATAAATGCTTTTCGGGAATAGAGGAATGTGGAACCCGCCTGTTGCCCCTCATCCACAGTTCTCAGGATGTCACGTGAGAAAAAGGGAACTAAGTTTCGGACTAACGATGTTTTCTAAAACCTGCCGATTCGTGGACAGTGTTATCTGTTGTTCGACTAGTCAGTGCCTAGAAAATTATGAGAAAAAGAATCCTGTAGTGTTGAGAGCTCTATTTAATTACATTGTTTTGATTACTACCCCCCCTCCCCCCCCCCCCCCCCCCCCACGACTTAAAACTGTTGTGAAGCTTTCAGCGAAGAGAGGTTCATCCCTTTATTCAGCTTCAAATGCTTACGTAAAACGCATTTCACGCCCGTAAAAATTTCCACTCGCCGTGTTTGAAAAAAAAAAAAAAAAAAAAAAAAAGCTGGCTGACACGGGAGGTCGGACACACCTCGTGTGTGAGCCAGCTTCTCTTTATATCGCTCGCTGACTTTGTCCGTTTTTTCAGCGCTCTCCCTGACGACTGTGGGGACCGGCTGTAAAAACAGCAACCCGCGCTCGCCGAACGTGACGTGAATCTCGCTGCGGTGCGGCGCTACTGCTCCAAGAGAATTAACGCCGAATGAGACTCCTGCAGCCTGCGCCAAACACTGCGTCACCCCGAACTACGTCAGACACAACTTTACTTGGCGAATCTGGAGAGCGCCGTGTCTTAGCTTTGAGCTATTCCGCAACTTTTGCAGCAGGGCAGTCCGACCTCAGCTTACCTGGGCCACACTGGAAGAAGAAGAGTATTTTTGGTCCGCACATAATGTACAGGGCTATTACAAATGATTGAAGCGATTTCATAAATTCACTGTAGCTCCATTCATTGACATATGGTCACGACACACTACAGATACGTAGAAAAACTCATAAAGTTTTGTTCGGCTGAAGCCGCACTTCAGGTTTCTGCCGCCAGAGCGCTCGAGAGCGCAGTGAGACAAAATGGCGACAGGAACCGAGAAAGCGTATGTCGTGCTTGAAATGCACTCACATCAGTCAGTCATAACAGTGCAACGACACTTCAGGACGAAGTTCATCAAAGATCCACCAACTGATAACTCCATTCGGCGATGGTATGCGCAGTTCAAAGCTTCTGGATGCCTCTGTAAGGGGAAATCGACGGGTCGGCCTGCAGTGAGCGAAGAAACGGTTGAACGCGTGCGGGCAAGTTTCACGCGTAGCCCGCGGAAGTCGACGAATAAAGCAAGCAGGGAGCTAGACGTACCACAGCCGACGGTTTGGAAAATCTTACGGAAAAGGCTAAAGCAGAAGCCTTACCGTTTACAATTGCTAATCATGATCAGCAATTCATGTCATGGCCTCCACGCTCTCCCGACTTAACCCCATGCGATTTCTTTCTGTGGGGTTATGTGAAAGATTCAGTGTTGAAACCTCCTCTACCAAGAAACGTGCCAGAACTGCGAGCTCGCATCAGCGATGCTTTCGAACTCATTGATGGGGACATGCTGCGCCGAGTGTGGGAGGAACTTGATTATCGGCTTGATGTCTGCCGAATCACTAAAGGGGCACATATCGAACATTTGTGAATGCCTAAAAAAACTTTTTGAGTTTTTGTATGTGTGTGCAAAGTATTGTGAAAATATCTCAAATAATAAAGTTATTGTAGAGCTGTGAAGTCGCTTCAATCATTTGTAACTCTATCAACGATTTATGATTGTATTGATGGAATATTCCGTCGGTCCTTGGTTTATTGTGGAACATCAAAATTTTGTATTCAAGTTTTTAATTTATGATTTTCTATTTTAAGCTGGAATTAATTTGACATTTTATATGTGAAATTTCATTGATAATTTTATATGTAAATAATTACGAATCACGGAATTAATGTCATATTTCCCTTTTCGTTTGTGAAAGTAATGTATCACTATCAGGTTCGATCGAAGTGTTTGCAATTCTCAGGGTATTCTCAAGGTGTTCGTCTCATATTTTCTTTCTATTTTTAATCCTTGTGAGCTTTACGCTTGAAAATAACTGTTCACGAAAGTACGTGATTTCAAACAAAGATGACATACAAACGGAAGGGACAAAGAAACTGGTGCACCTGCCTTGTATCATGTAGGGCCCCCACGAGAAACAGAAGTGCCTCGACACGACTAATGTCTGAAGTATTGCTGAAGGGAATTGACCACGAATCCGTAAGAGTATGAGGAGGATGGAGATCTCTTCTGAACAGCACGTTGCAAGGCATTCTAAATATGCTCAACAATGTTTATTTCTGGGGAGTTTGGTGGTCAGCGAAAGTATTTAAACTCAGAAGAGAATTACCGAAGCCACTCTGTAGCAATTCTGGGCGTGTGAGGTGTCGCATTGTCCTGCTGGAATTGCCCAAGTTAGTCAGAATGCACAATGGATATGAATGGATGCAGGTAATCAGACAGGATGCTTACGTACGTGTCACCTGACAGAGTCATATATAGACTTATGAGGGGTCCCATATCACTCCAATGTCCCACACCATTACAGTGCCTCAACTAGCTTGAACAGACCCTGCTGACATACAAGGTCCATGGATTCGTGGGGCTGTCTCCATAACCGAACACGTCATCCACTCGATACAACCTGAAACGAGACTCATCTGGCCAAGCAATATGTTTACATTCACCAACAGTCCAATGTCGGTGTTGACGGGCCCAGGGGAGGCTTAAGGTTTGTGTCATGCAGTCATTAAGGCTACACGAGTGGGCAAAAAAAAAAAAAAATGGTTCTAATGGCTCTGAGCACTATGGGACTCAACTGCTGTGGTTATGTCCCCTAGAACTTAGAACTACTTAAACCTAACTAACCTAAGGACATCACACACATCCATGCCCGAGGCAGGATTCGAACCTGCGACCGTAGCAGTCGCACGGTTCCGGACTGCGCGCCTAGAACCGCGAGACCACCGCGGCCGGCACGAGTGGGCATTCGGCTCCGAAAGCTCATATTGATTATGTTTCTTTGAATGGTTCTCACGCTGACCTTATTGATGGCCCAGCATTTAAATCTGCAGCAACTTGCGGAAGAGTTGCGCTTCTGTCACGTTGAACGATTCTCGTCAGTTGTCGTCGGTGCCGTTCTTGCAGGATCTTTTTCCGGCCGCAGCGAAGTCAGAGATTTAACGTTTTGCGGGATTCATTATATTCGCGGTACACTCGTGAACTCTTGTTTATCACATGTTGACTTCACAAGTTGAATCGGTTAAGTGGATATAATGTACATCTGAGTTTTTGGGTAACTGCCAAGATTGTATGGACGTGTTGCCTTGCTTAGGAAACAGCTACGACATGATGCTGGAGATCGAGGAAAAGGAGGGCATCGACGGAAGTAAACTATAAGGAGCGTAGAATACGTTAAATTTGTGAACATAGGCTACTGAATGTACATAGTTAGAAATACACTCCTGGAAATTGAAATAAGAACACCGTGAATTCATTGTCCCAGGAAGGGGAAACTTTATTGACACATTCCTGGGGTCAGATACATCACATGATCACACTGACAGAACCACAGGCACATAGACACAGGCAACAGAGCATGCACAATGTCGGCACTAGGACAGTGTACATCCACCTTTCGCAGCAATGCAGGCTGCTATTCTCCCATGGAGACGATCGTAGAGATGCTGGATGTAGTCCTGTGGAACGGCTTGCCATGCCATTTCCACCTGGCGCCTCAGTTGGACCAGCGTTCGTGCTGGACGTGCAGACCGCGTGAGACGACGCTTCATCCAGTCCCAAACATGCTCAATGGGGGACAGATCCGGAGATCTTGCTGGCCAGGGTAGTTGACTTACACCTTCTAGAGCACGTTGGGTGGCACGGGATACATGCGGACGTGCATTGTCCTGTTGGAACAGCAAGTTCCCTTGCCGGTCTAGGAATGGTAGAACGATGGGTTCGATGACGGTTTGGATGTACAGTGCTCTATTCAGTGTCCCCTCGACGATCACCAGTGGTGTACGGCCTGTGTAGGAGATCGCTCCCCACACCATGATGCCGGGTGTTGGCCCTGTGTGCCTCGGTCGTATGCAGTCCTGATTGTGGCGCTCACCTGCACGGCGCCAAACACGCATACGACCATCATTGGCACCAAGGCAGAAGCGACTCTCATCGCTGAAGACGACACGTCTCCATTTGTCCCTCCATTCACGCCTGTCGCGACACCACTGGAGGCGGGCTGCACGATGTTGGGGCGTGAGCGGAAGACGGTCTAACGGTGTGCGGGACCGTAGCCCAGCTTCATGGAGACGGTTGCGAATGGTCCTCGCCGATACCCCAGGAGCAACAGTGTCCCTAATTTGCTGGGAAGTGGCGGTGCGGTCCCCTACGGCACTGCGTAGGATCCTACGGTCTTGGCGTGCATCCGTGCGTCGCTGCGGTCCGGTCCCAGGTCGACGGGCACGTGCACCTTCCGCCGACCACTGGCGACAACATCGATGTACTGTGGAGACCTCACGCCCCACGTGTTGAGCAATTCGGCGGTACGTCCACCCGGCCTCCCGCATGCCCACTATACGCCCTCGCTCAAAGTCCGTCAACTGCACATACGGTTCACGTCCACGCTGTCGCGGCATGCTACCAGTGTTAAAGACTGCGATGGAGCTCCGTATGCCACGGCAAACTGGCTGACACTGACGGCGGCGGTGCACAAATGCTGCGCAGCTAGCGCCATTCGACGGCCAACACCGCGGTTCCTGGTGTGTCCGCTGTGCCGTGCGTGTGATCATTGCTTTTACAGCCCTCTCGCAGTGTCCGGAGCAAGTATGGTGGGTCTGACACACCGGTGTCAATGTGTTCTTTTTTCCATTTCCAGGAGTGTAAGTATAAGGATTAAAAGTAGAAAAGAATATGTACAGAAAATGACCTATCATATTATATACAACAGGATTAAGACAAGTTTGAAAGAGAAGTAATAACACGTACACTTAAAAGAAAACGATTAGCACAGAACTTAAGAACTAAGCGACTTACTTACAGCACGCGAGTAAGCTACTATGAGGAAGGTATAATGAAATATACACACAGAAAAATGCATGTGACTGACGCGTAAGCTATAAAATAAAATATCGTACAAGAGGAGCAGTTGTGCACTTATAGAACTACACTTCTTTACAGACAACATTAGAAGTAGTGAGCTTAATGCACAGGGAGAATACATAACCGCAAATTTCCTATTACAAAACTCACTTATGTTAGTTGCTATTAATTACATAGTATCTTATGGGAAAAGCATAGGCAGCAGAATTGTAAACATGAATCGTACAACACTCGAGAGATAAGCTAAGTAAATACGAAAACGAACCAATATGCACACAGCGTAATTACATGAACTTCAACAAAATAATGGAGGTAAGTACTGTATGTTTAAAAATCAATATGAAGAAATAACTAAAATTTCACTGCTGGATTATACTTGGAAGTAGAGAGAGTGTGAAAGATTTTAGATTTAACTGGAGGTATTAATTAATTAATCGACGTTTGTGGTGACATATAATACATAGAGTGAAACTAGGAAGAGAATGAAAGTGTATTAGAGTAATATGAGATTATTTATATTTATGGGAAAAAAATAAATAGAGTGGTGGTGCCAGAGTGAAGACTCTACAGGTAATATATGGATATAAATGGAGATTTGTGTGGAAGATTTTTAATGAATAGTTGTATGGGTGTACGGTGATGAATATAAAAATGACTATTACAGTGGTACCTAGGAAAGGGACACGAAAGCGACGTAAGAAACAATAGATTATATAGTTTTAAGTCTTAGAATGAATAACTGTATGAGAGTGGACAGCGAAGTATGATGAGACATGCATGGTAAATAATTGTGAAAACAAACATCTTCAAGAAGCAGTGAAGAATAAAGAAGAGAGAGTGAAGTCAATAGTACAAAGGTACACAGTATATTTAACGTACATCACAGCACAATAACTTACCACACATACATCAGAATGAAAAACAACTTCGTATGAAAACTATTTCCTTATCGACTAACTGTTACAGTTTGAGCAACCATAAGTGAATATAAATGGAAATTTTATATACAATTCGAACGAGCCGCGCGGGATTAGCCGAGCGGTCTCAGGCGCTGCAGTCATGGACTGTGCGGCTGGTCCCGGTGGAGGTTCGATTCATCCCTCGGGTATGGATGTGTGTGTTAGGATAATTTAGATTAAGTAGTGTGCAAGCTTAGGGGACTGATGACCTTCGCAGTTTAGTCCCATAAAATTCCACACGCGTTTGAACACAATTCGAACGAGGGATGAACGCAAAATGCAGTGAAACAATATTTTCTGCACTGAGTTCTTGACACATGCAGAAGTGAAAGCAGTACATTTAGCATAAGCACCTTATTCTTTAGAGGGAATGAATTATGAGTGAAATTACACGTGACAAAAATACAGTAAATTTACTAGTCCACACTTTAGGAAGGTAAACATGTATATGCCGTTGCACCAATAAGGCAGATATACAGCTTGAAATACATGTACATGACAGCAAAATATTACGATTGGCGAAGTCAGGATTGTCAAGGGATAAAATATTCATCATACTCTCCCACAAACGAGCACTCGTAAATGTTGTACATATGCTCGTAAATATTGTACATAGTATGAAAAATCAAATGGCTCTGAGCCCTATGGGACTTAACTACTGTGGTCATCAGTCCCCTAGAACTTAGAACTACTTAAACCTAACTAACCTAAGGACATCACACACATCCATGCCCGAGGCAGGATTCGAACCTGCGACCGTAGCAGTGCGCGGTTCCGGACTGCGCGCCTAGAACCGCTAGACCACCGCGGCCGGCCATAGTATGAAAGTTTATCAAACGCCAAGGATAGAATAACGCACTACAAGTAGCTTGATCTCTGAAACAGACCCTAGCAAATTCTCTTTTTTCTATGTATTGAGTAGTGTTGGTACGTATTTTATATGTGTAGTTGTGCAGGTAAAAATGCGCAGGACGTCTCTTCTACACGACAAGAAAGGAAAAATACAAATATTCGAAATAAATGCGAGATTCCTTCTAATTTACGCATTGGTCTGTAAGATGATGCATGTAACGGAGTCCATGTATGAAATGTGAATGTGAAGTGTACCTTTATTTGTCAACTTCATTATTGTCAAAGTCTGTGTTAACGTAAAATGTATGTACTATTTTCTACGTGTAGTTGTGAAGATAAAAATGCGCAGGAGGTCGGTCCTGTAAGACAAGAAAAGAAAATAATGTTCATAATAAATGCAGATTCCTTCTAATTTACATATTAGTGTGTAAGATGGTGCATGTCATGGAGTGCATATATGAAATGTGAATGTGAATTGTACATTTATTTGTCAACTTTGTTACTGTCAATGTCTATGTCTGTGTAAAATTTATGTACTATTGTCAATTTTATGTGGAATTTTACTCTTGAAGGAGAACCATTTACATATGTATGTGAAGTGCAACGTGACGGAGGAGTAAAATACGCACACGTGTGATGTGATACAAAAATAGTAAGACCTGATATTGTTGAAAATAACAGCTGAGCCGTGATAAGAGTAAACGCTACAGCCTAGTGAAGTGAATACAGTGAGTGTGATGTGTGTGCGTGTGCGACGGAGAAATCAGAGGAAATCCATACAACCACTAATCGATTTGTGAGAACCGCCGAATTACGATACACAACGGAAGGCGATGCCGAATCCTGCAGTGCGGCCCTTGCCTTCCATTTTACTGGCAGAAAACTTCGTCCGGGTGCTAGATGAGGTATTTCTTTTCTCCAGGTTAGGCGTTGGAGCAGAATCTGTCATATCCAGCCACCGGACTCGAGGGCATACACAACACCGACTTCATAAGCCTGGAGCTACATTACAACGGATTCGCGGGCAGTGCTACTGCTCACTGCGACGGGCGAGTTAGAAAATGAGCTGACGCTGGCGATAAGTACAGCGAACAATGAGATAGCGCGTGCTGAAAGGACACCTTCTCAGAATTGCCAGTGAACCGAAAGCAAATGAGGAAAACAATTTTTAAAACATAATGATAGGACAGTTTAAGAAATTTAAATTTTTTCCCGTCTTCACACCATACAGCTTAACAAACGTAAGGCTAAATAACAAACTAAGACGGTAGCACAACATGGACTTGCAGTCATGTAACATAAATGTATGTGAGTGTATTTATGTGTATGAACGTGCAATGGAAAAAGAAATGAAGCTTTGTAAACATACTTGTAGTAGCATAAGGGTATTAAAACTCCATTGACTTGCACCATGTAACCAAACTATAAGCCTCAATGTAAATAAGGCTATTGTATACTGTCTCCCCAAATAAAGAGACTTATTTCCGACAGCATACAGTAGGGGGCATTTATGATGTACCTTTTGCATTTCTTGCTTTTATGTTTTCGTTTCCTTCAAAGGCAAAGAGAAAAGGTGAAGCGGTAGCCCAGCATAGAGCCTGCGCCTACCGTCATGTACTTCTGATTTTCACATGTAAAAAACATAAGATGTTTTTTCTGTTTCGCTGTAAGAGGAAGGACTCACTCTCTGTTAATGAACAAAGTTAGACGCACTTTTTTATTACAGCGTAATCGGCGATAGCCATTTTCGTTGTGAGAATAAGTAAAAAGTCTGTATTACTGATGTGCCTAGAAGAAAGAACATAGTACTATATGAAAAAATGTTTGAATCATCATCCCAAGTGGTACTGCAATATACAGGGTGTTACAAAAAGGTACAGCCAAACTTTCAGGAAACATTTCTCACACACAAATAAAGAAAAGATGTTATGTGGACATGTGTCTGGAAACACTTAATTTACATGTTAGAGCTCATTTTAGTTTCGTCAGTATGTACTGTACTTCCTCGATTCACCGCCAGTTGACCCAATTGAAGGATGGTAATGTTGACTTCGTTGCTTGTGTTGACATGCGACTCATTGCTCTACAGTTCCAGCATCAAGCACATCAGTACGTAGCATCAACAGGTTAGTGTTCATCACGAACGTGGTTTTGCAGTCAGTGCAATGTTTACAAATGCGGAGTTGGCATATGCCCATTTGATGTATGGATTAGCACGGGGTAATAGCCGTGCCGCGGTACGTTTGTATCGAGACAGATTCCCAGAACGAAGGTGTCCCGACAGCAAGACGTTCGAAGCAATTGATCGGCCTCTTAGGGAGCACGGAACATTCCAGCCTATGACTCGCGACTGGGGAAGACCTAGAACGACGAGGACACCTGAAATGGACGAGGCAATTCTTCGTGCAGTTGACGATAACCCTAATGTCAGCATCAGAGAAGTTGCTGCTGTACAAGGCGTTGACCACGTCACTGTATGGAGAGTGCTACGGGAGAACCAGTTGTTTCCGTACCATGTACAGCGTGTGCGGGCACTATCAGCAGCTGATTGGCCTCCACGGGTACACTACTGCGAATGGTTCATCCAGCAATGTGTCAATCCTCATTTCAGTGCAAATGTTCTCTTTACGGATGAGGCTTCATTCCAACGTGATCAAATTGTAAATTTTCACAATCAACATGTGTGGGCTGACGAGAATCCTCACGCAATTGTGCAATCACGTCATCAACACAGATTTTCTGTGAACGTTTGGGCAGGCATTGTTGGTGATGTCTTGATTGGGCCCCATGTTCTTCCACCTACGCTCAATGGAGCATGTTATCATGATTTCATACGGGATACTCTACCTGTGCTGCTAGAACATGTGCCTTTACAAGCACGACACAACATGTGGTTCATGCACGATGGAGCTCCTGCACATTTCAGTCGAAGTGTTCGTACGCTTCTCAACAACAGATTCGGTGACCGATGGATGGGTAGAGGCGAACCAATTCCATGGCCTCCACGCTCTCCTGACCTCAACCCGCTTGACTTTTATTTATGGGGGTATTTGAAAGCTCTTGTCTACGCAACCCCGGTACCAAATGTGGAGACTCTTCGTGCTCGTATCGTGGACGGCTGTGATACAATACGCCATCTCCAGGGCTGCATCAGCGCATCAGGGATTCCATGCGACGGAGAGTGGATGCATGTATCCTCGCTAACGGAGAACACTTTGAACATTTCCTGTAACAAAGTGTTTGAAGTCACGCTGGTACGTTCTGTTGCTGTGTGTTTCCAATCCATGATTAATGTGATTTGAAGAGAAGTAATAAAATGAACTCCAACATGGAAAGTAAGCGTTTCCAGACACATGTCCACATAACATATTTTCTTTCTTTGTGTGTGAGGAATGATTCCTGAAATTTTGGCCGTACCTTTTTGTAACACCCTGTATAAAAACCAAAGAATTCCACCTGTGTACTTCGGAGTTATTGTGAAGAACTGATCACAAACCTAGATGTGAACATGGTCAAGATTTTGTAGATGGATACGGTGATCAAACCTAGTAATATTAATTGGTGAGCATAAATCTACCTTGGTACACAGGGCACATATCGTTTCTGACGCTGAGACTTTGCCAGCTGAGCTGTCCCTTCTTGAAGTTACATTTCGTCAAAATGGTTACAGTGATAGACAGATTGAACGTGCGTTGCGCTATCGACCGACTGTACATCAGGTGATTGATGATAATTCTGAGTCAACACCTAAGTCTACTGCCTTCTTGCCTTACGTAGGAAACACGTCCAATAAGATCGGTCATATTTTACGGAAATACGATGTGAAATGTGTTTTCCGACCTCCATCTAAAATTAGAGCACTTTTGAGTTCCGTTAAGGATGATCTTGGACTGCGTAAGGCGGGTGTATATCGTGTCCCTTGTAGCTGCGGCATGGCATATATTGGTCAAACTATCAGGACCGTGGAGGACAGATGTACTGAGCATAAACGGCACACACGATTACAGCAGCCAAATAGATCTGCTATTGCCGATCATTGCTTGGATACTGGTCACTCCATGTTATATAATAACACCGAGATATTGGCATGCACGTCCAGCTATTGGGACAGTGTGATTCGGGAGGCAGTTGAGATTAAATTAGCGAGCAACCTTGTTAACAGGGATGGAGGTTTCTGTTTAAACTCTGTTTGGGATCCGGCTCTCTCCCTTGTCAAGAAACAGAGGGACAGACTCAATGCTACCTCACCTGCGAATTCATAGTCTCACTATCGATAGCTCTGACTTTGGCCATTTTTGGTGGCACTAGTGTTCAGTGTGTGTGTGTTATCTTTCCTGCTTGGGTCCGAGAACCGAGGTATTAAATTTGCTTGTACGTCGCCTGTCCGTTGCAGTTTGCCTTGAAAATGGCGGGGTGTTCTCCCGCCGAAATATCGGCGGTCGCTGAAAGTGTTACCTGGCTGAATTCCCGGAAGTTATTTGAAGACTATTTCGTTTATGTGGAACTAATATGAAAAGATTATTTGCCCATTTACAGGCATAGTTCAACTAATTGTGCTTGTCTGACACGCTGGAAAATTTATCTCATTATTTCCATATATCTAAAATTTATTTATTATTTATTTTTATGTTATATTATTAAGTGGCGACCGTTACAGGATTCCTACCTGTAATTTTCGGTAATCTCGAACGGCGTGTGGTGGATGGGACTCCGTTACATTTGGGGAGAGTTACAATGGGTGCTACACTGCCGCTGGGTTTACTCTGAGGCCAAGAGGGGTCATTTAAACTGCCAGAGCGGTCACTGAAAGTCGATTTGCGATTGTGCCGCAAGATACAGAGAAGCTGATTTGCCTGCGAACACTGTAATAGAGACACTAGATGGAAAGCGACGACTTTTGTGTATTGAAAAGCGTTATGAGTGCGAGAGTAAGACAGGAGTGTCCGCAAGGTAATATGGACGTGAGGCAGTTTAAAGGATTACTGACAGCTTTAAAGGAGTAGTGCAGTCTTGGAAGCTATGACGAACCGATACTGTACTCTTGGCGTATCGCTGGCTTCTGGAATTTTCGAGATAGAGAGTGCCTTTTCTCAGGAGGGAGCATGGTCTCGCTGTATAATGTCAACAAAGGCCCAGCGGAACTGGTCACTCGCCGAGTAAGTGCGTACGGAGAGTTGTGTTCGGAGAGTCGTTGTTGGGCTTCAGAGCGAAGCGGTCAAGCGCAGCTGAAATAGCGGAAGAAAAAGGACGAAGGATTTGCCAGAAAGTATAATTTCGAAGTGAAATATTACGTCTGGTCGTAGTTTGAGTAATTCCGTTATTTCTTCGAAAGGCGTGCGGGATTATTGTTGAGATTTGTGGTTGAAACAGTATCGGGATTATCAATCAGTAGTTTTCGTGGAGGAACATACTGATAGTATAACATAAATAAAAAGGGTTTCGTGATTAGTGGTTACCTTTTAAATTAATGTGCAAACGCAACATAGCAGTGGTTACTTCTGTATAAATGTGAGATGAGATCAACTGTTAAGAAAAAACTGGGTGCCATAGGCATTATTAGAGAAGTCTATTATGAGTCCAAGGGACAAAGCAAGAAAGTAATTTGACTCGTACTATACTTATTCCAAAGCAATTTCCTGTCATCGGGACAGTACACAGTTTATATTCTTTTTCACCGCAACACTACAACCATATTACACTTGGCTTACAGTGCATGGTGAAGAACAGAGACATGATATACAGTATTGAGTATTAAACTATAGACTGACGAGTCCGCGAGTAACGAGAGTAATAAATATGAGTTATTGACGTCAGAATCGCGGGTGAAGTGGAATCTACATCACACTGCATTGGAGTAGTTCAAGACGACCATTCCACCAACACAAAGGACGCAGTTTCCAACACCACACCACGACACACCAACCAACAGTTGCAGTGATAAACGTATGTGTAGCAAAAATATAAATTGAGCGTAGTTGGCCGGCCGCGGTGGTCTAGCGGTTCTAGGCGCGCAGTCCGGAACCGCGCGACTGCTACGGTCGCAGGTTCGAATCCTGCCTCGGGCATGGATGTGTGTGATGTCCTTAGGTTAGTTAGGTTTAAGTAGTTCTAAGTTCTAGGGGACTGATGACCACAGATGTTAAGTCCCATAGTGCTCAGAGGCATTTTTTGAGCGTAGTTTGAAATTACTGCTGCAGGCGAAATTTTTTAGTTATTTGGCCTGTGACGAATTTTGCATGGATGAGGTTAGCTTGGCTTGCTTTTTGTACTTTTGACTTTTAAGTGTAAAAAAATCTTCAGAAAAGTATGAAGCACCAGCTCATAGTATTGTGGAAAGTCAGCTCGGTAAAGACGGAGGGTACGATAGTGCAAAGGTTCAGTTTTTGAGGACGTGACTTAGAGAGGATCTGTAGGTACGGAGCCACCGGAGGAAATCAGCTTTAGCAAAACTTTAGCGGCTCAGATTAAAAAGAAAGGGCAGAAATAGAGGAGACATCACTTAGTAGTATAACTGAGCCACCTCCAAGTAGCAGTCAATGGGATATGATGGCACTACGCAGTGAAACAGACAAAAGATTTGAAAATATAGAGAAAATAAGAAATTTCAGAGGAACCAAAGAGGGAATTAAAGGAGAAAGTCAAGACATATCTGCGGAAGGAATAAAATCAGTATTTAAGAAGGCTCGAGAGGAAATGGCGAAGACGTTTGAAGAGAGACACGAAGAGAAGCACACAGATGTATGCAACAAATGGAAAACACACCTACTGTTGTTACAGAATGTTCTTTACCTGTGGATTCACAATTAGAAGCAACTTTAGCTCAGAGATACCTATATCTGAGATTAACGGCAACTGCTGCTATTTTTGCAAGTACTGCGATCTCATATGACGAAAGAACTATTACGTGTGTAGACGGTGCTGACATTCGTAGTACAATATGGATTCAGATTGCATGGGGGCTTAATTATTAAATTTGAAAATCATTTTTATTTTCGATACTATTCCAGAATCTTCTGTCGTTAATCTCGTATTCTGTGAATTTTCTGATTGAGAAAAATTTTGAAATGGTTCCGGACTATCTTCCCGACTTATTAAATTGTTTTCCACTTCATTATTCATGATACTGTTTTCCTCTGTTGGCGAGTTCGCCATGTTAACAATTTCGTCATTCTCACTATCCATCATTTTTGCCTTTTTCATCGATCGCGTAATCATTTACAAAACATACAAAACTCGTCACGGTACGAAAATTACACACAATGACTCTTTATCTCCAACAATACCATTTACACGAAATGTTTCCCTCAAACACGATTAATCAAACAATTGAAATAATTGCCCTAAATTGTCAAACCCATAGACAAGACAATAAAAATTAAATTTTGAAATACCATTAGAAGAATGACAATTACCAAATCTACACATGCAATATAAACTACAAATTACTACAACAGTACTACTGTCTACTATTTTTACAATCAGAAGATTCCAAGGGACGATCCGAAGCAGCGGTCGCCACGTGCATGGGGGCTTAATTATTAAATTTGAAAATCATTTTTATTTTTCGTAGCTGTATGTCCGATTACGCTGTTTCGTAAACGGTTGGCCCTGACTGGTATTTGTACGCAATCTGACTGCATAGAATAACAACAAAGAATGAAAGAAAATTTTCGTTAACACAATTAATTAATTACGTCCCCAGCAACTATAAAACCTACGAAACCAAAACACAAGTGTAATTGTTCTGTGTGTGGGAGTGTGATTCAACGTACACATCTGGCACGGTTCTTCTTCAACAAGACAAGAAATTTTAAATACCATTTATAGTGAAATAATTTAAAAAAAATAGAAATACTATAATTGCGCAAGAAAACCAGAATTACACTCTAATGCAAGAACACACGCCAGATGCTTTGTTGACTGAACCTGTAATGACGCATTATTCTGGACACTGAAATAATAAGAAAAACAAAGAAAAGGAGTTTGTTACCTTCATTTATATTGATGAAAAGCACACTAATCATTACAATATCTCCACACCGACTCGCTACTACCACATCTCAACAAGAACTCTTCACTACGACATCTCAGCAAGCACTCTCTACTACGAGTTCTCAACAAGCACTGCCCTCCGCAACTTCTCAATAATCACTGCCAGTGGAGGCGGCGAAACAAAACTCTCTGGCGCTGTGGCTCAGTGTAGCCACCTTTCATACGCCCTTCCTCCACGGGCTAGAATTTGATGGTATTTTTGTCAGCATTGGTGGTGAAAATACCACCAAATTCGTCAAAAAAAAAAATACGGACAAAAATAAAAGATAATATTAATACGTATATATCACATGATTAGATAAAATTTTGGCTTTGCATTGACCTTTCAATAACCTAATATATAAAATACAGTAGGCAACACAAATTCTTTCATACATGTGGCTTTACATAATAGTTTACACAATACACAAAAAGTCAGTTTATACAAATGTTCACATAAAATACTTTTAATTATTAAAAAAAAATAGTTGATAGTTCCAGCAGCAGCACCCAGCAATGGTCAACAGGTGCAAACAGCAACAAGTGACATCATTTTAATAAAAGCAGTTCCATCTGTGGCACCCAGTAATGTTGAACAGGTGCAAACAGCAAGAAGCAACATCATTTCAGTAGAAGCAGTCCATCAGTGGCACCCAGCAATGTTGAACAGGTGCAGAAACCAACAAGTGACATTATTTCAGTACAAGCAGACCATCAGTGGCACCCAGCAATGTTGACCAGGTGCAGACAGCAACAAGTGACATTATTTCAGTAGAAGCAGTTCCATCTGTGGCACCCAGCAATGTTGAACAGGTACACACAGCAACAAGTCACATTTCTCAGCAGAAGCAGTTCCATTAGTGGCACCCAGCATTGTTGAACGGGTGCAGACACCAACAAGTGACATCATTTCAGTAGAAGCAGTCCATCAGTTGCACCTAGCAATGATGAGCAGGTCCAGAGAGCAGTCCATAATATTCACTATCACTGATCACACTGTTCATCAGAGTTTATAAGCAGAAATTAAACATGTCCTAGTGGCACCAATCATGTAGAAAACGTACAAGTAACAGTCCATAAAATTCACTATCCTAATGACACTGTTCATCAGCGGAAATTAATCATTTCTAAGTGGCACCCAATATGTTGAAACAGTGCAGGTGACAGTCCATAATATTCACCATCCTAATCACACAGTTCATCAGCAGAAATTAAACATTTCTAAGTGGCACCCATTATGTTGAAAAAGTGCAGGTAACAGTCCATAATATTCACCATCCTAATCACACAGTTCATCAGCAGAAATTAAACATTTCTAAGTGTCACACATCAATGTTGAACAAGTGCAGGTAACAGTTCATAATATTCACCATCACTAATCAGACAGTTCAGGCATGAACAATAGTTTGAATGCACATACAAATGCTTTTACAAAATTATTCTCAATGCTCTTACACTAAACATACAAATTCTAATAAACACATAAATGATATCAGATAATTGTCATATTAACTATTACAAATACTCAAATATCAGTAAACCTATAATATTTATGGGTGTCAGTGCAAGCCACTACAAACAAATAAAATAATATTTAGGAGATAGGTGGGTAGGATTAGGAAAGGAAAACACACAAAACACACTCACTCATCTTTCATCCACATTAAGTACTACTGTGTAATTGAATAGTGTTAACTGTGTAAATGCAATTCTGTCAAAATTTGATGTTCATCATGTGTATCAAGTAGTAGTGGCAGCAATGTATAACAGTCAATAATAGTTAAGTCAACGTCATAGTCATCATGTCAAGACCAATGTTTGCCAAACCAAATCAAATGTACGGTTGCTGAACAACTGTCAGTAAGCCAAGATATGCAATTACTTCCTCTCTCCAAAAAAAAAAAGTATATACTGCTTAGTGATTTAACAAAGTGTGTATAGACTATCTTCCTTCTACTTGAGTGTTCTTGTCTGCTATCTTCATCCTCCTTTTTCCATATAGACCAACAAAAAAAAAAAAAATGCACCTCACTTACTTTACCTCTTATCCACCAAAACTCCAATAATCATCAGCATCACATAATCTCAATACTTCAATAATACCTCTTACGTCGATACATATAAATCTTATCATCAATATCATTTACCTTACCTCTTGTCCACAAAAACTCCAATAATCATCAACTTCATATAATCTCAATACCTCAATAATACCTCTTCAATACGTCGACACATATAAACCTTATCGCCAATATGATTTCACTTCCATAACAACTCTTTCCTCTAGTCAGTCTCCTCGAACAAGTACAGATAAAATTCTAATGCAAACCTCATCATCCCATACAATCCGAAGACACACTGTCAACACACAACCTCTGTGTAATCCATCTGACCCAAATCTTCTACTCATTATAAATTATAAGATGGATTTTGGTTACCTTGTCCATCATTAAATAAAAGAAATGCATACATGACCTCTAACAGACTTAGTTCGAATAACTCTCAGTAATTAAGTACGATTACGGAGTGTGAATGATCATAATATTTCACAGTGTGTACACCACTTCAAGAATTATGGCAAACAGAAGCAAACATGTGGAGTATTTCTTGTGTCAAGTGTCACTTCCTATTTCAATTGATCACGAAAAATGCAGTGTAATAACTGTCAATGGTCTAAACCTAGTTTTGGTATGTCATGTCGTTAGCTTCCTTCCTATTAGCATAAATTTATACAGCTTCCATAAAACCTCCAGCTCATGTGACTTCTATGAAGTTTCTTGTACTAATGTCGTTTATGTCGAATTATAGTAGTTCATTTTCCTATCTTAAAAATATAAGGCACTGAGCGTAAGCAAAACATGCAATAGCGAGTAAATATACCAGTAGAGAACAGAATGTCAACAAGTGGATGCAGCACAATTCCTACAACGAGGCTCTGCCAAGCAAAGAATCTATAATTAATACCACAATGTGACCTAAACTCTATGTTTGTACACAGTATATCAGCATTTCTGTATACCAAATTAAAGAGTAGTTATGACAACAAACAGAAATGTATAAATATGCAATCCATACACATAGCAGCAAACATATATCTTACGTAATAAACAGGTCATTAGCATCATATCAGCATAAGCAAATAAATGTTCATATGTCATCTTAATAAGTTAACATGAAGGCGCAAGCAGATAAATCACAAAGTATAACTTACATACATATCAGCACAACTAATCAGGTGACAATTATAATTTAAATAAATAAGCACAGCAGACACATAATAAAAAAATATGACGTCAGTGAAAAAGCAGTGCAGCCAAGCGATGCATAATATATACAAATAACAACCCTGTTCATTAATAAAACATTGACAAAAATCAGCAAATGTACGCAAGCACGACACTTCACAAGTAAATTCATAGAACATGAAATTAGCACAAAGTATGAATCACGTAATTGCGAGCAGCAAATTACGTCTAAAGTACGTACCTAAGTGGAAATATGTTACCTGAAAAATAAACTCAATTAATAGTTGCCTTTTTAGTTTATTAGTTTCTTCTTGGAAATTACATTCTTTCTGAAATTTTCTCGATAGCAAGTCCTCTTAACGTCGGAGACACATAGAATTTACCTGAAGTTCTTAAATATTTTATGCAACTGTATCCTGAAAAATACTGAACGTTAATAACACAATTCATCAGGTCACTATAGCTTTATACTGAATTTAATCGGAGAAATTAGACTGTGTATTTGTTTACGGCTGTCAGTGCATTCGCACTGAACGCTCGATCAGCTGTAGGCGCGTGACGTAGGAAGCAATTGTTTGCGGTCAACGACTGCCTTGTGCGGCGCGCAGACTTGACTGTTGCTTTGAGTATATGCCGCCGCCAAAACACAGCGCGGTATCCTTGTATTCTCTGCATGTTTACGTAAACTGTTGGTTTCTCGAAAGTATGGCTCTGAGCACTATGGGACTCAACTGCTGAGGTCATTAGTCCCCTAGAACGTAGAACTAGTTAAACCTAACTAACCTAAGAACATCACAAACATCCATGCCCGAGGCAAGATTCGAACCTGCGACCGTAGCGGTCTTGCGGTTCCAGACTGGAGCGCCTTTAACCGCACGGCCACTTCGGCCGGCTCGAAAGTATGTCACTCCACAAAAATTTTAACGTTTGATATATGATGTATTCCCTTAGAGCGTCGTGATTTAAGAGTTTCTACTTCAACAGTGTTATCATGAATAATTTTGCGAATTCTATATGGACCGTTATAAAGCAGAAAAAATTTGCGACACAAGCCTTTTCCTTTGTGAGACAAACTACGAGACTTAATTAACACCTTTTGACCAACTGACAAGATTTTTAAACGACCAGGATGTTTAGCTGATTTCTCTCTTCTAGCAGCCGCAGATGCAATATTTTGCAGAGCCAGGTTGACAACTTCAGAATGCCGCAGTTTCCGTGAAGGCGGAAAAGGAACGATTTCAGATATGCAATTTGTCGGTGGTTTGTTTTTTAACATCAGTATAGGCGGTAAAGAAGTTGAGTCATTAGGAAGTTCATTCAGAATGTTTTGAAAAATGTGAAGATACTGATCCCACGTTCTGTGATTCTGATGACAATAAAGACAACACAATTTATTGATTTCCTTCATCCATCTCTCTGAAGCGTTAGATTGAGGGTGAAAAAGTGAAATGAAAATTGGTTTAATTTTACGACGCCGTAGAGTACGAAGCCAAATTTTAGAACGAAACTGTGATCCATTATCTGATATAACCTTATCAACATGACCAACTTCTTTAAGAAAATGGTTAATGAAAGCATTAGATACTGAACGAGCTGTTGCTTTGCGTAACGGTGTAAAACACACATATTTTGATGTCAACTCCACTGCTACGAAAATGTACGCAAAACCATTAGTAGAACGAACCACTGGACCTAACAAATCGACTGCAGCCATGTCCTTTAATTTCGCTGGAATGATAGGAAACAACGGTGCTCTGTGAGAAATTGTTGGCGGCTTAGCCTTTTGACATAATTTGCATTTGGCTAGAACAGATCGAATACGTTTTTCCATATTACTGAAGTAGCAATTTTCCCGTAATTTATGAAAACATTTTCTGGGAGCAAAGTGTGCATAACTGAAATGTGTGTACCAAATCAGTTTATTAACCCACTCATCAGGAATACAAACTAACCAAACAGAGTTGTCGACCGATTTTCATTTAAAAAGAATGTCATTGCGAACTAAATAACGCTGTCTAATCGCTACGCTTTCCTTTCTCCTCCACTTCTCCTTAATGTCCTTCCAGATTGGATCCTTATTTTGCTCCTTAGCGATGTCCTGGAGCGAAGACGAAATGAAGTTCTCAAACGCAACACCTTGAATATACATCAAACAATAATTGTTTTCTATACAGTCCTCTTCAGCACTTTGTTTCAAACCCACAGGTGCACGTGATAAAGCATCAGCAACAATATTTGAAGAACCCTGTATGTAAACAACACTAAAATCAAATTCCTGTAGGTACAACGCCCATCGTGACAATCTGCCATGAGTTAATTTTGTCGACATAAGAAATTCCAGAGCTCGATGATCGGTGTAAACCTTAGTATGTCTGCCAAACAAAAATGTGCGAAATTTTGTGAAAGCCCAAACAACAGCCAAAGCTTCAAGTTCCGTAATCGAATAATTCTTTTCTGATTTAGAGAGAACACGACTTCCAAATGCAATAGTCTTCTGTACTACAACGCCGTTTTCTTCTATCTCTTGAAATAAATGTGCACCTAGGCCTTTGTATGATGAGTCCGTCGCCAAACGAAAATCTTTAGATAAATCCGGATGTGAAAGAAGTGGAGCAGCAAGTTGTTCAAATTCTGACTGAACTTCCTCATCCCAACACCAATTAGATTTCTTTCCAGATAGTTCACATAAACGAGGTGTGGCCAAATTGTCCAATCTAACAAAGCGTCTAAGAAAATTACAGACACCAAGAAAACTACGAACATCACGTTTTGTGGTAGGAACAGCATAATTACGAATAGCGTCTAATTTCTCTGGATCAGGGAGAATACCTTCTGTAGAAATAATGTGACCGAGAAATTTCACCTGAGAACGACCAAATTCAGATTTTTCCAAGTTCACTGTAATTCCAACTCTTGCAAAAATACGTAATAATGAATCCAAAATTTTGTTGTGCTCACTCCAAGAACGTTTAGCAATAAGAATATCGTCAACATATGAAGTAATATTGTCACGAAGATAAACAGGTAAAATTTCGTTTAAGCTACGAATGAATGCTGCTGAAGATACAGTAAGTCCAAATGGTAATTTCCGAAACTGGTAACAGTTACCAAAGGCTAAAAAGGCAGTATATTTTCTACAATCAGGGTGGAGTTCTATTTGCCAAAAACTTGCGCGCATATCAATTGTGGATAAAACTTTAATTCCATGGAAATGTTGAAGACGTTCATCTAAATTTTGTGGACGGTCAGTTTCAGGAATGATGATATTATTTATCTGTCTGGAATCCAGAACCAAACGAATTGACCCATCCTTTTTAAGAACAACGTGTAATGGACTGGTATAAGGACTGACTGCTGGCTCAATAATGCCTTGATCTATGATGTATTGAAGTTCACTCTTAACCTTGTCTCTGTAAGCCAAAGGAATAGCGTACGTTTTCCCGCGAAATGGTGTGTGTTCTTTTACTTTAAATAAATATTGTAAGCCTTGTATAGTTCCTGTGTGATGACTAAACACTGTAGCATATGAAGTCAAAATTTGGTGTAGTTCTTCTCTTGCAACGTCATCTGGCACTTCAGCTTTCTTAACCTTTTCATTAATTAATTCTTCGCTATTAATTATTTCATCCATCGCATCTCTGTATCTATTGTCATTGTCATGAATAAACACACTGTCGTCATAATGCTCAACGAAAACATCAGAAGTAAGAAACCTTAAACATTTTGTATCTGACTCAGATCTTGTTAGACACTCGAAAAATTTCAAACATTTCGGCATTCCGGCAACAGTCAAATTCACACTTCCTTCTTTAAAGTTCAAAATTGCCTTATGTGCGTTAAGAAACTCCATACCTAATATAATTTATGTACTGAGTAATGGAACAATAATAAAATTAGCAGAAAATTCGTATCCTTGACAAATGAAATTTAAGTTGGTCTGTTGTTTGACTTCCACACTTTTTCCAGAAATCGCTCCTCGAATTGTAGTTTTAGAAACAGGTAACACAGGACAAGCCATAGTTCTTACACATATACGAAAAACTGATTCATTAATGACATTCAATGGGCTCCCAGAATCTAAAACTGCAGTGAACTTATTCTTACCCACACATACTTCAATAACAGGATGTAAAAATGCGTCTACATTATTTTCCTTTTCGTCTAACAAAATGTCTCTCATGTCTTCCAGGCGTACGTAGTGTAAAGTCGTAGTGTCATTACTTTCTGAACCGTCTATATTGCTGCCAGAAGCCGAAGCTGCAAGTCATTGTCGATTGTTTGCGTCACGTCTTTGAGTATTCGCGTCATTTCGCGGATCAATTTCTACGATTCGCACTTGTCTCTCTGAAGTTCTGTCGCGTGGAGGATGCCAATTAGGTCCTTCCTGTCTGTTAGATGCAAATTCTTGGTTGTGTCTGTTATTAAAATTTCTGTTTTCCTGTCTGTCTGCATAACTACTTCTTGTGTAATTTCGACTGTCACTTCTGAAATTATTGTTGTATCTACTACCCTGGTTATTTCTGAAGTAAGAATTTCTATTATTTATGAATAATTTCTGTCTTGATGATATCGATTACTGTTTCCATATGATTGATCATTCCGGTACGAATTACCGTTAATATAATTGTCTGTGTAATTTCTGTTAGAACGTCTGTTATTGTCGTAAGGCTGGTATCTATTGTCCTGCCTGTTACGTCTGTCATTCTCAAAATTACCCATATAACGCCCGTTCCGATCACTATCCCTTTTCCCTGAAAATCTATTGTGATTACTGTCACTGAAAAAATTACAGGAAGTCCCATCGTCGTTGTCATACTCGAGTTCTTGTAGCAAAGTCTTAAAAGTCTCAATGTCGTCTTTACATCTTCCAGCTAGAGCAATTTGTCTTATGGATTGTGGCAGCTTGGTTAAACAAATGCGAATTAATTCAGTCGGGCTGTAAGGGTTGGACAGGAACTGATTCTTTCGAATCATGTCTTCAAAGTATTCTGCCGGCGTGCGGAACTCAGACTGATCAAAATTACGCTGCATAATCAGACTATGTTTGACTCTGTCTTGCGTGTTTTCGGACCAATATGCCGATAGAAATGCAAGATAAAAATCATTTAGATTATTACAATCTCTAATGAGTGCGCGTATCCGCGTCGCCGGTTCGTTTTCTAAATATCCACACATAAATGCCAGTTTGTGACTTAGTGGCCAATGTGGTGGGAGTGCGTATATAAATTGATCTAACCATGAACATGGATGTATGTCATTCTTAGAATTGCGGAAGATCTTAAATTTCCGAACAGTCAAAAAGTGTTTATAGTCAAAGTTTTCGCCTCGTGGCGACAAAGACCTACCGCGTCAGTCCCAGTCCCAGTGTTGATTATTGTTAAATTCACGCGCCTGACGCTCTCTTGTTGTATCCCGTAAATGAAACAAATTATTTTCTTCAAACCCCTCTGGTATCTGTGATTCTAAATTTCTTTTGCTGTCTTTTCCTATGATTTCGCCTTCAGTTTGTTTGACTTACTTTCGTAATACCTCAAATTCCCTTTTGACGCGTTCATTAAATTTTCCCTGATTTTCAACATGCTTATTTGTATTCTGGTACTCTTCGGTTTCTGCAAATGGTAATGGAGCTGTATCATCCGAATCTCTGTCCCCATGTAAACTAAGATTTGTCAATTTATCTGAAATCTCCTCAACTATTTCCGATAAGTCACCTATTTTTTCTTTCTGTTTATTTACGTCTTCCGTAAGTGTCGCGACTCTGGTTTCAGTATTAACACATTTGGTAGTTAACTGTTCATATTGTTGTGTTAGATTATTTATTCCGTCATTTGGTACGGATTCCTCGATTCTCTCAAATATTTCTTCCTTATCGTGTGCACGTTGTAAATTTAACTCTGAAAATTTTTGTACTATCACGCGATCTCTCTCTTCCTGTTCTCTATCCTGTTCCCTTTGTCTAATCTCTACTGCAATTAATCTATTATTGTGAGAATTCAAAATCGGTTGTACTTCTTCTCTGATTTCTTTCTTTAACTCATCTTTCATATTTTTGAAACATGTCCCTATTCGTGAGTCTAACCGTGTTTCCAGTGTTCCCATCTCAGTTCTGATTGTTCCTATTTGTGAGTCCAACCGTGTTTCCATTGTTCCCATATCAGTTTTTAATTCAGATCCCAAAGTTTCCATCTCGGTTTTAATTGTTCCTATTTGTGATCCCAGTGAGTCTAACCGTGTTTCCATTGTTCCCCTATCTGTTTTTAATTCAGATCGAAACTGCTCCATTGTTCCCATTTGTGAGTCCAACCGAGGTCCCAAATTTAATATTGCACTCATCAACTGCTCCATGTTAACTGGCTCGAAACTTTTTTCGCCTCTAACATTTCCCGCAAAACCAACGTCTTCCATCAAAGCTGTAAAGCTATTTGTGTTCGATACTATTCCAGAATCTTCTGTCGTTAATCTCGTATTCTGTGAATTTTCTGATTGAGAAAAATTTTGAAATGGTTCCGGACTATCTTCCCGACTTATTAAATTGTTTTCCACTTCATTAGTCATGATACTGTTTTCCTCTGTTGGCGAGTTCGCCATGTTAACAATTTCGTCATTCTCACTATCCATCATTTTTGCCTTTTTCATCGATCGCGTAATCATTTACAAAACATACAAAACTCGTCACTGTACGAAAATTACACACAATGACTCTTTATCTCCAACAATACCATTTACACGAAATGTTTCCCTCAAACACGATTAATCGAACAATTGAAATAATTGCCCTAAATTGTCAAACCCATAGACAAGACAATAAAAATTAAATTTTGAAATACCATTAGAAGAATGACAATTACCAAATCTACACATGCAATATAAACTACAAATTACTACAACAATACTACTGTCTACTATTTTTACAATCAGAAGATTCCAAGGGACGATCCGAAGCAGCGGTCGCCACGTGCATGGGGGCTTAATTATTAAATTTGAAAATCATTTTTATTTTTCGTAGCTGTATGTCCGATTACGCTGTTTCGTAAACGGTTGGCCCTGACTGGTATTTGTACGCAATCTGACTGCATAGAATAACAACAAAGAATGAAAGAAAATTTTCGTTAACACAATTAATTAATTACGTCCCCAGCAACTATAAAACCTACGAAACCAAAACACAAGTGTAATTGTTCTGTGTGTGGGAGTGTGATTCAACGTACACATCTGGCACGGGTCTTCTTCAACAAGACAAGAAATTTTAAATACCATTTATAGTGAAATAATTTAAAAAAAATAGAAATACTATAATTGCGCAAGAAAACCAGAATTACACTCTAATGCAAGAACACACGCCAGATGCTTTGTTGACTGAACCTGTAATGACGCATTATTCTGGACACTGAAATAATAAGAAAAACAAAGAAAAGGAGTTTGTTACCTTCATTTATATTGATGAAAAGCACACTAATCATTACAATATCTCCACACCGACTCGCTACTACCACATCTCAACAAGAACTCTTCACTACGACATCTCAGCAAGCACTCTCTACTACGAGTTCTCAACAAGCACTGCCCTCCGCAACTTCTCAATAATCACTGCCAGTGGAGGCGGCGAAACAAAACTCTCTGGCGCTGTGGCTCAGTGTAGCTACCTTTCAAGATGTATTGATAGTGGCTCAAGAATGCAATTTGAGGCGGAACATCCAAACAGATGAAGTGAGGATTACAAATGGTGGCGCCGGCCGTAGTGGCCGAGCGGTTCTAGGCGCTTCAGTCTGGAACCGCGCGACCGTTACGGTCGCAGGTTCGAATCCTGCCTCGGGCATGGTTGTGTGTGCTGTCCTTAGTTAGGTTTAAGTAGTTCTAAGTTCTAGGTGACTGATGACCTCAGATGTTAAGTCCCATAGTGCTCAGAGCCATTTAAAACAAACGGTGGCAGTACCTTATCGGATGCACAGATTCTCTGTACAGATTCAGATGTTTTGTCACTGGATGAGGTACGGACCTCGAAATGAAATATTCAGGCAGAGGATCCGAAGATAATTGTTGCAGAGGAGGTGCAGCAAACGAAACAAAAAGCAAGATGAAGAAGAATACTGTTATTGTTCGTTAGGCTGTGAGAAGAAACTTGTTATTTATGTTGTCTTTGAAGTAAGAAGAACAAGACATCTCCTACGATAAGGCTGAGACGATCTTCCTGCAAAACTACGAATCTAAAAGCACAACATACGAGAGTTTAAGTTTTATTTGCAATGATCCGCACTACAAGAGAAACGACGAAATGCCTGAATTTTTGGAAACAGAAGTACAGAGAAATTAGCATTTTGTAGTACCAAACGAAGGAAACGCGCAGCGTTTATGAAACGGAAGTACCCGTGGTACGTGGGATTACATGGTGCATCACCTTCATAAATATAAATACTGCAGGAGACGATACGTACGAAACCAAATTAGTAGGCTGAAGCAGAAGAGGTATAGGCTTCGTTAACACACGCTTACTGCATTGTGGAACCCCAGAACGGCTAATTACAGATCAAGAGATGAATTCCATAACCTAATTAATGGTGCAGTTATGTCAGCTGCTACAGATTAATAAACTGAGAATAAGTGATTTGCATTTTCAGGCCAATGACACATCAGAACGCATCAGGGATGATGCTGAGTGATTATTTAAACAGTCTTCAGAATGACTGCGACATTTTCTTGCCATACGTAGTGGCTCCCGATAGTTCAAAGGTGCATGGGAGAACAAGGTTCTCATCTTACAAGGTGGTATATGGTTAGAAGATGCGCTGATCTTTCCAAACTGTAAAATACCGGGCTGGGGAGAGTACACAGCAGTGTCAGACTTCATTAAAATTTTGAAAGGTGTATGACATCAGGTGCAGAAAACCGACACAAAAGGACTAGAGTAGCAGGAAGGTACAATATGGCATGACGCCATACTGAAATACTGTGTGGGGCAATGGGTAACGTTGAGTAGCTCTGACGCCCTGAAGGCAGTTGCAGCTGGTTATCACGTGCTAATGTGCTACAACACACTCTGAAAATCGTACTAAATTTGTGCCATTTAGCTTCGAATGCCAGATGAATGTCAACCAAAGTAAAACAAGGTTGAGGGAATGAGGAATTAATTCAGGCACTCCAGAGGAAATGAGATTTCAAATGAGACACTAAACGTAGGAAATGAGCTCTTTTATTTATACAGACAAATGACTGACGATTACCGATGTAGAAGTGTATCAAATGGAAAGATAACATTTCTGAAAAAGAGAAATCTGTTGTCATCGAATAAAACTTTAAAGGTTAGAAAGTATTTGATGATGGTATTTTTCTAGAGTCGAGGGCGCCCATGCCAAGTGGCAAGGGGGAAGGGGGTGTAGAGTGCCCCCGCTAGCTGTCATGGAATTGAAAGAAAATATAACACAGTTAGGTGGTTTTATTTTAAGAAAAGTATTTGAAAGTCGATGTTACGTAGGTTTTTAACGGGGACGCCACTGGAAACTTTTTATGGCTACTTACAAGTCGCTGTTCGTCTTCCTAAATATTAAAAATACTCTACAACACCAGGTTTAGGCACCCACTACGCACAGACTGTCATATGCGCGTTCTTATCTGGAGTGTAGCCTTGTGCAGAATTGAAACGTAAACGATAAACAGTTCAGACAAGAAATGCGATACTACAGAGGAATGTTGAAGATTAGATGGTTCGATATGAAAACTATTGAGGAAGCATTGAAATGAATGAGGGAAAGGGAATTCCTGGCACAACTTAACTGAAAGAAGGGATTCGTTGGCAGGACACATTGGCACTATGGAATCGTCAGTTTGGTATTGTGGTGGGGAACACGTGGGGGGGGGGGGGGGGGGCAGGCAAGAGGCAAAGGGGTGCTAGGCTTCTAGTGAGCAGGTTCATAGTTCATATCAATGTAGGTTGCTGTAATTGCCCGCATCTCGTGGTCGTGTGGTAGCGTTCTCGCTTCCCACGCCCGGGTTCCCGGGTTCGATTCCCGGCGGGGTCAGGGATTTTCTCTGCCTCGTGATGGCTGGGTGTTGTGTGATGTCCTTAGGTTAGTTAGGTTTAAGTAGTTCTAAGTTCTAGGGGACTGATGACCATGGACGTTAAGTCCCATAGTGCTCAGAGCCATTTTTTTGCTGTAGTGCGGAGATGGAGAGGCTTGGACACGATGGACTAGTGTAGACAGGTTGTCAAACCAATGTTTGGACTGTAAACGATAACAAAAATCCTAAGCACTGGTCCTACTTTCAGTTCAAAACTGCTAATAATGTGCATGATGGGTCTGTGACAACATGGGTGGTGTGCTGCATATGGACTAGAGGGCTTGTGTGTGTGTGGCGGGGGAGGATTACAGTGATAATATAGGCAGTCCCTGGTAACTGCTCGCGTGTTACTGGACTCACACACTTGGCCGCTCGAGACGGATCGTTGATACTGGAGCCGTAGCGTAAATTCACAGCGACGCTTACGACTCTGGGAGGCGCGCCCGCCTGAGCTGGGTGGTAAATGGGGCGCAAAGATGGCCGCCATGATGGCCTCGAGGGCTGAGTGGCGGCGGCCATCCTGTGGCCTGTCACGCGAGAGGCTCGTTCAGTGCTGCAAAAAGAGGAAGTTGTGTGTGTGTGTGTGTGTGTGTGTGTGTGTGTGTGTGGGGCCCAGTTTCAGCCACTCCCGCCATCTGCCTCTCTCGCCTATGACAACTACTTTCGCACTTGTGTAATGCTCTTCAGGAAGGCACACAAAATATAATTCGAGTCCCCAGAAATAAATCTGTAACACAAAACACAAGGTCGACTCTGTCTTAATAACGGATTTATTGCAGCAGTAAGGAAATACATTCCATAGGATATCATGAAACTTTTAACATATGCTGCTGTTTTACCTTACAACTTCTTGAAGTGTCACCCGTGCGTTTGTGCTCACTAAATGATGGAAATGCTGGTTGACTTCTTTATCTTGACCACTATAATAGCCTTTTGTCCAGAAACAGAATTATAAAAAAAGTGTGAAACAAGTGTTGTTTAGCTTTCAGGGGAACATAAACCAACATGACTGCCTGCCTTGAAACTTCATTCGTCACAAAGGTTTGAACTGCAGTAATATTTTTTTAAGTAGCTCTTCTTCTCCTCGAGGCCATCTCAAATACGTCTCACAGTGTATCCTTCACATAAACGTAACGTTGTTAAAAAACGTTACACAAAATTAATTCTGGCTCTCCTAAACTAGCACCCAGTGTAAGTACCTATGAAGTAACTTATCCACTTGCTAGAGTTGACGGTAAACAAATGGAAACATAAGGAAACTGCAAACCGTTCAGTCAACTATCTTCAGTTGGAAGTTTGTAAGTATTGTACTGCGTGTATGGAATTGGGGACCTAGAAACGACGGTGAGGCTTTGTCCCTGCCGTGGCCCGCAGTGATACACAACCCCACAACGGGCTACAGAAGTCCACTCCCTCACAGCCGCCCCACACTGAACCCAGGGTTATTGTACGGTTCGGCCCCCAGTGGAACCCCCCCCCCCCCTCCCCTACCAGACGAGTGTAACTCCAGTGTTTGTGCGGTAGAATAATTATGGTGTACGCGTACGTGGAGACAGTGTTTGCGCAGCAGTCGCCGACACAGTGTAACTGAGGCGGAATAAGGGGAACCAGCCTGCATTCGCCGAGGCAGACGGAAAACTGCCTTAACAACCATTCACAGACTGGCCAGCACACCGGACCTCGACACTAATTCTCAGTTCGTAGAGCACTTGCCCGCGAAAGGCACAGGTCCCGAGTCCGAGTCTCGGTCCGCACACAGTTTTAATCTGCCAGGAAGTTTCACTTCACCTAAATGTTTAACATGATATTCTGTATTCTCGAACAGACAAGCACATTGTCAAGGTATACCATGCAGAGTCTGGGTTGTAATCCAAGTAGTACCCCGTTTATAGGCGTTGGAATTAGCTGGAGCAGTTTTGAATCCAAACGACATTTTTCGATAGTGAAGGTGTTGTAAAAGCTGTCTTGGGTCTGTCTTCGGGACACACCTTCAATTAGTGGTATCCACTTCTAGATCAATCGTTGAGAAATATTTACATATTCCTAGGTTGTCTAATGTATTAGTGATGGCCGAGCGGAGTGGCCGCGCGGTTTGAGGCGTCATGTCACGGACTGCGCGGCCCCTCCCGCCGGAGATTCGAGTCCTCCCTAAGGCATGTGTGTGTGTGTGTGTGTGTTGTTCTTAGCATAGGTTAGTTTAAGTTAGGTTAAGAAGTGCGTAAGTCTAGGGGCCGATGACCTAAGTAGTTTGGTCTCTTAGAAATTCACACACATTTGAACATTTTATTCGTGATGTACAGAATGGGATAAGCATCCATTATAGTGCATGCACTCAAGTAAGGGTAATCACAACAAAATCTGTGTTTTCGAATACTTTTTAACTGACTTTTCTGGTATAATAACAATATTTGCTGACAACGAGCTATCACTATATTACACTCACGTGATTGTTGATCTATGAATTCGTCCTACTAGCGGCTTTAGGTGTTTCACTATACTGTATGGTTTCCCATAAAAAGGTGAATTAGCGCCACTGGTATAGTGTTGCGTGATAGCAGCTGCTGGTAGTGGACCATCTGAATTAAATACTTTTTAATTTTATCCATATTTTACAGCTTCAAACGTGACTGTAGTCAATACACTCGAGGTATGAATAAAGAAATTCATTCAGTCACAATTTTTCGTGTTTTATTCAGTACACGATGCATTTCGGACCATGTGGGTCCATCTTCAGGTGTAATTCGTCTTAATAAATGCTTTATTTGTTCTCTTGAATGAGATGGTGCATATTTCTGTCACGAAAATGTTTGGTGTTAGGTTACGAACTTCGTAAGTCAGACACGGAAAATATTTCTCCAGTGACTTGGGTTCGTGTTGCTGCTCGTAGTGTCGCCGAGGCGATGAGCAGCGAGTGGAGTGCTTGGGGAAGGCGAATCTGATTTGCTTTCCTCGACTTCTTATTACTATTTACTGCGTTCAGCTTATTACAATTTGTTAAGTTCAACCAGCGGTATTTTTCCTGCCTGGTGGCCGCTAACGTCCCAGTTACCTGCCCTGGGGGTTAGTGTATGTAACGGCAGTGTACTTTTCCTCGCCTTGCCACTGCTGTCCGGTAAGGCGTGTAGTTTTGACAGCTTTCTTGATTGTAGGCCGTTTGTGATTCTTCTACTCTGGTGGTAGTGACTCCTTTCTCGTTCCGGGCGCTCTAAGCACAGTATTCTGGGGATGTAGAGTAGTCCGTCGGTATCGGCTTTGGCGTGGTGTTCCATCCTTCCATTTTGTTTGCTGGACGCCAGGTAGCTTCAGCAAGATTACCATTAGTCATTCGTTAGACTGCCACTAGTCTGAGTTACCATCTAGTGAAGTGAATGCAACTCTTGGCTGCCTATCTCATCGCTCCCGAAAGTGTTTGTTGCTGGACCTTCTCAGAGGTCGATTCCTGGAGCACCGTCTGTGCCTGGTCCTTGTGTTTTATTACTGTATTATTTATTACCATACCTTGTAATGCCTACATTATAGGTTATGTGTGTGTAGTTAATAGTTCCGGTTACCTTATGGAAGAAATCTAGCAGCATAAGGATTGTGTTACAATGTTACCATCATCTTATTTCACCCATTTGGTGGTCAGTTGCCTGTTTCTTTTAATTAACCGTTGCTTGTATTTGCTGTTTTACAGCAGGTTTCTAAATTTTTTTTATATATAATTGCCGTTCCTGGCATGAAAGGCCTTTAGCGGTGACTGTGGTCATTTGCCTTGAAAAAATAATTCAATATTTGTCTTCTAGCAGTAAGCCTTAAAACCTTATTTACTGTCATTCCTGGCATCTAATACCTTCTGCTGTGTTTGTGGTCACTTTTAATATTTCAATACCTGTAAGTTGTAATTGCAGCGATTTCTTAAATATTCTTAATTTATTGCCATTCCTGGCGTGTAAGGCCTTCAGCCGTGATCACAATGGCTTTTTTTAAAATTATTATCTGTATCTGTATTTTATGGTGATTTGTTAAATTGTAACGCACTGAAAACATTATTATTTACACAGTTGTTTATTCATTCATTAACAACGCGTGGTATTTTTTATTTCTTGTTGAGTCTGGAATTACTGTTTTAAAAAAAAAAATGTGTTAACTGTAAGAGGTAACCAATAGTAACTGATTACGGCCCCGTCCAGAATCGTAACCGAATCCTGCCTTCCCTAGACCATCAGGTTTCAAGTATATGCCACCTGCAGGCAGTAGATGTACTTATAATGGTGTCAGATGGTGGCAGATGAGACGAGCTCTCCGCCCCACCTCTACAGTACAGCGTGTGGAGACGGAAGAAGTCACCGAGAAAGAGATAGCCACTGCCTATATACCGTATACTGGCGTAATATCAGGGAAAATAGGACGAATATTGAGGAAACACCGAGTAGGAACTGTCTTTTGCTTACCAAATAAAACGCGAGCATTATTGGGAAGTGTCAAAGACGAGCTCGGTTTGCGGAAGGCCGCCATATAGCAGATTCCGTGTCAATGTGGGAAGACTTATATTGGACAGACACTGTGCACCATCGAAGATCGTTGGCGAGAACATCAGAGGCACACTCGACTTGGGAACCCCATCAAGTCGGCAGCCGCAGAGCACTGTGTGTCCGAAAATCAGGAAATGGACTACCAACATACCAGGGTCTTGGCGCTGACATCTAAATACTGGGACAGCACCGTAAGAGAGACTATCGAAATTCGTACCAGGGACGGATTCATCAACCGAGATAGTGGCTACAACCTCAGCAGAGCATGGGAACCAGCACTGAGTGTAACTAAAAAGACGCTCAGCAAAGGAAATGAACGGGGGACTAGTGCGAACGAGGCAATTACACCGACGGCACCACAGACGCCTACGCCAGCGTCTCACTGACCGCTGACGCGCGGTGGCGGACCGCGGAGAGAAGACCTCGCGAGGGGAGGGGATTTAATACGGCCGCCCGCCCTCAGCAGCTCAGTACGTCACCGCACGTGACGATGACGACATGTCTGATTGCCGAAATATTGTGCCCATTGGACACTATGGACCGGCAGTACACCCGTGGACTGTTCGAGCTAGAAATACGCCGGGAAAAACTGAAGAATCACAGCATATGTTACTGATCTGGAATTGAAATCATTTCATATACTCCACATGCACTGTTGCTACTGTAAATATTGAGTGAACTGGATATCTCTCCAAGTGTGTATTGATTTTTGTGAGCAGTGTATAAACATCTGAAGGTAGAGTAGACATAAAATGAACACACTCTCAAAAGTGGGCGTTTTGAAGCATAACTTGTTGGCGTGGCGTGCCATTCATATCGGTGCGGTACACTGTTAACGTTTAAGCCACAGACGCTATAATTTCGTCTTTGTGTGCAAGGAGAATTTCTTTCATCTCAGGTGACGAGGCAGCCCGAGAGCTTAACTAAGTATGTAAATCAGGCCAGCCAGTCACAAGGATTCCCGTGTCAGCTATAGCGCATGCCTGGGATGCTTTTCGCAGGCATGTTTACAGGGCTTCCAATAAAAGTCAAATCATTTTACAAATTTTTTAACAAAAAGCGTACTTTTAAAAAGAAACATATAACGTAATGTTGATAATCAAGCAGTACAAATAGTAGAAATTAATTAAGAAATATCTGTACCTAGCCACAGATTTTTAACCATATAATTTTTACATTTTTAAATGCCGTTGCTCTGGAAATAAAGCAAAGTAACATCAACTAACCACCCAAAAGTTTCCTTCTTTGCGTTCAGTTAAAAAAAAATGGTTCAAATGGCTCTGAGCACTATGGGACTTAACATCTCAGGTCATCAGTCGCCTAGAACTTAGAATTACTTAAACCTAACTAACCCAAGGACATCACACACATCCATGCCCGATGCAGGATTCGAACCTGCGACCGTAGCGGTCGCGCAGTTCCGGACTGAAGCGCCTAGAACCGCTCGGCCACCAGCGGCCGGCGCGTTCAGTTCTAAAAACTTCCTTATTACATCATTTAAATTTACTTGATCAGCAATTTCAGGCTGAAATCACAGGATTGCTAGATCATTAAGACGATTTTCTATAGTCGAATGTAGAATATTTTAAATTAACTTTAACTTAGAGATTCTCCTTTCGCCACTTTCTTCAGTCATTGATGTCGTTAGCAAAATCCTTAAAGAGCCACAATTATTTGGGGCAAACTTCGTAATTAAAGTAAGCACATTGGTTAGACTTTCTTTCTTGCCCAAAAGCGCAGATACTGCTGAAATTTCCTCTGATAATTCAATTCCATCTATATCAACAGAATCACGATGAGTTAAATTACGTTCTAAATGCTTACAGCGCTTTAGAAGCATTTCCTCAAAAATGGTCTTTGAATCGCATGTATTTTATAAGAATTCGAGATAGTTACTATGATTACTAAGTCGTATAAATCTGTCTGCTAGTGGTTTTAGTGCTTGATCGGTTGTTAAATTAAAAAAAGAAACTGTATTTTATATTGTTCTTTTGGAACCACGCGTGCTTCGGACGAGAATTTCCTTTTTATTCTTGTGGCGAATTCTTACGCGAATGACGCACGGCTGCCGCTCGTCTTACCGCGAGACACGTAACAAAAGGTCACAAAAGAGCGACAACGGTGTCTCGGAGCGAACGGAGAGGATTCCCCACCGCAGGGAGCGGCGAACATTAGAGGCTCTCTATCGATCAGCAACCGGCAGCACAGGTTGGCAAATTTAGGTAACCGACGCGGCGGAAACCACTCGCAGGATCATTACTGCCTTTTTATGCTTGGATGCAGTAAAATTTTTCTATTACTGAGTATTTAATATATCAATATTTTTCTCACACCTAATAGCCAAAATGGCATCCCACACAAATATTCACGGTGCCCGCCACAAGAACAGGCTCTGTGTGTTCCTCAACGAGCACCCTATCTCGAATCGTGTAGTTGACAACCTCCTAGGGGGAGGAGTGGGACAATACCGCGAAATACTCGTCTAAAGTTTGGTAGCCAACGTCAACAACAGCTTCGAGTTGTGCATTTTTCCCGTGGAGGGTACATTCCTTACTGAGAGTTCAAAAATGGTTCAAATAGCTCTAAGCACTGCGAGACTTAACATCTGAGGTCAGCAGTCCCCTAGACTTAGAACCACTTAAACCTAACGACATCACACATATCCATGCCCGAGGCAGGGTTCGAACCAGCGACCGTAGCAGCAGCACTGTTCGGGACTGAAGCGCCTAGAACCGCTCGGCCACACCGGCCAGCTACTGAGACTTCGATATCGACCTCTATGTTGGGAGTATGACATGTAGAAAACACGGACGTTACTTAACAACTGTTGTTGCTTTCTCGCGTGGTGAAATCTGTACCATTTTTCAACATACCACTCCACCTCCATTACGTGTGTACTGTGTTTCAGGTCATCCATCATTGCCTGTGATTATTCTTGTCCAACAACGTCTCTATTCATTGAAAATTGTCAAGAGTGTAATCGCCGTAGGTATCATTGTAAGCAGATTACGCTTCTCATAATTGCTTCTAATTTTTTTACTTTGCTCTATTGTCACATTTGTCTTTATGAAGATAACAGGTTACATACAAATACTGAATACAAAAGAAAAGTTCAAATGTGTGTGATTTCCAAAGGGATCAAACTGTTGAGGTCATAGGTCCCTAGACTTGCACACTACTGAAACTAACTTACGCTAAGAACAACACACACACACACATCCATGCCCGAGGGAGGACTCGAAACCCCGGCGGGAGGGGAATACTGAATACCTTCAGATATGTTAGAACAAATAAATGGTAAACGTGTGATAAATATAATAGTGTATGCGGTAACAATTGTAGATGCGGAGCAACCCGTCAATTCCTGTGCAGTGTGAAGCCTCCATCAGTCACTGAAGTCTCTCCTTCATGATAGAATATAAGAATATTTCGTTTGAAAGAATGGGTGAACTGGGTGTTAATTGAGTTGTGATTTTGTATAGTGTGATTCGGCTGTTTATATGTTTCGTCATAATGTGGTAAAAGTACCTTCCAAACACTTTATAAGCGGTTGTAGTAGGAGAAAGAAGCGTCAGGCCAATTTCTGATATCTCCTTATAAACTTTTAGTGTAGAAAAAGGTTAAGCAAAAACATTACTTACAATTGAAATTAGAGCATTACTTCGGAATTCTGGACCCTCAAGTCGTAAGCTACTCTGTACAAGACATGTGGCAGACAAATTATTTTAATTTAGGACAAAAACCTGTAATCATTTCTACAGCTTTCTTAAAGTATATGGCACCACCTAAAATCATGAAGAGAAACTTGTAAATGTTGGGGGCAGACATAGGTCAGCCCAAGCCGCCTGTAACTACAACTTGAGATACTAAGAGAATCTTCATAGGAGGGCCTCGAAGCGATGAGGTGCCACCTTATTTGTGCACGTACTTGCGTCTCCAAACGCACTTGAACTTTATTTTCCTCCATGTGATATTGGCTTCTTCAGGTACCAAGTGCTTTCGGTCACGTGTTTGTTCACGAGTGGTTCACTCTCTCACGCGCTTCATTATTCCATGTTTTCACTAGAGCGTGCAGCTGTGTATGTGTGTTCTCATTAAGCGCGATCTGTATTTAAGATTAGTGCGTTCCCATTTCATTAGAAAAATCTGCGTAAGTTTCAACGTGCCGCTCCCCAAGTCTATATAAAGCTTCGTCCAAAATCTCGTTCCTCATCTCTTCTCTAGCCTCACCACGTATTTTTATTAAATATCACTCTAAATAAGTACGCCCACTGCGTGGCAAATTTCACGCGTGCAGTGTGTGCGGGCCAGGGCTTGGCCTGTCATTCGGCTTTGCTCGGCCCTTCTTGGAAGTAAACGGAACGGAGCGACATTTCATGTAGCATTGTGGTAAGGCAGTTTTCGATCGCCACTACGCTCCGAATTCGGCAGAACCGTGCCGTCACGGCGTTTAACCTTCGCTATTTCTTCGTAGTATAAAGGACGTTCACAGAGGCAGTCTAGCGCTCTATCGTCGCAATCCTTTAAAACGAATACGAATGACAGAAGAGAGGGATGAGAATTCTCAATTCGCGTAAGCGGCAGGTACTGCGCATTTGCTATGAAACGGCTTTACAATACCATGCATAAAGAATTTAAAGATTTAGTTGAGAATGAAAGAGCAAAATATTACAACGAGCGACGGACTGGATTCATCGTTCTCTGGACGTCAAAAAGCAATTTCTGCTACAATTGCAGGCCTAGAGCACGTGACGAAGTTAGTGGTGCGAAGAGTAAAAGGCGCGCATTACTGCATTGTCATTGCAACAGTTTTTAACAGAACTGAACGAAGAGTGTGGAGACTTCACATACCAGTGCAAAGCACGTTAGTTAAGTCAAGGCGCATGCCTGGAACGATTCTTCGATTCTAAACTCCATATTGTTGAATTTATGAAGGATAAAGGAGTGCAGAAATGAAAATCAGAACATTCAGAATGGATTGCAGACCCGGAATCTTAAGCAGACTTGACTGCACACTGCCCATAGATACTGAAAGGCAACTTCTTTCTGATTTGAGAAGGTGCATTTAAAAAGAAAATCGCGTTGTAGAAGGGGCATAATCTGACAAAAGTAGTGAAGCTCCACAAACTCAATGGGGTTAAAGAAAACGCAAGGTGTGAAGAATTCAGTGTGGCCTTGAAAGAATTACAAGAAGAGCTTTATAAAGATTCTGAGGCCACTGTCAGTCTCACATCTGTTTCCAAGCTGTTTTCGAGACTGTTTTCCGCTTCTTTGAAAGTACTTCTGTGCATGGGAAGATATAACTGATGGACCTGCAAGGTAATTCCAGTTCCACGACAGCCGGCTGCAGTGGCCGAGCGGTTCTTGGGGCTTCAGTCCGGAACAGTGCTGCTGCTACGGTCGCAAGTTCGTATCCTACCTTGGGCATGGATGTGTGTGATGTCCTTAGGTTCGTTAGGTTTAAGTAGTTCTAAGTATAGGGGACTGATGACCTCAATGTTAAGTCCCATAGTGCTTAGAGCCATTTGAAACAATTTGAAGTTCGACGACAAACCTTTTTACGTTAAAACTGTCCGTGATGTCTACATTGCTTTTGTCAACTGGAGTTTCCAAGCCTCTGTTACGGCGTAAGGTCAAGTGCCGGCACGCCAGTCAGGAACGAGATAGAAGGGATGGCTATGAGAAGACGTCAGCCAATCGCATGCTGACCGACCCCTCTCCAGGATGACAACGCGACAGCAGCGGCCCCTATGTGAAGAGGACATAAGTGCAGCGACCGACGGGTGACGGTTCAGTTCAATAGCAGTTTCAAGATTAGCGAGTTCTATAGCAGCGTCAACTATAGGCACTATTGTTGTACTCTCTGTTATCTATACGGAAGAAGATCAATTATTTTACATGTCGCACTTTGCATGTGACACATCTGTGTAATTGCAAAAGTTGTTGTTGTTGCTGTTGTTGTCTTCAGTCCTGAGACTGGTTTGATGCAGCTCTCCATGCTACTGTATCCTGTGCAAGCTTCTTCATCTCCCAGTACTTACTGCAACCTACATCCTTCTGAATCTGCTTAGTGTGTTCATCTCTTGGTCTCTCTCTACGATTTTTACCCACCACGCTGCCCTCCAATGCTAAATTTGTGATCCCTTGATGCCTCAGAACATGTCCTACCAACCGGTCCCTTCTTCTAGTCAAGTTGTGACACAAACTCCTCTTCTCCCCAATTCTATTCAATACCTCCTCATTAGTTACGTGATCTACCCATCTAATCTTCAGCATTCTTTTGTAGCACCACATTTCAAAAACTTCTGTTCTCTTCTTGTCCAAACTATTTATCGTCCATGTTTCACTTCCATACATGGCTACACTCCATACAAATACTTTGAGAAACGACTTCCTGACACTTAAATCTATACTCGGTGTTAACAAATTTCTCTTCTTCAGAAACGCTTTCCTTGTCATTGCCAGTCTACCCTCCTTTCAAGACACTGTCCATTCCGTTCATCTGCTCTTCCAAGTCCTTTGCTGTCTGTGACAGAATTACAATGTCATCGGCGAACTTCAACATTTTTATTTCTTCTCCATGGATTTTAATACCTACTCTGAACTTTTCTTTTGTTTCCTCTACTGCTTACTCAATATACAGATTGAATAACATCGGGGAGTGGCTACAATCCTGTCTCACTCCCTTCCCAACCGCTGCTTCCCTTTCATGCCCCTCGACTCTTATAACTGCCATCTGGTTTCTGTACAAATTGTAAATAGCCTTTCGCTCCCTGTATTTTACCCCTGCCATCTTTAGAATTGGAAAGAGAGTATTCCAGTCAACATTGTCAAAAGCTTTCTCTAAGTCTACAAATGCTAGAAATGTAGGATTGCCTTTCCTTAATCTATTTTCTAAGATAAGTCGTAGGGTCAGTATTGCCTCACGTGTTCCAACATTTCTGCGGAATCCAAACTGATCTTCCCCGAGGTCGGCTTCTACCAGTTTTTCCATTCGTCTGTAAAGAATTCGCGTTAGCATTTTGCAGCAGTGACTTATTAAACTGATAGATCGGTAATTTTCACGTCTGTCAACACCCTTCCTTTGGGATTGGAATTATTATATTCTTCTTCAAGTCTGAGGGTATTTCACCTGTCTCATACATATTGCTTACCAGATGGCAGAGTTTTGTCAGGACTGGTTCTCCCAAGGCCGTCAGTAGTTCCAATGGAATGTTGTCTACTCCTGGGGCCTTGTTTCGACTCAGGTCTTTCAGTGCTCTGTCAAACTCTTAAGCAGTGTCGTATCTCCCATTACATCCTCATCTACATACTCTTCCATTTCCATAATATCGTCCTCAAGTACATCGCCCTTGTATAGACCCTCTATATACTCCTTCCACCTTTCTGCTTTCCCTTCTTAGCTTAGAACTGGGTTTCCATGTGAGCTCTTGATACTCATACAAGTGGCTCTCTTTTCTCCAAAGGTCTCTTTAATTTTCCTGTAGGCAGTATCTATCTTACCCCTTCATGCGATAAGCCTCTACATCCTTAAATTTGTCCTCTAGCCATCCCTGCTCAGCCATTTTGCACTTCCTGTCAATCTCATTTTTGAGACGTTTGTATTCCTTTTTGCCTGCTTTATTTACTGCGTTTTTATATTTTCTCCTTTCATCAATTAAATTCAATATTTCTTCTGTTACCCAAGGATTTCTACTAGCCCTTGTTTTTTTACCTACTTGATCCTCTGCCGCCTTCACTACTTCATCCCTCAGAGCTACCCATTCTTCTTCTACTGTATTTCTTTCCCCCATTCCTGTCAATTGTTCCCTTATGCTCTCACTGAAAGTCTGTACAACCTTTGGTTTAGTCAGTCTATTCAGGTCCCATCTCTTTAAATTCCCACCTTTTTGCAGTTTCTTCAGTTTTAATCTACAGTTCATAACCAATATATTGTGGTCAGAGTCCACATCTGCCCCTGGAAATGTCTTACAATTTAAAACCTGGTTCCTAAATCTCTGTCTTACTATTGTATAATCTCTCTGATACCTTCTAGTATCTCCAGGATTCTTCCACGTATACAACCTTCTTTTATGATTCTTGAACCAAGTGTTAGCTATGATTAAGTTATGCTCTGTGCAAAATTCTACCAGACGACTTCCTCTTTCATTTCTCTCCCCCAATCCATATTCACCTACTATGTTTCCTTCTCTCCCTTTTCCTACTCTCGAATTCCAGTCACCCATGACTATTAAATTTTCGTCTCCCTTCGCTACCTGAATAATTTCTTTTATCTCATCATACATTTCATAAATTTCTTCATCATCTGCAGAGCCAGTTGGCGTATAAACTTGTACTACTGCAGTAGGCATGGGCTTCGTGTCTATCTTGGCCACAATAATGCGTTCACTACGCTGTTAGTAGTAGCTTACCCGCACTCCTATTTTTTTATTCATCATTAAACCTAGTCCTGCATTACCCCTATTTGATTTTGTGTTTATAACCCTGTATTCACCTGACCAAAAGTCTTGTTCCTCCTGCCACCGAACTTCACTAATTCCCACTATATCTAACTTTAACCTATCCATTTCCCTTTTTAAATTTTCTAACCTACCTGCCCGATTAAGGGATCTGACATTCCACGCTCTGATCCGTAGAACGCCAGTTTTCTTTCTCCTGATAACGACGTCCTCTTGAGTAGTCCCTGCCCGGAGATGCGAATGGGGGACTATTTTACCTCCGGAATATTTTACCCAAGAGGACGCCATCATAATTTAACCATACAGTAAAGGTGCATGCCCTCGGGAAAAATTACGGCTGTAGTTTCCCCTTGCTTTCAGCCGTTCGCAGTACCAGCACAGCAAGGCCGTTCTGGCTAGTGTTACAAGGCCAGATCAGTCAATCATCCAGACTGTTGCCCCTGCAACTACTGAAAAGGCCGCTGCCCCTCTTCAGGAACCACACGTTTGTCTGGCCTCTCAACAGATACCCCTCCGTTGTGGTTGCACCTACGGTACGGCCATCTGTATCGCTGAGGCACACAAGCCTCCCCACCAACGGCAAGGTCCATGGTTCATTGCAAAAGTAAGTATTGTAATTATCTTTTTGTAATAAAACGCATTAATACGATTTGTTTGAATGTTTGTCTAGCGAATCGGAAGTGAGGGCTTCCAAGACACCACAGTCTGCATGATGACGTTGCCAAAGTTTTACTATACATGGATCGACGTATATATGAAATACATTTTTGCATTATTATTAAACGCAATAATTATGTGGCAACTTGAATGCGAAACTCTGTGAAATTGTCTGCTTCTGTTCGTATGTGAACAAGAAGGAAAGATAAGTTTGGTTTAACGTCCCGTCGACGTCTGGGTCATTAGAGATGGAGCACAAACTCGGATTGTGTGATGAATGGAATTATTCCGGCATATGTCTGGAGCGATTTAGGAAGATCACAGAAAACCTAAATCAGGACGGCTAGCTGTGGGTTCAAACTGTCGTCGTCCTGAATGCGAGTCCAGTGTGCTAATCACTGCGCCACCCCTCTTGCCTGCATGCCGATACTTTGGAGCAGATAAAAACTATGTTATGATGTTATGTCCTCATCGCGTCATAAATTATTAAATAGTGCTGAACATTTGCTTTGCCTGTGGTGTGTGTTGTTGAGAAAGGTGATATGTAAAACCAAGTAGTATGCAGTACAACTGCACTACCATTTAAATGCGGCGCGTTCGCAGTTTCACCCTCTTTCCTCTCCTCGCGCTCAGACAGTGAAGCGAGGCTGTGCTGCGGCATTCGCGCCCAGGCACGGCCCGAAAGCCGAAATCTTGGCCGCCTCTGCTCTGGATCCTCGTCTTATAGCTGCGTTCTTTGATTTCTGTTGTCATCTTAACGATCTCTCCATGAACTGCGTACCTGTTACACCTATTTTATCATATTATGAGCATACCATTAGAACTTTACACATTTCTTCAAAGCCAATTTTTTATTCAGGTCCTGATAGTTCTGATAAATAATTTGATTTCCTACGCTGCTTTCGTTCATGTATTTCTGCTGCGACCTTCTGTAAGCTTCTGTCTAATCGGATTCCGTAACTCTTAACGTTTAGCTCCACAGTTCAGACCAAAGAGAATGGCCAGGTGAGATGGAAACCGAACATCACTAGGGGAAACATGTACAAAACGATACCGATAATATTCACTAGGTCGCAGTTGGTACCTTGAGAAATAAACTGTGGAGGAGAACTTTGAGTGTGTGGGAGTACCACGAGTCAGTTTCTGGGAAACGGCGAGTGGCCGTAAGGACAGACTGTTCGATGGAGAAAACAGTTCACGGTCACGAAAGAATAAACTGACAGTAGGGGATAGCTAAGATTACACAGTGTACAAAAAAGCGACAGTAGCAAATTGAGAGAACGAGTGAAAACAAGCAAGGAACTGTGTGCGCAAATAACGTCGCCGATCGGAAAGTTCCGGCAACATCAACATCAATGGACGAGGCAAGCGCAACACGTTTTCCTCCTAGCTTAAGCCACCAGGGGATGTTGCCAATTCGCGGAGCGAGCGTGTAATCAAACAACTCTTGATGACCAATGCTGGTGCGTCCATCTAGACTTCAGTGTCAGAGTCCAGCGCAGCTACTAAGTAATCCTCCTCCAGAAACATCATCTAAGAGCTTTGACAGCCTATTTGACAACTATTTAGATGTTGCCCACCACTTCAGCAGTAAACGTGAGCTTGAAAGCTGGAGTACTGGAAGTACAATTTCTGTCACTGGACCTGACAGCTTTGAGACTTAAAATGTCACGTTCACACCTGTCTATTTTCAGTGTAGCGTCCCATCAGGGTAGAAAGCCGCCTTTGCTGCCAAAGGGGCGGTCTCGTGGCTGGCGTTTGTATCTTAAATGCTCTGTAGCACAGCTGTATGACGCTGAAACACGATTCTCAACTTCGTGTGGAGGTACTTGAATAAAATGAAAAAAGTTTACTATTAATTTTATAATTAGTTAACTGTCTTCCAGCAACAAATTATAACAGTGAGACAATTAATTAAGCAAAGGTCTGAAGTCAAAAATTATGCTGATCACAGTTATAATGTAGTCCTAGAAGTTCCTTTCCTTAAAATGTCTTCTTGATAGCAGTGAGTTTAGCGAGATGATGCCAGGCAGCTCCTTAGCTGCTCTGCTATCGTTCCCCACTAAATTTTTCGGAAGGAAAAATACGTTCATTGTAAACTTAAAGCCGGCCGGGGGTGGACGAGCGGTTCTAGGCGCTACAATCTCGAACCGCGCAACCGCTACGGTCCTGCCTCGGGCATGGATGTGTGTGATGTCCTTAGGTTAGGTAGGCTTAAGTAGTTCTAAGTTACAGGGGACTGATGACCTTAGAAGTTAAGTCCCATAGTGCTCAGAGCCATTTTGTGAACTTAAAAAATATTGCAGTGGCGTGGTACAACATCCAGAAAGATTTTAATCATCGAAATGCCGGCCGCAGAAGCCTACGTAGTTATTTTAAAACTTCTTAATTTAATAATTTCTTTTACTTTAACAGAAATCAGTGAGCAGGTGAAACTTCTTTATTTTAAATTTTCTTCTTATATTTCTGAGTGAAACTGACTATACTGTCTCTTGCTATTCTTTATCATCTCAACACTGACCTACAGAATTTGCCCAGTCAGACAGAACTCAAACTTTTCCTATTCATTAATTACTCACAATATTCAAGGATAATGCCATCTGACTGCTTTAAAATTAATAATCTGACTTCAAACAATTAATACAAAAGAATGGCCCTGAATTAGAGGAAAGTCTAACAATAACCTGTGCATATCATAAGTCACTTACCTCACAAAAATCTTCATTACACGAACTACTCCCATACAGCAAGCGCTAATACAGGCAGCTAAATAAAAGATTCTAGCTACAGAAGGCTCTAACTACTAATAGCCATGTGTTTAGCAAAGGAAAGCTTTTGTTCAAGAGCAAACAATGTATTTACCTTAACAATGTGACTACCAGTTCAAAAATTATATAATCATCAGTAATGAATCTCCACGACGGATACACATTAAAACCGTCCGCTCGCGCTAGTACTGCAAACCTCCAAAACTGCTAATTATTAACCTCTAACCTCCATCACTGCTAACTACTCACTCCCAACTTCCATCACTGCTGGCTGTCTACCTCCAAGTTCCACCACTGCTGGCGATTCACCTCCAACTGCCATCACCGCTGATAGTTAATTTCCAACCGTTAGTCCGACCAGCCACAGAGTCTCTTACAAAGTGCGCACATCGCTGTCAGAGTTATTATTGCAGAGCGCTGCCAACATACAAACACATAAACAGGCTACTTACAATTTCAAGAAGGAAGTTAGCAATAGGCATAAAATTAGTAACTTATATAATGACTTCGGAGATTTTAACTCACAGGTTCAAATATCTTTTAACAATGATATAGGCATAGCAAATGTGGTAGCTTAACTTAACTGAAATTCAGAACCTCAGTGTCAGCAGTTTCTCGTTGTAGGACGGACACCGCGATGACGATGTGGTACAAAGGATGTCCAAACAGAAGGACAGTAGCATGCCGGTTCGAGCTGAGCGAGTACGCGGCGTTCTGCAGGGAGCGTATAACGGCGCGCGGAACCTGCCCTCCCGCGAGTAATCAGCGGCCTGGAACCCCTTCCCCGTGCCGCCGTAGCAGTCGCATTGTCAGCGGGCGCAGGGCGTTTTAATTAGGGCTTACATCCCACAGCACGCCACCACACACGGCACGTGCCGACCTCGACCATGGCAGAGGCGCGCGCCGACAGAGCTGGAGAAGTCCGCAACGTCAGCCCGGTTCAACCTCCCCTTCCCCCACCGGATCTCAGCTGTCATTTTCACCTCCGTCACGGCTTCCATTTTCGCCCGAGCTCACAGACGTTGACGTCAATTACAGAGCCACAGGATCAGGTGGAGACAATCGCTTAACCCCATCGAAGTCTTCTGTGCTGCACACAGAGATCTACGTCTACATCTACATCTATGTCTATACTACGCAAGCGACCTTGCGGAGACAACTTCTGGTACTGCTATAAGGCCCCCCCCCCACTCCCCTCTCCCACCCCCCGTTTCACGAGTGAAACATGGGAAGAATATCTGTAACAAACATTTCGCATGTGCTCCAATTTCTCAGATTTTGTCGTTGTCGTCATTTCGCGAGACGTATGTGGAATCGACGCACGATTCTCCACGGAATCCACTTCCTCCGAATTTCAATAGTAAACCTCTACTCTATTCACAATGCCTCTCGTATCTGCCACTGCTGTTTGTTGAGCATTTCTGTAACGATATTGCGCCGACTAAACGATCCCATGACGAAACGTGCTTCTCTTCATTGGATCCCCTACATCTTTTCTATTACTCCAACCTTATAGGGGTCCCAGACTACTGGGAAATGCTGAAGAATCGGTGGTACAAACCGTTTTGTAAGTCACTTCTTTCGTGGCTGAATTACATTCCTTTAATATTTTTTCCATAGATCCCGACAATCTGGAGTAAAATAACAGCATCAGTTGCTTTTTTTCTTTTAGTTTTAAAAAATAACGACCGGTTTCGGTCTCCAAGTCCATTATCCGTAGTATTTACATAGAATCGAACAAACGAAGTACAGTGAAATTAGACATATAGAGAAGAATGTAGCAAAGGGTATCATACACAGAAAGTGTGACAAAATATTGTTAAACAAACAACTCGTCCAAAGACTTCATAACAATAGTACCGAGCGAGGTGGCGCAGTGGTTAGCTCACAGGACTCTCATTCGGGAGGACGACGGTTCAATCTCGCGTCCGGCCATCCTGCTTTAGGTTTTCCGCGATTTCCATAAATCGCTCCACGCAAATGCCGTGATGGTTCGTTTGAAAGGGCACGGCCGACTTCCTTCCCCATCCTTCCCCAATCCGATGAGATCGATGACCTCGCTGTTTGGTCTCTTCTCCCAAACAATCCAGTCCATCCAACAATAGTATAATGAAATATATATTGTTGTATTAACTGGTCTAAAATGTAAGAAAGTGATACGCATGACATGAACTTGCATAGCAGATGTCCTGAGAGAACACAGAACGACTGATGAGACGTGCACGAACGTGACGCTTAAATAGGGTACGAACAAGTTGCGGGAGGGCCTTCAGAAGGCCAGGAGATAGGCAGGGTGATGTAAGTAATGATAAGAATATAGGTGTATAATGCGTCGAAAGTTAAATAAAATACAAAACTATAAGGTAGTTAAAATATTGTCATATATAGTAAGAAAACAGACATGTAAAAAGTAGTATCATGAAAAGGATAAGGACAAAGTGAAACGTTCCTCCTTCTCTTTATAAAGACTGAAATATTTCAATAAAAAAAATTCTCAGCAAGTCACGATATGAAGATAGTACGAATACAAAGAAATTTTGCGTAACTCAAATATTGTGACGAGAAAGAGAAAGCTCCAATGACACTGAATTAAAGTTAGTTCCTTTTTAGACAAAATGCTGTAAAATTCTTCATAATTATGAGTCGACATGCATTTATGAAATAATTCGTCGTCAGAATTAAATTAAGAAGCTGTGAACATCAGACCATTTAGGCGACTGACGACGTCATTGGTCGGCGATAGTTGACAGATCGTTTTGGTAAAATTCTTACGTAAGAATGTATTCGAGAATGAGGAAACGACCGGCAAAAAGTATCAAGGTGGTTCTGTTCAGTAACAAGGAATAAATAACGATAGAACAAGTGAAGTGATCGGTCGTTATAGCAGCGAACAATCCGCCCTCAGTGTGGCTGCTGTAAAAGCAGAGAAATACATATAAATTATATTTATTTCGTAGGAAACAAGAAAGGCAAACCCTTTTTAAATGAAGACAACCTGTAGTAAGATTACAATATAATCTATTTCCAGCCAGTCACAGGAATTGCCACTTATGTGTCCACACTTGAACACCAGACAGAAAAAAGCCGCGGAAATGTGGAAAAAAATTGAAGGTAGGTTGCTTCATTTACCAAAGAACTGATAGTATCACTGCTGAATACGTCTAGAGGTGCGGCTCATTAACTACAGTGTTTGGACACGATTACTGTAAAATTATTACTTTGATTTCACAGCACTATGCATCTAAACGAATTTACTGTTAAGCGTGACGTTAGTTTACATATTCCAGCGCTTGATACGTCTACTATACATACACAAACACGTAACGTGGGAACCGAAGACAGACGAAGAGTCTTGGAAACAATCGATGGCCAACAAGTGAAAGCCGCAAAGTGTATTTCTGCACGCACGCTCGACGTTTACGCGGCATAAAGTGAGCGTGGTACTTTGTTTATAATAAGTGGGTCAACCGTACTGTGTAACGACAAGTGACAATGCTGCATTCATTTATGTTGTAATACATAAAACACGTTGCGACAGGCATCCAGAAAAACAAGCATTATTTTTTCGTTCGTTAAGAGTTCCATTCTCACTGTGGTGCAATTTCAGTTTCCTCCAAGACGTCCATACGAATGCTTTTCTCCGTGCTTTGCATAACTGAAACATTATTGTCAATATTACTGGCACTGTGATCTTCTGAAATTGGTGAGAAGCAAAAATGGAATTTCTTCATCGGTTTTTCTTCCTATTTTAGTACGTTCTTTGAACCTGTTCACGAAGTCTCTACCTATTTGGTCGACGCAAAAGGTCTTGTAGGCAGTGCAGATTTTATGTATGTCTGCAGTTATAAATTTGTTGTCATGTTTTAACATAATGTGCAAGTAATTGGCCCAGTGAGTTAGTTGTCTTGAGGGAAATTCTAACATTAAACATGCGAAACAATAAACATAGCTTATAAGAAATATTACCATAACTGGGAGATAAATTTCAAGCTTTTTGCTGAATCTTCGTATATTTATTGCCTATATTCTGAAGGACTTGGAATTTACAACCTCATGTGTCATCAGGTGTGGGGCAGTGATAGTCATTTCTTGATGCAGTACGCCGAAAAGTACTTATACTGGTGTATAAAAATAAACCAACAAAACGCTATTTCCACATCCTGTGTCTAATCCACGATATAATCATATTAAGTGTTAAACAGATGTCCGTATGGTCGTGTTGTGAACGGAAGATGGCATCCCGGTCAACGAATAACCGTGCCACCGACGACGCCAGAGCACCTGTGAAACGAGGAATTTTTTGCTGGGTAGCCCCACCTCCACAATCGACGAGTACACAGCCACAGACGGCGCAGTATGGATCTGTGTGAAAGAAAGAAAGGAGCAGGATGGTTCAAATGGTTCAAATGGCTCTGAGCACTATGGGACTTAACATCTGAGGTCATCAGTCCCCTAGAACTTAGAACTACTTAAACCTAACTAACCTAAGGACATCACACACATCCATGCCCGAGGCAGGATTCGAACTGCGACCGTAGCAGTCGCGCGGTTCCGGACTACAGCGCTTAGAACCGCATGGCCACCGCGGCCGGCAAAGGAGCAGGACAGTCGCAAACTGATTTGGCTCGATGGCTTAATCTGAATCGTTCTGTTGTTTCTCCGATGTGGCGACAGTGTATAGTGACAGAAACTTGTGTCCCAAAGACCAGGGCAGGGCGCACCACGCGTGACTTCAGAAGAGAGGACTGTTATTTGGCTCTAAGGGCACGCCATTACCGCATTAGTACTGCACGGCAAGTGGCATGTGAACCAGCAGCATTCGCTGGATGTGTTGTATCGAGGCAAGCATTGTACAGAAGACTTCGGCGGAATGGCATTTATTGTCGGAGACATGTTGTATGTCTATCTCTGACGCGTCTTCACAAAAGTGGAATTCGAGTGGAGTCATTAACATGTCACCTGGACGGTCAAACAGTGGGCCAACGTAAATTTCACAGAAGGGCCCCGATTTTGTCCGGAGTGATTACCGATGGATTCGCATCTGGAGGGAACGTGGAACACGATCTTGGGACCAAAACACTGTGGAGAGTAACCCTAATGGTGTGGGCAGGGATTATGTTTATCACATGAACCCCTCTTCATGAAATTGTGTAGGTGAACTGGCAAGGTTTAATTGCTGTCAGGTATCGTGATGAGATCATCTGCAATTGTTGCGAGGTGCTGTGGATCCAGATGTCGTATTGATGGGCGATAATGCTCGACCTCATAGAGCGCGGGTGGTTGATGTTTTTTGGAAACGGATGATATTGCCATGCATGGCGTGGCCTGCTCGCTCTCCCGATTTGAACCCCATAGAGCATGTTTGGGATGCACTACAGAGAAGGGTTGCACCATGTCAGCATCCACCCCAACCACTCTCCAAGACTGCGAACAGCCATGCAGGAAGAATGGACGTTATTGCATCAAAAGGAGACTGATGGCATCATTCACAGCATGCCCCGTCGTTGTCAGGCCTGTAGTGCTGCCAAAGGAGGTCAAATTCGACACTGAACGTATTAACCAGTTGGCGAAATGTGTGTGCAAATCCGTGAAGTTGAAAAAAAAAACCAAGAATATTTTTGTCTACCATTATGAATGTTGCAGTTGTTCACGTTCGGTGTTTTCACATTGTTTCTATGAATATTAAGGTGAATTTCGTTCATTTTATGAGCTATCAAATGAATGTCTTGCTTAGGTCCTTGATACAGAAACAGAGAATGCAATAATTTATCCTTTGTAATAAATTGTTTTCAAGCCTCTTGAAAAATGTTTATCAAAGAAACGGTTTGCTAAATGAGATGTGGCTAGGGCTTCCCACCAGGTAGCGCTGTAACCTGCCGCAATTGTTTTTAGCTGACGCTATTTCGATGACTTGTTTGGGATGATGAAATGATAATGAAGACAACAGCCAGTCGACTAGCGGAGAAAATCTCCAACCCGGCCGGAATCGAACCCGGAGCGCTCGCGTGGTATTCTCTCGCGCCAACCACTTTTTTCTATCTCATTTTGTTCGATATTGTTCCTTGCAGAATTCCCATGAGACCCGTTCAAGTTCATCTTTGATCTATTCATCTAGTCTTTTTATTACAAAGGACAACTAACCCTATGACCGAACACGACGCGCAACCGTGCCAGCAAGCCACTCAGCTATGGAGACGTACGTTGCTAAATATGTTGCCAGTTGTGCCAATAAGAGGGGTTCCGTAGCTAGTCCTCCTTTCTCAATAAAAATTTTATTTTACTGATAAAGGAGAGGTAGTTATAATGAAGTATTAATGTTGATAATTCATCATGTTTGACTTCTGTACTTTGTTATAAAGTTCTGTGGGTGAGAAACTTATTTTTAAGTACCTCAATGGTTCCATCCACAGGGACGTTCTGTAAAGGCTGGTTATATCAAAGGAAACAGATCTGGTTCCCTGTACAATGGTAGTGAGTCTAATTAAATCCAGTTAGAAATCTCGTCCAATACTAGGTAACCCTGTATTTTGCTTACTAAGTGATAGTGCCTGAGTGTATGAAATGTCTTTCTGATATCAAAGACACTATGTCGATCTGGCTGCCGATGGATCTCATGGACGAACATAGTCAGTTACGTTTTGCGAGTTCTCTGATTGCAAAATCCGCATTGATTTTTGTAGAGGAAATTTTAGTTCGCCAAGTTCATCATAATACATAAGGATAAAGCATTTCCATAATTGTACAGTAGACTGACTTTCACTGTATGTGCGTTTAATTATGTGTTTCCGTACTACACACATCGCAGAACATAAGAAAATTACCTGTGCTTGTTTCCAGTCGGTAGTTACCCTTCGTTTCACCAATTTAATGTCGGCCACAGTATTGTTCGGCGGAGGTCAGTGCTCATAGCGGCCGATACACTTTTTTCGAGATAGGTTCTCGAAAGCTGTGGGGTTTTCCCCACAGTGTGATACTTGTTCAGATGCAACGTTAATGGATGACTTATCTATGGGTAGGATAGTACGGGCAATGTATTAATATTCACTGTCTACCTGCTGCGGGAAAAGTGCTCTCTGACTGCTAAATTTTCAGCAATCTTTCCAGTGGCAATAAGTAGCAGATTCTGCCACTTGGTTACAGTGCCGTACGTGGTTTTGTTGTGTAGCTACATTCACAATTTTGCTACGAATGTTTCTGATTTCGAGGTGTAACATGTTGTTTAATTGATTTTGCGGTTCAAATTTTGTCACGTAATTTTAATAGTTAAAATGAGATGTTAAATGTATGTCCTTCATTTACATTACATATCAGGACATTCATTTTCGGAACACAACCTACGACCAGCTTAGAGACAGAATTAATGACACTTTCTGCAGGACCTGCCCATCATTTTGCAGGACAAAGGTCAAGCACGTACAGTTCAAGCTGTTACTGCTTTTTCTGACCTACGGGGCTGTTCTATACCACCTGCTGCACTCCCCTGTTTTAAGCCGTCGTAAGTTCAACTCGATTTCTAAACTGAAAGAAACAAATGGTTCAAATGGCTCTGAGCACTATGGGACTTAACAGCTGAGGTCATCAGTCCCCTAGAACTTAGAACTACTTAAACCTAGCTAACCTATGGACATCACACATATCCATGCCCGAGGCAGGATTCGAACCTGCGACCGTAGCAGTCGCGCGGTTCCGGACCGAAGCGCCTAGAACCGCTCGGCCACCGCGGCCGGCAAACTGAAAGAAACACTTCACGGCATTCGCTTCAGAACTGCTGCAAATTCGTCGGGCTGTAGACCGCGCCCCTCGAACTGTCAACACAACTGACGCTGCTAAGAGTATCCTATGACTTACACATCGCTGGCAGCGGGTTATACACAGTGCTGGTGGCTACTTTGAAGGTCAGTAAAACTTTGAAACACATACCTATTTTGTACGAGCTGTAAATAAATAGTTGCCACTATTAAAGTTCCAGCCCTCGTATGTTTGTTATTACTACTGATTATGGAAATGAAAATGAGGCCTTAACTTGTAACGTAGTTTATCGCTCTTGAATAACATCAAATGGACCAACGAACTTGGAGCTCTCATACTAAGAGTGGCTCGTCTCAGTAGTGTCACATGCTCTAACTACATGAGGGGATCGATACTTAACCCAGGACGTTTCTGTGACGTCAGGCGAGCAGATGTTGCGGAGTCACACCACGCCCGCTTGCCGGAGAAATGAAGACGAAAAATGTTTCCCTCTTCTAGATCACCGTGTGATTTCAGTTTCAGCGACGAATTGCAGACATTCTTCCTATTTTCATCGCGGGGACACTCTGTAAATTTAATACCTCTCCATCTGGCGAGAAGAGCACAGCATGACGCAAGATTTACAACTTTGGTAGAAAGTCATATTTCAGTGACTGTGCGGGAGGCACTGGCCCAACAGAGAATGATAACAGTAGGCTAAGCATCATGCACTGCAGATTTAGCTCCCACCGAATTCTTCTTGTTGCTTTGGATTAAGAAGTATGTTTTAGGACACACTTTCGGAACGAAAGTGGGATGCAGGCGGCTTCGACGGAGAGTCGAAACAGATTGGTGGTTGCAGTTTTTAGGGGCTGTTGACGTTGTATTGATGCAGGAGGAAGGAAGGTTAGAGTTTTAACCCTCACAGTAACAGTGGGATGGGGGAGGTGAAGGGTGGGATACTTTGGTACTTAACGTTCACCTTTTCAAAATATTATAATTTAGTCATGTACTTTATATTTTAAAATTTTGAAAAAGATTGTTTTTAATGAATTCTTCTGTCAGATTCTATAAATGTTTAACAGATTTTTAGTTAAACTTAACACAAATGTTTAAGTCTTGGTAGTAGAAGTCACTTTCCCCAATGAATAGCATACTCAGTATTTTGCAGTACACATTTATATCTCTTGAAAAAGTATATTCTGAGTAGAAGATAACAGCAGGTAACGAAATTTGCATTTTTTACCTATTTTACGGTGGGAATAATGTATTTACCGCCCCCTGGTTGGCTGTACACGCTACGGAAAGTGCGTTGATATTACTAAGTGTGTACTAAAAGATATTTTCAGGGTCTTGACTCTGCTTGCACATCATTATCACCCTCGACCCTACTTACACATCAAAATCACCTCCCCCCTCCCCTCCCACTCTCACTCTGGAGCGATTTTAGAAATCACGGGAAATCTGGATGACCGGACGGGGATTTGAACTGTCATTCTCCAGAATGCGAGCCCAATGTGGTAACCACTGCCCAACATCGCTCTGTTATTGGTGATAATTTTTGGTCAACCACAATACATACTGACATAATATTGCTTTAGTTATGTCGACTTTCCTCGGGCACCTAGCGAATTATTACAGATTTCATGGTTGTGAGACCAGGAGTAATCAGATGTCAAAGAAAAGTTCTTACCATAAAGAACAAAGGTGAAAATAAGTATAAAGACAAATAGCCTTCCTTCATTTGTCGTAATGCACAATTAGGGGTTCATTCATTTACTCAAACAAAAAGTTGCTCTCGGTTTGGATAAGCTTAACGTATTATGCATAACAATTGTTTGATAGTGACTACAAATCACTGGAAAAAATAATTACTGTAGAATACCTAGGAATATCCATCCGGAGCGACCTAATGTAGAACGATGCCTCACTGAAATGCACTGGAAGAATATTAGCGAATGTAAATCATGCGCAAAAGAAATGGCTTATAGAACATTTGTCCCGTCTGTTCTTTAGTACCTCTTATCGCTCACGGACAGTTAACAGGTTCAGTTAATAGAAGAAATATAGAAGATGTGTGGAAGAGAAGTACGTTTCATCACTGGATCGTTTAGTCGACGTTGTAGTGTTACGCCGGCCGCGGTGGCCAAGCGGTTCTAGGCGCTTCAGTCCGGAACCGCGCGACTGCTACGGTCGCAGGCTCGAATCCTGCCTCGGGCATGGACGTGTGTGGTGTCCTTAGGTTAGTTAGGTTTAAGTAGTTCTAAGTTCTAGGGGACTGATGACCAGAGATGTTAAGTCCCATAGTGCTCAGAGCCATTTGAACCATTTTTTTGTAGCGTTACGGAAATGCTCAACAAAATCCAGTGAGAGAGGTGTATTGCATTTATTCTTACTCCAGTGAGAGAGTGTTTTGCATCACGGGAAAGTTTACTAGTGGAATCCTATGAGACTATTCTCTAGAGAGAGTTTCACGACATATCACTTCCTTACACATACATCCCAAGTGAGTCTCGTGTAATGAACACAACGAGACAATCAAAGAAGTTAGAGCTCGTATGCAGATATAAAAAATCGTCCTTCCCATACGCCATTAGCGAATGGAACAAGAAAGGGGGAAAAGCTATTGGTACATGAGGTACCTTCCGCCTTGCAGAGCAGGGAGGCTTGCTAAGTATAGCTGTATGTGTTTACAGACGAATTTACCTTACTATTGATGAAATACACTACTTAAATTTTTGAATGTATATAGGGTGAACATTAATAAAACCGACAAACTGCAGGGCTGGATTCCTGTCTGGAAATCGAGGAAAAAGGTCCCATGAACATGTGACCAGAATGGTTCAAATGGCTCTGAGCACTATGGGACCTAACTTCTGAGGTCATCAGTCCCCTAGAACTTAGAACTACTTAAACCTAACTAACCTAAGGACAACACACACATCCATGCCCGAGGCAGGATTCAAACCTTCGACCGTTGCGGTCGGACGGTTCCAGACTGTAGCGCCTAGAACCGCTTTGCCACTCCGGCCGGCATGTGACCAGAGACGTATCGTTGGCACGGTAGATGGCGCTGACGAATGAAAGTTCCTCTGATCAAGTGCCTTGTGTTCTTTGTGTACTGTAGGCTGCGTGATAGACGCAGCGTACAGCAAGCAGCAGAGTAGTCCAGTATTCATGTCTGGATCAAGCCGAGATGGTGTTCGTGTACCGCCAAGCATATGGGAACGGTCGAGAGGCAGCACCGCTATACCAGGACAAGTACCCTCACACACCAAGCCCATCACAAATCATTCCAAACCCTTTTTGGACGTTTGTGTGATCGTGGGTACTTTAAGACGAACGTGCAGGGAGGCGGAGGACTGTACGTACACCAGAGTTCAAGAATTGGGTTCTACAGAATATGGAGAAGAATCTAGTACGAGCTCCTGGAAAGTGGCCCACCAATATGGTGTAAGCAAAAGTGCAATTACTTATATCGTGAGTGTATTGCATCCCATGGAGTCAATTCGAACATCTGTTGTGACCTGGATGTAATGCAGCTCTGTACTGTATTCCGGGACGCACAACGTCCATTTCCAGACAAATGTCCTCCTTTCCAGTCAGGAATTCGTCCCGGTAGTTTGTCGCTTTTATTAATGCTCACTCTGTACATTCACAGACATATAGCTGCTCCGATATTTCATTTGTCAGGACTTCAATATGTTTTAGAATGAATCGATTAATAACAGTCAGGCGTGAAAATGTGCAAAATTTTATGCGTTTACGAGCTCGCGTCGCGATTCAAGAACTTCTCAACCGACGTGCACATTGAGTGACGGTCGCAGTGGTCGGCACATTGGACTCGCATTCAGGAGGATGACGATTCAAATCTCTGTCCGGCCATCTAGGTTTAGTTTTTCCGGGATTTTCCTATACTACTCCAGTCAAGTGCCGTGATGGATCTTTTGAGAATGGCTCGGTCGATTTTTTTCCTCTTGTTGTTGTTGTTATGGTCTTCAGTCCTGAGACTGGTTTGATGCAGCTCTCCATGCTACTCTATCCTGTGCAAGCATCTTCATCTCCCAGTACCTACTGCAACCTACATCCTTCTGAATCTGCTTAGTGTATTGATCTCTTGGTCTCCCTCTACGATTTTTACCCTCCACGCTGCCCTCCAATGCTAAATTTGTGATCCCTTGATGCCTCAAAACATGTCCTACCAACCGATCCCTTCTCCTAGTCAAGTTGTGCCACAAACTTCTCTTCTCCCCAATCCTATTCAATACCTCCTCATTAGTTACGTGATCTACCCACCTTATCTTCAGCATTCTTCTGTAGCACCACATTTCGAAAGCTTCTATTCTCTTCTTGTCCAAACTGGTTATCGTCCATGTTTCACTTCCATACATGGCTACACTCCATACAAATACTTTCAGAAACGACTTCCTGACACTTAAATCTATACTCGATGTTAACAAATTTCTCTTCTTCAGAAACGATTTCCTTGCCATTGCCAGTCTACATTTTATTTCCTCTCTACTTCGACCATCATCAGTTATTTTACTCCCTAAATAGCAAAACTCCTTTACTACTTTAAGTGTCTCATTTCCTAATCTAATTCCCTCAGCATCACCCGACTTAATTCGACTACATTCCATTATCCTCGTTTTGCTTTTGTTGATGTTCATCTTATATCCTCCTTTCAAGACACTGTCCATTCCACTCAACTGCTCTTCCAAGTCCTTTGCTGTCTCTGACAGAATTACAATGTCATCGGCGAACCTCAAAGTTCTTATTTCTTCTCCATGGATTTTAATACCTACTCCGAATTTTTCTTTTGTTTCCTTTACTGCTTGCTCAATATACATATTGAATAACATCGGGGAGAGGCTACAACCCTGTCTCACTCCTTTCCCAACCACTGCTTCCCTTTCATGCCCCTCGACTCTTATAACTGCCATCTGGTTTCTGTACAAATTGTAAATAGCCTTTCGCTCCCTGTATTTTACCCCTGCCACCTTCAGAATTTGAAAGAGAGTATTCCAGTTAACGTTGTCAAAAGCCTTCTCTAAGTCTACAAATGCTAGAAACGTAGGTTTGCCTTTTCTTAATCTTTCTTCTAAGATAAGTCGTAAGGTTAGTATTGCCTCACGTGTTCCAACATTTCTACGGAATCCGAACTGATCTTCCCCGAGGTCCGCCTCTACCAGTTTTTCCATTCGTCTGTAAAGAATTCGCGTTAGTATTTTGCAGCTGTGACTTATTAAACTGATAGTTCGGTAATTTTCACATCTGTCAACACCTGCTTTCTTTGGGATTGGAATTATTATATTCTTCTTGAAGTCTGTGGGTATTTCGCCTGTCTCATACATCTTGCACACCAGATAGTAGAGATTTGTCATGACTGGCTCTCCCAAGGCCATGAGTAGTTCTAATGGAATGTTGTCTACTCCCGGGGCCTTGTTTCGACTCAGCTCTTTCAGTGCTCTGTCAAACTCTTCACGCAGTATCTTATCTCCCACTTCATCTTCATCTACATCCTCTTCCATTTCCATAATATTGTCCTCAAGAACATACTCCTTCCACCTTTCTGCCTTCCCTTCTTTGCTTAGAACTGGGTTGCCATCTGAGCTCTTGATATTCATACAAGTGGGTCTCTTCTCTCCAAAGGTCTCTTTAATTTTCCTGTAGGCAGTATCTATCTTACCCCTAGTGAGACAAGCCTCTACATCCTTACATTTGTCCTCTAGCCATCCCTGCTTAGCCATTTTGCACTTCCTGTCGATCTCATTTTTGAGACGTTTGTATTCCTTTTTGCCTGCTTCATTTACTGCATTTTTATATTTTCTCCTTTCATCAATTAAATTCAATATTTCTTCTGTTACCCAAGGATTTCTATTAGCCCTCATCTTTTTACCTACTTGATCCTCTGCTGCCTTCACTACTTCATCCCTCAGGGCTACCCATTCTTCTTCTACTGTATTTCTTTCCCCCTTTCCTGTCAATTGTTCCCTTATGCTCTCCCTGAAACTCTGTACCACCTCTGGTTCTTTCAGGTTATCCAGATCCCATCTCCTTAAATTCCCGCCTTTTTGCAGTTTCTTCAGTTTCAATCTGCAGTTCATAACCAATAGATTCAGAATCCACATCTGCCCCTGGAAATGTCTTACAATTTAAAACCTGGTTCCTAAATCTCTGTCTTACCATTATGTAATCTATCTGATACCTTTTAGTACCTCCAGGATTCTTCCAGGTATACAACCTTCTTTCATGATTCTTGAACCAAGTGTTAGCTATGATTAAGTTATGCTCTGTGCAAAATTCTACCAGACGACTTCCTCTTTCATTTCTTTCCCCCAATCCATATTCACCTACTATGTTTCCTTCTCTCCCTTTTCCTACACTCGAATTCCAGTCACCCATGACTATTAAAATTTCGTCTCCCTTCACTACCTGAATAATTTCTTTTATCTCGTCATACATTTCATCAATTTCTTCATCATCTGCAGAGCTAGTTGGCATATAAACTTGTACTACTGTAGTAGGCGTGGGCTTTGTGTCTATCTTGGCCACAATAATGCGTTCACTATGCTGTTTGTAGTAGCTAACCCGCACTCCTATTTTTTATTCATTATTGAACCTACTCCTGCATTACCCCTATTTGATTTTGTATTTATAACCCTGTAATCACCTGACCAAAAGTCTTGCTCCTCCTGCCACCGAACTTCACTAATTCCCACTATATCTAACTTTAACCTATCCATTTCCCTTTTTGAATTTTCTAACCTACCTACCCGATTAAGGGATCTGACATTCCACGCTCCGATCCGTAGAATGCCAGTTTTCTTTCTCCTGATAACGACGTCCTCTTGAGTAGTCCCCGCCCGGAGATCCGAATGAGGGACTATTTTACCTCCGGTATATTTTACCCAAGAGGACGCCATCATCATTTAATCATACAGTAAAGCTGCATGTCCTCGGGAAAAATTACGTCTGTAGTTTCCCCTTGCTTTCAGCCGTTCGCAGTACCAGCACAGCAAGGCCGTTTTGGTTAATGTTACAAGGCCAGATCAGTCACTCATCCAGACTGTTGCCCCTGCAACTACTGAACAGACCGCTGCCCCTCTTCAGGAACCACACGTTTGTCTGGCCTCTCAACAGATACCCCTCCGTTGTGGTTGCACCTACGGTACGGCCATCTGTATCGCTGAAGCGCGCAAGCCTCCCCACCAACGGCAAGGTCCATGGTTCATGGGGGGGTTTTTCCTCTTAGGGCTTCGTAATTCGAGATTGTGTTCCGTCTCTAATGACGTCGCTATCGACGGGACATTAAACTGTAATATTTTTCCGTCTGTCGTACGCTAAAATTTCAGACTTGTGCCCGTGCATTTCATAGTGCACATACGTAAAATTGTGCCGACAAGCAAATGGTTTTATGTGGAAATGATTTGATTTCATTCTAGTTCTGCTGCAGCACGAACTGCCGAATGTGCGTACAGTGTTAAATATGGAAATACGGATACTGAAAGGCATTTTAGTACGCGACAGTGAAGAAGTGTAACAGCTATGGTGACTCTAGGTAAATATCGTTAATATGCACAATTTTAAATGCTACTTTAGAAAAGCGGTTTATCCTCAATACCGTTAAGTACTGATAAATAATAACAGTTGATCCAGTTGTATGGTGTTCGTGAAAATGGCGTAATTATCAAGAGTTTTGCACGTTTGTTTGACGCAGTGCATGATACTCAGGAAGTATTTTGTTTTGCAAAAATGGCTCTGAGCACTATGGGACTTAACATCTGTGGTCATCAGTCCCCTAGAACTTAGAACTACTTAAACCTAACTAACCTAAGGACATCACACACATCCATGCCCGAGGCAGGATTCGAACCTGCGACCGTAGCAGTCGCGCGGTTCCGGACTGAGCGCCTAGAACCGCTAGACCACCGCGGCCGGCTTTTGTTTTGCACATTCGGCTCTTTCCCGAAGGGACCATGGAATGACTTGTCCGACACCCTTGGTTCCATACTTGTTGTCCAGCCGTGACAAAGCTATACCTCGGATATAAAAAACACTGGGTGGGCAAGTGGCCCGGATGAGTGGAAACGTTTGGGCGTGAATGTATGTATATAGCCACGTCCAACAGGATGGAGCAGCTGCCCATACAACCAGCAGAAACTTGGAGCACGTTTACGCAACCTTCATGCCAAGAGATGAATGGTGGTCACTTTCAACATCTGCTACAGTCAGATTAGAACTGTATTTTCTTTCCTCTGCTATGTTTCTTTTTATCCAGGAACTCTGCCCTCTGTGTCACTTTTTTTTGCCATACCCTAATTCCAAATACTGCCGAAGTGTTTAATAACTCATTGTTACTGATAAAAATTCTTTTCTGAAGATGGCAAGATTGGCTGAAGTTGACGTCGGGAACGATGAATTTGGCTCCAAGAGAAGTGTGGAACATACTAGGCAATTGATTCTACTTCTCAACTTCTGGAGATAAACCGGAGAAAAACAACGTGTGTAACATTTGTTGATTTGTAGAAAGCTTTCCAAAATATTTACTAGAATACATTGCTTGAAATTCTTAAGGCAGCAGGAATAAAATACAGGGAGCGAAAGGTTTACAATTGTAGCGGGGTGCCAGGATGGCTGATTCAATTAGTTTTGCTGCTACAGGTGGCAATGATAATGTGGTTTGATTACCCGGTTGGTGGCCTTTGGAGATAAGTAGATGTCCGCTTATAAATCATGAAAGTAGAAGTAATGTGTACGGGTCGCTTGGGTAGAACAGCTAACACACGTCGTATTAGGTTTAGGCGCCCTCAGGTGAACGGAGGAACTGCAACAGTGCAAACAAATTAGTGACCCAAAAATATACACTTTATTGCGCTGCGATACTTAATTAAAGTTGTACAGAAACTCGTTCGATGTGCCTGCGGACAGATACAACCAAGCAATACCCTGACAAGGCGTGCGTTACTGAATACAGTATCAACAAGACTATGGCTGTCCTGGGCGCCACACTGTCAACCGAAGGCTAGAGGAGACTCCATTGTAGACTGAGTCTCGTAGGCTGATCTCCATTACGAACTGTAGCTACAGACAGCAACCCTGAACTCCGTTCTTTAACTGTTGTGCGCTATCTCCGAACATGAACTCCGCTGAAACCAGTGGCCGCCGCTTCTCACAACGCGGAGGTCCATCTCATTGGCGGCGGTGCGGTGACTGCAGATTGGGCCACACTTGTGGTTGCGGCGGACTTCAGAGCGCCGCCTGTGGCGCCAGTCGGAAAGTGTCTCAGTGCGCCAGCTATGGCTGCGTCGAGTGGCGACAATCGTTTATCATTCTATCGGGTACAACTGTTTTTCCGTTCAGCAGCCAGGGTCGGAAGCAGGCCCTGGAGCATGGCGAGGGTACTGAACTCAGCACGCGGACTTCGTTGAAACGGCCAGCTCACAGCGGTAAACGGGCTGCAGTGAGGTAGAGTTCCGTCGTCAGCTCTAGGGCAGCGAGTAACTGCAGCGGCAGAGGTCAAGCTGGGACGGCAGACAGCTCTGCCGTCTTTGCACTAGTCGGCAACAATTGCTGGGGCAGACACTTGGCTCAGTGGAGAAAACGACAGAGCAGGCATGATGAACCAAGGACCCCAGGGTGGGCAGCAGCGATAGTGACTTGCTGTGGTAGAGTGTGGCTGCCCAAGTTATGCCAGCAACAGCAATGTGTGCCCACACAAGGCAAGTGGCGGCTGGACAGCTGGTCAGGGCCAGATAGGAACCATGGAACCCCAAGTAGGCATCTGCAATCAACAGAACTTAGCCGACAGGCGCCTTTCCAGCGCCGGCGGCAACTATACTTAGGCGCAGCTCATTGCCCCGCAGATAGCTAAGACGGCGTTTGGTAGTAGATTAGGTGACCTGCTTGAGGTCGGTAGTTGACGTTGAGTGCCTCTCGTGTCTGGTTGCAGGCCGTGCCAGATACTGGGTTTCTCAAATTGGCGATGTTTGTGAGGGCGTGGCACACCACTGTTTCGGCAGACCAGTACTCCCTGTTACACAGGACCGGAGGAAGAACCGATGCTGGGTCAGAAGATGTGGTAAACGACGGCGCGGTTACTGCAGTCTGACTTTCGTATTCCTGCAGTATCATCAGCGGGTAACTCTGGCAGAGGCACCGAGAACTAGGTGAGGGGCAACATTGCCTACCACATAGTCGAGGGCAGCGATTGTTTCTGGGTCAGGCCTGCTCGTCCACAGTGCAAAGAACGTCTCCTCCCGTCCTACCACTTATATCAGCACAATGCGATGTCTGCTATTAATTCGGCCGTGGGCTTCAGCCGCCACGTGAAGAGGCTGCGCAGTATTACAACGTGTACAGAAAGCAGACTGCACTCGCAACTTTGGTAGGTCATGAAAAGGAAACTCGGTTTAGAGAAAACAACTTTCAGAGTTGTAGATGATTTACAGTGTTATTCAAATTGTATGTCAAGGAAGCAGAAGAAGAAAAAAAAGAGAAATTACTATAGAGAAATAAGGTTAATGGGCAATAAATGAAAACTTTGAGGTTTCCAAACACCATAGTAATTCCTTTGGGGACGGTAAAAAACAGTGGAGAGTAATTGTATGGAACGGATAGTGTCTCGAAAAGAGGTTATACATGAACATCGAAAAAAGTAAAACAAGCATAATGAAATATAGACGAATTAAATTAAGTGATGCTGAGAGAACTAGATTCGTAAATGAGACAGAAAATGTAATAGCAGAATTTTGCAATTTCGGCAGCAAAATAAATGACGATGGCCGAAGTAGACAGAATGTAAAATACAAATTGGCAAAAGTAAGAGAAGCGCTTCTAAAAAGAGAAAGTTTATTAACGTCTAATATAAATGCGTCAGGAAGTGTTTTCTGAAAGTGTTTGTCTGAACCGCTGTCTTATATACAAATGAAACGTGCACGTCGTTCATTATAGAAAATAAAAGTGGAAAAGATTCTGAAATGTGGTTCTACAGAATGCTGAAAATTTGATCAGTAGATTGGATAACTTAGGAAGATGGTGAAGAATGAAATCCGTGGCTCAACTTGACTATAAGAAGTTATGGACTCATGGAACACATCCTGAGGCATCAACGAATAGTGGAGAAAATTGTGGAGGGTAAAAACTACATATGCAAGGCTTGATAACAGTAAACAGCTTCAAATTGATGTAGGTTGCAAGTAAATATGCACACAAGGTAAATATTGCACAGGACAGACTAGCGTGAAGAGCTACAGCAAACTAGTCCTCGAGCTGAAGACCAGCATATCATTAGCTTTGGCACTGTACGTGAAATCAGTGTCTGATTTCTCCCTCAAAGATTCGACCGGAATCGCAGCCGATCAAGTCCTGATGAGCTACCCTGGCAGGGCTTCAAATGGCGGTAATGCGAGGGCAGTATGAAGAAGGGCAAGAATGTAATGAACGGCGACTGCATAAGAAGAGTAGGCTGTGTATCTGCTGGCTTCCTCTTCGCAGCGGATATCGGTTTTTCGAACAATTCCGGCGGCCATCCAAAGTCGACAAACTCTCTCCCATTCCACAGGGGAATTAGTTTGTTTAACGCCTGCGGCACGTCCGTTCGTTTACAGTTCCCCCACCAGTTTGCCGTGTTTCCAGCGTTCCTCATCAGGATGGACAGGCCTGTAAGAGAGTGCGTTTTAATTGGAAACCGCTGGTCGCCTAGCAACGAGAGTCTCGCGCGCGTGCCGAGGGTAAACAATAGGAGCGCCGGCCTCTGTGCTGCTGCCTGCTAGCCGTTGTGTTCACAGCGAGCGTGGAGCTATCTGCTGCCGGGTACCCTGGCCGCGTCACGCAAGCCACACAGCACTGTGCTGATGCACATCTCAGCGACAGGAGATCTACAGGGCGACACAAATGTATGTATATATAAGGATGGGGTTATGGGTGATGGTGTTGTGAGGGAATGGTCAAGAAAACTCACGGCTGGTCGCACAGATTACATATGAGCATGATGAAACTGATAGAGCAAGACATCAGATGTGAATAATGAATGTGTGAAGGTATGAAAGAAATTGTGCTTGCGAGATTTCGGTTCACAATTTCCGAACTTCCTGGAATGTAAATCAGATTTCAATGACAATTTTCTTAAGCATTGTCACATAGTTTCTAAGATGTATAACCGATGTTCAGAAAACTGAGAGAACGTGTGCGGCCTTGACATTCCTTTAACACTACCATGAAGAGGGCACAGAATTGCTGAAGTGAATCTTGAAGATGAGACATGGTCGTTGTACGTGAATTCTGAAACTAAGTTCAAATGGTTCAAATGGTTCTGAGCACTATGGGACTTAACATCTGAGGTCATCAGCCCCTAGAACTTAGAACTACTTAAACCTAACTAACCTAAGGACATCACACACATCCATGCCCGAGGCGGGATTCGAACCTGCGACCGTAGCAGTCGCCCGGTTCCAGACTGAAGCGCCTAGAACCCCTCGGCCGCTGCGGCTGGCTTCAGTTAGTGTGTCCGTGTCCTTCCGAAAAATTTAGTGGGGAACGATATCAGAGCAGCTAGGGAGCTGCCTGGCATCATATCGCTAAACTCACTGCTATCAAGAAGACATTTTAAGGAAAGGAACTTCTAGGACTACATTATAACTGTGACCAGCATAATTTTTGACTTCAGACCTTTGCTTAATTAATTGTCTCACTGTTATAATTTGTTGCTGTTCTGGACTGAAGCCCCTAGAACCGCTCGGCCACCACGGCCCGCTCTGAAACTAAGTAGCAGTCCAAGGAGTGCAGATACAGTCATCACCTCAATAAGCCCAGAAAGTTCAAGCAGACGTTGTCAAGCTAAGAAAGGATTAATATAAGTTTTTGGGATCACAAAGGAATTTTAACAACGTACATCATTGGGGTAACACGTGAGAATATTGTGACATAACATGTTTATGGTGAGGCGTGGGATGTGTGCCGAAGGAATTACCCCTTCACGACAAGAGCGATCCAATAGTGCTCATCGACCGAAGAAAACACGGAGACCTTTTGGCTGGGAGTATTTTCAGAATCCTCCCTATAATTCATACATGTCACCATGCGACTTCCATCTTTTCCTCTAGCTGAAGGCCTGGCTGGCTACTCAGCTCTTCACGACGGACGATGCACTCAATGATGCTGTCCAGAACTGGCTGAGGCACCAGATGGTATCAGTCTTTGATGAAGGGGTAAAGAAGACCGTGTCACAGTAGGACAAAAGCTTGAATCCGTGTAGTCAAAATATGAGAATATTTGTATATAAAAATTTGTCTATTTTCGTTCTTTTTTTAATAGCCATCAGAGGTTAGGGAGGTTATTTTATGAATTTCCCTCCCACATAGCTTTCCTGCAACACTTTCATGTAAGTGGTGTTAGTCTCAAGAGTTAATTATTTCCTTCTGCAATACATTTCACCCTAGTGAACCAATCCTGAAGCTTTTACTCAAATCGTTGCTCTCAGTCATGGATAATTTTCACGTAAAGTTCTTATGATCTAAATTTTCGGTTATTTCAGTTCATTGTGTCGTAGCATTCCGTGATCGTCTTGTATTTTACTTTGAAATTCTTCACTACATATCCATAACTTAAGTCCATACCCGTACGTGGATATGGTTTTCAGTATAGTACTTGATTGATATTTCGATTTCTAAACATAATGTAGCAAGCTAGGTAGCTTCCTGCGTCTCTTTCCTAAGAAAACATATTTTCTTGTGATTTTGGTAAGTGGTGTTGACTAAAACCTGTCACTGAAGCTGCTCCTCTCTTCATTTCCTTTCATCAGATCATCTTCTTATGTATCTCTCGTTTCCATTGTCTGGCGTAATACAGTATTTTAACCATGTAATACCATTTAATTTTTTTTCGCTCTTAAGTAGTTTGAATTTCTCGTCTTTCTCACATTTTTCTCTATTTTATCGTTAGCTTGAGATACTGGATGTCAACGTACTGAGTGATTGGGGTGTGCGTACTGTAAGACCTTCGGTACACACATCATCAGATTATTTGACTTGTCGCTCTAACGAAGTAGGCGAGTGTCAGCAATATGTCTCCTGGTCTTATCGTGGCGTGTTTATCTTCTGCCGTTAGGTCAGACGATAGAAATGCCACTTGCACGCTTAGAGTAGCAGATTGACGGTGACCAACTTTAAACAGAACATAATTAATTTTCACACACATTTATTAAAATAGTAAAAAGCATAGACATTACGTAACTTGATTCTGGATGCTGTTTACGATTGACAATCTGATGTTCCTTTGGTCTTGGTACGTTAATCTTATTCTCACATACCTCTGATACTTGACAAAGTGTCTATTCATTTATCTTCACGGCTATGTACAGGAATATGGTAATCTTATTAGGCGCAGACTGAAACTTGACTATAGACTGGTACAGACTAATGCAGACTGGTACAGGCTGGTGCAGACAAATGCAGACTGACTAATCAGAGGTCTGTACACTTGTTATAATACCTTGCGCGTTCAGGTATCACTGCGCGAGTGTGATCCGCGAGGAGAAAAGGTTCTATGTTAGCAGCAATCTGATTGGCTGCATTACATATTAATACGCGGATCGGCGGAAGCAGAATTTGGTCTGTCTCTGAGGCAGTGCCATCTCGTAGTGCGGAGACGGACAAGCGCTGCGCCTGCGCTGTTGTGCTTAGCGGGGCGCGCTCTAGTGGGAAAGTTGTGTACGCGCTGACTACGCGGAACTATGTACACAACAGTGATGAACGGAACAGGCTTCAGTTCAATACTTAAGTGAACAAATCTCTTACAGGGTTGGTAATTTTAACTCGCTAGGGTACCTGTCTTGCTCTTCATAACGATGCCCACACCTGTCTAACCACTCACTGATTTTGTTTTTATTACACTCCAACTATCTAACCAGGTACCTCCGTATAATTTCCGCTTCATATCAGCACTCTACCAACTCACAGTATGATCTGATCATCTATCATTTTAGATTATCCAGCTCTCTAATAGTTTTCCATCTTTTGATAATCAATTATCTGTTTCTTAATATCAAAATTTTAATATTCGCAAGTACTGTGAATAGTGTATTGCGCTATAAAATGATTGTCTTATTCTGGTATCAAAAGGCGAGTACAAACTAACTGAACTACTATTGGTTGTTACGTTTGCGGTATAGAACTGCCATTTTCTACTGCTTTTTTTAAACCATGTTATTGTCGTTTACCCTTTGCTGAAGAACGACTTTGTTTTCCTATAGTCTGACTGTATAATATTAATAAAAGAATCTAAGGACTGAATGTGTGTTGTTGGATACCGATTTCCAGTATCTTCATGTTCAAAGTGCTTGTGGTGTATTCTCTATGCCAGAATTGATGATTTGTGGAGCATGCCTGTTTTACCCGTGCTGTGGCAACGAACTGTTGTTGAGTGAACCGTTCTCATCATGGCGACGTCACGGCATAACTTTAACAGCTTATTTGTGGGAAGTTGATTATGATAAATAACGCTAACGATTGTATTTCTTTTTGATTTGCGAATTATTATTAATTACATAGGCTACCGATGTCAGTTGTTGGTGCACTGAGCTCGTACAGGTTACACTGTGTTTGTCAATGACGTTAGACATTTCGACGAACATTGAGAGGAACACACTTCTTTCGATAGTATTCGCTCGTTATACCCACACCTTTCTGGCACCCTCAACACACGTTTCAAGTCCTCTAAAATTTGACAATTCTGCTCCCACAATGCCGATTGTGACCACTCGCCACGCTCTTTCCCGTCCGTCTGTGACAGTCGCCATCTTCCCACTGCCCACATTGCGAGCTTTGGGGGTGCCATGCTGGTGTCCCTTTAGCACGGTGATTCTGCCTGTGTGTTATCTTCTGATCATGTGAACGCTACATGGGCGTTCACATTTGTATCATACGTTTCTCAGAAGGAATTCCGACGAGCGTTATACTTTTCTGACCCTGTTCCCTTTTTCACAGTACTTTTAAACAAAAGGGTTAAATCAAATAGGTGATAAGTCCAGAAGCACATTCAGGCTTCAGTTTCCACACAAAAATGAAAATTTCGTGTATTAATAAAAATGTAAGATGACGTCTGAGGTGTCTGAGATATGATCTTCTTACAGTGTTCGTGTACATTTATGTGTCGTGACAAAATAATTTGCAGACTAGGGGAGAAATAGAAAAAAAATCGTATTGTATCGTTAACTGGAAGTCTGCCCCGGGGTGGCGGAAGTCTCCGGGCCCTTGGAAGCAGGGAGCAGGGGAGTTGTCCAGCCGCCCAAACGGTAAAGAGTTTCTTTCTCTACACACAGTGGCCCACATGGTTTATATGATATGTGTCTCAAGTTTATCTGTGGAGTGTTGGTAACTGTAATGGATGTGTGGTGTCAGGTTGTTACGTGTGATGTTGAGAGGAGGTAGAGGCGAAATCTGGTGCCAACAAATAGTCTACTCTACTCTAACAGCGGCTCCTGACTCTCCGTCAAAATGGGCCGAGAGGGTGTAACCGAACCCGCCGATTCCACGAATGACAGATTCGACTTTGTATTTTAAATGTCCGAATCGCGTGTAATGGGACCATTTTTAACGCTACGTAGCAGAGAAAGGAATACTTTTAACTACGAACGTGACAATATTTAGCTGTCTGAGTCGCTAATATCGCTTAATACGGAGTTAATGAAGTGCAGTATAATTTCTGTGTCGTTCTGTAGCGTTGTCCGAGTTGCGAGAAGTGAGTCCTTTTAGCGGTCGGGTTTACGACACCCCGCGCGTATATAGCTCCACCTGCCCAGACTGCCTTACAAGTAAAAAAAGAATCTTCGTCCCCCTCCCCCCCCCCTCCCCCCCGCGCTGACAACGTGTCGCTCCTCAGGAAAATACAGTTTTTAAATCGCTCAGTAGAACATTTTTTCATTAAAACTGCACCACATTACACTGTTATTACTAACATTAACAACAATCTGTAACACAAATTTTGACATGTGCTACCTAACAGATTACTATCATTAGCAAGCCACCTATTTATGCTTTAAACTTCTCTCCAAACTTAGGTGTGATCATGGGGTTCAATTTTCAGGATCGATACGTCGCACAAGTTATTACACACACAACACTTTAAATGGCCTACACGGATTTGGTTTTAACCGCAACCCTCTAGCAAACAGCTTGCAGTTTTGTAGTCGTATTTTACGACAGGTCCACTGAAAGAAAACCATATGTATCGCCAGCTCTGAAGGATCAATTTCTATTCTTTACTTCAGTTTATATTTATTGTGCCAGAAGTAAATTTACTTTAATGACGTTTGTGGCAACAATTTTACTTGGAAACAAGATGGAGGCAGACTGAAATATTCTGACGTGGCTTGTGGGCTGTCATCTTTACTTTGAATAATTACGTAAGTTAATATTATGATAAAACATTAATATGACATATCAAAGCGACCACACTTCTTGAAAGTAAATGTTTATTCTTCGAAGTTACTTTTATATGACTGCGAGATGGTCGTAACATCAAAATTAATTTATCTCTTGACAGTACAGCATGACACAAAATTTACATTTAACAAAATTGCAAGGAACTTTGGATCGGTATATGACTTTCGGACAATGATTCTAACAAATAATTTTAACAAAACTTTTTTGAACTTTGGCAAACCATGGGGTTGACTGTAACATTCTGATGCATTGCTAATGACTGCTAATACGGAAATGTCTTGCCTGGTTCGTTGCAGTTGTATTGGTGTTAAAGTGGTGCTTGCCGTGTGAAAATTTGGACAGGCTCTTCACGTTTCCATTGATGGAATCAATTAATAACCACCACGCACTTGTGGTAGCCATGTCAACTGCGCCGTATTCCATCATTTAAAACCAGTCGGATATACATGTTTTCCGACACAAAACAAACTAGAGACGACTTCAGGAACTATAAACTACTGCCACTCCAAATACTAAGCCCATTCATTCAGAATTGTTATTGCTTAATGATCACATCGCCAGACATGGCACGTCACGATACGTACACTGCCAAAGCTCGATTGCAACTCCTTCTGGTTTTCCGTTCTTTTCCTCCCTTACGCCAGTGTTCTGGATTATACTCCCAAATCTCTCTCTAATGTATCTTAAGGCTAAGTTATTCTGTTGATAGTAGGTACCCGTGGTCTAGGGGTAAGGCGAGAGACTTTTACAGACCGCTGCTAAGGTCCATCCCTCGCAATGTGATTGAGAGGAAGAGCCCTACGACCCTATGGCCTGCAGTGTGGAGAGTGGTCCAGAAGTCGTTCCTCCCCACGCGGGTACGAACCGCGTGGTACCAGGTGGTGAACGGGAAGGTTGTAACACGACAAAGGCTGCACGCTATTGGGATGGCGGATTCCCCCCTTTGTCCACATTGCCACCTCGTGGATACTGACGACCACCGTTTAACATGTGGATCGGCGTTAGAGGTATGGCTGCTAGTGCAGAAGATCTTCGCCTGCTACCTACGTATCGCGCCTCGCACAATTGAGCCACGGCTCCTCCTTTGTCCAGAGGATACTTATTTCCCACCTGCAAGACTCATGCTCTCACATGGTTTAAAGGCATGTCCATATACTACCTCTTTCGAGATGATGAGAAGATGGTGCTTGATTACTGGCAATTTCTCCAGGACAGTCATAGCACACTTGAGTGTACACCCCGATACCGACAACTATTTGCCAACTATTTACGCAGTGTCTTCGATAACCCCCCTCACAGTTGGGGAGTACCGGGCAGAGGATGACCGCCGTCATGGAGCTCCAAACGCTGCGAAATGTTGTACCAATTTGGAACATGGAATCTGTACGCAGATGGGCCATGCACATGGAATGGCGTGCGGGATTTGGTTACGTTTTTTTTTCTTTCTTTATTATCTATCACCACACTATTGGTTTCAAATTCTCTTTCATAGTTTAGAAGAAACTCTTGTTCTGTTGTTGCTACGGATGTACATTCTAATTTTGTTTGTCGTAACTGAAAGACGCCTTTTTCCATCCATATATAAGAAAAGGTTGGCAGAGGAAAAAAATAAAAAAATAAAACAAAAAAATACAAAAAATAAAAATAAAATATAAAAAAGTAAAAAGAAAAAAAAAGAAAAAATAAAAAAGTTGGTAGAGCACAAAAAAAAGTGGCCGGGCGGTTGAAGGCGCTGCAGTCTGGAACCGCAAGACCGCTACGGTCGGAAAAAAAAGAGGGGGGGGGGGGGTAGCGTCTTTGATTCATAATCAAAACGTCTTCGCTCCTGGGTGCGATCCCCGCCACTACCTAAATTTTGATAAATAATCAGCAGTGGCGGCCGAAGACTTCCGGCATAAGAAGTCAGCCTCATTCTGCCAACGGCCTTGTCAAAGAGGGCGGAGGAGCGGAGCCAACTTCATATACAAACTACATATTTTTTAAATTAATTTCGAGATTGATTTCAGCTTTTTGCCTCAGTGATCTGAAATTTAGTCCTCTCGTGATCAAATCCTGGCTATCAAACGCTTTGTAATATAAAGCTGGCAAATATTTCTAAAGAATTTATTTTATACCCACATACCTCGATTGAAACGCAAATTAAAAACTGAAACTGGATGAAACCAGAACAAATAAGTAAATCCTGCTCGATATCAACAGAAATAACACTTATCGAAGCGGAAGAAGGGACTGTAAATTTTGAAAAACAGCTTATAGATTCGATGTCATCCACAACACTTTCTTTGCGTACAAAACACACGTGATGACGTTAAAGGAATTATTGCATCCATTCCAGACATTCTGTTTTCAATATTGACTGGAAGGCCTAAAAATGAATAAAATATTTTTGAAAACTACAATATTTGGCATGTTTACGTAAACTGTAGCCCTGAGTGTGTAAAGGACAAGGTGAACGTGATGTCTTCTGAACACACCTTCAAATTAGCGAATACAATCGAGTTTTAACGTCGTCGACCGAACCAAGTCTGTCTCAGTCTCTCCAATTTGTCACAGTATTGTGGAGCCAAACTAAATGATCTACTGAATTCGTAGCCCTATGACTACACGTGGCCTACGTTAGACTTGAAATAAAGTGACAATTCCCGGAGAGAATACCTTTTCACCCTTTAAATTCCACATTGTTTTCATTCTCTTATAGCACATAAGTCGGGTTTCCTGTTTCGACTCGTTCTTTTGAAATCACAGATTAAGTACAGACAACTGTCGTCTGCAGTGTTTACTGCAATATCTTTGTCGTTTAGATCTGAATATAGAATTGGCAAGCCATGGTAGGTCTTTTTTGCCCACAGTCCAACGTTGAACTGCTGTTACGATTCCGTTGTACAGCAGCTGGAGGGGGCGTTCTAGAGGAAGGTGGGAACAGATGACAGGCACGTGTACTACTGCCTTCCTTAAGTTGTACTGGAATCTGCGTTTCAAGGTACCGGATGGCCCTTTTCTGAAGGTGGAAAAACACTGCTGTCGAAAAAGACAGAAAAAAAGATGGGCAACATTATTTTAGCATTGTTCCGTGAAATTTCACGTCCACCTTGACTGCAGAATACCGTCGAAACTGCCACCGCACAAGGAGTCACCATAATTAATAATTCGGTGCGAAATCCAAAACATCCAAAGTCCTGAAGTCACAGTGCCTTTCATCGTCCTCGGGAATTTGAAACTGCAACTTAATGGGATCGAAGACAATCATTACCGGAAAATTCGTGTTTCGGTGATGAATCCTCCAGATTCCAGGTCGGATCAAGTGTTTCCTCTTGCCTTCCCCCGCCGACGCCTGTAGGCGGAGTTAATGCTACTTGCTCATTCGTTGGTAATTGATATTAACAATCGATAAATTCCGACGTTAGTCATCTTTGATTGTTCATATAGCGCCAGTTACTTGTAGTATGTGTGGTTTGTCTCCTGTTGTATTGCCCCACACACCGAAGTTTAAAATTTTTTTGCGCAGTGCTGTCATTGCACCCGGACCTTTACAATGATCGGGTGTGCGCGTTTAGAAATACCTGCGGTTGTCGAAGTCGTCTCACCTGTGTATGGCCGTAAGTTGCCTAACATTTTATACGCGGGGATAAACTCAAGTTTCACATTACTTATTCTTACCTGGCGGAAATGTGTCGTTACTTGTGGAGGTCAGATAAACTTCACATTCGAAGGGTGAGATTCCATTGTTTTTCTCGTAATATCCAAACCATAATGTTGCTCCTGTGTTTACCAAAACTGTGCGTCATATTAATTGTTCCTCCATTAATCGCATCAAGCAATACGCTGGTTTAGCTCATACATATGAATGGATCCATTATACTCGCGTACAGTTCTATTTTTTCCCTGTACTTCGGCATTATTTGGAGATTTCTTAGCAATTTTGGTATATAGTCTCTTAGACTTACGTCAGATTTCAACAAGCTGTTATCAGTCTCATTGAAAAAGCTGAAAAAGAATAGTGTTACAGCAACAGAGAGCGCTGATTTGTGTTCATTCTGGTTGAAATCTGATAGTATTATTGTTCCAACAGATAAGGCAAATGCTACGATTGCGTTGAACAAGCAGATTTACATCCAAAATACGCAGTGTTTACTGTATGATCCAAAGCGTAGTAGACCTAGTGAAGTCCCGACGTACAGTGATGTGACAAAAATCATAGCATACCTCCTAATATACTCGTAGTGCCGGATCATATTTTGCCCGGCGTAGTGCAGCAACACGAAGTGGTCTGGAGTCAACAAGTCGTTGGAAGTACCTTGCAGAAATATTAACGCATTCTACCGTTTTAGCCGTCCATAATCGCGAAAGTGATGCCGGTAGAACATCTTTTAAGAAAAAATGGCACTAACACCCAGAATTCATCTTTTGCCGGCCACCTTCTAATTGCAGGTCACGTGCCTAAAGTCGTTCACGATATGAATATTTTGCACACCGAGAGGAAAGGACCTCGATTAGATATTCTCGAAGAATTAGAAATTTTTAAACATGTTTCTCGAAATGATGGCCTCTTTCTTAATGATCAGCTACAATTACGTAATAAAAACTTCTTCAACGGTATGAAGCCGTTGCTTGAAGGTATTTGATTTCCAGTTCACTCGTGCAGTTACCGAAATGTTTTTTCTATCTAAGTCGACTTATAATTTTTTGTTTATTAAATGGTTGATATTGGGCGCATTTCATGTTATATCGTTTCTCTACACGCTGAGTCATTCAGCTCCCTTTGTAATTCCATAATGGTGTTTCCAGGCTTTAAATTGTACTTATAAGCTCTTATGTAGACAAAATGTTACCATGGCTGCTCCTGTCAGAGAAAATATTGCTTTTTACTTCATCTTCTAAATGATGTTCATCATAATATTCACCGCCGGCCGCGGTGGTCTCGCGGTTCTAGGCGCTCAGTCCGGAGCCGCGCGACTGCTACGGTCGCAGGTTCGAATCCTGCCTCGGGCATGGATGGGTGTGATGTCCTTAGGTTAGTTAGGTTTAAGTAGTTCTAAGTTCTAGGGGACTGATGACCACAGATGTTAAGTCCCATAGTGCTCAGAGCCATAATATTCACCTATATTTTGAATGTTAAATAGCCAGTTTATATTTGCGGCGACTAGATGGCACTCTTGGTGTAATGTTCACCTGCCCGCAACTGCTAACGCGGGCGTCTCACAAGGGGAAGGCCTCAGACATGGCCATCCGATTCGGCTCTTATTTGGCAGGTCGCTTGTGTATGACCTAAAACAAAGGACTCTTAAGATATTTTGGCTCAACGCCCTCCCGTTGTTGAGAAAATCACACCTGAAAGTTATAGCGAGCAATCGACTCAAAATTGGCGGGATGATAGATAATTGTAAATAGAGCACTTTTCATCATTAGATATGGGGTCTACAAATGCATACTTTTCCAGAAATCGAGGAAAGAAACTTTTACAACTGCCGCTTGGGTATTCACATGGTAAACGCTTTTTCGCCGCGAGCGCCGATAGCTGAGCAAGTCAGTGTAGGGCAGCGGTGAAGGTTCACTGCTACCGTGCTGGAGGCACCGTGTTCGAATCCTGCTCGTGTACTTTTTGCCGACACGGTAGCTCAGCGTGTTCGGTCAGAGTACTAGTTGGCCTCTGTAATAAAAAAAATATGAGTGGAAGGATCAACAAAACGAACTAGAACGGATGTCATGTGACGTCCGCAAAGACCAAACACAATGATCAACTACGAACACAATGCAAACATAAATACACTCCTGGAAATTGAAATAAGAACACCGTGAATTAATTGTCCCAGGAAGGGGAAACTTTATTGACACATTCCTGGGGTCAGATACATCATATGATCACACTGACAGAACCACAGGCACATAGACACAGGCAACAGAGCATGCACAATGTCGGCACTAGTACAGTGTATATCCACCTTTCGCAGCAATGCAGGCTGCTATTCTCCCATGGAGACGATCGTAGAGATGCTGGATGTAGTCCTGTGGAACGGCTTGCCATGCCATTTCCACCTGGCGCCTCAGTTGGACCAGCGTTCGGGCTGGACGTGCAGACCGCGTGAGACGACGCTTCATCCAGTCCCAAACATGCTCAATGGGGGACAGATCCGGAGATCTTGCTGGCCAGGGTAGTTGACTTACACCTTCTAGAGCACGTTGGGTGGCACGGGATACATGCGGACGTGCATTGTCCTGTAGGAAGAGCAAGTTCCCTTGCCGGTCTAGGAATGGTAGAACGATGGGTTCGATGACGTTTTGGATGTACCGTGCACTATTCAGTGTCCCCTCGACGATCACCAGTGGTGTACGGCCAGTGTAGGAGATCGCTCCCCACACCATGATGCCGGGTGTTGGCCCTGTGTGCCTCGGTCGTATGCAGTCCTGATTGTGGCGCTCACCTGCACGGCGCCAAACACGCATACGACCATCATTGGCACCAAGGCAGAAGCGACTCTCATCGCTGAAGACGACACGTCTCCATTCGTCCCTCCATTCACGCCTGTCGCGACACCACTGGAGGCGGGCTGCACGATGTTGGGGCGTGAGCGGAAGACGGCCTAACGGTGTGCGGGACCGTAGCCCAGCTTCATGGAGACGGTTGCGAATGGTCCTCGCCGATACCCCAGAAGCAACAGTGTCCTTAATTTGCTGGGAAGTGGCGGTGCGGTCCCCTACGGCACTGCGTAGGATCCTACGGTCTTGGCGTGCATCCGTGCGTCGCTGCGGTCCGGTCCCAGGTCGACGGGCACGTGCACCTTCCGCCGACCACTGGCGACAACATCGATGTACTGTGGAGACCTCACGCCCCACGTGTTGAGCAATTCGGCGGTACGTCCACCCGGCCTCCCGCATGCCCACTATACGCCCTCGCTCAAAGTCCGTCAACTGCACATACGGTTCACGTCCACGCTGTCGCGGCATGCTGCCAGTGTTAAAGACTGCGATGGAGCTCCGTATGCCACGGCAAACTGGCTGACACTGACGGCGGCGGTGCACAAATGCTGCGCAGCTAGCGCCATTCGACGGCCAACACCGCGGTTCCTGGTGTGTCCGCTGTGCCGTGCGTGTGATCATTGCTTGTACAGCCCTCTCGCAGTGTCCGGAGCAAGTATGGTGGGTCTGACACACCGGTGTCAATGTGTACTTTTTTCCATTTCCAGGAGTGTAAATAAATAAATAAAAAATAGCGCAACGATCAAGGTAACTGGCTGGGAAGCGAAGACCCCGGGTTCGAATCTCGAGGAAACAGCGGATGTCATTCTTCTAGTTAATATTTTTCCATATCTCAATTGATAGGGATAGTAGGATTAATAAGTAAATCAATAAGGAATGATAAAAAGGCAGGTAAATAAATTTCATAAACCTCTTGGGAAAGTAAACAACTAAAATGTTACTCCTGGTCACTTTGCAATGGCTCTTCCTGTCACTGTTTCGCATTCTCAGTTTTCTTCGAACAAGTAGATGGATGGTACTTGTCATATATTCGAAACAAATATACTCACGGCACCAGGAACATCTAATGAATGCATTCTTTTGATAGCTACGCTGTTCCTTCAGAAGAGTCGGCGAATAACAAACTAGGTTTACATTTAAAAAATGTGTTTTTCGGGAATTAATATTGGTGCCCACCACGCATACGATATTACTGCCTGAAAAATCGGTGCTGGAAGCTGGTTATGAATTATCCTGTGAATAGTTATTGCATCCGTGCGGTTGTGCAATTCCCGCTGGGTTCCCAGAAGCACGCTGCAATTCTGAAACCTCGAAATAAAGTTTTTAACCTGGCGATAGAAATAAATATCACACGGCTGGCACAGAGGTAGGCAATTTGGCGATATTACTTTTACCGTGCACGTCGGTTGACCCTTGACATCCATAAACATGGTGTCATACATTAGAGTATTAGTTTGTCCACCCCAGGAATCCAATAGTAGACGAAATTCGTTATCAACAACGAATGGTTTTAAAAATTTCTCAAGAAATGTTCTGTAAATAGCATTCGTCAATTTCCCGGATCTGGAGCAAGCTGTTGTTGTTGTGGTCTTCAGTCCCGAGGCAGGTTTGATGCGGCTCTACATGCTACTCTATCCGTGCAAGCTGCTTCATCTCCCAGTACGTACTGCAGCCTACACCCTTCTGAATCTGGAGCAAGTAATGTAAACATTTTTCAACAAGTCGGTTAAGCGATTGACCTTCTCTAATGTAACATTCGTTTGCCGCGCGGGGTAGCCATGCGTTCTGAGGTGCCTTGCCATGATTCGCGCGGCTTGCCCCTCTGAGGTTCCAGTCCTCCCTCCAGTGTGTGTGTGTTGTCCTTAGCGTACGTTAACTTAAATTAGATTACGTAGTGTGTAATCCTAGGGACCGACGACCTCAGCAGTTTGGTTCCATAGGAACGTACCACGAATTTCCAAAATTTCCAAACATTCGTTTCTTGTAAACACAGAAAAGCCTTAGGTAACACTTTTCCAGAGGCTGTGATGGCATATTGCACCGTGTCCGAATGTGTTAGTGTATTTTTTGTACCAGCTGCGACAGGAGTTTGTTTTTCTTATGTGATAATAGTATGGCAAAGATCGTATGGCCTCACTTTCCAATGTTGCCAGATACTCAATATGACGGCGATGATATCATCCAAGTTGGCGGCCTGTAGACTTGGCAACATCGCATGACGTCATCCAAGATGGCGGTTGTGACGTCAGCTGATGGCGCGAGTACCATATCCAAATTGGCGTCTTTTGGAGGGAAAGTGCCACGCACCCTTGCCACGCCCTCATGGTGGGAAGTTCAAATTCCATCATGACAATGCAACACAACATGGCAATCTTCACTAACCTAAGAAAATTGCCCTCATCGATTTGATTCATACTGATAGGATGTGTAGATCATGGCTAGGAATTCAATGTATGTGAAAAAGAAGGCACAACTCACAATTGTTTTCGAGGGAATAGAGTTTGCAAGTTTGAGGCAAGCACATATACTGTGTGGTCGCTAGCAGGCAATGAGCCCGTACTATAAATAATGTAAATAATAATATTACTTCTGCGTGTGAGGATGAGAATACAGGTCAGATAATTAATAATAATGCAAAGTATTAAGATTAAACAATATTATTTCTTCACACATTGTTTGGCATGTGAAAACTGGCATTGGTGGGTGCAGTCGTGCGTTTGCTAAGCATTTTTGAATTACCTTGTCAAATATCGGACTTCTTGCAGCAAAATTGCCGTGAATTTTCCTTCATATTGCACACAAACCTCTGCCATGTCGCAGCTGCTTACATCATTGTTAAAACAACTAAAATGAAAAGAAGACATAGAGATTAACGAAATATACATTCAAGAAATCACGTAAATTATGAATAGACACATGATGATAATAATTGTTGCTTGGCAGTATATTAACATAAATGAGTACATCGATGCGGCTCTTTAAATCTACCTGTGTTCAGTATGTAACAGAATATCTGGAGTTACAGAGCAATGACAAAATGCGTCTGCAGTGAAACAGATTATCTCATAACTTTAAGTAGCACGAGAGGAGTCACAGCTGAAGTACAATATTAAAATATTTGCTGTTTTTTCACCGCAGCTGCATATTGTTTATCGATAGTTCATCACATCATGTCTTTGACAGTCAAAAAATTATATTATCGCTTTCGCGTGCTGATGAGGTCTTAAATCCCCCCTAAATTGCAAGGCTGAAGTACTAAACCTGTAGGCGAGCAATTTATTGAATGAAATTTTGTTGTCAATCAACATTCATGTGAGATAAATATGGTAAAATGTACAAAATGAGTTTAGTTTACATGTGAAACATGGCATGGGAAACGTGGAAAAATGTAAATAATATTATAAAAATGGTAAAATACTTAAAATTATCTTATAGTTAAGTCATTGTGATCATTTTATATCATTAATAAGAAACAAAAATGTTTTCCTACGCTCGGATTAGATACTGAGTCCTTAGGCATGAAAGTCAATCACTGTACCGTCGTTTAAATTTTTTTAGATTTTTTGGAGTGCTCTACTGACAATTTTTTCTGAAGGGGTAGTGAACCGGTGGTGGCTCAGGGGGCAAGGCGGACAGGGGTCGAAACCTGATGCCTGGCCCAAGTGCCCCCTCACACCACCGGCCCTGTGGAGCTCAGAAAAGTGGAAGACACAGAAATCAACGGCAGTGAAAGGCGTCCCTGTTGTTTATTTACTTGCATATTGTTTTTGTAATATTCACTATTATTATGAAATTATGTGGAATATACATCAGCGACAGAGAAAAGAAATATAAATGCTGGGTAAAGAAAAAGAAAAGGAAAAGCAAATAAAATCCGCGCAATTTATGTCGCGCTCTCCCATCGGCAGCGGTAAGAGGTAGAATCGATCATAGGCGGCTAAAAATCAGACACCGCCGGGGAAGTTGGTAGGGGGGGGGGGGGGGGGGGGAAGATGTGCCGTCAGCTCCAGGCACGCCCCAACTTAGTGGAGGTCTAACAAAGACCCCTCGAAGATAATTAGCAAATAATGTTCGGCAACGTGGCATGTTTTTGAGAGCTGCGTAAGCTGTTCGTAAATAGGTTCAGAAGTCAAGGCGGGATTTGGGTCCCTTATGAAAGAGATAAGCGACTGTCCACCCCGTGACCCACGTAATTGCTTGATATTTGACGGCGGGAAAATGTTTGTCCTCTGAGTATAGAAACATTCTGTGTGGTGGCACTCGGAGATAGCAGGCAATGATTTGCTGCAAGAAGCGCCAGACATCCTGCGAAGAGGCGTATGTCAGACGGTGGTCATCACTGTCGAGTTGCTGGCGAAGGAGACAAGGAGGGGAATCTGACAAACCAATGTTGTTCAGTCGCTATTTTGTGGCAAACTTTCTGTTGAGAATTTGATACCACTGTGCCTGGAAATCCGTAGGGAGGAAGGACTGGTAGATGGTAGTCTGCACCGTGGGCCACTGGATGGAGGGATGCTTGGTCTCCATCACATTCTGGGGAACACAGCGCAATAGTGGACTGTATATATCCTTAGTCTTGGGCGGGCGCGTATGTGGGAGACTGCTATGTGTGTAACTGAAGTCGACGAAAAAGATCGAAATGTGAGACAAATGAGGCATAATAAGGCCGGTGGTGGAAGTGGGCAGGAGGACCTCAAGCAAACTGCGTGTTAGAGATATGCCCCTTCCAGTCCACAGTCTTCTCATGGTAATCATATACAAGGCCGCAGCTCGCACATGGACGCTGACGAGCCCGAGGCCAGCATCCTGTGGCAGTAGGGTAAGTGTCTCATAATGGACTTTAAACATGGAACCAGCTGTGAGATAATAGCCAAAGGCCGCCTGAAGGTGTGCCCAATCGCCGTCGGCAGAGGTATAACTTGCGCGATGGACCAATTTTGATGCCACATAACGATTAAGAAACTCAACGTTTTGTAGTGTGTCCTGATAGCGCAGGAGGTTCTGGCGGACGTCGTTGCGGACGACGTGTAAAAGGCGACGGAAATTCGTTGCCGCTGTGCGTGAGACCATGGGGGTAAATGTAACGCCCAAGTACCGGAACGTCTACACAAGTTGTAGGGGTGTCACTTCACCTTCCTGGAGGCTTCGTCCAGTGTATATCGCAGAAGATTTCGCGACATTCATGGCACTGCCAGTGGCAGCCCCATAACATGTGATTAATTCGAGGACTGCTCAGATTTTGGAGACGGAGCGAATGAGGAGGAAGAGGTCATCAGCATACGTCTGACAGCGAAAGCTGTGTTGGTGAAGGCTGAGGTCAGAGAGATTGGTTGTCAAGCCCCAAATGAGGGGCTCTAGGGCAAAAGGCATGCAGGAAGGTAGAGAGGAGGCACACCTGCTGTATGGAATGGCAGATGGGTACCAGCCCAGCTAATCGTCCATTGACTTGGACTCATGAACTGGCACTGTTGTACAGACGCCGGAGTACATCGATGAACTGAAGGAGGGTGCTCATTCGAGCTGCCATTGGAAACAAGAAACGATGGCGCACTTTATCGAAGGTGCTATCGAAATGTATAGCGACGACCGCTGCATGGAGTCTGCAGGTCGCTGCCATTGCAATGAAGTCGCAGCATTCCCCTGTGGCAGTCTGTATGTCAACCTGTCGCCCAGGCATACTTTGCTATGGGGAGAGGATATGAGGGAGTATTGTTTGGAGACGGATTGCCAACAAGTGAACAAAAATCTTGTAAACGACATTGAGTAGGGTGAGCGGTCTGTAGCTCATGACCATCAAACCACGGACTGGTTTGTGGACAGGAATGATGATGCCCTCAACAAAGGTGGGTGGGATTGCTTGGTCAGATGTCATCAGTTCTTGATACATAGTCATCCACCGCAGTGCCATGAGGTCCCGAAAGGCACAGTGTAAGCCATCAATATCGGACGATCTGTTGACTGCTCCCTTGTCGATTGCATTGTCGACTTCGTCTCGTGTGACCACCACTGTCGGAGTATCTGCCTCCGTGTGTGGGATGGCGCATGTGACGTAATTCAAAATGGATTCGTCTTCTATCCTATAAGTACAACGGTAGTGTTCGACGAATGCGTGAGCGATGCATTCTTATTGGTCATGTGCGGGCCATGAGCGGTGGTCAGAGTGTTGATGATATGCCGACGACACCGTCGTTCGTCTGACACTATATGATGCATGGATGGAATTTCGAAACCCGCGTGATCGTGGCGCCGCGTCCGTATCACCACCTCTTGCAATTTCCGGCGTGGCAGCGCAATTATCCTCGTCTTAGTTCTTTAGTTCTTTGCCCTTCCAGCTAGTTGTCTGGTGTTGGCGGGCGAGTGTCCAGATCTCGGAGAATCGCATACTAGAAGTCAACAGTGTGGCAAAGCCAGTCGGCCAAGTCCTTCCCATATCTCATTAGTGTCCTCTGGATGGCTGGTTTGGCGCAGTCGATCCATCACGTCAGTGTCGACCAGTAACGGGGAAGGAGTCGTTAGCAGGCTGTCGATGTCTCAGTGACTCACTGGCGACAAGTCAGGTTATGCAGATGGGAAGTATTTAGTTTCCATGGTGCACGCCTACGCCATACAGATTGCGGTGGAAGGATTACGGCGCAGATCTAAGCGCAATGGTCGGAGAAGGCTAGTGGCCAGTGTTTGGCGCCCCGTATCGCAGATCTAAGAGTCTGTGAGGCATGTATCCTATCGAGACGGCTTGTGGAAGGACTGGTAAGAAAGGTATGGCCAGAACGGTTGTCACGTTGAACTTCCCAGGTATCATGAAGCAGGAGGTCCGGCACCACTATACGTAGTTCCTGACATGTAATACAGTGTGGAACCAGACTCTTTGGGGTACAGAACGCAATTAAAATCACCTTCTAGTAGGCAGTGTTCGTATCGCCCTAAAAGCTGGGGGGCGATTTCATCTGAATAAAATTGGACCCATTCATATCGTTGGTCAGTGCCTGAAGGAGCGTAGACATTAATGAAGCGTGTCCCCATGGCAGTGAATGCGATGCCCCGAGCTGATGGAAGACGACGTCGGTGACAGAATTCCCGTCGCGGACGTAGATGGCCATTCCTGGTCCATAGGATCACTAACGGAGCCGTGGGCGGTGTAATGATACCCGAGAGACTGGTCAAGTGAACTTCCTGCAGAAGTGCGAAATAAACATCAGAAGGCCAGACACCTCCTGCAGAAGGCGGGTTTTCACCCTGTGGTTGATGTTGATGGTTCGAATCCTGCCTCAGGCATGGATGTGTGTGATGTCCTTAGGTTAGTTAGGTTTAAGTAGTTCTAAGTTCTGGGGGACTGATGACCTCAGGAGTTAAGTCCCATAGTGCTCAGAGCCATTTGAACCATATCCGGTAGGTCTGGTAGCGGACTGCTGGAGGCTGGTTCACTCTGGCGTCAGCGAAAGGGCATGGGCATCGCAGTGGGTCGTTATCTTGCTCGTTCGCAGAGGATTCGTGGGAGAGTATGATTAGTGGATCAGCTCCGACGGTGCAGGGTCCCGTAACGGGTCCTGCTCCTTCACATCCTCCCTGTCCCACGCCGTGGAGGCGGACACTGGTATATCGTCAATTTTGTCTTCAGAAGATGATGTAGTGGTTCGTGGCGTAGTTTCGGTTGTGCTATGTCCATCAAATAATTCAGCGTTCGCATGGGGCTTTGGGGAGACGGGCGCAGGCACACCGGTGGATGTCTCCGCGCTCATTATGTCTTCGTCGGCAGCAGCGGATTCGGGGGCGTCGTGCAGGTCGACGGCTATGTCGTTCTCGAACTGCAGCATCACCTCTGGCCGGAAACGGCGCCGTGTCTTCTCTTGCGACGTTTCGGAGACCGTTTTCTCCTTATGCGATCTTTCGTGTCCGACGACGGAAGGGAGTCGCGTAGCTCTGGTAGCAAGGCCGCCGTAGGGACGATTGGCGAGTCGATCTCCACCATGTTGCCGAGGGTTGGGTCAGCGCCCGGTCGCCTCGGCACTGTCGGAGCCGAGACGGCGTGCCCTACGAGGCGCTCTCCATCGGGATACGTTCGGGCTAATTTGTGGCGTAGCTTGTGGCGCCCGCGCGGCGTTGCAAAACGGTAGGAGAAGCAAGTGCAACAGCGCAGGTCATCGGTAGCACCGTAGGTTGCTACGAGGGTGGTCCTTCAGCAGTTGGATGTTGCGTAATACGCTGTTGAAGGTAATCGGATCTAAGGTGGACTTCTTTGCCGCACCTGGAACAGGTCAGAAGCTGGCCGTCATATATAATTATTGCACGGCATTCGCCGATCTGTAAGTAGGATGGAACCTTGCTTCGGATATCAATGGTGACCTGTCGGACGCCGTTTAGGACAGGATATGTCCGAAACTGTGTTCACTTTTCCGCAGTCGGGGAGTCTGCCGCATGGTCAGAGTGTTGCGACGACTATCTCTGCAGGAAGCTCGAATGGTAATTCGAAAATGCATATCGTATGCATATCTAAACAGCGTGGTCGACGGTTAGCGGCCCCAAAATGCCATCAGCATGACAGAAGCGGAGCCACTGTTTACTCTCAGGTAGGATGCGTTAGCACGCCGCGTCGTTTATCATTTTAACATAGACCATGTTGCTCACGATCGACAAATGTATTCCGATAATATCGGTCGCCGGGATCTTTATGTCCTCTCACAGAAAACGCTCCATTTCGTTTGCTTTCGTCGTCGTCGGCTGATACTCGTATCCGAGTTTTTATTTCTCTCCTGAGATTTCCTTTGTCACGGTTCAGGCGTGGAAGTGTCGTTGATGGCTTAGCAATCCAATCCTAGCGTGCAACAGGCGGCCACAGACATTACAGCTGATGGAAGGTGGAGGACGTGGCTGAGCCTGGAGGAGTTTACGTCTCTGGCGTTTGTCATTCTCCATTCTTCGACGTTCCAGCTCAAAGTTTTGAAGAGCATTTGAGGTAACTGAGCGCCAGCGACTTCGGTCTTCTGCTATTGTGGACCAGTTACTCGGATCGATGTTCAAGTTTTTCAGATTTTTCTTGTACTGATCCTTATAACGTTTGAGAGGGGCACCTCGTGGCCTTTTACCTGTGCTCACTTCGCTGTACAGCATTTGGCATGGAAGTCTGTCATTTTTCATCCGCGGGACATGTCCGACCCATCTGAGTTGATGCCCAATGATAAGAGCTTCCATGCTATGCATTTTTGCTTTCTCTAGAACAGCCGTGTTGGATATGCAGTCATCCCATTTCAGGTTCATGATATATCTTAGCTTCTGTTGGTTGAAGCGTTCTAGTTTCTTCAGATCGCAGCGATATAACGTCCAGGTTTCGCAACCATATAGCAGGGTGGAAATGACTACAGCTTTGTACACCATCTGTTTGGTGTACAGTGTTAGGTCTTTATTCAGGAAGACACGCTTTGTAAGATGACCAAATGCTACATGTGCAGTACGTAATCTATTCTCCACATCTTTTCCAGATGAGCAGTTGGATGACAGTATGCTTCCCAGGTAGAGGAAATGGTCCACTTGTTCCAAGAGTGTATCATAGATGGATATGCTGAAGTCAGGAACGGAGGAGCCAGGAGTTGGCTGCGCCATCACCTTTGTCTTTGGGATATTGACGGAGAGACCAAATCGTTCGTACTCCCTGCTGAAGGAATCAACTGACAGCTGCAACTCTGCAGGTGAATGAGCTGGAGAGGCATTGTCATCAGCATACTGCAGCTCTGTCACACGAGTGGTACTGGTGAACATTTTTGAATGGAGTCTGGACTGGTTGAATAATCCTCCATCAAACCTGTACTTTAGTTCTATTCCTGCATTGTTTACGGTTGTCTCGTAAAGTATAGCTGCCAGATACAATGCAAATAATGTAGGTGCAAGAACGCATCCTTGTTTAAGCCCACTTGTTATTGGGAATTCACCAGTCATTTCATTCTGGCAGAGGACCTGTCCAGTCATATCAACGTGGAGAGCTTCAATCAGGTCAACAAAATGTTCAGGGCAGCCGAAGCGTTTTAAGACCATCCACATGGCTTCTCTGGGAACTGTATCAAAGGCCTTTTCTAGATCGTAGAAAACAAGTAGTAAAGGCTTTTGCTGTTCTCTGCACTTCTCCTGTAGTTGTCGTGCACAGAAGATCATGTCAATTGTCCCTCTTGAAGGTCGAAACCCGTATTGAGACTCAGGTAGTATAGTCTCTGAAAGTGTCTGGAGGCGATTTAAAAGGATTCTTGCAAAAATTTTTCCAGTGACAGAGAGTAGAGATATTCCCCGGTAGTTACCACAGACGCTTCTGTCGCCCGTTTTGAAGATGGTGACAATTGTGGAGTTCTTCAAGTCAGCTGGTACCTTGCGGGTTTCCCACATTAATATAATAAGTGAGAAGAATCTAGTTTTTAGAGGCAAGCCGCCACCCTCAATAAGCTCCATCGGGATGCTGTCAGGTCCAGGAGCCTTCCCAGGTTTCACACTCTTGAGTGCCTTGCAAAATTCTTGAAAAGTTGGAGGATCAGCCAGCCAGGGTTTTGGAGGGTGCTGTGGGACATTTTTGAGAAAATCTCCAGCGGCAGTAGAAGGGCTGTTTAACAGTGAGCTGAAGTGCTCTTTCCAACGATTTAAGATGTCCTGACTTTCAGTAAGAATGGTGGAGTTGTCAGCAGCTTTCAGTGCTCCTGATGAGGAGCGGATAGGTCCATACAGCTCTTTAATACCAGCGTAAAAGCCACGCAGGTTCCTTGCATAAGAAAGATTTTGGAGTTCTGTGGCTTTCTGTTGCCACCATTTGTTCTTGATTACTCGTATTTCACTTTGACATTTATGCTTGAGTTCTTGAAAGTGTGCTTTCTTTCCTGCGCAGGATGGATCTTCAGCAAGGGATAGGTAAGCATCCCGCTTTGCATTGATGATGGCTTGGATTTCTCCGTGGTTGTCATCAAACCAGTCACTTCTTTTCCGTGCACTACAACCAACAACATTCTCAGCAGTTTCTTTGATGATGTTCTTTAATGTGGTCCATTCTTGTTCGACGTCATCTGTGGTTGCTGGAGCTTTGTTAAGTTGTTCAGACATTATGTCTTGGAAGTGTGAGCGAACGTTTTTGTTGTTCAGGTTGCTTATGTTGAATTTTCTGCGTGGTGGGTTTGAAAAGTGGGATCGTGGCTTGCGATACTTTGGTACTCTCAAACGGCTGACTAAAAGTCTATGGTCCGTCCAGCACTCATCGATGTTTAGTGCTGCTTTTGTGATGAGAATGTCTTTCTTGTCACGCTGTCGCGTAATAACGTAGTCTATAAGATGCCAATGTTTGGAGCGTGGGTGCATCCATGTGGTCTTATAGCGGTTACGCAAACGGAATTGGGTATTGGAGATGAAAAGCTCGTGCTCAGCACATAGACCAAGAAGTAGCAACCCATTTGCATTGCAGTTTCCCACCCCTTGTTTACCCATGACATCTCTCCAAAAACGGTTGTCCCTTCCCACTCTGGCATTGAAATCACCAAGTAAAATTAATTTATCTTGAATGGGTATTTTAGAGAGAGTACAGTTCAGTTGGTGGTAGAACTGATTCTTTGTGTCGTCATCACTGTTTAAAGTAGGAGCATATGCAGAGACGAAGGTGATGAATCTGTCTGAACCAATGGGTACTCTAAGAGTCATCAGTCTTTCATTAATTGAGACAGGTGTAAGTCGAAGATCTTTCACTATTTTCGTTTTTACGGCAAATCCTGCACCATGGATGCGTGGTTCTCCTGCATCCTTTCCCTTCCAGAAGATGGTGTACCGTGAACGTACCTCACTAATGTGTCCCTCACCTGAGAGTCTTGTCTCACTCAAGGCAGCTATGTCTATATCTAGACGGGCTAGTTCTTGAGTGATAAGAGCGGTTCTTCTCTCTGGTCTGTAATTGTTCACGTCCAGGAGGGTCCTGACATTCCATGTCCCTATTGTCATAATCATTTCATTCTTCTTTTGTTTACGTCCGCAGTATAAGGAGTGACCTACTGGGTGCGGATTCCCAGCCCAGTTCAAGTGTGACTTCCGATGTTTAGCCCACATTTTCTAGGGCCTTCCCCATTCAGGGTGGGCAGCGGTCATCCTAAATAGGCTTGCCCAGTCGCAGATGCAGGACCGGATTCCCGAGTAGTCACACGGGTTCTCAGGAAGGCGACCATCACACACCTGCCGCCAGTGTGCAGGTCCAGACTAGTAGCTTCCAGCCTCACTCGGAGCCTGCTACCATCGTCCTTATCCCATCGCCATTGGTCTTTAGAGAAAATGACAGGAGAAATTGCCATTTGCGTGAATTTCTTTAAGGTGGATTACAGCTTGCGAGGAAGTGACCCACACACTATAATTCTGGAACAATTCATCACGGCACATATGTATGTGACATGTGACTTCAGGTACCAGAACTGCAACGAACTGCCGCGAGCTCAATGATGGCTGAGCGGCGCCTTTACAGCCAGTTCGTCTGGCATGACCTCTTCCGCCTCCACGATCTTTGAGAACCTGGGATATAAGATTCTTCTTCCGCTCGCTTCGCCGTTGGGTCGAAGGGTAGATAATAGATACTAGAGAGGAAAGTGAAAGACACCCTTGGGCCTCGGAAACCTAATACCGTTGGGGTCGAAGAAACCAAGAGTTGGCCGAGGGGGGCCGGATAGGAAAGGAAACAGGAGAAGCCTGACACAAGTAAGTGGAAGTAATGCTAGGCTTAGCTAAGGGCCCGTGTGGTTGCCACCCACATACTCCCAAGACGGGAGCCCCCTGCGGGGTCGGACATAATCGTTGCAGAAAGTAAATCGGAGTGTACATTTACGGCAACGGTTCGCCATGTATCGTAGACCGTAGGGCGGCAATTAAGCAACGGCCGTCAGAATGTAAACAAGGCGAGCTCGCGATCCGCACACGGAAAACACGGACGCATCCGCTCTGTTGCCGTGCTAAAGGCAGACTGTCTGAGCTACTACGGCTCACATTAAACAGTCGCTCATAAACAAGCATATCTGTTACAAGGTTGCGTTACATGTGAAAACTAATACATGAAAAATGAAAATATTCACAAATTGCATGTAATTAAACAGTGAACATTAAAGGATCGGAGATTATAGTTCATGTTGTGCAATTCTTTACATGTCTTTCTTTCTTATGGAAATTTGCACAGTTAAATGTGATGACACGTAGTCGTGTTCACAAATATTAGTTTTCAACGTAAGAAATGATAGGTAAGTTTTGTTAAAAAATGAATCACTAATGTATTCGTGCCTTATTTTGTCGTGGATTTGCACTACTAGACCATATTTTCACACATCTGTTAGCACACGTCACTTAATATCACCAACACTTTGTGTAGATGATTGCCTACTTTTGGCTCTGAAGTGAGTGGATGGAAATTTCCACATATTTACTGACGTGGGAGGTGTGGACATATATAATGGAATCTCTATGGCAGCATTACTGATGAGCATGTACTTCTTCAGGTGGCCTCTAGGTAATGGCCTGTCATGGAACAGTATTCCTTTTGTTCAGCTGCTTCCTCGTCTATAGTAGGATTCTTCAAGTTATCTTGCTGTATACGGCGCGCTTTTACAGTAGTTTTGTGCAGAATAGTTCATAGAGTTGATGCACTTGGAATTATACGTGGATAGTGCAAAATGTTCAAAGACAGACAGCACTTGCTGTGTTTTCATTACAAATATTAAGTCTGTTTTGCATTAGCAGTCAAAAATTGTCCCTTCTGCATAAAAGTCAAATCGTTCATCAACATAGAATATTCATATTGTCCATATGTTCAGCTGTATTAGCTGCATTAGTCAAATTCTGATAGCTAGTTATACTCTGAAATATAGTACATGTCACAGACATGATTTTGCATAGCACTGACAGGATAATAACAGATACATATATAAATACATATATACATAACATAAATACATAGATACAAGAATACAAGAAACAATAGAGCATATAATCTTATAAAAACTACAGAATATTACATAGATATAAATGTTTTCATTACTGCCACAAACAGTTTTCTTTTTACATGTTTCCTTTCAAGAGGATATAGTTTTTATTAACAAAATAGTTACATATAGGTATCTTTGATCCATTGTCTTCAAGCACTTGCCTGCTTACTGATAACTGCTTTACTGCTTGCCACAAAATACTTCAACATCTTTATGAGGGTATAAGCCTAAAGTTCTGTTGGTATTGAGGTTGTGTCACAAATAAGCTCGTGGATGCGGTATATCAATAGTAGTGTATGGACCTTCAAACATAGGATGCCACTTGGCATTTCTTCTCAAAAGTACTGAAGATTTCAAGTGTGTTCTTAATAATACTTGCATACCAATTGAAAAACTTTGTCTTCTATTGATTGTGGATGAATAATACTTGTTTGTGCTTTATGTTTGTTTTGTGATGGCTGTGAATATTTCTCTAACTTTCTCATCAGAGCTGGTTTCTGTATTGTGTACTTTTTGGAAAGGGTTACTTCATTCATTGTTTTCTGTTGTGTTGAGCATGATCTCTTATGGCGTGTAAGGCGTTCTGCACACGTTAAAATTGTTGTGAATCTCCTCAAACAAGGCAAGACAGTGTATCGAATGTGAATGATTTATAGAGATGTAGGTTCTCATGAAACGATTTAGTTCTCTGAATATTCTTTCACAAGGGGTGGCAGAAGGTGAAAAGTTTGAGATGAAAATGCACTTAATGTTTTTGTCTTTCAAAAACTGTTTCCATTTGTGTCTTGTGCAATATGAGGCATTATCAGATATTATAGCTCCACGTTTCCCTATATGTGGAATGCAATCTTTCTCAAATCTCCTGATGATCGTAATGGCTGTAGATGATTTGAGTGCAAAAAGTTTAACATGTTTTGAAAAGTTGACTGAGTCAGCAGGAATACAAATCCACCAGTTTGTAACCTGTGAGTGTCTTCTGTAAAAGAGTGCATTGATGTGTAGCAAGTATCTTGTTTTCAATGGGTGATCTTGTGGATGTGTTAAAATGTCTTTGATCTTTCTTCAATGTGTGTTTTCATCTTGTAATGTAGCCATGTTTTTGCAAAGGTCTCTGTGGTATTTTTAATGAATTATTTCTTCATTATACACATGTTTATCAAATAAATTCTGCTCCATCAGCCTTAGGCTAAAATGACATCTACCGGTCATAATAACTTTTATATGAATAGGATTTTCCACTTTTATTCCTTCTGCGTTTGTCGTGCCCGTCACTTAACTTTAAATCAACACACTCAATCATTTTCTCTGTTTTCTGATAGTGTGTATCAGCTACACACTCTTCCACAAAATTATCGCTTACCTTAGTGCAATAAAGCTCTTTCGTCACAGATCTTATATTCTGTCCTCACATCGACAGCGACATCTACATCTTCATCTATACTCTGCAAACCACTGTGAAGTGCATGACAGAGGGTACGACCTACTGAACTAGTTATTACGGTTTTCTCCGTTCCATTCATATATGGAGCGCTGTAGTTTATCTAATATTGTCCTCATGATCCCTGTGGAATCGGTGTGTGAGGGGTTGTCGTTTAGTCCCAGAGTCATCATTGAAACCCGGTTCTTGAGGCTTTGTATGTAGGCTTTCTCGGGATAGTTAACATATATCCTCAAAATTCTGTCGGTTCAGTTCCTTCAGCATCTCTGTGACACTTTCATGAGTAAGATTGTGTAGTCATTTGTGTTTTCAAGATATGTGTTAATATTATGTAACCCTTGTAGTAACCTAGAAAGTGTGTGAGCATTGATGTTATCTTTCCCTTTGAAATGTTTTATTTCAAATACGTAATTTTGGACAGATAGTGTCCAACTTGTCTATCTGGCGTGTATAAGTTTGTATATAAGGATAAAAGTCAGTACTTGGTGATCTTTATATGTCTTGGTGTGTTTGCCATAAAGGTAGTGCGTAAACTTTTTAAAAGCCCAGACTATAGATAAGGTCTCTAATTTTGTGGTAGACTAGGCTCTTTCTGGTTATGTAAGAGTTCCGCTGGCAAGAACAATGATTTTGATGTGCTCAGATTCACCAGTTTTGACAATCTGGAATAGGCAATAACCTAGACCACTAAATGAAACATTTCAAGTCATGCAGAAATATAAGATAAAATCTGGGTGATCAAGAATTTGTGAGTTTACCAAAGCTTCTTAGATTCTGTTAAACTCATTGTGAAACTTTTGATCCCAAATCCATATCTACACTCCTGGAAATGGAAAAAAGAACACATTGACACCGGTGTGTCAGACCCACCATACTTGCTCCGGACACTGCGACAGGGCTGTACAAGCAATGATCACACGCACGGCACAGCGGACACACCAGGAACCGCGGTGTTGGCCGTCGAATGGCGCTAGCTGCGCAGCATTTGTGCACCGCCGCCGTCAGTGTCAGCCAGTTTGCCGTGGCATACGGAGCTCCATCGCAGTCTTTAACACTGGTAGCATGCCGCGACAGCGTGGACGTGAACCGTATGTGCAGTTGACGGACTTTGAGCGAGGGCGTATAGTGGGCATGCGGGAGGCCGGGTGGACGTACCGCCGAATTGCTCAACACGTGGGGCGTGAGGTCTCCACAGTACATCGATGTTGTCGCCAGTGGTCGGCGGAAGGTGCACGTGCCCGTCGACCTGGGACCGGACCGCAGCGACGCACGGATGCACGCCAAGACCGTAGGATCCTACGCAGTGCCGTAGGGGACCGCACCGCCACTTCCCAGCAAATTAGGGACACTGTTGCTCCTGTGGTATCGGCGAGGACCATTCGCAACCGTCTACATGAAGCTGGGCTACGGTCCCGCACACCGTTAGGCCGTCTTCCGCTCACGCCCCAACATCGTGCAGCCCGCCTCCAGTGGTGTCGCGACAGGCGTGAATGGAGTGACGAATGGAGACGTGTCGTCGTCAGCGATGAGAGTCGCTTCTGCCTTGGTGCCAATGATGGTCGTATGCGTGTTTGGCGCCGTGCAGGTGAGCGCCACAATCAGGACTGCATACGACCGAGGCACACAGGGCCAACACCCGGCATCATGGTGTGGGGAGCGATCTCCTACACTGGCCGTACACCACTGGCGATCGTCGAGGGGACACTGAATAGTGCACGGTACATCCAAAACGTCATCGAACCCATCGTTCTACCATTCCTAGACCGGCAAGGGAACTTGCTGTTCCTACAGGACAATGCACGTCCGCATGTATCCCGTGCCACCCAACGTGCTCTAGAAGGTGTAAGTCAACTACCCTGGCCAGCAAGATCTCCGGATGTGTCCCCCATTGAGCATGTTTGGGACTGGATGAAGCGTCGTCTCACGCGGTCTGCACGTCCAGCACGAACGCTGGTCCAACTGAGGCGCCAGGTGGAAATGGCATGGCAAGCCGTTCCACAGGACTACATCCAGCATCTCTACGATCGTCTCCATGGGAGAATAGCAGCCTGCATTGCTGCGAAAGGTGGATATACACTGTACTAGTGCCGACATTGTGCATGCTCTATTGCCTGTGTCTATGTGCCTGTGGTTCTGTCAGTGTGATCATGTGATGTATCTGACCCCAGGAATGTGTCAATAAAGTTTCTCCTTCCTGGGACAATGAATTCACGGTGTTCTTATTTCAATTTCCAGGAGTGTAGTTTTTCTGCTACAAATTTAACAGCTGTCTACTGTTGAAAAGTGGTTCAGAAAGGAAACTACGGAAGAAAGAACATAACCGAAGGAATGATTTTAACTGTTTATTGGTGGTAGGGCTTGGAAAGTGTCTGACTGCATCACGTTTTGTAGGATCTGGCCTAATGCCTCGTGTATTGATTATGTGTCCTAGGTATTTGATCTCTGAAGAGGCAAATTTTGAAATTTCCAAATGTGTGTGAATTCCTAAGGAACCAAACTGCTGAGGTCATCGCCCGCTAGGCTTACACACTACTTAAACTAATTTAAACTGACATATGCTAAGAACACACACGTCCATGCCCGAGGGAGGACTCGGATCTCCGATGGGAGTAGACGCGCAATCCGCGACATGGCGCCTCTAACCGCACCGCCTCTCAGCGCGGCGCAAATTTTGACTTACTAACATTTATAGTTCCTCCTGCTGCTTGTGTAATTCTGTGTAGTAGTGTATTTAGAGTTTCAGGATTTTCTGTCCATGTTATTATCGCTATGAATATGTCATGAACATAGTGTGCAGCAGATTCCATCAAACCATCACCTAAAATAGTATTTAGAGCGGTTGTAAATATTACTGAACTTATCATTGGACCGAAAGGTAATACACAGAATTAATAGGTACGACCAACAAACATAAAAGCAGTATACTTCCGGGACTCAGGTGTGCGAGGTACCTGACAAAACGAATTTGTCAAGTCAAGTGAAGAAAAGTACTTTGCGCCCAAAACTAGCTGTAGCTGTTCCTCTAAATTCTCTGTCTGTGGCATAGGTGCAGGTGTGCAGTGTTGATCGATCTCGTGTATCATTTGTAGTTCATATACAGTGCAGTTTTTGTCATGTTCAACTGTTCTTGTGTCTAATTTCACACGGATCTGGTAAATAGTTCTAGCATCATGTACAAGCTGTATGTTTCCATTAGGTTTCCTCAGTACGTGTAACGGACTAGGATAGGGTGAAGTGGATGCCTCTATAATTCTCCATGCTAGCATTTACTTTAACTCGTGCTAAACTGCAGGTTGTAGAGCTATTGGCACGTTATAAGACTACGGAAATGTATCTGGTGAGGCTTCACTTCGATGGTGTATGTGTAAGTTTTGATCTCACCGGGTCTTTTTGTAAATACATTCATATTTTTCACTAGAATCTCTTTTCGCTGTGACTTTTCCTCTTCTTCGATCGCTGCGCATTCTGAAAGCTTAGAATTAATCTGTTTTTATATGTCTTCGCAATCACGTTCTATCTGTGGCATAGGTGCAGGTGTGCAGTGTTGATCGATCTCGTGTATCATTTGTAGTTCATATACAGTGCAGTTTTTGTCATGTTCAACTGTTCTTGTGTCTAATTTCACACGGATCTGCCTTCACTTAAAACATAACATATACCTTTGGAGAAGTTTGTAGTGGGGTCCTTCTCTCACAAAAAATCTATACCTAAAATACAATTCGTAGATAACTGTGCAACGACGAGTAATGGCCATTGTGTAGTCCCACTGCCTATCGCCAACTTCACAAACAATTGTTTACTTGCCCTAGACTTCTTACCCAATGCAGTAAGTATCTGACAATTCTGAACAGAAAATTATGCCACAGCGTTCATCTTTACATAAAATCTGTAATACTTCGCTGATTGCAGCTCCTTATCAATGGCAATAGTAGTGGGTACTCCTTCTATTGTACCTGTAGTGGATGATAGCACAATTTGTTTCTTCTTGGATAGACGCTGTGTGTTATCACTCGTGAGGTCATCAGCCAAGTTGCCTTTTTCTTTGTATATCAAGAACAGTGGTGTGAATCTGATCGTATTATTGTGTGGTGTGTTGGTGTTTGGTGTGTGAAATAGTAATTGTGTGTCGAAACTTCCCCCCCCCCCCCCCCCAAATCTTCCTCAGTACGTTGGTTTAAGTCTTCTTGGTGTCAATGTTGGCTAGAGGTGACGTTTGACTTTCCATTTCAATTACATTTACCTGTGGGCGTTGGCGTCGCCATTCTCCTGGTTGATTTTGGTGTTGCTGTTGTGTATGACATGGTGTCAAAAAAATGTGTGCGAATTCCTAAGGGACCAAACTGCTGAGGTCATCGGTCCCTAGACTTACACACTACTTAAACTAACTTATGCTAAGAACAACACACACACCCATGCCCGATGGAGGACTCGAACCTGCAGAGGAAGGCGCCGCGCAATCCGTGACATGGCGCCTCAAACCGCGCGGCCACTCAGCGCGGCGAGATGCTGTCGACATGTTATTTTGGTTTGCATAATTGTTCTGTTGTATCGGCTGGAGAGGTGGCTGACAATGTTGATTGTCGTGAATTTGATTATGTGGATAAAAGTTTTGGTTTTGCATGTGGTTTTGTGGTGCTGTGTAATTCGTGTTATGTATCTACCACTGTTTTCTGTTTTAAGTTGTTAGTGCTTTGTCTGTATTGGTTATGATTTGTTCTCGGATTGAAAGTATTAAATTTTCGTCTTTTGTTGGAATTTCCCTCTTGTGTGTAATTGTTTTGATGACTTTAGTTATTTGTATTGTATTGTGGTGGCGAGTTTTGGAAATTACTCTGTGTATTTTGTAGATGCACGAAAGAAACATTTTACTGCGCGCCTGAGTTGTGTTGGCTAGCCAGCAAGTTCGGCTTAGTCGCTACGTAAATATTATGATTTCTGTTCCGGGACTGGTGTTGTTGGTTCTCTTCGTAGAGTAAATGGTTCAAATGGCTCTGAGCACTATGGGACTCAACTGCTGAGGTCATTAGTCCCCTAGAACTTAGAACTAGTTAAACCTAACTAACCTAAGGACATCACAAACATCCATGCCCGAGGCAGGATTCGAACCTGCGACCGTAGCGGTCTTGCGGTTCCAGACTGCAGCGCCTTTAACCGCACGGCCACTTCGGCCGGCGTAGAGTAAATCAATAGCGTCAAATTTTTCTAAAAAGTATTCTGCGTCGTCAGGGAGATGAGCTAATATTTTTTTGTGAAATGGCAATTTGGAATTGAGTGAAGGAATTATGTCACGAGGTGCGACTGGCTCGTCGAGGAAGCGGATGATGTTGAGATATTACTCGAAGGATCGTATCAGGTTTCCGTTTTTTTGTTTGAAGTGCTCAGGTTCGATTACTTGTTTACTAATGCGTTCCTGAACAGTCTCTGACCAGTATCTATTTAGGAATGCATTTTCCAATTGCTCGTATGTGTTACATTTGTCACTCTCTTTGTATGCCCAGACAGAAGCTTCACCCTGAATGTAATTAACAATGTGGGAAACGTTCTTTCTAGCGCTCCAAGAGCCAGGAATGGCGTATTTGAATGTTTTGAGGAATATCACATGGTGTAAGACATTCTTTCCTGGAATAAAGAGTTGAAACTTCCTGTGTTTAAGCAGGCTCTCTTCTTCCTTATAGGCATTGCATCTGCTGCCATCTGAAAATGTGTAGTGTTTTTGTCGGTGTTGTGAATGTATGTCTTCTGAGCAGTAATTGTAATTGTATTCTGGTGTCATGTGTTGGTTCGTGTCACTATTCATATTCAGTGTTCCTGTGTGATGCAATTCATGACGATTAAATTGTTCATTATCAAATCTTGTGTTGTTTTTTTCGTGTGTCAGCCTGTTGTGTAGGAGGACTGTATGTATGTATGTGTCTGTTCAGATGTGGTATTTTGTACTGTGTGGTCGATCACCTGCTCTCCTTTAATGTCGGAAAAATCATTTTAATTCCCAAAACGACTGGACGTTTGTCATGTCCTGCGGATACGATTACTCAATTTTGATTGTAAAATCGCAGTGCGGGCGGCAAATAGCCAAGTATCGGTTTCGTTTGCTGACATTGTCAAGCGTTACCTCCCAGGTCACACTCTCCTGATACCTGTTGTGAACGTCGTGATCTTATCTCGACTGCTTTCACTGTTCCTATGTAGGAAGCTTTACTTTTTATTGATTTTAATCAAGTTTTTGACTGAGTTGGTCATGGTTTTCTGTTGCAAATGTTGACGTCAGTTGGTTTTAATGAAGCCGCGCGAAGATATTACTCTAATTACTGGTATTCAAGCGTCTATTTACGTGAATAGTCGTCTTACTCCCTCAGTAACATGGTGTCTAGGTGTCCTGTAGGGGAGTCCCCCATTTTATGTTGTTATTCGTGTTATTTCTGGAACTCTTACTGCGGCCCATAGCTTCTCGATTGGGTGGCTGGTCATTATTTGGAGAAAATTTTATCCTTCGTGCATATGCCAATGACGTTATCATACTTCTTCGTCTTCATAAAGACGTTCCGATGCTTAAGGACCTATTTTGCCGTATTAAGGGAGCACATATTAACGACAGGGCGTATTGGTTATTTTATTTTCGAGGCTGTGACACTGCTGAGACACCACGGGTTGTGACGGCCGTCCACCATCGACCGCACGGTGGTCGTTGTCCGACGAAGATAGCTGCATTAAACCAGAAGTGCTTCACTGACAGAGTCAAGCAGTGGTCCTTGAACACTAAGTCCTCTCGTTACTTCATAGCGTTTGGACTTTGGAATCTTATGTGTTGAGCGAAGCCTAACTCACAGCACAAATTTTTCTGCTTTCTGGGAGGATGTTCCAAAGGCTACAACCCTTACAGGGCAAGTTTATCTGGCGAACTTCATTTTCCGGGTGTGCTATGCAAAGGCTGTCTAGATATAGTAGGGGTCAGTGAAGTGAAACTAAAAGAAGACAAGGAATTCTGGTCAGATGAGTATAGGTAATACCAACAGCAGCAAAAAATTGTATAACGGGAGTAGCATTCGTTATGAATCGAAAGGTAGGACAGATAGTGTGTTACTATGAACAGTTCACTAATAAGGCTACTGTTATCAGAACTGGCAGAAAACCAACATTGACAACAATGGCTCTGGTATACATGCCGACATCGCAAGCTGAAGATGAAGAGATAGCGAAAGAATAGGAGGATACTGAAAGGGCCATACTGTACTTAAAGGGACAGAGAAAGTGTATGAGAATATTGAAAGGGTATACAGTATGTAAAGGGGGATGAAAATGTAATTGTCATGGGGGATTGGAATGCAGTTGCAGGGGAAGGACTAGAAGAAAAGTTTACGGAAGAATACGGGCTTGAAACAAGTAATGGGAGAGAAGAAAGACTGGGTTCTGCAATAAATTTCAGTTCGTAACAGCGAACACACTATTCAAGAATCATAAGAAGAGGTATATTTGGAAAAGGCCGGGTGATACACGAAGATTTCAGTTAGATTACATCATGGTCAGACAGAGATTCCGGAATCAGATACCGGATTGTATGGCGTACCCAGGAGCAGATATAGACTGAGATCACAATATAGTGGTGATAAAGAGTAGGTTGAAGTTTAAGACATTAGTCAGGAAGAATCAATACGCAAAGAACTGGGATACAGAAGTACTAAGGAATGACGAGATACTCTTGAAGTTCTCTAAGGCTGCAGAGACAGCAATAAGGAATAGCTCAGTAGGCAGTACAGTTGAAGAGGAATGATAATCTCTAAAACGAGCAATCACAGAAGCTGAAAGAAAAACAGAGGTATGAAGAAGATAACTGCGAAGAAGCCTTAAGTAACAGAAGTAATACTTCTATTGAATGACGAAAGAAGGAATTACAAGAACGTTCAGGGAAATTCAGGAATACAAAAATACAACTCGCTGAGAAATTAAAAGAATGGGAAGAGCAGGGAAGCTAAGACGAAATGGCTGCATGAAAAATGTGAAGAAATCGAGAAAGGAATGAATGTCAGAAGGACTGACTCAGCATACAGGAAAGCCAAAAAGCCTTCTGTGAAATTAAAACCAAAGGTGGTAATATTAAGAGTGCAACGGTAGTTACACTGTTAAACGCAGAGTAGAGAGCAGGTCGGTGGAAAGAGTACACTTACGGCCTCTATGAGGGGGAAGATTTGTCTGATGTAGTAGTAGAAAAAACAGAAGCCGATTTAGAAAAGATAGGTGATCCAATATTAGGAACTGATCTTAAGTGAGCTTTGGAAGACTTAAGATCAAATAAGTCAATAGGGACAGATAAGTCCATCAGAATTTCTAAAATCATTGGGGGAACTTGCAATAAACGATTATTCACATTGGTGTGTAGAATGTATGAATCTAGCGTCATACCTTTTGACTTTCAGAAAAATATCATCCACACAATTCCGAAGACTACAAGAGCTGACAAGTGCAAGAATTATAGAACAACTTAAAAGTTCATAAATCGAAGTTCAGCTTCATAGCTTTTGCATCTAAGTTGCTGACAAGAGTAAAATACAGAAGAATGGAAAATAAATTTGAGGATGTGTTACATGACGATCAGACTGACTTTAGGCAAGGTCAAGGAACCATAGAAGCAATATCTTGCGTTTGATAATGGAAGCAAGACTAAAGGAAAATCAAGACACGTTAACAGGACCTGGAAAAAGCGTTCGACAATTTAAAGTGGTACAAGATGTTCCAAATTTTGAGGAAAATAGGCATAAGTTGTAGGGAGAGGCGGGTAATATACAGTATGTACAAGATCCAAGAGGGAATAATAAGAGTGGACAACCAAGGACGAAGTGCTCGGATTAAAAAAGGATGTAAGACAGGAATGTAATCTTTCGCCCCTTCTGTACATACTTTACGTCGAATAAGCAATGATTGAAATAAAAAAAGGTTCAGGAGTAGAATTAAAATTCAAGGTGAAAGGATGTGAATAATATTATTCGCTGAAGACATTGCTATCCTGAATCAAAGTGAAGAAGAATATGTTCGGCTGAATGGAAAGAACAGAGTAACGTCGAAGAAATGTCGCCGACTTTTTGCTTACCACTTATCGATGAAGTATCAAAAAATTCCAGAGGATTCCGATGAAAATGAAGAATGAAGTTTGCTACAGATACGAATGAAATATGTACTGGTGGCTCGTGAGTATACATTGTGGGTATTCACAGATTTATAGTTTCAGATAAATTTGAGAGTGTGATATTAATATCATCTTCTGTATAACAGTTATGCTTATTAACAAGTTAATATAAGCACAGCCACTGACAACAATAGTAATAACAGTAATAATAATGATAAGAATACGCATAGCTTGTGGAACAAAAGAAAGACTTGTTTTTGTCGAATTTTCTTGTATTGTACATAATTAAGTGCAGTGTAGGGCAGGAATGAACTAATGTGTAAGCTTTCTCTACTCCCTCTTTCGAATGTTTGAGTAGGTGGGAGTTTTCGTGCTTTTTTTATTTTTTCAGACAAACGTTATAAGCTCCCTTCGTCTTGGAGATTATATGGGTTAATTAATGATTATTATGTTACAATCCTCTTGTTGTAGTTGACCGTGTATATCGAGATTTCGTTCATTATTAAATGCAATGGTGTGGTACTAACTGATGGAGACGCATTAAGAACTGGTAAAATTTAATTTATTTCCTTTATCACACTGCACGAACATAAACACACTATTATTCAAACTGTGCGCCACTACTATTAAACATAGAGGTAAATCCTTCGCTACGCAACCGCCTTTGGCTCACGCAGCCTACACCTTCCACAGCCTCTCAACAACTGCCTCTGCTTGCGACTCTCTTCGCCAGTGGGCATTGTCGCCCTCCAAAGAACAACCTCTTACAGATACTACACACCAGTACCCTCACAACGTGTGAGATCCTTAACAAATGTGTGAGTCCACGAATTAACTTCTGGGGCGAAAATCAGACGTTCTTACGCTGCACCAAAAACAAAAAACAAAAAAACCGCTTATCCTACTGTAAATTTCTTCGTTAAGTGTTAGTTTGTACGGACGCTTATTTCATTTCGGCACTTTCTCGAGCAACAGATCTGGTCTGGGAGGCTAACATTTCCTGGTAATTTTCACTTCTAGTAGTACTTAAAAACAGATTCAACAGAGTTAATGCTGACACTGCACACGAAAAATGATTCCTGCTGGGCCGATGGTATCATCGCCACATGTCCGACGCCTTTGAAAGCCGCGCGCAACCCTCCCGCGCCGGTACTACAGTGTGGCGCAACTAGCGCCATTCAGTGTCGCTCTCTGCCGACTGTCATGAGGGACGGCCGGAGCTACGAGGTGAATGGTGGCAACCAGGGAGCGAGACGGAAGAGCGGAGCCCCGGACTGCGTCAAACTGCTACACGACGTGTTCCGGACAGAAGACGCCTATGGTCGGTGTCGCCGACACCGTGGATAGTACCGATCATTAACCTTTTCGATTTATAGTGAGCTGTGCTGACTGGAACGGTCGTCGCCCAGGGGTATGAATACAGGGCGTGTTCTATGTGGCTCAGCTGAGGCGTATATTTAACTAAGAGAACTCTGCGAGAGGGAAAGTCCGAAAACTTGTCATGCTACTCATATTTACTGTATTCAGATAGTAATTTTTGTGTCCCTTCCAGAGACAAATTCTGATAGTTGTGTTTTCTTTTGTAACTGTTTGCATTGAACAAAGATAGACAAATGAGGAACTGCAGTAATTTGGATAGGACGAGCGCACGTGTTATGTTCACTTCTGGCTGTAAAGTTTTTCTTGGCCAAGGTACCACATTAAATTAAATCAAACGTTTCATTGTAAAGTTTTTTGACATACTGTTTTAAATCAATTATTTCGTCTTGTTTTTTAAAAGTTTGGTTTTAAGAGTATCAGTGGATTTTACTGGATGGTTAGTCAAACCTTCCCGTCTCCTCTATATCTCTTTTTATTTTTTGCTACTCAACCTTCCCTTCTCTTCTATATCTCTTTTGCTGTTACACAACCTTCGCTTTTACAATAACCTATGAGACCTTTCCGTAGGATTTCTATCTCTTGCTTAATAATAACAAACGAAATCTTCCCTTTGAAATTTATTCTCTTTCTCAATCTTCGCATACAAATTTAATTTCCGCTTATTAAAAGTGATTTTCTGATTATTTCGACGAAACATAGAATGTGTCGTCGTCGTGGCCCTCAGTCGTTATCTGCAATAGCCCAAAACTGTTCCTCACCTTTTTTACTGTTACTGGATCGCCATCTGACTGCTACATCGAACTGCGACATGAATATACTTACTCTGGTTTACTATACTCTATTAACTGCTAGTGGGCTGTCGTAATAAGTGGCTGTATTTATTACCAAAGCTGACGTTATTCTTTAATAACAAAGCTGACGTAATTCTTTAATTAATTTGACTGAAGTTACGTTATTCATAGTTACACTTTTTCTTGACAACAATAAAATTTTTGCAAAGTTTTACGTTGATGGCTTTTGGGATGGATTATAATCAGTAATGCAAGATCACTGGCAAAAATTAATTATATTCTGAAAACGTTTTTTTTTTCAAATATTTACTGCTCGTAATGAAATGATTTTACAAACGTTCAAATGCGACTTACTTTTTACAATAATCTTACAACTAGCATTGCGCAAACATACCTTCAGTAGTCTTGCGTTTCGCAAAGAAAATAATTCAGTAATATTAGTTCCTCTTATGATAATAGTTAGCTGATGTCTCTCAAGCACACTGCTCCTCTCAACCTCTCGCTTCAGACCTGCTACCAACTCGCTTCACATATCGCTTACTACTGACTTCCTACGAACGCTAAAGTGCGGTCTCTCCTGCCAACAATGCTTTCTGGTACAGACAATCCCTGCTACCATTACAAAATGTATCAATGCGCGGTCTTTCCCGCTCTTTTCTTAAAATGTATCCATTCGCAGTCTCTCCCGCCCTTTATAAAATTATATCAATTAGAGGTCTCTCTTGCCAACAATACTTTGGTGCAGACATTCCCTGCTACCACTGTTGGAAATCCAACATGACAAATATTAATTATTCCTCCTTAATACTATTAATAAAATATAAACATCTTTCATAAATTGTGGTTTGATAATAGACAATAGAAATATACACGTCTTACATATTTAAGATAACGTAAGAGAAACCAGTGAATGTTCATCTACATACTGTAGGCCTAAAGCACAGATAAAAGTGACTCACCGCAAAATCAACAGATGTCAGAAGAGTGAATAAATGCTACGTTCTCACAATTGACGTTGATGTGGTTTAAGCCCTTATGGTTCCCACTGCCCCAAATGGATTACTGTATGACAAAATCCAAAGCTTAATATGAGAGCTATTCGGAAAGTAAGGAACGATAGGTCACGAAATGGAAACCACAGTGAAAATCAAAACTGCTTTGTTTGGAACAGTTAGTTACAACTTCCAGCAACTTATCTCCATTGTCACCGATCCGACTTCGACATTTGTCGTAGCGTTGTACCAACTTTCCAATACCCGCGTTATAGAAGGCAGCCGCCAGTGCTTTCCGCCATTTCTCTACGCTGACCTACAGCTCGTTGTCTGTACCAAAATGTTGTCTTCATAGCCAGCGGTTCATGCGAGCAGGGATGAAACTCAATTGAAAACAATGCAGGAGCATCTTCATTGCCCATGCAGAATGTGGCTGAAAATTGTCTTGCAGAAGAAAATGCATGACAGTTTTGTAATGTTGGCTGCATACCTTCAGGCGAAATTTCTCACCAGGCCCTCGTAGCTGGCGGAAGATACTATTGTTCTAAGTATCTTACGAACGACGTAATGCGATTGATGGGCAAACTAGAGACACTGACCAACACAACTGTGCAGAACTACATCGGATTTTGAGTGTAGTTTCCATTTCGTGACCGATCGTTCCTTACTTTCCGAGTAAGCTTCGTATACTGTAAATCATTCGCAAACCGACAAAGTAGGTTTTTCTGTTTGCACTACTACAGTATATACTGGCGCCAGATCTAATTTTATTATATAATAAATGAAATGACATAGAAATAATTCAAAAGCCAAGATCGCTTAAATACTGTTTACTAGATAACCGGTTTCAACACACTAAAGGTGCCATCATCGGTGCCTTTAGTGTGTTGAAATCGGTTATCCAGTAAACAGTATTTAAGCAATCTTGGCTTTTGAATTATTTCTACAACAGAGTGATCGCCCCACTGCTCACTATGTCAATTGACATATCTGACGAGTGCGCTACCGTCTAGCGCCATTTATGCCAAGTGAACTGGGAGAAAAGTCTGCTGCAGTGTGCTACAACCAGGGGGCAGTCACGTAAACTTTTAGTTGCCTGGTATAGAATAGCTGTGCACAGCGTGGACCGTGCACATTATTTGTCAAATGCGTATATATTTGGTCCATAAGAAAATAACGTCACGACAGATGCGCATGCACGAAAGCTCCTTAAAATGTGCACAACAGAAGATGGACCTGCGACCCTGATGCAAGCTTCACAGAGCCTAGAGGAGTAGCAATACATGGCGTGCTAGATTTAGTGGCGTGTATTTCAGATTACCGCATCTATATTACGTTTAACTGCATTCAAAGATAAATAACCCAAAAATCCGCAAGGTGCCAAAAGTTAAGTGTTCACGTACTCTTGTGCTCTCATGTATATCAGAAAAAGTTTTGCATCACCTAGGATCCGAGAGTTTCGCAACCTGTACAGAAAATTGGAATAGAGACCGACGTAAAAATCATTTGCGCCCTTTTTATTGCTCATGAAAATCACACGGTGCATGTTGCACCAACATACAGCGAGACCTTCAGAGGGGGTGGCTCAGATTGATGTATACACCGGTATCTCTAATACCCAGTAGGACCTCCTCTTGCACTGATGCATACTATCCACAAGTTCATTATGGCACTGTTGGTCCAGATTGTCCCACTCCTCAACGGCAATTCGCCTTAGATCCCTTAGAGTGGTTGGTGGGTCACGTCGTCCATAAGCAGCCCTTTTCAATCCATCCCAGGCATGTTCGATAGGGTTCATGTCTGGAGAACATGCTGGCCGCTCGAGTCGAGCGATGTAATTATCCTGAAAGAAGTCATTCACTAGATGTGCACGATGGGGGCTCGAATTGTCGCCCATGAAGACGAATGCTTCGCCAAAATGCTGCCAATATGGCTGCACTCTCGCTCGGAGGATGGCATTCACGTATCGTACAGCCGTTACGCCGCCTTCCATGACCACCAGTGGCGTACGTCGGCCCCAAAACAGCAGGGAACCTCCACCTTTCTGCATTCGCTTGCAGTGTGTTTAAGGCGTTCATCCTGATCGGGTTGCATCCAAACACGTCCAGAGCGATTTTCTGGTTAAGGGCTTACCGGTGAAGAGAACGTGATGCCATTTCTGAGCGGTCTATTCGGCATGCTGTTGGGCCCATCTGTACCGCGTTGCATGGTGTCGTGATTGTAAAGATAAATCTTGTCATGGACGTCGGGAGTGAAGTTGAGCATCATGCAGCCTACTGCGCACAGTTTGCGTCGTAACACGACGTCCTGTTGGTGCACGAAAAGCATTATTCAACATGGTGGCGTCGCTGTCAGGATTCCTCCGAGCCATAATCCGTAGGTAGAGGTTATACACTGCAAAAGGAGCCCTCTGGCGGCCTGAACGAGGCATGTCATCGACAGTTCCTGTCTCTGTGTCTCCTCCATGTCCGAACAACATGGCTTTGATTCACTCCGAGACGACTGGACGCTTCACTTGTTGAGAACCATTCCTTGCACAAAGTAAAAATGAGAACGCGATCGAGCAGCTGTATTGACCGTCTAGGTTGAACTACAAGACAACACGAGCCGTGTACCTCCTTCCTGGTGGAATGATTGGAACTAGTTGGCTGTTGGACCCCCTCCGTCTAATAGGCGCTGTTCGTGCATGGCTGTTTACATCTTTGGGTGGGTTTAGTGACATCTCTGAACAAATGGTTCAAATGGCTCTAAGCACTATGGGACTCAACTGCTGAGGTCATTAGTCCCCGAGAACTTAGAACTAGTTAAACCTAACTAACCTAAGGACATCACAAACATCCATGCCCGAGGCAGGATTCGAACCTGCGACCGTAGCGGTCTTGCGGTTCCAGACTGCAGCGCCTTTAACCGCACGGCCACTTCGGCCGGCATCTCTGAACAAAGGGACTGTGTCTGTGATACAATGTCCATAGTCAACCCCTATCTTTAGGAGTTCTGAGAACTGGAGTGATGAAAAACTTTTTAGGTGATTGTATATCATCTGTGTCTGTATCATTTTCTTTGGCATAACTGGAATTTTTGAAAAGTAAAGATAAGTGTTGTACATTTTTAAGAAGAAATAATGCTAAATCAGAGACACAAAATTCGTTCAAGTTATGCTCAGCTGTTCTGAACCCATTTTTATGGTTGATGCTGGCACACAGCACTTATTCTGAGGAAAACAAATAGCTGCCGTGACCGCGCTGCAGAGTAATATAGCCGACGTTCATACGAAATACAGTGCGCTTCTCGAACAAACATAATTAGTACGGCTGTATCATCTACGATCCAGGTGGTCACTGAAGTTTAGTCAAGAACACCTTTAAGTGTATGAAGCCGCTATTATCAACACATTAATGAGTTTGAGTGAAGTCGTATAACAGGGCTACGAGAAGCTGGATGTTCCTTCTGCGATACTGATAAAAATGTACTGATAAAAATGTAGCCACTGTACATGATTCCTGGCTGCGGCGTTCACGAGATTGCAAGAAGACGTATTCCAGGGGGTCAATTGGCACTCCCATGATAGAAGGCGTATCGCTCTGGCGCATCGTACGGCTTCTACAGCAGCAATTTGAGCAGCAGTTGGCGAAACTGAGACACAATAAACAGTTACAAATCGAGCCCGACGCCCTGTAGCACGTATTCCACTGACCCCAAGCCACCGCCACTTGCGGCATCTGTAGTGTCAAGCGAGAGCTCTTTGAAGAGCAGGGTGGAGGTCAGTCATATTTCGTGATGAAAGCTGGTTCTGCCCCGGTGCCAGTGACGGCCGTGCGTTGGTTAGATGGAGGACAGTAGCAATGATGTTGTTATCCCAAGCACCGTGACTGAAAATTTAGATGTCAGTTTGGGTATTCGACCTGTTGTTCTGCCATTCGTGAACAACATTCCAGGGGATGCTTTCCAGCAGTATAACGCACTCCAAGTAGCACTGTTGTAACCCAAAAAGCCCTACAGAGTCTCGACATGTGTAGCCTTGGCCTTCTCGATCACAAGATCTGTCTCCAGTGGAGCACATATGGTACATCATAGGACGGAAACTTCAGCTCCATTCATAGAACAGTGGTAACCGACCAGGTGCAATAGGCATAAAACTCCAACCCGCAGACATCCTGCACCTGCTCAACACAATACATGCACGTTTGAATTCTTGCATTCAACACTCAAAAGGTTACTCTGGTTATTAATTTACCAGCTTTTGACATTTGGATGGCTTATCTTTCATTACTGCACATATTTACTTTTTTGTATTGTAATCGGTTTTTCTGTCAGTAGTACACTCACACACACACACACACACACACACACACACACACTCACGTCCATTGATCGTGACCGGGCCAAATATCTCACGAAATAAGCGTCAAACGAAAAAACTACTAAGAACGAAACTTATCTAGCATGAAGGGGGAAACCAGATGGCGCTATGGTCGGCCCGCTACATGGCCCTGCCATAGGTCAAACGGATATCAACTGCGTTTTTTTAAATAGCAAGCCCCATTTTTATTACATATTCGTGTAGTACGTAAAGAAATATGAATGTTTTAGTTGGACCACTTTTTTCGCTTTCTGATAAATGGCGCTGTAAGAGTCACAAACATATGGCTCACAATTTTAGACGAACAGTTGGTAACAGATAGGTTCTTTAAATTAAAACACGGAACGTAGGTACGTTTGAACATTTTATGTCGGTTGTTCCAGTGTGATACATGTATCTTTCTGAACTTTTCATTTCTGAGAAGGCATGCTGTTTCAGCGTATTACCTGTAAATATCACATTAATGCAATAAATGCTCAAAATGATGACAGAAAAAAATCCGGGGACGTCAGATCCGGTGAACGTGCTTCGACTACCAATCCACCTGTCATGAAATATGCTATTCAATACCGCTTCAACCGCAAGCGAGCTATGTGCCAGACATCCATCATGTTGGAAGTACATCGCTGTTCTGTCATGCAGTGAAACATCTTGTAGTAACATCGGTAGAAGATTACGTAGGAAATCAGCATACATTGCACCATTTAGATTGCCATCGACAAAATGGGGCCAATTATCCTTCCTCCCATAATGCCGCACCATACATTAACCCGCCAAGGTCGCTGATGGTCCACTTGTCGCAGCCATCGTGGATTTTCCATTGACCAATAGTGCATATCATGCTGGTTTACGTTATCGCTGTTGGTGAATGACGCTTCGTCGCTAAACAGAACGCGTGCAAAAAATCTGTCATCGTCCCGTAATTTCTCTTGTGCCCAGTGGCAGAACTGTACACGAAGTTCAAAGTCATCGCCATGCAATTCATGGTGCATAGAAATATGGTACGGGTGCAATCGATGTTTATGTAGCATTCTCAACACCGACTTTTTTGAGATTCCCGTTTCTCGCGCAGTTTGTCTGCTACTGATGTGCGGATTAGCCGCGACATCATCTAAAACACCTACTTGGGCATCATCATTTGTTACAGGTCGTGCTTGACGTTTCACATGTGGCTGAACACTTCCTGTCTCCTTAAATAACATAGTTTCGGCGAACGGTCCGGACACTTGGATGATGTCGTCCAGGCTACCGAGCAGCATACATAGCACACGCCCGTTAGGCATTTTGATCACAATAGCCATACATCAACACGATATCGACCTTTTCCGCAATTGGTAAACGGTCCATTTTAACACGGGTAATGTATCACGAAGCAAATACCGTCCGCATTGGCGGAATGTTACGTAATACCACGTACTTATACGTTTGTGTCTATCACAAAGCGAAAAAAATGTTCCAACTAAAACATTCATATTTATTTACGTACTGCACGAATATGCAATAAAAAATTGGGGTTCCTATTTAAAAAAACGCAGTTGATATCCGTTTGACTTATGGCAGCGCCATCTAATGGGCCAACCATAGCTCCATCCGGTTTCCCCCTTCAAGCTAGACGATTTTTGTTCTTTGTAGTATTTTCGTTTGATGATTATTTCCTGAGATATTTGGCCCGCTCACTATCAATGGACCATATATAAATATATATATATCCTCAAGTGACAGATTACTATGAACTAAGTCAAAGTTATTAAATGTCACACCTGGTGCATGGGGAGTGGAAATTAAGATGTACAGTGTGACTGACATGACATTGATGGAAATTATTATATGAAGTACTACCATTGTATAGGCATACAGATGACAATGACTCCGGTCTTATAATAAAAATGGAATTCGTAAACATAGTTAACACAAAGAAAGTGTTGTCTCAAAAGGAATTATAAAGCATTCAGACATCAAACTGAGCTATCACTTGAGACTCTTAGAACTGTCAAACTAACAATTTTCAATAAATACATTCAGTAACAGTCTGTGGGGAAGCAAGCTGGGATATTTTACTCCCTCTCTTGTTTTGCAATCTGCCTCCTTAAAATTCATTTCTTCCTGTATAATTACCATTAACATAAAAGAGAAAGAGTATGTAACAGATTTTCTAATTTATTTTGACTCTTAATAATTAGTGTCTTTTACTATAGAGTGAAATCACTAACTGTTTCTTGACTTAAATTTTATTGTTGATGTATAAACAAATATACATTCTATACTAATTATAAACATTTGAAAGATGAAATACTAGTAATCTTGAAGTATCTATTTGGCTCTATTCAGAAACATGTTAGCAAAGCCAGCCTTTAATTAATTCCAAAGTAATTAACAGTTTTGTCAAAAGTATTGTTTACTTAACTATATATGTTAATTTCATAAATTAAACAAATAATTCGGGTAACCCTTGCAGTAGGAGAAACACTTAAAAAGAAGGAAGTTTTCGATGTATTCAGTTATTTTAATGAGTTACGTTTTAATTGTAATTTTTTTAAATTTAACTTTGAACAATTTGTAGTTTCAGCACCTGTTATTGTGAGTATATATAGGGAACCAGTTTTTGATCATGAGGCAGTCAGTCGACAGGCAAGTTTCACATGATGAACCTGTATTAGTTAGATAAACAACAATGCATCTGTGAAGTAAGTTTTAGACAATTAGGCCATGTGTAAAAACAATGACACTGTCTACTCCATAAGTACCTTTCTATTCTTCAAGAACTGTGAACTTTACAGTTAGGTTTTTACTGCTCATAGATGTTCAACAGTAAACTACTGCAGCAATATGTGGGTTCGCCTGCAACCTACTAATGAGGCATGTCCAAAGCTAAACAATGGTGCAACTGCCCTATTAAATGTGTATATGAGGGGTTATGAAAAATAACAGTATATATATGTGTGTGTGAAAAATACAACTGACATAAGCGTACGTGGGTGAAGCCGCAGTAAAATGATAGTATTGCAAGTAGCGTCTGTGGTATTGCAGATTTGAACGGCATGACATCCATTGTTGAACTTCCTGTGTTTACGATTCGATGGATAACAACCACTCGACAATGACATTGCAATGTCCTATATTCTGTAAACAAGGCTGCTGCTAGGAACTGCAAACCGGAAAGACAGAGTCTCACTCAGATGGATACAGTCGTGCTTTTTCTCTCTCATCTCTGCTAAAATCCGTTTTTCTGACGGCGTTCTAGCTACAATCGCACAGTTTATTTGCTGACCCACACAAAGCACTTTTTCCTACGGTAACTTTTGACGGAGCCCCCGGCAGAGCGGCGGTGCTTTGTGTGTGTCACTGCGAGGGCAAGTGTGGACGCGGCCAGTCTGTCCCGCAACTTGCCTCCCTCCCAGGTCACGAAGCTCCTCCCCATCTGCCTCAACCCCCCCCCCCCCCCCACCTTCCCGTCCACTCCCGCGGCACGTCAAAGGAACGAAAGCCGCTTTGTCCCCGTGGCCCTTCACTCCCCATCCACTGGTCGAGAGTCAATTTACATGTTAACGGGGAGGAGTCAGATCAGGCCCCTGTGTTCACCTCGACGGCAGAGAGGAATTGCCACTCCGCTCCACTATGGCTGTGCCAATCAGTCTCTCCAGGTAATTAAACGGGGACCTAGCTCCTCCTGCACCACATTACATTCTCTTGGACCGCGTCTGTGGTGCCTCCGGACAGTAAAAGTATATTACTATCCGTGAGAAGTTGTTGAAAGTGATATGTGTACCATACACTGTTATACACAATCAAATTTCATATTCTTTTCACTTTTGTCTGCAATTAGCATAGTTTGCCTTAGCATGTAATTTTTATTTTGCTTACATCTACACACGCAGTAGACGCAGCTACTGGAATGACTATATAAAGAACAGCATCACATGAATTTTTCTACAAGAGCAGATTACCGCGTATTGTAAGGCTAGGGATGTTAAAGATTATTTCTCAGAAAACATCCTTCGCTACCCCAATCCGATAAAGGGCTCAATTTTTCGGTATCAGTTTCCACGATATGATATGAGAAAATGTCAGTTTCGTACCCATGGGCGAGCAGTTCACCAGAAACATAAGCATTGCTTGTAACGTTTATAACAACAGGGAAGAATCGCGAAGAAGTGGAAAACGTTTAGTTAGTTAGTTAGCTGCACATTTTGGAGATCATTTGAACAATTTTTTTTTTTGTAAAAATGATGTGGAACGAGTCAGTTTACACGATATGTACATATTATTAGTTTCAACATTAATGTACATGTTTTTTAGAAACATAATTCGTAAAATGGAAAACAGTGCAGCAGCAGGAATCATCAACAACTAAAGTAATACATGAATGATCGAAACAACTCGTCTACACAATTCATAAAAGCAACAAATTATTATGTCTACTATTAAAATAAGTATGTTAACTAAATAAAATTGAAAAACATCTTCTCAACGAACATCGCAATACACCATTAGAGCAGAAAAATTGTACTAAGCCCATTAATATTTAGGAAATCGCCATACATCTCATGAACTTACATATAAGGCATCCTGTCAAAACACAGAACGACTGCTGAGACGTACCAGGAGGTGGCATTCAAATAGTGTAGAAGCATGTTACAGGAAGAGCCTGTAGGGGACAGGTAGATAAGCAGGCAGAAACAAGTGATGAGATAAAACGATTGAATGTACAATAAAATACAGAACAAAGTAGTATTTAAAATATTAACATAATAAAAAGACTTGTATAAAATATTGTTACCAAAAGAGAAATGACAATGGACGACGCTCAGAAGCTCTTCGACGAACGAAAAGTTGATCTAGGAAACCGATAATGCGTAGAAACGCTATGTTAAGACTATGTTAGCCATGGGGAACTGAGTGTGGTCTGTTTAAAATTAACTAGTCTTCCATATTATGTAACAAAATGTAACAACACTGGCATTAATTACGTTAGGATACATAAAAACTTTCTGAAAGGCTTCCAGGAAAACAATGTTTTTAGGCTTTTTTTTCGTTTCTGTGGAGCACATCGCTCTAAATTACAATTTCCTCGAAGATGTCCATATGTGTAGGGTTTTGAATTTTATTCGAAACTTGAGTTTGCTGACAATATTAGTAACATTGCATCAGTTTGAAATTAAGTAAGAAGAGAAGGTGGATTTGTCTTCAGCATTTTTCCTTCCTACCAATCTTGTTTTAAATCTCTTCCTATAGGCCAATAAAAAAGGCTTTGCAATCATTGAAACACATTTTAGAGGAGCCTGAAGTTATAGCCCCTTTATTGTTAGTTTTAATTAATTTACAAGTAGATGATGTAGTGGGTTATTAGTCTTGAAGACAATTCTAACATTAAATCTTCGTAACAATTCACTGATCGCTATTTTGTAAAAGACTGACATATTGAGCCCGTTTCTGTGAGCAGAATACAGGTTGACTCTTCAACAGAAGATTTCAGCAACCAGCCACTTCTTAAAATGCTATTTTTCACATATACAGCGCCGTTACCAGTTTCGAACCGATAGGTTCATCTTCAGATTGCTAGCTCACGTTTTACATTACATTTCATGTTTTGTTTTCCCACCTGACGAAACTTCGTTGGGGTGGCGAAGCACTACAACCAAAACAAGATATGAGGTAACGTATTTTTAATTGTAACTGTGCCTCACGACGATTTTAAGTGATGTGAACAAACTATTATTACTAAATGGAAGATGTTTCGGTTACTTACAATGAAGAATCCGTGACGTTACGTTCCAGTGCAGGTTGCTTATCATCTTGCAACATCCAGAACTGTATAATGCACTTTTTGGTATATATATATATATATATATATATATATATATATATATATATATATATATATATATATATATAATGTAACACACCACTCACACACTTAGAAGTTTCGTCACATGAAGGTATGCATACAAAGATGGCGATGTTACATCCAGAACAATGCCAAAGACATCCATTCTCTGAGTGGTTTTTACGCAGTAAGTTTAGTAGTGGACTACTGTTCAACAATTGCTGTGGCAGAAATTTCCTAGAAAACGAGGCCAGTCACAGAAAACCTTTCAATTGTTTCTTTGTAGAGGGTGTCAGGAAACTGAGTATTACATCTATTTTACTGGGGTAAGGTACAGTTGCTGTTGGTGAAATTTTATTTTGTTTCTTTTTTCCGAGTTCGGACTTTTTAATGTTAACTGTGACATCGTATTCATCAACTTCTTCCAAATACTTACATGTTAATTCCATGTTTGGGTCGTAATTAATAAGTAGTCTACATAGAGTGTAATCTGCTTAAGCATACGCAATTCCTTCAATACTTCAAAGAATACACCAGCGCTCATGTTTAATCCGAAAGATGGCACCATAAACTGGTAGTTCCTTCCGGCATTTATGACAGCTGCATACTTTTTACTGTCTTCGTTTAATACAATTTGCCACTGTGAAGCCTTCAAATCGACAGACGTTAAGTACCTAACGCCATGAAACTTTAATAACTGCTCTTCTAAATTCTCTGGCCTTGTTCTTATAGGACCAAAGATTTTGTTTATTTCTCTCGCGTCTAACATAGGGTGACCAAACGTCCCGGCAAACCGGGATTGTCCCGATTTTCATCCCTGTGTTCCGGTGTCCCGAAAATTTGTTTCGGGACGCTCAAAAGTCCCGGAATTCAGTTTTTAAATACATTTCGTGAAACTTTCTCAAATTTTTGGGATTTCGCTATACTAAAGGCAATACAACACTAGAAATTAATATATTTTAGCTTATCTGTCTAAAACCTCCATTGTACCATACCAGTAATCACAGTATCAGTATTGATACACTCAGGAAATAATTTACTTTGAGAGGTACTTTGGCCAACAAGTAGTAAGATGTATTATTGTAACAGAGCTATGAAACCGTCCGATTGTCGCGCCACTTATTCACACACTCATTGTCACAACAGTGTAGTGGTTGATGTTTTGTCAGACAAACTGCAATAGTTTTTTCTCATATTAGTCGTATTATTGCTGCAGTACTGTGAAACGCAATGCCGAAACGTGCCTGCAAGTTCAGTGACTGTTATTCCAAGGAATGGAATTTCATTAAGAAAGGTCGTTTTGATTACGAAGCAGAGTGTTCCGTATGTAAGTGTTCTATTAGTATAAATCATAGTGGACTTTCCGTCATAGTTGATCACATCAGGTCAAAGAAACACATTAACAGGTACAGTGCACCGAGCTGCAGTAAAACTCTACAAAATTATTTTGTGAAACATCAGTCAAGTGAAGAGACGAAAGTTCGAGCAGCCGAGCTTACACTAGCCTACCACACCGTAAAACATCACCAAACTTATATATCTAGTGATTGTACTAATAAGCTTAACAGCATTATGTTTGATGATTCTTCCATGCAAAAAAGTTTAGTTCAGCAAGAACTAAAGTGTCAGCCTTAGTGAAAGGAGTTATTGCTACCCAGAGTGTAAAGGAAAGACTTGAATACATCAAATAGTCTTCTTTCTACGGGATATCCACTGATGCCAGCAATCATAAGGCCACTAAAATATTTCCGTTTGTTGTTCAGTTTTTCGATATTAATCAGGCAATTCAGACCAAACCTTTGAAGATGAGTTCCCTACTTGATGAAACATCTGACGAAATTTCAAGATTTTGTATGAATACTATCGAAATGTTTGATCTTGAGAAAAATAAATGTGTGGCATTTTGTGGAGACAACACCAACAGAAACTTTGGTGGTTTAAAAAGACAAGGCAAATGCAACGTATTTACCAAATTTAAGGCAACATTCCATGAAAACAATGAAGGTATAGTGTGCCCTGCACATGTTTTACACAATAGCGTGCAGACATCTGCTGACAGTTTAAGCTGTGATGTTGGAACTATCGTCATGAAGGTATACTCACACTTTTACATATATACTGTTAGAACAGAGAGGCTTAAGGACATCTGTGATTATGTGGGAACTGAATATATGAATGTAATATGTCACTCGAAAACTCGCTGGTAATAACTGTTTCCAGCAGTTGAAAGAGTAATCCGCTTGTTTGAACCGTTAAAATATATTTTCCTAAATGAAGACAAAGCCCCCAAAATATTGGTTCAGTTTTTCAGTAACCCTTTAAGTGAAGCCTACTTATGGTTCCTTCACAGTCAGCTTAGCACTTTGCAGCATGAGATAAAGGAAATCGAGGTAGGCACGAAAAGTATAATAGAGGTAAATGATGTTTTGAAAAATACTCTGGAAACTGTTACTAAGAGGAGAGAACAGCAGTTCATTTCTTTTAATGTTAAATCTGTCCTTAAAAGAGCAGAAGTATCAGAAGCAGCGGAAAGGAGTTTTAAAGAAGAAGTTGACAAGTTTTATGACACTTGTGTAGAATATCTCAGCAAGTGGAGCGCCTCATACTTACCTCATCGCCGGTGTTTAATTGGATGTTACTGAAGAGAGTGCCAAAATGGGAAAGTGTTGAAGAGACAGTTTCTTATTTGAAGAGTAAAGAGACTGAAATCAACGATTCCATTCTCTTTGATCAGTTCGGCATACTGACAAATTTTGTAGAAGAAAGTCTTCACAAGTGGAATGATGAAGAAAAAAAAAAAACGCCATTGAATGTCATGAGAAGTGGGTGAGATTTTTTTAAAAACTGTGACTGTCGTCAGCATTACTCTGAGTTGGTAATAATTGCAAGGTATTTATTTGCAATCCCAGCCCATAATGCCAATGTGAAAAGAATATTTTCGTTCATGAATATCCAATGGACTTGTGAAAGAAACAGAATGGAGGTGGACTCTCTTGAAGCAATCCTGCAGATCCTGTACAACTACAAAATTGACTGTGCCGAGATTTATCACTGCGTCTCAAAGAACAAAGACATGATCAAGAAGGCTGGAGGCAGTGAAAAATACTCTTTTCTCCAAGGACCGTCAATTCCATCTACAAGTGCTCAGTAATATTAAAGCTCATGTTAATATTAATTGATTAAAAGTTGAATGGCTGTAAAATTTTGTAAAATCGTAATACATTTCTTTATTACTGCATACCTTTAATAAATGTCATTAATTATACAGATAATCTAGATTATATCCATCTTTTGTATCCTCCTATTAGTTATAATAAACATTAATATTTAAAATTAAGAAACCTCGGTACATGTGGAATGAGGTGTCCATTGGCACCCAGGTGAATGTGTCCCGGTGTTCACCGAAAATAATTTGGTCACCCTAGTCTAACACCAACTGCGAGAATCGGACTGCAATAAGATGAGTGCGATGTTTCAATAACCTTCCATCTAATCATACGCTCTATCTCTCGTCTTACAGCCTCTTTCTTTGCTCAAGGAATGCTATACTACGTTCTGCAATAAGTTGCATGCGGTTACACTTCTATCTTCTTTTCATGTCCCTGAATAACAATGGATTGTTTACGAAAAATGCTTTGATACTTAAAGAGTTGTTTTGTCAGTTCACTTCGCTGTTGACTGTTAAGACCAGTACATTTACTTGTTTTACTGTCTACTGTTTGCTCATCGAGGATCTCTCTGTCAACATCATCATGTCCTATTTCATTTACCACTAAGATTTGAGGGTAGATAAGTTTAACATAAATGTCAGGTGTCTGCCTAGTCTGATTGTCGTAGTTCTTATTAAGACTGCTGTCAGTGTGCGTTCTCCTACGTAAAACTGTCTTTCCTCGCTGCCGATATCTACCTTTACCTCATATCTTCTGAACACCTCCATACCAAGTATATTGTTCACTATAAGTTTGTCTGCCAACAACAAAGAACACTGCAAAATTACACCACATATGCTAATGGGTATGCTGGCCTGTAATTTTATAACTTTAGCTTCACTTCCCATCGCTGTTACGAGTTTACAATTCTCTACGCGTAGCGTGGGTACATTTACTTCCGGACTATCTCTTTAAGCAAACGGATTGACATCAGGCTTGTTGACTCACCAGTATAAAAACAAATGGTATATCATGTTTCCCATTTTTACCTTTATTGTTGCTTGAAGAATTTCACTTACCTTGCATGTTATACCTTTCTCTTCAGTGATTAAATCTTCTTTCATTTCGTCTTCCTTATCATACTGTAAAAATAGATTACGGATATGCTGTACGTGTAAGCTTGTTTCAGTATCTTCTTCCTCTTTCCTATCTCTGTCCATGTTATTGTTTATGTCGCTAATACACTCCTGGAAATTGAAATAAGAACACCGTGAATTCATTGTCCCAGGAAGGGGAAACTTTATTGACACATTCCTGGGGTCAGATACATCACATGATCACACTGACAGAACCACAGGCACATAGACACAGGCAACAGAGCATGCACAATGTCGGCACTAGTACAGTGTATATCCACCTTTCGCAGCAATGCAGGCTGCTATTCTCCCATGGAGACGATCGTAGAGATGCTGGATGTAGTCCTGTGGAACGGCTTGCCATGCCATTTCCACCTGGCGCCTCAGTTGGACCAGCGTTCGTGCTGGACGTGCAGACCGCGTGAGACGACGCTTCATCCAGTCCCAAACATGCTCAATGGGGGACAGATCTGGAGATCTTGCTGGCCAGGGTAGTTGACTTACACCTTCTAGAGCACGTTGGGTGGCACGGGATACATGCGGACGTGCATTGTCCTGTTGGAACAGCAAGTTCCCTTGCCGGTCTAGGAATGGTAGAACGATGGGTTCGATGACGGTTTGGATGTACCGTGCACTATTCAGTGTCCCCTCGACGATCACCTGTGGTGTACGGCCAGTGTAGGAGATCGCTCCCCGCACCATGATGCCGGGTGTTGGCCCTGTGTGCCTCGGTCGTATGCAGTCCTGATTGTGGCGCTCACCTGCACGGCGCCAAACACGCATACGACCATCATTGGCACCAAGACAGAAGCGACTCTCATCGCTGAAGACGACACGTCTCCATTCGTCCCTCCATTCACGCCTGTCGCGACACCACTGGAGGCGGGCTGCACGATGTTGGGGCGTGAGCGGAAGACGGCCTAACGGTGTGCGGGACCGTAGCCCAGCTTCATGGAGACGGTTGCGAATGGTCCTCGCCGATACCCCAGGAGCAACAGTGTCCCTAATTTGCTGGGAAGTGGCGGTGCGGTCCCCTATGGCACTGCGTAGGATCCTACGGTCTTGGCGTGCATCCGTGCGTCGCTGCGGTCCGGTCCCAGGTCGACGGGCACGTGCACCTTCCGCCGACCACAGGCGACAACATCGATGTTCTGTGGAGACCTCACGCCCCACGTGTTGAGCAATTCGGCGGTACGTCCACCCGGCCTCCCGCATGCCCACTATACGCCCTCGCTCAAAGTCCGTCAACTGCACATACGGTTCACGTCCACGCTGTCGCGGCATGCTACCAGTGTTAAAGACTGCGATGGAGCTCCGTATGCCACGGCAAACTGGCTGACACTGACGGCGGCGGTGCACAAATGCTGCGCAGCTAGCGCCATTCGACGGCCAACACAGCGGTTCCTGGTGTGTCCGCTGTGCCGTGCGTGTGATCATTGCTTGTACAGCCCTCTCGCAGTGCCCGGAGCAAGTATGGTGGGTCTGACACACCGGTGTCAATGTGCTCTTTTTTCCATTTCCAGGAGTGTATTATTACCGTGGCACACCGTCAGTTCATTACCTTCTTCCTACTCAAAATCTGTTTTTAAATTGTGGCTTAGTCATGCACGATTGTTATTATTTCCTGGGGAGGGCAGAGGTATTGTTTCATTTTCTACTGTCACTTCTACTGTGTTCACCGTATGTCCGCATGCTCCCCAGCTCGTGTCCCGGGTGTTTCGGTTTGACTGTGCGGGCTGCCGGTTCTCTCTTTGTTCCCTGTGTTGCACATTCCGATCCTGGTAATTTGCATTTCCTTGTCGCCTAGTATCAAAGTTTTCTCTCGAATTTCTCCTATCTCGGCCATTGCCGCTCCAATGGAGCTGATATTAATTTTTCGTACCTTCGGTCACCATCGATTGTATTGATTTCCGTTGTGGCGCGGCGGTGCGTAAAGATGCCATTCATTCATATGCAAACGACCATTATAGTTTCCAAAACCATTGCCAGAGCCGTTCCTGCTGTATGGGCTGTGTTCATTAACGTTACGACAACTAGCCGTGGTTTGCCCACCCTCCTGAATTAGATCTGTTGAGTGGAGCACTGAGAAAAAATACTCGAGATCATATTCGGGAATGGTCACTAATTTTTCCCTAATATTTGCAGGCAATTTGCTGTCCTAAATTTTCAATACATCAACTTGAGATATCGGATTATTCCAGTAGCTGGTCTTGTTGAGATATCTTTCAAAATAGTTTCTTAGCTCCCCGGATTTTGGGCGATATCATAATGGATTTAATACCTCTCGTCTTAATCTCGCCAGGGTAGCTGTCGACCAGTATTTATCTAAAAATCCATTCCCAGATTGATCATATGTTTCGCAGAGTTCAGACATTTCTGTAGTCCACAAAACGGTGTCGTCTTCTGTGTGTCCTACCACATATTTGATCTTTTGGGCTTCTGTCCGAGTCCTAGGCAGTACATTCCTAAAGGCTCGGACGGAAAATACCGGGTGCGTTCGATTTGTTTCATTTGAAAACACAGGAAACTGTTGGTGTTTTATTAAACTCTCTTCCATTAACAACGCTGTTAAGCAGGACGGAACAGCATTCACATGCGGTGATGACATATCTGTCTCATAAAAGTTTTGCCCGTCACCGGCGGACGACTGTAAGCTCTGCTTACCGCCCCTGGCGATGATAATACCGTACTTCGTTTGCTAAATATTTCGTCCATTGATCTTTGTTTTAATTGTATGATATCATGTTCTACGCGTTTTAAAACTTCTTCTTCCTTGTCCGCCATTACTTCCTTTACCGCTTCCACCTAATTACACTGTCCGCGTACGCATTTTTTTCGCGAACATCGTGTTTTCTTCTTTAGTATCATCCTTTACTATTTTGTAAAGTTGCACAATATCTGAGATGATTCTTTTATGTTCTAACTTAAGTAACCCTATCTCCATTGTCATTTTGTCTACATTTTCTGTTAAGTCGTCACAGAACAAATGCAGCTTCGCTACTTCCGATTGTTCATTATCTATGTTAACCTCAGTATTCTTTTGCATTTCTGTAAGTTATCCTGAGTTTCTCAGATTCCGGATATCTCCTGTCTAACCGTGCGTATGATCGTTTCAAATTTTTCTTCCACTGTATCTCTTAATTTCTCACTCATATAGTGAAGTGAAGTTTGTAGTTGTTCGGTAATTTCTCTATCCACCTCCGTTGATATTCGCGAAATCTGCTGTGTGAACTTCGTATGCAGATTATTAAGTTCTGTGCGCAATTTTTTTACTTCGCCTGATATGTGTTTCATGTTTGTATTTACCTTCCCGATCTCGGACTTTACTGAGGTCATGTATAATTTCATATTAGTCATATCTGTTTGTATTGTGTCTAAACTCAACATCTTTGAATTTATTGTGTTCATGTCTGCTTGTATTGTTTCTGTTAAGGCTCGAATTAAGGCCTGCGTATCTCCCCTACTCACTTCTGGCCTACGCCTGTCAGCATCTGCATCTGTACTAGGCGCACTACTTCCATTTAAAATATTACTTTGCCTTGCGGTGTCGTTAATTTCATTGACTGTAATCAACGTCTTACTCGTCCAATGCAACAATGGCTTGTCGCACCCAGCATCCAAATAATCACCGCTTGACGGTTCGAAACAACTCATTGTTACGTTTCGCACATTGGTATTTTGTTTTTGAAATGACATTTCATTATCGTTTTATCCATCTATTATGAAAATCTTTACCTCACTGATCAAAATTAACATTTTCTTTGTTTGTATTTTACTTGCGCGCTATTTCTCGCGCATGTGTAGCTACGTGCAATTGTAATCTCAATTGTTGTTCACTCAATATGCTTTTCGCACTCGTAAAGAAACGTCACTCTTTCTGCTTGGTTGCCGTTGCGTTAGCCTTTAAAGATTTAGGTTCTGGATTTTAGGAAATAGATGCTTGGATTTTCTAATGATTCTATTAGGAACGTATTCTCTACTTGCATTGCGCGGTTCTACCTTATTGTTGTCTTGTAACTAGTACTTCCCTGTATTGTACTTTTAGTTGTCCACTCTTTATATTGTTTCTTCTTCCTTCTAAATTATTTATTACTATTTTTTCAATTAGTATTTTTCCAGTATTTCATTTTCGTCTCCATCGTGTCATCAAAGTACATGGAAAATAAAGAAATTATTAACATACATGTATATCCATTGTCTTGACAATACTAGTACTCATTGTTTTGGCCACTACGTATCATGCCTCTCATCACTTGTCGCCACTTTATAATGTAACAAAAAAAAAAAAAAAGAAAAAAAGATAAAGTTCAGATATGTGGAAATAATGAAATATTGAGATCAATTTTCCGGCTTGTCAAGCAACCACACTAAACTGAACTATGCCTTCAAATGGGTAAAGAATCTTTTCCTATTAGTTCCACGTAAACGAAATATTCTCTTGTTGTAGATGCTTACCAATTAATAATACTACGACCAATCGCCGTATACATCTACAAAATCTTCACCATGTCCTTCCAAATTAGAACTGACATGTGATTACATTTTCACGCAATTTGGGTGCATAGATCCAGAGAAATCAGTACCCAGAACAACAACCTCTGGCCGTAATAACGGCCTTGATACGCCTGGGCATTGAGTCAAACAGAGCTTGGATGGCGTGTACAGGTACAGTTGCCCGTGCAGCTTCAACACGATGCCACAGTTCATCAAGAGTAGTGACTGGCGTATTGTGACGAGCCAGTTGTTCGGCCACCATTGACCAGACGTTTTCAATTGGTGAGAGGTCTCGAGAATATGCTGGCCAGGGCAGCAGTCGAACATTTTCTGTATCCAGAAAGGCCCGTACAGGACCTGCAACATGCGGTCGTGCATTATCCTGCTGAAATGTAGGGTTTCGCAGGGATCGAATGAAGGGTGGAGCCACGGGTCGTAACACATCTGAAACATAACGTCCACTATTCAAAGTGCCGTCAATGCGAACAAGAGGTGACCGAGACGTGTAACCAATGGCACTCCATACCATTACCCAGGGTGAAACGCCAGTATGGCGATGACGAATATACGCTTCCAATGTGCGTTTACCGCGATGTCGCCAAACACGGATGCGACCATCATGATGCTGTAAACAGAACCTGGATTTATCCGAAAAAATGACATTTTGCCATTCGTACATCCAGGTTCGTCGCTGAGTACACCATCGCAGGCGCTCCTGTCTGTGATGCAGCGTCAAGGGTAACCGCAGCCATGGTCTCCGAGCTGATAGTCCATGCTGCTGCAAACGTCGTCGAACTGTTCGTGCAGATGGTTGTTGTCTTGCAAACGTCCCCGTCTGTTGATTCAGTGATCGAGACGTGGCTGCACGATCCGTTACAGCCATGTGGATAAGATGCCTTTCATCTCGACTGCTAGAGATACGACGCCGTTGGGATCCAGCACAGCGATCCATATTACCCTCCTGAACCCACCGATTCCATATTCTGTTGACGGTCATTGAATCTCGACCAACGCGAGCAGCAATGTCGCGATACGATAAACCGCAATCGCGATAGGCTACAATCCGACCTTTATAAAAGTCGGAAACGTGATGGTACGCATTTCTGCTCCTTACAAGAGGCATCACAACAACGTTCCACCAGGAAACGCTGGTCAACTGCTGTTTGTGTATAAGAAATCGGTAGGAAACTTTATCATGTCAGCACGTTGTAGGTGTCGCCCCCGGCGCCAGCCTTGTGTGAATGCTCTGAAAAGCTAATCATTTGCATGTCACAGCATCTTCTTCCTGTCGGTTAAATTTCGCGTCTGTAGCACGTCATCTTCATGGTGTAGCAAATTTAGTGGCCAGTAGTGTAGTATATCATGCGAACAAGTGAACATGTGGCGCCACTCTTATCGCAGCAAATACATTCGAAAGCCTGCGACAAGCAGTACCGAAATGAAACAACAAAATGCAACCGCATCCGAGAACTGCTCTGCACCAACACCTGAAATATTCAGTGAGAGCTTGTCCATGCTACAACATGGATGTAAGCACAGCGGAATTGCGAGTATATATGAAAACTGCGGTTCTCGCAGGCAGTGTCATGCGAAACTACGAGCAGCTGCGGGTGACGGCGAAAGCTTCCGGTACTGCTGGATGATGCTGTAATACTGAATGATAACGTTACAGCCCACACAGCAGACGTCATCAAGAATTATGTACAGTGTTGGGATGGGAAATCCTCCCCCACCCACCCTGCTCTCCGCAGTCTCTGCGATTTCGAACTTATTAACTAAAGAAACCGTTGCGGAGGGGTGCTTCCCGAAAAGGGTGGATTTCCTTACGGCATTTCGACAACAGGTAACACCCACTGATGACAATGGCAATGCCACATAACGACTTCCTAATCGTTGGCAACGCTATGTGGAACCACTTGGGTACTATTTTTAAGGACAGTACTTACTTTCATTCATTGTTGCATTTGTGAAAAATAAATGTACACAGCGTTCCAATATGTGTGTATCATTTGACCCTCTACTTCAGCCTCATTTTATGTTGGCATTCAGATACACAATACTTACCGGTTCAATGAACGTCGTGGAATTCCCATGTCGTTGCATTAACTTAAGATATGCTGTAGTTGCCACGACTTATGCAATGTCTCCTGTGCATCTTATCAACAATTGGATAATGATAGTCATTTCTGAAGACAATATGGCGCAATATGTTCAGTTTCTGTATTGTTAATTAACCTGCATACTCTGTTTTTGTAGCGCTGGGTGGGAAGAACGCTGACAAGTAATGGTACAAGCTGCCGCACGCGTGCAATAAATGCTTAACAAATGATGTCGACTGACCTTAGTAACGCATGAGTCCAGAAGATTAATGGGCATATTTTGCCGTAAAGTGAATATTAGGCTTACGTTGGTTCATCTTACGGCCTAACACATCAGTGTCATCATTAGAGCCAATTTGTAATTAATCATCTTCTAAGCCTCTTTTCAACGCATACTGAAAAACCAGTTTTCGAGATGATTGATAAATAGACTGGCAGTAGTGCCAACAAGTGAAGAGCACATGGGTAGTTCTTCCTCCTGCATAAACAGTGTGTTGTTGAAGGAAAAGTAGTTATAATGAAGCATTAACATTAATAATACAATCAGTTGAATTGCCGCATCCTGCAACAATGTTTCCTGGTGAGGAGATTATTTTCAGTTCTCTTAATAGCTTCGTCCACAGTGATGTTGGAGAAGGGACTGATAATAACATACAAACCAAATCTGGTTCTCACAGAATAATAATGGATCTAATTGATTTAGCTACCTCATAGAAGTTTTAAGGTTTATGGCCAAGTGTTCAATAGAAATAACACAATTTTCTGCAAAACAGAAATGATGATGATACTTACAAAAAAAATGGTTCAAATGGCTCTGAGCACTATGGGACTCAACATATGAGGTCATCAGTCCCCTAGAACTTAGAACTACTTAAACCTAACTAACCTAAGGACATCACACACATCCATGCCCGAGGCAGGATTCGAACCTGCGACCGTAGCAGCAGCGCGGTTCAAGACTGAAGTGCCTAGAGCCGCTCGACCACCGCCGCCGGCGATGATGCGTACAGTATTTCAGCACAGCCTCATAATAAACTAACATAATCCAAGGTCAAAGCTCTTATTATTCATACTAAAGTAGTGTGTGAACAATTAAAACTAAACAAAAATTAGAAAGCTTCTGAAATTCTACAGTTTTGCTAAATAAATATGAAAAAAAGAATCTTTGAAGCAATGAATCTATTGGAATCATGATTGAGGACCAAATATACAATATATGAAGACAATTCGCCAATAAAGCCTATTGTTGATACTATTAACAATTGAATCTATTTAATTTCTAAAAAATTACAAATAGATTACATATTTTATAAATGCTTTCTTATTACGAAACTCCTACAACCTAGCTGAGTCAATTGTATCTATTACCATGCCACAAAGGGAAGGATTTGGTTAATTTGTTATCACCAGTATTTACGCTAACATCCACATGGATATTTGAAAATAATCTCCTCACCCATAAAACTTTATTGCAAGGTACAATAGTCGAACTGATTGAATTATTAATGTTAGTACTTCACTGTAGCTACTTTTCCTTCAGCAATACAGTTTTTATACAGAAAGAAGAACTATCCATGGGCTCTCCACTTGCTAGCACTGATGCCACTACCTTTATCAATCATCTTGAAAACCAGTTTTCAGTAGATATTTACAAGAGATACAGAAAATGATGTATTACAAAAAATAAGTTAATGATATTAATCTAGGTTTTAAGGATGTCATAGATCTGCTAGCTCATAAGAGGAATGAACGTAACCCCAATAATCACTTTACTATAGAACACCAGAACAATATGGCCATTAGTTTCTTGCATTTATGCATCGCTAATGTCGATGAGCCTTGACAACACAGAAGCTACAAAAGAACTGAATATATTGTGTCATGTTGCCTCCAGAAATCAGTATCGTTTTTTCATAGTTGATAAGATATACAACAGACGAGCCAATTTATTGACCTTTCTAAAGAACGGTTACAGTTCACCTCGATTTCTTCTGTGGGACCGTAGGTATGATGTCGATTTCAGGTGCCACATCTTAGGGTGATTGATGGTTTGATAAGTCGATGGGTCGATGGAGCCCAGTGACAGACTGGTGGTTGGATGAAATATTTTATTAGACTTCAGTCATTACACATTTGGTCGTTGACAGTGTGACGTAGTCACGTTTAGCTCTGGTGTGACAGGTCAGTGATAGCTAGCAGGCATCCATCCCAACTAAAAGATACACGTGTAAGGCCCTGCGTAGCTGACGTCAGGCTGAGCAGCAGCCGGCGATCTGCCAGTGCACCGACGCCCTGTCATCAGCGGTGCACTTCTTCTTGCTGCGACTGCATTCAGCTGCTGAGCCCCTGCACGCTGGTGACTCAGGCCCGGCTATTACCCACTGCGGAGACGAGGAAAGACCACCGTGCACCGGAAATGACCCACTGCCCCTCATGGCAACAAGTGAGGACAGCATTGCAGCGGCACTGTGGTACCAAATCCACAGAAGAGGCTTAGTGCAATCCGCGGCTGTAGCAGGCAGTGCCCGTTTGTGTCGTCGAAAGCTGTTTATAGGACTATGGGGCGCATCTGTTCCACTAATACAGCTGGCCACGTGGCTCACAACATGGTTCTTGCTCTGATGTGGTGACAAAGCCCTACCGCCGGCCGGAGTGGCCGTGCGGTTCTAGGCGCTACAGTCTGGAACCGAGCGACCGCTACGGTCGTAGGTTCGAATCCTGCCTCGGGCATGGATGTGTGTGATGTCCTTAGGTTAGTTAGGTTTAACTAGGCGACTGATGACCTCAGAAGTTAAGTCGCATAGTGCTCAGAGCCATTTGAACCATCTGAACAAAGCCCTACCCTGCCGTGACATTTGAGTGGTGAAGGTTTTGCCGAGAAAGTCTGGTGTGTCGCGCAGTCCTTTTGTGTACTTGTTGCTATAACCTAAACGTCATCATGACGCGTCAGTTTGGCAACTGTATCAAATTTTATGGACTTTTAGCATACAAAGTTTTGATATCAGCGAGGACAGAAATTTTGCAACATTTGAAGGGGTCAAACACACCGGATTTTCAGATCCTATAAAGGACTTAATTAATTTTTCAAGTTGTAGCGACATTTCAGGGGGCAAACAGACCGGGTTGTGTGAACTTTTTGGCCAGATTTTATGAACTTAAAGAAGACAAAATTCTGGTTTTAGCAGGGAAAAGAAATTTAGCGACATTTTAGGAAGTTAGAACGACCGGATTTTATCAACTTTTTAAGGACAAAATTCAATATGCAGGTTTTAGCGACCTTTTAGGGGGCAAATAGACAGGGTTGTGTGAAATTTTAGCGGACAAAAATCTGGTGCTTGCTGCTGTAATCTAAGCGTCATCACACCGCTGCAGGATTGCCGTTCATGACCTTTTAGTGTGCAAAATTCTGGTTTTAGTGGAGGTAGAAATTTAGCGACATTTTAGGGGGTCAAACAAACCTGATTTAATGAACTTTTAAACGACAAAATTGAAACTTCTGGTTTTACCGATATTTTAAGGAGCAAACAGACCGGGATTTATGACTTTTTAGCGGACAAAATTCTGATTTTAACGGGAGAAAAAATTTTGATCCCTTCAGACGGCATTTTAAGGCGTCAAACAGACGTAAGGTCGCTTATGTTTTAAAATAATAACGTGCAGCTAACCTAACATAATCAAATAAATAGAATATAATTATTACATTCATGCACGTATCAGATTTTCAACTTATGATAGTTATAACTGCAACATCGAAACAAATAAAACCGGAATTCCCGGACCAGAAATATCCTGTCAGACAGGCAGGACTGTAGTGACATATGACTGGTATCAGATAAGCCGAGAAACAGCTTGAGGAAACTTCGGAACACAAATGTTGGCGCTAACTGGGAAATATATTTAACGCCGATTAGAAATAGTGTTTAGCTCTACGAATATTTTGAAAAATTCGGTACAGTCTTTCTGATCAAACATCAAATTCTCCTCTTCTCATCATAAATCAACTCAAGACTAAAAACACGAGTTCCTCCATTTACGAACTCCAAAAGATGTTATTAATCAAGTCGGTAAGGGAAAACCAACAGAAACTGGAGAGACTTCAACTTTCCTTCTCATCATAAAATGTTACACGAAAATTCCAATGTATCTACTCATCACTGGGAACAATTTTTACGATAGGACCAGACCTGAAATCGCAAAAGCAGTAAGTGTTCCATTTATTAATTAACTAGCATTGACCCTTTTGTATGGAACAGCCGATTTCTTTTACGGGTTCAGGATTACTAACGCAATTTCGAGTTATGACTGTATTATCTGAGGTTTCAATGTAACACATTTAAAATGTCACAGAATATATATTTTATTTTACGACTAATCTCGAGTTCAATTACAACAACAAAATTTCAATATCTAAAAGAATACTTTCTATTTTGTCTTCTAAGATCGAAAGCCTAAGACGTGAATTATTTACGATTTTTGCTGAGTGTAACAGTTAAGGGTATTTTTAATTAATTTAATGTCTTTCAGAGTTTTACAACTGTGCGTATGTTAGAACTAATTATTTTGTTAAAAGTACCATATATCAGTAAATTGTGATTTTTAGTCTTCCATATGAAGTTTGTAAAATATCGCTAGAATAAAAGCAAAATAGGATCACTAAAAATACGGTGATTTTCTAACAAATTGCTACAAGCTTCACTTAAAACAAGGTAGCGTCACTATAAAAAGTTTGTTAGAAATCAATGCAATATTCCCCAGATATAATGTCAGAATTTTCGTCAAAACTGATAACACAAAGTACACTGTATTAAAGTTAACATTAACAGTTTTACGACTTCAGGCTTCTATAAAATGTGCTGCACTGATAGCAAAGCCTTCCTGATTGGTCAGATAGGACGATATTTTGAAACGAGATTAAAAATGCATACAGATGTAGGAAGAAAAATGCCGAAGAGAAATTCACCCTTGGTTCTCATTTATAAAAGACACAGTGTCAGAAATATTGCCAGTAACGTCGATGTTCTGAACAAAATTCCAGAAAGGTACCTGTATGGACAAATTAAAGGAAATTGAAATTTTCAGCCATATGCAACACAAAAACGAACAAAAGAGCCTTAAAATATTTTTCCTGGAAGCCCGTCAGAGTGTTATTGATGCGGTATAATGTAAATAGTTCCAGCTGTGTTATGTTTTATCACATAATACGCTATGCCCATTAATTGTACGTAACAGATTAGAGTCAGTTCCTCGTGGTTACATGTCACCTTAATACCGTCTTTCTAAGCAGAAATAGTCATGAGGGACTGGAATACGATAGTAGGGAAAGGAAGAGGTGGAAAAGCAGTAGGTGAATATGGACTGGGTGGTAAGGAGTGAAAGGGGAAGTCGCCTGGTAGAATTTTGCGTGGAGCATAACTTAATGATTGCTAACACTTGTTTAAGTATCATGAAAGAAGGTTGTATACATGGAAGAGGCCCGGAGACACTGGAAGATTTCAGATAGATTATATAACGGTAAGATAAAGATTTACGAACCAGGTTTTAAATTGTGAGACATTTCCAGGGGCATATGTAGACTATAAACACAGTTTATTAGTTATGAACTGTAGATGAAAACTGAAGAAATTGCAGAAAGAAAGGAATTTAAGGAGATGGGACCTGGATAAACTGAAAGAACCAGAGGTTGAAGAGAGTTTCAGAGAGAGAATTAGGAAACGATTGACAAAAACAGGGGAAAGAAATACAGTAGAAGGCGAATGGGTAGCTTTGAGAGATGAAATAGTAAAAATTGCAGAGGATCAAGTAGGTAAAGATACGAGGGCTAGAAGAAATCCGTGGGTAGCAGAAGAGACACTGAATTTAACTGATGAAAGGAGAAAATATAAAAACGCAGTAAATGAAGCAGGCGTAAAGGAATACTAACGTCTGAAAAATGAGAGCGACAGTAAGCGCAAAATGGCTAAGTAAGGATAGCTAGAGGACAAATGTAATAATGTGGAGGCATATATCACTAAAGGTAAGATAGATACTGCCTACAGGAAAACTGAAGAGATCTTTGGAGGAAAGAGAACCACGCGTTTGAATGTCAAGAGCTCAGATGGAAAATCAGTCCTAAGCAAAGAAAGGAAAGCAGAAAGGTGGAAGGATATATAGAGGGACTATACAAAGGCGTCGTACTTGAGGGTAATATTAAGTAAATGGAAGAGGGCGTAGATGAAGATGAAATGGGAGACATGACACTGCATGAAGAATTTGAAAGTGCGCTGAAATACCTAAGACAAAAGAAAAGGTCCCAGTAGTAGACAGTATTCCATTAGAACTACCTATAGCCCTGGGAGAGCCATTCACGACAAAATTCTACGCTCTGGTGAGCAAGATGTATGAGACAGGCGAAATGCCCTTGGAATTCAAAAAGAATATAATAATTCTAATCCCAAACAAAGCAGGCGTCGACAGGTGTGAAAATTACCGAACTATCCGTTTACTACGTCATGGCTGCAAAATACTAACACGAATTATTTACAGACGAATCTAAAAACTGTTATAGCTGATCTTAGTGAAGATCAGATCCATAGAAATGTAGGAACAAGTTATCTTGGAAGATAACCTACTTTTATAGGCAAACCTACTTTTCTAGCGCTTGTAAACTTAGAGAAAATTTTTGACAATACTGACTGGAATACTCTCTTTCAAATTCTGAAGGTGGCAGGGGTCAACTACAGGGAGTGAGAGGGTACTTACAATTTGTACAGAAACCAGATGGCAGTTATATGAGTCGAGGGGTTTGAAAGGGAAGCAGTGGTTGAGAAGGGAGTAAGACAGGGTTGTAGCCTATCCTTGGTGTTATTCAATCTGTATACTGAGCAAGCAGTAAAGGAATCAAAAGAAAAAATTTGGATTAGGAATTGCAGTTCATGGAGAAAAATAGGTTTGAGGTTTGCCAATGACACTGTGATTCTGTCAGAGACAGCAAAGGATCTGGAAGATCATTTGAACCGTATGGACAGTGTCTTGAAAGGACGATATAAGATGAACATCAACAATAGCAAAACGAGGGCAATGGACTGTACTCGAATTAAATCAGGTGATACTGAGGGAAATTGGTTAGGAAATGAGACACTTTAAGTAATAGATGAGATTTGCTATTTGGGGAGCAAAATAACTGATGATGGTCTCTTCTGAAGAAGAGAAACTTGTTATCATCGAGTATAGATTTTAAGTGTCAAGAAGTCTTTTCTGAAAGTATTTGTATGGAGTGTAGCCATATATGGAAGTGAAACATGGATGATAAGCAGGGTAGACAAGAACAGAATAGAAGATTTTGAAATGTGGTTCTACAAAAGAATGCTGAAGATTAGATGGGTAGATCATGTAGATATTGAGGAGGTACCGGAAAAAATTGGGGAGAAGAGAAATTTGTGGTACAACCTGACTAAAAGGAGGGATCGGTTGGTAGGACACATTCTGAGGCATCATGGGATCACCAATTCAGTGCTGGAGGGAATCGTGGAGGGTGAAAATCGTAGAGGGAGACCAAGAGATGAGTACAATAAGCAGATTCAGAAAGATGTAGGTCGCAGTAGTTATTCGGAGATGAAGAAGCTTGCACAGGAGTACATGGAGAGCATCATCAAACCAGTCTCTGGACTGACGACCACAAGACAACATAGGCAGAAATAAAATTCGTTGCTTCCATTTGTTAGCCGTTGTTGGTTTCCTTGATCGACCTTTTGTTCATCGTAGAGCCTCTGAGCGTCACCTGGTGTCGTTTCTATTTTCGCAATAATTTTTATACAAATATGTTTATTATGCAACCATCGTAATATTTTAAATACCAATTTGCATTGTATTTTATTTAACCCGAAAGCATTTAATCCAGTTTTATCTCATCACCTGCGTCCACCTGCTTACGTAAGTAACCCTGTACCCTGCATCCGTTATTTAAGTGCCACCTCCTAGTACGTCGATTTTTAACATTTAATTGACTTCATGGAAGCTTTGTGTTATTCAGCATTATTTAAATTACGTAACATATACTGTATATATTTTAATAGGAAACCAGTTCAATCTATATTATTTTTTATATTGTTGCTTTTATGGAGTGTGTGGACAAGTTCTTTCAAACATTTACGTATTACTTTTGTTGTTGATGATGTCTGTTACTGCATTCTTTTGCATTTGACTTTTTTATGTTTTACTTTGTTCCTCTACACTACAGGGGTATGTAGATACTACTGGATAATGGCTCTGGGCGCAAAACCGGTCGTAGTTTTCAAAATAAATAATAAAATAAAATAAATAAAAGTGCTACCAGTTTATTCATAACCAGTATTACAGTTGCGTAACCCTCATTAAGATTTTCTATACACTGGACTAAAAATTTAAAATTTTATTAGATGCCAACAGGTTTATCTTCTGTAACTGCTATTGCCAGTCTGCAGTTTATGCCGTGTCTTCTTGAGTAATCTGTGCCTATTTTGCAGTCAGATTACCAAAACTCATTTATGACATTTTGTTTCTCATTTACTAATCAAATCGTCCGAGCAATACTTTGATTAATTCCTCTTCATGCCGTTACCATCATTTACTATTATTGACATTATTCTTATAACCCCTTTTCAGAACCATTCTGTCTGTTCTACTGCTGCTCATAGTATTTTGCGGTTTCGTATAGGTCACCAGCAAATCTCATTTTTTCCTCCTTTTCCAGTTTACTCCTTGGTGTCTTTTACTTCTTGCTCAGAGCACAGAATGAATAGCATCGGAATTAGTCTAGATTACTCTCTCACTCCATTTTTAACTACTGCATCTATATCATAGTTTTCAACTGCAGTCTGTTTTCTATACCAAATGTTAATAACATACTGATTCCTATATTCTTGATACCTTCAGAATTTCAGAACATATTCGAATCAAGCATGTTTAACGTTTTCTCAGAGAACACTAATGCTATGAATGTAGTTTCTCCTTTCCTTTACGTGTCTTCTAAGTGACAAAGGCAATATTATCTCGTATGTTTGCAATTTCTCTGCAACCCAAACTTATCTTACATAAGCTCCGTTGCTACTAGTTTTTACAGTCACCTGAAAATTATTCACTTCAGTGTTCTGCAGCCATGACGTACTGAACTGATAGTTCGGTAGCATTCGCACTTATTTGCATCTACCTCCTTTGAAACTGGAATTCTTGAAGTCTGTGGGTATCTGGCCTGCATCTTTTCTCTTGCACACTATTGTCGTGATATTGTCGTAACTGTGTTGGGAAAATACCAGAGCTCCAAGCGCCAATAGGAAGTACTGATGCTCAAGTTGTTACAGGCAGTGAAAGCTGGCTAAAGCCGGAGAGAAGTTCAGGAATCCCCTAACGGTGTTCCGGAATGATAGGCTACATACAGTTGGCAGTTGCATGTTTTTTGCTGTTAGAAGTAGTTTACTTTTTCCTGTGAGTTAGTATGAATAGATGTCTTTCTTGGCAACCGGAATAAAATAATAATTGGATCCTTTCACCGACCTCCCAGCTCAAATGATACGATTGCTGAACGGTTCAAAGAAAACTTGAGTCTAATTTCAAGCACGTACCCGACTCATACAGTTATAGTTGGTGGAGACTTCAATTTACCCTCGATATATTGGCGGAAATACATGTTTAAATCCGGAGATACTCATAAAAAATCATCCGAAATTGTGCTAAACGCATTCTCTGAAAGTTATTTCGAGCAATTAGTTCATGAGCCCAATCGAATAGTAAAAGGTTGCGAAAACACACTTGACCTCTTAGCAGCAAATAATCCTGAGTTAACAACGAGCGTGAAAACGGATACAGGGCTTAGTGAACATAGTGCTGGCGTAGCGAGAGTGAATACCGTAACTCCCAACTCCATCAAAAATAAAAAAAAAATATATCTATTCAAAAAAGCAGATAAAAATTCGCTTGGGGTCTTCCCGAGAGACGATCTGCACTCCCTCCAAACTAACACTTGAGTACAGATCAGATATGACTGAATTCAATGAGATAGTGTCGACAGCAATTGAGTGATGTATACGAAGTCAATTAGCGCGTGACGGACCTGAGACTCCGTGATATAGGAAACAGGTCAGAACGGTGTTGTAGAAACAACGAAAAAAGCACACCAAATTTAAACGAACACAAAATCCCCAAGATACTCATCTGACCAGAAACCCTTGTCTTCTTTTAACTTCACTTCACTGATCCCTACTATATCTAGATTGATCGTTTGCATTTCCCTTTTCAGATTTTCTAGTTGCCCCACCACGTTCAAGCTTCTGACATTTCACGCCCCGACTCGTAGAACGTTACCCTTTCGTTGATTATTCAGTCTTTTTCTCATGGCCACCTTCCTCTTGGCAGTCCTTCCCCGGACTAACATGGAATCTTTTGCCAATGGAGAGATCATAACGAGAATTTTGAATTACAGGCCACATGTCCTGTAGATACACGTTATGTGTCTTTTAATGCAATGATTTCCATTGCCTTTTGCCTCCTCATGCCGTTGATCATTGCTGACTCTTCCGCCTTTAGGGGCAGTTTCCCGCCCCGAGGGCAACAGAGTGCCCTGAACCTCTTCCGCTCCTCCGCCCTCTTTCACAAGGACGTTGGCAGGATGAGGTGACATCTTATACCGGAAGTCTTCGGCCGCCAATCCTGATTATCAGTGTTTAAGCGGTGGCTGGTTTGCAACCCAGGACCGAGGACGTTTGGGTTGGTTAGGTTGTTGTGGGGGAGGAGACCAGACAGCGAGGTCATCGGTCTCATCAGATTAGGGAAGGACAGGGAAGGAAGTTGGCCGTGCCCTTTCAAAGGAACCATCCCGGCATTTGCCTGGAGCGATTTAGGGAAATCAGGATGGCCGGACGCGGGATTGAACCGTCGTCCTCCCTAATGCGACTCCAGTGTGCTAACCACTGCGCCACCTCGATCGGTGGACGTTTGGATTATGACTTTTTTTAATCTCATTTTGTTCGTTATTATTTGTTGATGGGGGCGAACGTCCCATGACATCCATTCAGGTTCATCGTTGACCAGTTCACTCAGTTTTTTTTTTATTACAGTGGGCAGTGAACCCTCAGACCGAACACGCTGAGCTACCGTGCCGGCATAAACGAAGTAACGATTCGGTAGTTCGAGTCGGCCAAAATGTTTGTTACTCAGTGCCGAATACAAATGGTTTGCAGCAGCTCTGGTGAGGAGTGGCCGACACAGAGATGTTACTGCAAACGCGCAGTGTCTCAGATAACACTACGCGATGTTTGAGAAACAAAGTAAGCGCGAATGCAGTCTGTGAATACACGTTGTAAGGGACGCTGATACTGAACAAATATCAACACCCCTTTCTAGCTTAACTCGCACGTAACTGAGGCTCAAATGGCTCTGAGCACTATGGGACTTAACATCTGAGGTCATCAGTCCCCTAGAACTTAGAACTGCTTAAACCTAACTAATCTAAGGACATCACACATATTCATGCCCGAGGCAGGATTCGAACCTGTGACCGTAGCAGCTGCGCGGTTCCGGACTGAAGCTCCTAGAACCGCTCGGCCACAGTGTCCGGCCACGCAACTGACAAAGCTGACCCAGCCACCCAGTAACAACACCACATAGTATTTAGGGAAACGTTAAACCTAAAAGCAAATTATTTCTTTCTTTCGATTTGTTTATGTTGGATTACGCTATTTCTGTTCTTACATTTCGCTGTCACCACTGATTTGTTAATCATTCGGGCGCTGAAGACCTTGCTGTCGTGCGCCCACAAAACCCCTCTACTACTGGTACTACTACTACTGTTAATAATTTTTTATGTATCGTTGGCTCAGTCAATGTAATAATTTTCGAAAATGTTTCATGGACATGCTACGAGCGATGGGCTTTGATAAGTGCTGAGTGGGCGGCTGTGTTTGTAACTGCATGACTTACTTTTGGCTCTTTTCACATCGCTATGGTTCTATGCAAACTGTAGTTTACTGTTCAGGAGATATTCAGTCCTTTTCGCCATCTCGTTTTATCTGTTCTGGGCAGGAATTCCGCAGCTTATATTGACAGGAGGCTCTGACAGTCGTGTGTGTGTGTTTAATTTTGTATGTGTTTTGGATTTGCATGTTAACTCCAACAAAAGTGGACCTAGTATTGATCTGTGTGGTACAACTGTAGTGATTATTTCGCACTTCATTGTGTGCACTCCCAGGATTTCTTAATGTTGCACTCCGCTTTCTTTTAGTAGCTGCAGGAGGTTACGCAATATTGCTTAAATTTATACACCTAAAGATGAACTAGCAAGTGATTTTGATGGTTTCCTGAGTACTGTGTTTGGTACTTGAGCGCGGCAGACCGCAGCGTGCCGCGTAGCGAGGCTGTTCTGGCGGCAGGCGCCGACCAGCGGACACAGACAGCCTTTCCGTTGGTGCAGCAGACAGCCGGCGTCGGCGGAAACTTTAGCCTTACAGCACCACAGCGCTGAGTGCCGCTAAGTGCTTTCGGTATTGTCGCGCCGCTGGACCGCTGCCGTTCCCTCCTGCCCGCCGCTTTGCTGTTCTGCGTCTCTCGGTTCAGAGAGCAGCGCTGGGAAGCGGTGTTCTGATACATCACGGTGCCGTTACGCGGGGCGCAGACAAGTTTTAATTAAAGTCACTGCGCTGCGCAGGGAGGGGCACTCGAGGTGAGCACCCACCCAAGTGGGCTGCCGCTAGGTCGCCTGCTGGTCACGTGATCACCGTCTCCTCCATCTTGTATATTCGCACTTGCATCTAACCAAAGAGTGCCCACAGAACGAAGTAGCGTGGAGACAATGAGAACAAATTACAAATAAAAGTTCTTAAGTTACCACTGTTTCTATTTTATTTATTACTTGCTCAGTACACGGCGTTGCTAGCAAGTGTATTACCTCCAATTCCAATTAAACATCATGCTTTATGAGACAGTTGTACTCCATGGGCAGCGAAATTGTAGTGCGCGGTAAACTTGATTCCTTTTGTAATTTTGTGGGGGTTTCAGCTAGAAAAATTTTCGTAAAGATTTGAAATATGTGTGAAGTTTCTTGGAATTCACTAACTGATCTCACTCTCAAATAGGGGATGAATGAAGACTGGGTATTCACTTCTTTCTCACTCCCATTGCTACCCATTTGACCTGTAAGTGGTTCTTACCCCACGCCCCCAGCGATTATTTTTAAACAGTAAGTGATATGTGCGCCAAGTCTAGTTGAAATTGGTCTAGTGGTTTAGCAGGAGATGTGAAACATATATACATGTTTAGGGTTTTCTTTCATTTTAATTTAATTCAATGTATTTTACGAAAGCAGAAAATGTAAAACGCAACAAATTAAGCAGGCAAAGTGGAATACACTTGTATAAAGAAAGAGACTGAAGCTAAGTGCATAAAGAAAAAGCAGGAATAGCCAGAAGAAAGAATGCAAGTTTTTAGACGCATGTATGAGTAGGGGAAAGTAAACGTAGATGCTGTCCAGACAAAAATTGAAGAGACCTTTGGACAAATGAGAGGTAGTTGTGTGACTATCGAGATCTCATATGGCAATCCACAACCGAACAAAGGAGGAAGAGTAGAAGGAATACGTACACAGGAAACAGACAATGATATAGAAAGAGAAGTGGAAATAGATAAAGATGAGACGGGAAATATGAGACTACGAGAAGAATCTGACGCTGTACTGAAACACTTAGGCAAAAGACGAACTATGGAGTAGATTACATAGTCAGTATTTTTGAATGGCTAGGATAGCCCGCTGTGACAAAATTATTTCTCTCGGTATGCAAGATATTTATGACAGGTGAAATATCCTCAGATTTAAAGAAAAAATATAATAACTCCAATTCCAAAAAATGCACATGTTGACAGGTATGAATTTTACCGAACTATCGGTTTAATAAGTCATGGTTTGCAAACCACTGACTCAAGTCATTCACAGAAGAATAGAAAAAATCTGGAAGAAACCGGTTTTGGAGAAGTTCAGTTTGTGTTCTGTAGATATACGGGAATACGCAAGGCAAACCGACCCTTCTAATCATCCTACAGGAGAAATTAAAGAAAGATAGACCTGCGTTTATAGCATTTGTAGATTTAGAGAAAGTTTTTGACCATTTACACTGGACTACACTCCTTGAAATTTGGAAGGTAGCAGGGATAAAATATAGGAACTGAAAATTTATTTAGTACTTGTACAGAAACCAGACTGCAGTTGGATGAGTCGAAGGACATGAACCGGAAGTCGTAGTTGTGAAGGGAGTGAGAGAGAATTGACGTTATTCGAGCTGTACATTGCGCAAGGTCCGAAGGAAACCAAGAACGAATTTAAAAGTGAATTAAAATTTACGTAAAAGAAATAAAAATTTGAAGTGTGCTCTTGACGTTGGAGCCTTGTCGGTGATGGTGGATACATTTACGCGAGCAATTGAACAAAATGGATAGTGTCTTGAAGAGTTGTTATGAGATCAATGTCAAGAAAAGTAAAAGTAGGGTAATGGAGTGTAATCGAATCAAATCAGGAAAAGGGGCACAAGTAGTCGATGACCTTTGTTATTTGGGCTGTAAAGCCACAGTAGTGAGGATATAGAAAGCCTACTGGCAATAGGAAGAAAATCACGCGCGAAAAAGAGAATATTGCTAAAATCGGATACAAACTCAAATGTTAGAAAGTCGTTTTTAAATGTACTGGGAATTTTGCGTTGTACGGAAGTGAAATGTGGACGGTACGCACTGCAGACAAGAAGAGACAAGCTTTGGAAATGGGTGCTACAGCGGATCACTAAAGATTGTAATAATATAATTAATGGGTAGACTGAATGATGAATGAAGAGATACTGAATCTAATTGGAGAAAAAAAATTTGGCACAATTTCACTAAAAGAGGCAGCAGCTGACAGGACATATTCTCAGGCATCTACGAATCTGGTAATGGAAGAGAGTTATATATCCTCTTCTGTCTAGTAAATGATTAAAGTTAGTTCGTTACATTTAATTAGCAAAGAGAGAAGACGGAAAGTATCGCAATGTGGCTCGACTTCCCTATTAGATGAGGTATATTACAAGAACGGCCATGTTGTGACCGGACAAGTGTTGCACTATGGAATTTATTTTACATGTAATTCATTTTTTTTTACTTGTAATGGACGAAGATCACAGTGTCAAAAGCTGTACGCACATTAAGATAAAAAAAAGAAAAAAATATGCTCTCCTTTCTTTAAGTGATGGCGTGCTCCTATTAATTTGTTCATGTAAAAATCATAATATTTTTATTTTATGGAGTAATTCCTCTCATTTCCATGGAAATAAAATTTCACAGCTCCGTTTAGGTATGGGACTGAAACATAAACAAGCAGTGTAAGACATTTAAGAATCCTGTCACGACTGCCATAGTATTCCCTCGTCTCTCTCATAAATGATTAAATTTTGTTTGTTTCATATAATTAGCAAAACGAGAATTACTAATCACCACAATCTGTGATTGCTGGTCTGCTACTAATGGAGTGAGGCATGACTTTGGAAAGAAATGTAAGTATTTCAACGCTGGCATTTGCCTAAAAGAGAAATGTTTATTTACGTGGAAAACCGAAGTCTGAGACAAACGTTAGTTCTTTTGTGACTGTCAAACTGATGTGACATGATTTGACGCAGTGTCCTATTGGAAGCGCAGTAGGAAGCATTGTGACCCTAAGATATCCGGCTGCGTCGGCCGAAGTGGCCGTGCGGTTCTAGGCGCTGCAGTCTGGAAACGCGAGACCGCTACGGTCGCAGGTTCGAATCCTGCCTCGGGCATGGATGTGTGTGATGTCCTTAGGTTAGTTAGGCTTAACTCGTTCTAAGTTCTAGGGGACTAATGACCTCAGAAGTTGAGTCCCATAGTGCTCAGAGCCATTTGAACCATTTATCCGGCTGTCACATACATCATCGGCACAGGATCACGCCGAATACCTGTGACCACCACCTCTCAACGTTTGTGCAATACATAAAGCAAAATGGGGCTTTGTTAATTCTGCAGTCTACGTAAATATGCTATCCCAAAAGCGAAATATGGGGTCATAGGTTCTGAAGTCCGTGTAAATATTATCGCAAAAGGACATAAAGTCCTCAGGTCGTTGTCGTTGCATGCCACATTGCTCCGACCAGTGTTCTGAAATTTACTCATTGTTCGGTTCCGTCACGTATTTAACGCCAAATACAACGTCATATGTAGTATCCACATGCCAGGAGCAGTCACAGCTGCTTGTGGGTATCACAGATCGCCCCAGTGATGCAGCATAAGCTACCAACTTTGTCCACTTACCACACTAACTAAGAGGCAGAGGGATGACGTTTCCCATTACGTATTTGCTATTCCTGCACATTCACATAGGGAACTCTCCTCTTATCGTGCCCTTGGCACCCTGACTGTGGATTTCTAGTGGAGTGACCACTGTACAAAATATTCTGCAGTCAAAATCTGCTCTCCATTCCTGGAAACTCTGTCAATTCATTCATTTACATTTACATTGTTCTGATCACTAGCCCCAACTAACATGCTTTTAGTGTTCCGTAGAACAATGCTAGTTTGTACAATTTCATTCGACAGATACACTGTATAGTCTCTCGCTACTGTCAAGATCCCTGCATGAAGTAACTGAGTCTCTTTGTTATGAAAGTCACTGATTGCGACGGTATCTTTGTTAAGAGTTCGCCTTCCATTTACAAACAGTTTGTATCAGGAATTACCTCAATCCATGATAAACTTCAATGTAATATTTTTATAGACATATATCCTCTTTCTTAAAATAGGGGTCACGTCTCAGCATCGTAGACCTCTTTTGGCAGGGAATGCTATCTTCACATATGCTTGTTACATTTTCTCTCCTTTGTCCATCATACCTTATTATCCTTCTGAGGCAGCAGAATTCCTTCACTTCTTCTAGTTCCAGTTTTGGTGTTAAGTTTGTGGCTAATCTCATTGCTGCTACTGCTTAAGACTTTCGACTCCTTTGGTTAACTTTAGACCAGTTTCTGCACCCAATATACTACCCAGTCCATCACGTTGCTAAATTATTCGTCACCAATGTCACCATCAGATTTTACTTTCGGTACCCTTTCACCACAAATTTATTTGCTTCGTTTTTTCTGCGATGTGTTTTGAACAGTAGAATTGAACACCTGCCTTACACCCTTTTAATCAAAGTATTTCTCCCTGGGTCTTGCATTCTTTTTGTTTCACCTCGATATAGATACTAATCGTACATTTCCCGCTTTTCCGTATAGTTTACAACTATTTTCTGAGAATTTCAAACTTCTTGCACCGTTTTATGTTGCCGAATACTTTTTCTAGGACGACAAATCCTTTGAAAGTGTTTTCATACTTTTTATATTTTGCCTCCATTATCAAGGCGACGTCAGAAGTGTCTTCCTGATGCCATTATTATTTCTATAGCCAAGCTGCTCACCATCAAACAGATGCTAAATTTTATTTTCCATCCTTAGAATATTAAGCTGGACAAAACTTTGACACATGAGCTGTAAACATGAGGAATTATTATTGCTGAGGAACGAAAAATGAAAATGATAGAGAAGATTTTATTGTAGTGATAGTTTTGTCTGTTGTGACAGGTAATAGAAAATTACAAATAACTATTCCATACAACCACGGTCTCCAAAGCAGCCAAACTGCCCCATTTAATTCTTCGGCATATGTTTCAAGAAATTTCATTTCGGATACATACATAGGAAAAGCATTTTTCCATAAATTTGAGGCGTATCTATGTCACACAATTGTCTTAAGAATTGCAATAGCAACAAATTAATTACAACTTTGAAAACTTCGAAATTGATGCTGTGTGGAATCGAAGCCTACATCACCGCTATTTATATTTCACTTAGTTCTAAAACTGTTAACACATGACAGCGAACTACAGTTACACGAGCGTATAAATTGAGGGGGGAGGGGAAACGGGATGCTGCATCCTTCTGTGGTCTTCAGCTAGGTTGGGGAAATATAGAGCTTCTACATTTTTTCTGAGTGGAGTATCTTCCCTCTCGTGTTCTTGCCCTGCCTCGTCTTCCTGTAGTTCACCAGTACCACCAGAGGCCTCAGGAATCATGTCAGGTTTTTTGTTGGTAGCAGGTACAGTCAACCTGTGAATGGCCGGACTTTTTGCCTGCAATGTTTTCTTCAGCCTGTAAAGACTCAAACCGGTCCACAAAGGTGAGAAGCATCCTTACTTAAAGGACGCTTATAGTTTTGTAGACTCCCCTGCCATTGTGAGACTCTTAGTTCTTTGAATATGATATTGTTTGAAAGTTAGCCGAAAATTTTGTAAATATGTGTACGTAAATAATTATTTAAATAAAATTAAATTTTTAATACCGCACGTTTTTAAATCGAATTAAAAAGTAGAAAAAAGTTTCTCCTAGCCCCATACTGATTCCTAAGCGCATAAAGATAGTTCTGAAAATTTGCGATTATGAATTTGTAATAGCCACGAAAATACTTGTTAGATCCGTAACAAAAACTATTCATGCATCACTACCTGAAATCAAACAAATTATTTTATACTTTTAAGTCCAATTTGAAAAGGGGTTTACGAAACAGTTACTTTAATTTAAATAAATATTTTCTAAGTTTTAGTCTTGTATATGTGAATTTTCCAATCGCTTTCAAATATCTTGATGAGATTACATTAGATACACAGGGCAAATTTAAAGTTTATTTGAATTGTTCTTCACATGAGTCAATGAATATATTGTTTCCTCCGAAAAGGTAAAAATTAAAGAGATTCGAGCACACACAGAGGCTTATCATAACCGTTCTTCCATTCGCCACTGGAACAGAAAAAGGTGCAAATGGCAACGGTACACGGAGTAATATCCGCAGTATCTCATACAAGAAAGTGTGGCAGCATTTTCCTGTCTCAGCTGTATTTAAAATTTCAGTTGTCAAGCTCATTAGGTAGTTAGTTTAAAATCAACTTCAAAATTTATACCGAACAGACAGACATGCAAGAAATTGACCTAATGAAAATATGAATGCTTGCAGTTATATATGGTTTTAATGGGGGGAGGGGTTTAGAATTCCCACGAATCTCTCTTCCCTCTTGAATCCGTGCCAGTACCTGCAGTAATAAGATATCATCAACACTCTGGCAGAGTTTCGCTGGGTGAACACCCAGCAGATGCGTTCCGCTGCGGCTACGAGAGACCTGCGCAGAGCGGCGGTCGGTTACCTGCCCCGCACCTGCCGAGCGCTCTGCCTAACGAGCCGGAACAGCCGGCCGCCGCCTGCCGCCTATGCCACCCGCACGCCAGCGTCACGTCAGACGGCCTGCCCCTACCTGCTGTTTGCACCGGCCGCTCCCCGGCGCAGAGTTTGCCTGCACTGCCGCCGCGCAGTGGCCGCGTCGTCGTGGTGAAACTACCAGGAAACCCACTAGGGCCGGCGGAACTTTCTCCGCTCTGACAGATATGTACGGCAGCTACAGATGCAGCTCATCGCTAGTAAGACCTGCTTTTAAAGCATGTCTACAACACCTTGTGTATGAATGACACGAAGGAGAAAACATTTTTTAAGTAATCTCTCTTACGACTCATTCCACGAGAAAACTAGCTACGTTTATTTGAAATAAAATTAATACCAATCCACAATAATACCGTAGAATCCGCATCTTATTTTAAATATAATTAATAAAAATCGTCACTAATACCTTATAAGCTCATATCTTTTAGGGGCATTCTTTCTATAAGTAATACAACACATTTCTTTCTTACAAGGGAACCTCCCCATCGCACCCCCCTCAGGTTTAGTTGTAAGTTGGCACAGTGGATAGGCCTTGAAAAACTGAACACAGATCAATCGAGAAAACAGGAAGAAGTTGCGTGGAACTATGAAAAACATAAGCAAAATATACAGACTGAGTAGTCCATGCGCAAGATAAGCAACATCAAGGGCAGTGAGAGTTCAGGAGCGCCGTGGTCCCGTGGTTAGCGTGAGCAACTGCGGAACCAGAGATCCTTCGTTCAAGTCTTCCCTGGAGGGAAAAGTTAAATTTTTTATTTTCAGACAATTATTATCTGTCCGTCCGTCCGATGCGAGGTAACTGCGCCGTAGTATCGGGCAAGGTAGAAGAATCTTTTTACCCATTCGCCAAGTGTACAAGTTAGGTGAGTCGACAACATATTCCTGTCCTGTGACATACGTGCCGTCACCAGTGTCGTATAGAATATATCAGACATGTTTTCCTGTGGAGGAATCGGTTGACCTATGACCTTGCGATCAAATGTTTTCGGTTCCCATTGGAGAGGCACGTCATTTCGTCTACTAATCGCACGGTTTTGCGATGCGGTCGCAAAACACAGACACTAAACTTATTACAGTGAACAGAGACGTCAATGAACGAACGGACAGATCATAACTTAAAAAAAGAGAAGTAAACTTTTCACTCGAGGGGAGAGTTGAATCAAGGACCTATAGGTTCCACAGCTGCTCACGCTAACCACGGGACTACGGCGCTTCTGAGCTCATGAGCTCCTTAATGCTGCCTATCTTGCGCATGGACTACTCAGTTTGTATATTTTGCTTATTTTTTTCGTACTTCCACACAACTTGTTCCTGTTTTCTCGATTGATGTGTGTTCAGTTTTTCAAGGCCTATCCACTGTGCCAACTTATAACTAAATCTGAGGGGGGTGCGATGGGGAGGTTCCCTTGTTAGCCAATTACGACTGAAGAAATGCGAGATTATTTGTGAGACATCGTGGAGTATTCCTGATTCTATGAACTGTGACCTCTCTGACAGGAAATCTCAAATCCAGTCACATAACTGCGACGATATTCCACAAGCACGCAATTTCACTACGAGATACTTTTGTGGCACAGTGTCAAAATCCTTCCGGTAATCCAGAAATACGGAATCGATCTAAAATCCCTTGTCAATAGCATTTAACACATCATGTGAATAATAGATAGTTGTGTTTCACAGGAACGATGTTCTCTAAACCCATGTTCACTGTGTGTCAATAAACAGTTTTCTTCGAGGTAATTCATAATGTCCGATCAAAACGTATGTTCCAAAATCCTGCTGCATATCGACGTTAAAGAAATGGACCTGTAATTTAGTGGATTACTCCTACTACCTTTCTTGAATATTGGTGTGACCTGAGCAACTTCTCTTTGGGTACGGATCTTTCGTCGAGCGGACAGTTGTATATGATTGTTAGGTATGGAGCTAATGCATCAGCATACTCCGAGAGGAACCTAATTGGTATACAGTCTGGACCAGAAGACTTGCTTCTATTAAGTGATTTAAGTTGCTTCACTACTCCGAGGATATTTACTTCTACGTTATGTTGGTAGTTGTTCTCGATTCGAATTCTGGAATATTTACTTCGTCTTTCGGAAGGCTGTGTTTAGTAACTCTGCTTTGGCAGCACTGTCTTCGATAGTATCTCCATTGCTACCGCGCCGAGAAGGCAGTTTTGTATTTATTGGTGGAATGAGGTTCCAGTACCAAGATCTATGTGACGGCGCTTTTCTGACTGGAAACATCGAAACTTCTGCCTTCGTGCCTAATTATTGTCCTCACTGTGATTGTTGCCTTGACGCTCTCTATTTGTTGACTGTTTACAAAGTGAATGTTGGTGCTTTTCGACTCAGTGCTGTTCTGAACTTGATGTAGCGCTTTGGTTCCTATGCTATAATACTGCACACGTTGCTAAATGTCAAATATTTTCTTATGTGTCTTGTTATCGTTTTGACGTCGGAGTGATGCCATTCAAAAATTTACTTGCTTTCCTTACCTTGCAGCTGTGAATTCTTGTTTTATGCTGTTATACTGAACACAGCGCTTAATTATAAATTGAATGTTCTCCTCCTGTCGTTGTTGTCATTTCTGAGTGTAACGTATTAGTGAAAATAATGAATGTGTCTTACTGCTGGGATCAAATTAAAATTGTAGTGTTATCAATAAACGAATAATGGTTGTACTGTTCATCAGTCGATTACAGCCCTTTATTTCTCCTATGGGCCCTCCCACACGTATCAGTGTCGAACGCTTCTATTCTTTCTTTTCCGATATCCCATAGTCCATGATTTCCTTTCTTGCTGCTAAGTGCTCCAGACGTATATTTTCAGTAACTTTTCCTTGAACGAAAGACCCACATTCGTTAAAGAGAAATTCTCTTTCTACTAGATAAGAAAACCAAACAATGCTGCAGTGGTCTACAAGCGGATGATCTACGACTCTGAAAGGCATTTCCTTAAAGGGTGCACTGTGTATTTCCAGAATCACCCCATCTGCCTTAATTACTTCTGACTGCACAGATTCTTTCAATTTCATATTGCTTCTAAGTATTTAAGTAAGGTGACGGGTTCCATAGATGTACCACAAAGCAATCTAAGAGTGCTGCCTATCCTTCTCATAAATAATTCACCATTGTGGCCGACGCTCAACGTTACTTTCATTTCTATTGGCGTTCCACGCACACTATTCGTTATTAACAGCTTCCAATATTGTTTTTAAGTGGTTTCTATATCTAATGCCGCATGAGTTCCACGGTCAACCTTCCATCGATTATGCCTGTGGACCTTAGGCAATACACTCCTCACACCGTCCCTGAAACGGGGAAAACCATGTCTGTAACATACCAAGGTGTAATTTACGTAATTGCTTTACATTCATGTAACTAATAAAATTATAAACAGCCGACCAGTTGCAATGGATAAAGAATTCCTTACCTAGGTTTCAACAAATTTAAATTTGTCTTCTTCAGAAGGTGGCCTAAGAACAATGAACATCGTAGCTTACATTAGAAAGGTATGAAACTTAAGTCAAGAATAGATTTTAACACAAATTAGAGAGCTCTTGCATTACAAAAATATGAGAACGACGACTGATACTTACAATTTTACATTAGTATGGACTGATTTATCATCGCCGTTTTTACAAATGTCTGCATAGATCCATTTGTCAAAATTAAAATATAGCCCTAAAAATAGGGTTTGTCACGTAAATATAAATTAGTACATGGATGTTGCAGAGCTCACAACCGACTGAGTGTAATCGGCCAGCGTAGTTACTCTGCGGCCAGGGCAGATGGCGCTCATGGCCGCGAACCATGTGCCGATTGGCCTACAAAAGCAACGTGTAAATTATCAGTATTAATAACGTCCTTAGATAAAGTAACAATAAAAAGAAGGAAAGCGTTTAACACTCCCGTTATAACAGTATGGGAGCCTTGGTACAATTAATGTAGTTATACACCAAAAAGGCAGGTGGCGCTTACGCCGAGAGAGTTACGTACAGTGGCATATACAGCCAGAATATAAAAATTACATTACATTACAATATTAGTGAAGCCCACACACGGTATATATGTCAGAACTTTAAAATTGATAATAATGGCTCTTAAGACAGAATTACGAACCCTGGTCCACAATCCAGTTAATACACATTCGCAGGGAACCAACGTTTTAGAGCCAGACAAAATCACATAATGGCCGATGTAGTGGCAGCCATACATCGTGAGAAAACCACATTACATAAAGGGTAGTGAGCTTAAAGATTTGAAAGTGCATCATAGCTTCCTGAGAAAATAGACCACTGAGGTTACCAGCATTAATGTTATACCATAAACAGTACAGGTTTAAAGCCTTCGAAAAATTGTCTACAAGCAAGGTTCAACTGGTCGTTCAGTATATTACCGTCTTTGAGCTCTAGATGTTTAAAAATTTGTAACTCTTCCCACAGATCTAGTCTACGCGCTTTGACTTGTCTGTGTAGGATAACCGTGTCTTCTAACTGTTTAGGCGTATGGCCGGCTATCAAGAGGTGTTCAGCAAAAGTAGAGCTGTGTATATTCGCTCCTTTTTTACCTAATAGGTGTTCTTTATATCTTGTTTTCACAGCTCTGCCTGTTTGACCAATATAATATGAAGGGCAGTTATTACAGGTTAGTTTGTAAACACCTGAATTGGAAAACCAGTCGCTGGCAATCTCTACTGAATGTACAAGATTTCTTTTTAAATTGTTATCTGTAGAGAAGGAGACGTTACAGTTATATTTTTTCTTTAGAAGACGTTTAATCCTATACGATATATTACCCAAGAAAGGAATGGAAATAAATTTTTTAGCTTCTTTGCTATGATGTTCATTGTCCTTAGGCCACCTTCTGAAGAAGACAAATTTAAATTTGTTGAAACCTAGGTAAAGAATTCTTTATCCATTGCAACTGCTCGGCTGTTTATAATTTTATTACGTGGAACCGTTGCTGTTGTGCAGCTATGTTTAAAATACTGAAATTCATGTAACTGTTTAGTCTACGAACATTCTGAAGATTTTAAATTTGTTTTGAAAGATAATGTACTTGCTTTGTCAATGGTCAGCACGATATACGATTACGTAACATTTTAAAATCTCAAGTATACGACGTGTTCCAACTAATGCATCTTGACACTGTATCGAGTGATTTACAAAGCTCACGTTGACGAACCGTGTCTGGCGAGCAGCAGTTACTGCTCATTTACAGACGGACGTGTTCTTAAGTAGCACAGTGGGCACATGTGGGCAGACTTTCAAGTAGGCAGTCCCGCCAGCGGATACGTGACGCGAAAAAACAACAGTGATTACACTCCACAGACAGACGCGGATGTTCACAGTACGCGTCGGGACGCGGCTCGCACAGAAACTACGTCACCATAAAGCGTGCGAGCTGAATTAATTTATTTTGGAAATAATGGCCAGGAATTATTGCAGGAGGTAGAGCAAAATTATATTGCTGCAAGTAATGAAAACAGCAGCTGTGGAAAAATGTACCGGATGCGGCTCATGTTGAACAAACGCTCTGTAAATATTCTAAATCGCAATAATTTCCCGTTTTAATTAAAGTACATTCCTGAGCTTCCGGGGATCCGAAATTAAAGGGGGCACCCGAATTCTCAGAGACCGTTACATACTCACCCCCGCCATTTTTGGAATAATTAACAAAGCTAAAAAAATGCATGAAGCGTAATTCTCTGGCAACACATACGGGTAACGAGAGTACGGATATTGCATCTCTCTCCTTCTCTTTTTTTCTTTGTTTCTCTGTCTCCCTCCCTCCGTCCCTCTCTATTTCTCTCTGTCTGTCTCTCTATCTCTCTATCTCTTTCTCTCTTTGTCTCCCTCTCTCTCCCTTGCTCTCTGTCTGATACTCTACTACTATCTCCAAACTACTACGGAACAATGCAGATATTGCAAATCAGAATTACTACAAAAATATGTAGAGTAATTCTTCTTGCTTGTTTAATCTTTCTCTATCCATTAAAAATAAATTATGTTGGGAAAAGAGACTTTTTATACATTTTTTCATCTTAGGCATAACAATAGGAAAGAAATCACGAGACAGGGCTCTATAACCATTCATTAACCTTTAACAGCTAATCACAATTCAATATTCTTCTTATGTGATGGTAACAGAACATCGCCACGTTGACATTCAGGTGAATGAGGCCCAATGGATATGGGAACCAAACAGATGTGTGCATAAGATGACGATACAGCACTTTTAGGAAGGCAAGCAAATGCTCGTAAATAAATGTATGATAAATCGAAAGTAGTACTTGAGAAAACTGGTCCCATCACAGAAAAAAGGGATTGTTAATGCCCATATCCAAAACAAAGAGAGAAGTGCATCGTCTAAACGTAACTCACGTAATTTGTTTGGGGAGCAAAAGTTATTTTGTTACTACTTTTTTCCAATGTGGCACTCGTCTTGATGTCAAATCCAATATCTCCCAGCCGTCTAGTTTCCAAACTTCTTTCATTTGGCTACCAATTTCGGCGATTTGCTACGCAATCTTCAGGCCCCTGACCGACGTGTACGAACATTCCACCTAGGTTATGGTCAAAACAGGGGCCACAATACTGGTATTAGTATATTTCTGGTTGCTTTAGCGATCACTTTATCGGCAGACGATGGTTGATGTGACTGCTATTTCTACTAATACCAGTATTGCTGGCTCCTGTTTTGACCATAACATAGGTGGAATCTTCGTACACGTCAGTCGGGGGCCTGAAGATGGCGTAGTAAATCGCCGAAACTGGTAGCCAAATAAAAGAAGTTTGGAAACTAGACGCTTGGTAGATATTTGATTTGACATCAAGACGAGTGTCACATTGGTCTCTATGTTAGTCATGTCTTCAAAACGTTGACTCTTCATTTGAATGTCTGCACTTTGTCGTTTTTGTGATAGATTACCCCCACTGATTTTTCCAGAAAAATAGTTGTCCTCGGTTAGCATTTCAGTCAAGTCATGGAAGCCACCAGTCTGTCGCTTCTATTCAGGAGTCAAGATGTGCCGGACAAACTTTTCTCTTCTTGAAACCGCTCTGGAGAATGTCTTCAACAACTGATTTAGACATGTTTCCTCATTGCTATTTGTAACAGAACAACGTTAACCCATTAGGGCTGCACATCCACTATTTAACACTGACTACTCACAACTGACTTGTTGAATGCACCTATGCTGTTTACGCAGCAAAATATATAAATGTTTTGTGTGATGTTGTGGTCACTTTTAATTCACTCAAAAACATAGCAGTCTTGGTCACTGTATTTATTAATTTTATACTGCCTTTCGCGTTTCGGCCGTACGCCTTTGAGAAAGACGTAAAGCTGAAATTTATGAAGCAGTATAAAATTTATACTTGGTGATCATGGCTAATGTCAATTTTTGAGTGTTTGTTGTATACAGTTGTTAGTTCAAGCTGCTACAATAGTTACTTCAAAAGCTTCGTTTATACGCCAGTCATAAAATAATCTTTAATTTTTCAATTTTATTTCTTATTTAGTTCTTATAGTTAGCTGTGAATTAGTTAATTACAACTTAATTTCTTTTTTAGTATCTAAGTATTTATTTTTACCTTCTGTCAGTGTATCAAGGTACTTTTGTAGTGTGCGATTTATTTTGAAGGTTATTTTAATTTTTTGTTTCGTGAAATTGTGGTTGATTTGGCTGATTTTCTGCGTGAAATGATTATGAACTAGTTGTGCCATTTTCTGTTTGCATTGTGTGATGAATTACCCGGTGTGTGTCGTCACGTCAAACCATAAATTATTTAAAATATTTTTCGGTGCTGAGAGACTCTTGGTCAAACATAAGAAACAGTTACTACGTTTTTAAACAATCCCTGGTGGAACTACCTTCTTCATTTATTTTATTTAACGTTCATTTATTCGCTGTCTTCTTCGACGTCTTCTAGTGTTGGTATATAAGCGAATGGGACGGAATTTATTGGATTTTTTACTGCTTTACTGATAGGCCAGGAGCACAGGCGCCAGTATTCCATTAAATTATCGGAAGCAGTTATGAAATGATAATTTGAAACATAAGATGAAAATTGTATCTATTACATTTAACCGCCCTAGGAATGCAGTCATAATTTTGTATGCTTGGGATCTGAAAGAGTGCATAAATTATATTGCTGCCATGTATATTCCTGGAGATGTAGACGTCAACGAAAATATGTTATTATATGAAGAAACACACTTCTCTAAGAGTCAGTGGTTAATTTTTAATATAATGAGGAAGCCAGATAAGTCTTCGATGATGTAACTATAATCCCTTAGCTACGTTATTCAAATCCACATTTGCAGTGACGAATAGTTATTATTAAGGAAAGATTTCGCATAGTTTTTATATAAATCACACGAAGTGTATGAACTTAATTTCTTTTATCCCAAGTCGTATAATCTTCTTTAATACATGTGCGCTACATTGATGAGTGATAGGGCTCGATTGTTGTACACCCATCACTGTATTATTTTCTGTTTCATAAACAAAAATCAGAATTTAGCCTCACTGAATATATGGAGATATTCCAACAAGGAGAGAGAGAGAGAGAGAGAGAGAGAGAGAGAGAGAGAGAGAGAGAGAGAGAGAGAGGAGAGAATTGAAGGTGAGCCCGACGATAACTTCCATTGCTGGGTGTAAAAAAAGTCAGAACTTCCTTTTTACTATTTGTCACTTGTGCACAGATAAATAGCATTAATTTTTTTCCAAAATTTTCATTCTGCAGGATCCTAGTAGAGCATATAATAGTGGGATTCCTGTTACGACAAGCAGTAACGGCAGAAGTGCCATGAGCTTGTTTGATCTTACAACTGGCCGCCATTGCATTGTATATGGCTAAGGGCGATAAAGTTTCTGATGCAGGAACACAAATTAATGTAGATTTTAGTGCATGGGTAGCTTTTTAGTACATTTAATATATTATTTAGTGTAACTCTTTTTGAATTATTAATTTTTCTAGTTATTATATAAAGTCGAGTCTGGTTCTGAACAATTGAAAAGATTCCAACTCCTGTTAGTTATACTGACAGGATGTTACGTAAGCTCGAAACACTGACATTAGCGATGAGTACCGTTCTGCAAACACAAGAAAAGACTAAATCAGAATTAATGACGGCGCAAGCGAATCTAGCTCCGAGATTAACGAAATTTCTCTTACTCAGCAAGAAACCGCAAATGGACAAGATCAGATCAAACATGAAAATAAGTAACCGAAAACTGAACGCGTGAAAAAATTAGAAAACCCATCGATTTAGCAGCTGGGAGCATATTAGTTTAAGTCGACAAAGAAACGATGAAACAAGAGCTGACCAACTGATTACGAGACAAAGAACAACATTGTGATCAAACAATCGATAATAAGCTTTCCCAGTGGGAAGCTCAACTCCATACATTTATGAAGGAAACAGACAAGTGTGTCAACAAAATAATTGTTAACAAATTGACACGAATAGAAAGCGAAAACAAATAGCGTGGGCAAAACCTATGTGCTCAAGTAACTGATGCCGAGGAAAAGAAAGAATAGCGAGAAGCTGTAGTGAAGCCGGTTACTACAATCAAAAGGAACATCGAGGAAACTGATCAGGTAATAGGGAGCGATGACTCGTCTTTATTTTAGGCAACAATATGTCTGTACCTAGCGGTACTTCTATGCTGAGTTCTGTGCTGAGAAAAGAGCAGCAATCCATTGCTGCTACTACCAATGTATTGTATACCTTAGGAACCACTCCACTCATTGAAAATGCAGTGCTGAAAGAAAACGTGATACAACATTCACAGTTTAATGTGTTTTCTCCTGAAGAGATCTCACCACACCCCATCGTATTCACAGAATCATTTAGTGGCATATTACCGAACTGGTGGAGTGATATCCAAACGATAAAGTTCATGGGTGGCTTTATGCAAAAGACACAGAGGCTGCAGCCTTATAAGATTTATGAAGAGTTTGAACCCGCGTTTCTGCTAAATACTGGTCACGCGGAATTGATGAAAGGTTGTGGAAGGAAGTATTTTTATCGAGAACCTCACAATGAATGGCAGTGAGCCTTCGCCGGAATACATAAAAATAAGTAAATAAAACAGAGTACTGTAATGACACAATAACAACTCGCAGTGTACTGCGAATTTCAAAAGCCAAGTTACCTGTCACAGCACAATGAAAAACTGTTAAATGCTCTGGCTGAAGACCTTGATGCTTTCCTATCAGTGGCTGAGTATTGATTTGATGCACGAGGATGAAAGGACAACACAGAGCCCGTACCCCAGTATTCAAATAATAATGAGCAGTTGCACAATGCCAACAATCAACATTCTGACTGCATGGAAAACGGCTGCACCAGCTGTAAGCAGCATCGATCTAATGACATAACAAGGTCACATAATCACAGTACCCAGCATTGAGCGAGAAATGAACACCATGACGACCGCGACCTCCCGAGCAGGTCGCGAAGGCCCAACGGTACCGACCGGCCGCCCTGTCATCCTGTCATCTTTAGCCCATAGGCGTCACTGGATGCGGATATGGAGGGACATGTGGTCAACACACCGCTCTCCGGGCCCTATGTCAGTTTCCGAGACCGGAGCCGCTACTTCTCAATCAAGTAGCTCCTCCGTTTGCTTCACAGGGGCTGAGTGCACCCCGCTTACCAACAGCGCTCGGCAGACCGGATGGTCACCCATCCAAGTGCTAGCCCAGGCCGACAGCGCTTAACTACTTCGGTGATCTGACGGGAACCGGTGTTACCACTTCGGCAAGGCCGTTGGCATCGGTGTCATCGTAATCCTAAATTTAGATGGACAAAGCAGAGTTGTCATGATCGCTTTTCGGATAGGTAAGATGACAGGTCACATAGTCGTTAATGTTGAGTGACTATCGTTGAAGTTCACTATGCAGATGTTCATACGAAATCAATAAACTAAACAAGATCGACAGTACATCTGCTGACACAGTCCTCACAGACTGTAGGGGCGTGGAACATAGTTTAAGTCTCTTAAGGTCTGTTAGGGTTCTCTAAGATACTGTGATAATGAATAGCTCAGTAGGCAGTTCAGTTGAAGAGAAATGGACTTCACTTAAAAGGATAATCACAGAAGTTGGAGTGAAACACGTAGGTACAAGTAAGATAACTGGGAAGAAACAATGGATAAGAGAAGAAATACTTCAGTTGATCGACGAAGGATGGGTGTACAAATATGTGCAAGGAAAGGTTCAGGAATGCAAAAAATACAAATCACTTTTTAGGAACGAAATAAGTTGGGGGTGCAGGGTACAATGGGAATTCCACTGTTAAATGGAGAGGAGAGAGCGAATAGATGGAAAAAGTCCATTGAAGGCCTCTAAGGGACAGGACTTGTGTGATGACGTAATATAAGGAGAAATCTGACAGGGACGAGACAGGGCAACCAGTACTAAAATCAGAATAAAAAGAGCTTTGGGCAACTTGACATCACATAAAGTGCAAGGGATAAATAACGCTCCTTCAGAATTTCTAAAATCGTTGGAGGTATCGGCAACAAAACGGCCATTCAGTTTGTGTAGAATGCATGAGGCTAGAGATGTACCAACAGACTTCTGGGAAAACATTGTCCACAGATTTCAGAAGATAGCAAGAGCCGTCAAGTGTGAGAATTGTCACATAACCCAGTTTACGGCTCATGTATCCAAGTTGCTGACAAGAATAATATACAGAAAAATGGAAAAGACAACTGAGGATCTGTTAGACGCCAATTAGTTTGGCTGTAGGAAAGGTAAAAGCACCTGAGAAGCAACTCTGACGTCACAGGTGATAATGGAGGCAAGACTGAAGAAAAATCAAGACACGTTCATTGGGTATGCCGACCTGGAAAATGCGTTCGACAATATAAAAGTGTGTAAGATGTTCAAAATTCTGAGAAAAGTAGCTGTAAGCTTTAGGGAAAGACGAGTAACGTACAATATCTACAAGAACGAAGACAGAACAATGAGACTGGAAGACCAAGAACGAAATGCTCCAATTAAAAAGCGTATAAGACAGGAATGTAGTCATTCACCCCTATTGTACAATCTGTACATCAAAGCAGCGATGACGGGAATAAAAAAAAGTTTCTAGAGTGGGACTAAAATTCAGGGAGAAAGGATATCAATGGCAAAATTCGCTGATGACATTGCTGTCCTCAATGCAAATGAAGAAAAATTGCAGGATTGTCGAATGAAGTGAACAGTCTAATGAATACAGAATATGGACTGAGAATAAGTCACATAAAGACGAAAGTAATGAGAAGTAGCAATACGAGAACAGCGAGGAACTTAACATTAGGATTAGCAATCAATAGGTAGATGAAGTTAAGGAATTTTGCCATGTGGGCAGGAGCAAGGAGGACATAAAAGATAGACTAGCAGAAATGGCACGGAGGACATTCCTGGACAAAAAAAGTCTACTAGCATCAAACATAAGGCTTTACTTCAGGAAGGGATTTCTGAGAATGTACTTTTGGAGAACAGAAATGTAAGGCAGTGAAATATGAACTATTAGAAAAGCGGAATAGAGGAGAATAGAAGCTTTTGAGATGTAATACTACAGACGAATGTTGAAAATTAGGTAGACTGATGAGGTAAAGGAGGTTCTGCACAGAATCGGAGAGGAAAGGAGTATTTGGAAAACGCTAACAGGGAGAAGGGACAGAATAATAGGACATCTGTTAAGACATTAGACAAGAGCTTCCATGGTACTGGAGGGAGCTGTAGAAGATGAAAACTGTGGAGGAAGACTGACAATGGAATACATCCGGCAAATAATTGAGGACGTAGGTTGCAATTGCTACTCTGAGATGAAAAAGTGGGCGCAATACAGCAGTTCGTGATGGGTCGCATAAAAAATAAATGTTCGAAAAGCAATGTGCAAGCTGCCATTCGCACCATGGTAAGTCATTTATCAAATAGCGTTGTTTTAGATAATGATTTGCATATGAGCGCTGTATCACGGAATTAATGAGCACAAACAAGTTTCGTTGCTTAGGGTAGGCGCATGCAAAATTCTTGGAGCTGTGAGCTTAAAATAATAACTCCAGGCCTTATTGCAAGTCAGGGGGAAACAAAGTGTGCACACTTATTCCTCGTTTTGGACGCTCTAGCAACGGAGTGCGTAACAGGCATTGATTTTGTGATCGAAACAGACACAATAATGAACCTCTCCACTCCTCTCCATTGATAAGCTACATGCCTGATACGTTGTGATGACGTCACGTTAGACTTAGTTCATAAAACCCTGGACCATGGCAAATACTGCCAAAAAGTGTAAATGTGATCTGCTGGCGAGCTCATAGTTCCTGGCCAGCCATACTGTAATCATGAGCGGACTCATGTACTACAAGTTATACGTGCAAAATACATGGATCAGACTAATTTCATGTATCCACAAGCCGACTTGGAGAAAGTACTCATAGCTCATGTCACGTTATTTGATTAGCGCCACAGAACTATCTTAGGCCATTGGTGGAGACCTATTGTTTACGTGCACCAAGCATACTGCCATGCCTTTTACAATGTTCTTGGTACTGACTGGCCAGCCTTTACAGAAGAAATGGAGGACCTGAATTTAGGGGCCAAAATACAGTGTATGACTATGCTACGTTTTCACTCCTGTCTTTCTTCAACGTCAGAATACCTAACCCCGGCTTTTATTTACTCATATGTACTTAATCAGGTAGGACGAAGTGACTGTTCGGCGTTCAAGATTTGAAACCATTTCGTAAGTTACAGGTCGAGAAGTAGACAGAGACTATGTGTAAAATTGTATATAGTTAGTAATACTACTCTCCTGAGCATATAACATATAAGCAAAAGTTTAACTGTATAATATATGAATTAATTTGTGCACCCAGCTGTAAGAAAAGGTTTTCTTCTACATATGTATAATTCTACGTAATATATTTTACTTGCATGTATTCCTGATGGAATCTCAGTTCAGTGAGTTACACTGTTGAGTGATTGAAGAACTCATATACATACTACTCACTCGTTTTTACTTGACCCAGTCGTGTCAATAAATTGAGAATTTATTTTTATATTGCTACTGTCAGAATAGTTAATCCAGTTAGATTTCGATGCATAGACACTCTCCTGTTTCCAAAAACCATGAGTCCTTTTCACCACCTTAATACGCATTTCTTTTGACAGACGCTACTAGCTCTGTGCACATGTTTGACTTGTTGATGAGGGAAAGCTACCATGTTCTATTTTCGACTTAGGTTACATGCGTTTTGAATGTAACTGTCAGTCAGATATAGTGAGGACATGAGCATTTACTTGTAATTTTATACGATTAAAATGTAGTTAAACAAGGAGGTGGGTAGTTAAGTATTGCAAGTGAATTTGAGGGCATTCATAAGTATTGTTTGTTCCGAAATGTTATTACAAATCTCTTAAGGTCAGTGATATTAAAAGACTAACATTCGGTCCAATGAATCGTTTCACGATGTCTACTGATAAGCAGTGTGTACAAACGAATTACTGTAGGAAGCTGGAGAAACTCTGATTCTCTATGCGGCGTATTTTAACGTGTTTGTCTAGATAAACTATGAAAAGTACTGGAATGATGTAAGTAGAATTTGCTTAATGTCACTGCAAGTGAAATATGTGGAGGGTACTTACCACTTCGACGCTATCACTGGCGAATGAGAAGTGTGTGTGGTGCAGGGCCTGGTGAAGTTGATGTTTTCCTGTGGAACACTACCCACGTTTTGGAGTGACATGAAATTACACGAACACATACGGGTGATATCACACGCCTGGCAAGCGACAGCTGAACTAACTGCTTTCCTGCCTGATAATTCTTGTAAAGATTTAAATCTGTGTGTAACAGCTATGCCAACGCTACACAGCTTGGTGTAGAATCTGCATACTACGTCGAGCGAGGGACTATAGAAAACTGACATTGCGTCTCGCTTTGCAGCCAACAACTGCGCCGGTTGGGTAAAATGCAAATTACGTACAGCATCCACCGCTACAGAGCTTAGGTACCCCGATGTACTTGCTGTGTTCTCTAAGTGACAAGCGTGTGAATTCACCTGCAGAAAAACACAGTGCCACTCCTGGACCATCGCGCAGCGTTCTCTGTGTGAATTACATAATAAAATAAGTGGATCACAGATGCTACTAGCGAATAACGCTATTTTCCTACTGAACGAAGTCTGTTTGACGCTGCACCAAGTGATTATTTAATCATATGTACTGTGATTTCAAATGTTCTTTGCGCACTTCAGATTGTAAGAGAGTGTACTCTAACAAATAAACTTTCCTTTCAGAAAGCGCACTTCTTTTTGTTTCTCTGATATTTTTTATGCGATTTGTATTTATGTTACATTGTGAATCATGTCTGAACCACTGTTGCCGAATGCCTGAACCATTGGCCGTAAGCAAGTAACACACTCAGTTTCACCTAGCTGTTCTGCCAGCAACCACTGTTCATCTCCGAAGACACACCTGTCTAGAAGATGTAGGAACTGCACGTATGGGAGCATCCACCACCAGGTTTCGGTTTGTTACCTGTGTGACTTATGCGAATGCCAAGATGTCACCACTCCGACCACAAGTACAAAGCATTCACACCGTCTGCGACATTGAGGGGAAAAATTTGTAACTATCGTAACACCCACGCTTAGTTACAATGTAATGTAAAAGTAAAAAAACAATATTTATCTGTGATTCCTGGGATATTGTAACTGACCTTACATAATTCCTACTAAAAAGGCTATTTCAAATCGCAAAATTATTGCTTAGTATTAAAACTACAAAAATTATATTGTATCTATATGTAATATTATACGTACATTTTACGCAGCACCTATGCCTTTCATACATGTTTACCAATTCAGATAGGTACACAAAGTAATTACACCACTTGCTACAAACATGTACGACGTCTTCGTTTTGCCTGCAGGACAATTTTGTGTAAATCAAAAATATTATGTTATTATATACTGAGCTTATGTGATTATCTTCCTGCTTAGATGCTCAGATAGGCACACTATAGAGCACACATTGTTAATTGAGATCTGTAATGACTTCCTTTTCGTAGGGTTTACTCACTAACTGGTGGTGGATATTAATGTCAGTTACTAACTTTTGGTGCTGACTTTAAAGTTCTATATACATAACATGGAATGTAGTCGAATTAAGTCGGGTGATGCCGAGGGAATTAGATTAGGAAATGAGACACTTAAAGTAGTAAAGGAGTTTTGCTATTTGGGGAGCAAAATAACTGATGATGGTCGATGTAGAGAGGATATAAAATGTAGACTGGCAATGGCAAGGAAAGCGTTTATGAAGAAGAGAAATTTGTTAACACCGAGTATAGATTTAAGTGTCAGGAAGTAGTTTCTGAAAGTACACTCCTGGAAATTGAAATAAGAACACCGTGAATTCATTGTCCCAGGAAGGGGAAACTTTATTGACACATTCCTGGGGTCAGATACATCACATGATCACACTGACAGAACCACAGGCACATAGACACAGGCAACAGAGCATGCACAATGTCGGCACTAGTACAGTGTATATCCACCTTTCGCAGCAATGCAGGCTGCTATTCTCCCATGGAGACGATCGTAGAGATGCTGGATGTAGTCCTGTGGAACGGCTTGCCATGCCATTTCCACCTGGCGCCTCAGTTGGACCAGCGTTCGTGCTGGACGTGCAGACCGCGTGAGACGACGCTTCATCCAGTCCCAAACATGCTCAATGGGGGACAGATCCGGAGATCTTGCTGGCCAGGGTAGTTGACTTACACCTTCTAGAGCACGTTGGGTGGCACGGGAGACATGCGGACGTGCATTGTCCTGTTGGAACAGCAAGTTCCCTTGCCGGTCTAGGAATGGTAGAACGATGGGTTCGATGACGGTTTGGATGTACCGTGCACTATTCAGTGTCCCCTCGACGATCACCAGTGGTGTACGGCCAGTGTAGGAGATCGCTCCCCACACCATGATGCCGGGTGTTGGCCCTGTGTGCCTCGGTCGTATGCAGTCCTGATTGTGGCGCTCACCTGCACGGCGCCAAACACGCATACGACCATCATTGGCACCAAGGCAGAAGCGACTCTCATCGCTGAAGACGACACGTCTCCATTCGTCCCTCCATTCACGCCTGTCGCGACACCACTGGAGGCGGGCTGCACGATGTTGGGGCGTGAGCGGAAGACGGCCTAACGGTGTGCGGGACCGTAGCCCAGCTTCATGGAGACGGTTGCGAATGGTCCTCGCCGATACCCCAGGAGCAACAGTGTCCCTAATTTGCTGGGAAGTGGCGGTGCGGTCCCCTACGGCACTGCGTAGGATCCTACGGTCTTGGCGTGCATCCGTGCGTCGCTGCGGTCCGGTCCCAGGTCGACGGGCACGTGCACCTTCCGCCGACCACTGGCGACAACATCGATGTACTGTGGAGACCTCACGCCCCACGTGTTGAGCAATTCGGCGGTACGTCCACCCGGCCTCCCGCATGCCCACTATACGCCCTCGCTCAAAGTCCGTCAACTGCACATACGGTTCACGTCCACGCTGTCGCGGCATGCTACCACTGTTAAAGACTGCGATGGAGCTCCGTATGCCACGGCAAACTGGCTGACACTGACGGCGGCGGTACACAAATGCTGCGCAGCTAGCGCCATTCGACGGCCAACACCGCGGTTCCTGGTGTGTCCGCTGTGCCGTGCGCGTGATCATTGCTTGTACAGCCCTCTCGCAGTGTCCGGAGCAAGTATGGTGGGTCTGACACACCGGTGTCAATGTGTTCTTTTTTCCATTTCCAGGAGTGTATTTGTATGGAGTGTAGCCATGTATGGAAGTGAAACATGGACGGTAAATAGTTTGGACCAGAAGAGAATAGAAGCGTTCGAAATGTGGTGCTACAGAAGAATGCTGAAGATTAGATGGGTAGATCACATAACTAATGAGGAAGTATTGAATAGGATTGGGGAGAAGAGAAGTTTGTGGCACAACTTGACCAGAAGAAGGGATCGGTTGGTAGGACATGTTCTGAGGCATCAAGGGATCATCAATTTAGTATTGGAGGGTAGCGTGGAGGGCAAAAATCGTAGAGGGAGACCAAGAGATGAGTACACTAAGCAGATTCAGAAGGATGTAGGTTGCAGTAGGTACTGGGAGATGAAGAAGCTTGCACAGGATAGAGTAGCATGGAGAGCTACATCAAACCAGTCTCAGGACTGAAGACCTCAACAACAACAACAACAACATTCATAACATGTGAATCATATAGAACATAAGGTCATTGCAGCTTCAAACCAGACTCGTGTGCAAAGATGAGAAACAGTTAGCACGTTTGGTATTTATATCTCAGCAAACGGGACGGAATCCGCCATTGCCGTACATTAATGTTAGACAAAGAATTTATTTGATCTTCACTACTATACAATAGGCCAGGTATTGATATACTAATATATTATCGCTTGTAGTAATGAAAATGTAATGTGAAATATAAGGTAAGGAATCACATCTATCATGTGTCCATATTTAAACATCCTAAGAACGCACTACATTTTATATGCTTTGAGTCCGTTTAAGAAATGATTTATAAATTTTTTAGTTGCCCGCGTTTGCTCTTGAAGATGTAGACTTCAACGAAGGTATACTATTGTGTAAAAAAAAATACTTACCTCTAAGGGCACATGGTTAACTTCTTTCATCACGAGAGAGCCAGGCTTTCGTGACGTAAGTACAAACTCTTAGCTGGTTGAGTCAAATTAACATTTACAGTGACGAATAGTTATTATTAAAGAAAAATCTCTCAGTTTTTATATAAATAACGAGAATTGTATGAACTTAATTTTTAGTAGCCAGTGCTATATTATGCCAACTAGGACACCACGCATATGCCGCAGGGCTCTTAAATAGGGGAGCTCAATGTGTTGCTCGTCATTAGTCACCTGAAGATGGCCAGAAGACTGTGCCGAAATATCGGACCAGCAAGTTATAGACATCCGGCAGTACTCCCCAAATTTTATAGGCCAATCTGCAAGCCCAAAAATTTTTAAATTTCACTTGTTTCACTTACTTTTTACGTACTATGCAGGTGGTCTCATCAATGGTAGCTTCTCGACACTGGTATGGTATCCTGTGGACTTTTTCGCACAGCCCGATAATCCTTTATGGAGCAGGGCACAGGTCTTTGTGGATAAGCAGAAGATTACTTTAAGATAATATATCTTTCGAACGTTAGTACTCCCGGCACATGTGTGTCAAAGGTGCTGGAGCATCTACAGTCTGTGTTCACAGATAATGGCTATTTTCCACTTCAGATTCTCCCCCACACAGCGTGGTGTGACTTGCGGAGTTCATATACAGATATAGATGTCAACAACAGTGAAAGGTACAGTGTGAAAATCGTAGTAGTTCCAAGAGGAGAGGCACCAGCCGTAGAAGAGATGCATTGAGTACACAGGGACGGCCTTCTGAGCCGGCAACGTCGGACAGCCCTTGTGACTCGAGCCGACAGCGGTCCAGTTCTCCACCTCATGAGAGCGGACAGTGTTGTCGAACATGTCCGCTTATCTCACCCGTCTATAGGAGCGTCACGTAATCTCCGTTGTTCAGTGTGTGCCATCCATTTCGACGTAGCAGAACTCATCCTCGTCTGACGCTGTCCCGGTCAGCATCGCGCAGGGCTCTTCAGTGTTGCTCTTTCGGCAGCAAGCCACTCGCCGAGAGTTAACTGCAAACAACCGGGAACAAAAGCGTCTGCAGTTTGCGGAAGGTATTAGCGGTCAGATAACTAATGGCGCGGCACTTGCCGCCGAGTGCTTTCGCACGCGCGCTCCAGACTGTTATTAAAGTAAACGCCGCCAGCTCGCAGCCGAGCAATGGGCGACAAACAGACGGGGCCGAGCAGACCACTCCATTTAGCCCGCATTGTCCGTCCCGCAGGGCGGTAAAATTGGTCGCTCCTGTTCCGTCCACGCACTTAATGAACCTTTATTGTTGGCAGGTATTTCGCGATAATTAAGGACATTATACACGAGCTGAATCGGGAGGTCCACGCAGTGTGGTATGCTCGGAGTGGCTCTTTCCGGGTGGGCTGCCCGGCGGCCGGTAACCGCATCCTCCTCCGGTCGGCGGCGACCGGGCGGAAATTAGCGAGCTGTCGCTCAGCCACTTGGGGGAACTGTGTCTGATTAAATTACTGCAGCTAGCCGTGCCGGCTGGCGGGCGGGGGACTGGGACGCCGTCACTGCCTCCCCCTTCCTACCTGCCGGCGTGTGGCTGCCAATAGCTTCAAACTCCCTTGCTAGAAGGGACTCCTACTCAGAACATCGTTTACTCCTGTCTGAGTTAAGATGGTAGGTCTAGTGGCGTTGTAAATGTTCAGCTGGAGCGTGCATCTAGCAGTGCTTCTCTGTACCTTTGCTTTCTCATCACCATTACCTCCTGTCCTACAAGGCTTTACTTTTTATGTCTCTTTATACAGATTAGTCCACCCTTTGGATTTGTTTCACCCTAGTCTGTCAGCCCCAATATTACTTATCTGTTGTTGCCATTTTCCCAAGTGACAAGAAAAATTGTGCCAGCTACTCTCGTATACAGGGTGTTACAAAAAGGTACGGCCAAACTTTCAGGAAACACTCCTCACACACAAATAAAGAAAAGATGTTTTGTGGACATGTGTCCGGAAACGCTTAATTTCCATGTTAGAGCTCATTTTAGTTTCGTCAGTATGTACTGTACTTCCTCGATTCACCGCCAGTTGGCCCAATTGAAGGAAGGTAATGTTGACTTCGGTGCTTGTGTTGACATGCGACTCATTGCTCTACAGTACCAGCATCAAGCTCATCAGTACGTAGCATCAACAGGTTAGTGTTCATCACGAACATGGTTTTGCAGTCAGTGCCATGTTTACAAATGCGGAGTTGGCAGATGCCCATTTGATGTATGGATTAGCACGGGGCAATAGCCGTGGCGCGTTACGTTTGTATCGAGACAGATTTCCAGAACGAAGGTGTCCCGACAGGAAGACGTTCGAAGCAATTGATCGGCGTCTTAGGGAGCACGGAACATTCCAGCCTATGACTCGCGACTGGGGAAGACCTAGAACGACGAGGACACCTGCAATGGACGAGGCAATTCTTCGTGCAGTTAACGATAACCCTAATGTCAGCGTCAGAGAAGTTGCTGCTGTACAAGGTAACGTTGACCACGTAACTGTATGGAGAGTGCTACGGGAGAACCAGTTGTTTCCGTACCATGTACAGCGTGTGCAGGCACTATCAGCAGCTGATTGGCCTCCACGGGTACACTTCCGCGAATGGTTCATCCAACAATGTGTCAATCCTCATTTCAGTGCAAATGTTCTCTTTACGGATGAGGCTTCATTCCAACGTGATCAAATTGTAAATTTTCACAATCAACATGTGTGGGCTGACGAGAATCCGCACGCAATTGTGCAATCACGTCATCAACACAGATTTTCAGAGAACGTTTGGGCAGTCATTGTTGGTCATGTCTTGATTGGGCCCCACGTTCTTCCACTTACGCTCAATGGAGCACGTTATCATGATTTCATACGGGATACTCTACCTGTGCTGCTAGAACATGTGCCTTTATAAGTACGACACAACATGTGGTTCATGCACGATGGAGCTCCTGCACATTTCAGTCGAAGTGTTCGTACGCTTCTCAGCAACAGATTCGGTGACCGATGGATTGGTGGAGGCGGACCAATTCCATGGCCTCCACGCTCTCCTGACCTCAACCCTCTTGACTTTCATTTATGGGGGCATTTGAAAGCTCTTGTCTACGCAACCCCGGTACCAAATGTAGAGACTCTTCGTGCTCGTATTGTGGACGGCTGTGATACAATACGCCATTCTCCAGGGCTGCATCAGCGCATCAGCGATTCCATGCGACGGAGGGTGGATGCATGTATTCTCGCTAACGGAGGACATTTTGAACATTTCCTGTAACAAAGTGTTTGAAGTCACGCTGGTACGTTCTGTTGCTGTGTGTTTCCATTCCATGATTAATATGATTTGAAGAGAAGTAATAAAATGAGCTCTAACATGGAAAGTAAGCATTTCCGGACCCATGTCCACATAACAACTTTCTTTCTTTGTGTGTGAGGAATGTTTCCTGAAAGTTTGGCCGTCCCTTTTTGTAACACCCTGTATAAGAAGACCAATAGAACTGAGGCGTGTCCAACGATTGAAGAAGATAATTTGCACGCATCCGTCCGCAGTTCGTGGTCGTGCGGTAGCGTTCTCGCTTCCCACGCCCGGGTTCCCGGGTTCGATTCCCGGCGGGGTCTCTGCCTCGTGATGACTGGGTGTTGTGTGCTGTCCTTAGGTTAGTTAGGTTTAAGTAGTTCTAAGTTCTAGGGGACTGATGACCATGGCTGTTAAGTCCCATAGTGCTCAGAGCCATTAGAACCATTTTTTTGCACGCATCCTCTCGTGCGGTGCAACTCTGACATTTTGTTCATATTTAACCACAATCGTCATCACAGTTTCCTTCCAGCGAGCCGGATAAATATTGACATTTTTATCGGTTGTAAACCGTAATTAAGTATTTTATGAATATAATTAGTGTAAAAGATATAGTTAATGTTCTTGAAACAACTGATATGCAGCGATGATTAAAGAGTAGCATCTTTATTTAATGTCTATGAAAATAAAAAAGGATCAAAAGAGACGCGATTGTACGGCCGAGGAGGAAGAACGTATTTTGTGGTACAGACACATTGTTTTGTTTCGCTATACGGAAGGCAGCCATTGAGCGGCTACACATATTTTATGTAAGTTATTCGTATTTATTGCTAAAATAAACTTGTTATTATTATTACAAAATGAACGTCGTTGTAATAGTTGTCACCTCAAATGTTCGCAGTGGCTAATTATTTTTAATAAGCATTTTTTCAGTAATTTGCGCTGCGAGAAGCTCATCTTCCGATGCAACCTCTGGACGGCCATTACGCGCCGAAGTATTAATTTATTTTTCAGTGTTAACAGTAATTGTAAATGCGAGAGATTTCGTTATAAGAACCTTTTTAAATTGCAACAGATAATTAATTTACGTTAAAGTTCTTGTTTTTAAACTACACAGATTCCATGAGTTCGGTAAGTTTTATCTTGGCCACTCCACGGCAACAATCGAAATTCTCTGAAGCCTTGCTTTGCAACCAATAAATAGAAATTAACAAAATTACGTTCAATTCAGCTAACGGCAACTATATTTTAGTCATCACGTTCAAAATCTAAAGTTGGTACATGAATAACTGATGCCTTTCATGAACCCGTTTCATATTTACTTATGCACTTAAGTAAAAGTGATAAGAAAAGACAATATCCCTGAGAGAAAGAAGCACGCTGATAAATTAAAAATAAAAATATATAAAATATATATGTAATTTTTTTATTTATGACGTAACGAATGACACCGGACGTCACAAACTGAAGCGTGTCGAATGATTGAAGAAGATAATTTGCACGCATCTTCTCGTGCGGCGTAACTCTGACATTTTTTTCATATTTAACCACAATCGTCAACACAATTTCCTTCCAGCGAGCCGGACAGGAGCTTTATGAACGACATGCCTCCATCGATTTCTGTCCTGTTACAGCTTTTCCCTCTCCAGGGTGAGGGGGGTGCATCCCACCTTACTCTTAAGACCTCCGTTAACCTGGTCTCCCCATCTCTTCCAAGGGCGCCCAGTCAGCCTTTATCCTGGTACCTCCATTTCCAAATACTGAGATGGAGTTTGAGTCGGGTGCATTCGCTTCAAATGACCTAACCACTTCAGTTTCGCAGCACTCATTCGTTCCTCCTTGATGGAGGTCACCTGCAAGTTTATCCGTACGTACTCGTTCCTGACTCTGTGTGTTTTCAATGCTTGGAGAGCTGACTTAAGGAGCTTCATTTCATATGCCTGTATTTCACTCTCTCCTCTCTTATTTATGACACAGTTCTCCAGACTATACGTCATGATTGGCCGGAGACAGGCTTTGTACATGATCTGTTTCCCTTTTATAGGGACTCCCTTGTTCCCGATTACAAGAAGCTGGTTTTGCTACGCTGATTAAAACTTCTACTTTGGCATTTCCGCCACTTGGTATGACACTATCCAAATAATTCGAACTTTTTACACATTCGTCCTATTCTCCTTCCAGTGTGACTTTACAAGGTGTGGGTGTCCAACTCATCTTCATTGCTTATTGTCTTGATCTTACTCTGAGTCAAGTCGAATTCTTTAAATTTTCTATTCCAGTAAACCTATCTGCTCTGAAGCTCCAATTGATGTCATCAGTAAAAGCAAAAGCATTAGGATCTTCATTATCTACTGCCTGGATTTCTTTTATGATTGTGTCCATAGGCATAGGGAAAAGTAAAGGTGAAAACAAAATTCCTTGCTAAACACTTCTTTTTGTCTTAAACCATTTTAATCTTCCACCTCCTACTTGTACACTGCTTTCACAACCCTCATACAGTACCCGAAATTTTTTGATTAATGAATCAGGAACTACTTCAAGTTTTCTCAAACTTTGCCATATTTTATCCCTTGGTACACCGTCGTATGCTTTTTCCTAATCCTGGAACACTGCCATCAGATCCTTTCCTTTTCCAAAATACGTCTCCGTTAAGTGAAAGAGGAAAAAATTGACGCGAATTTTCCCCAGTTACTTCTGAATCCACAGTTGTTACTCATATTGATGATCTAGGATTTCCCTCAGTGTATTTTCAATAATCTCTCCCATTATTTTATGGCAACGTGACAGTAGTGTCATGCCTCGGAAAGTGGTGCACTTCTTGCAATGGTATTACAATTCACTTTCGCTAGTCATCTTGTTCTCTTTCCATATCAACCCCAGCATGAGATGTAACTATTGCATTCCCAGGGTTCCAGCTGCTTTAATCACATCCGATGTCACTCATCTTCTCCTGACGCCTTCCCGACTTTCATCTGTTTCACGACATTTTCAGTTTATGTCCAACAAACTGTATGCTGTTTTCGCTTAACTTCAATGAATTCGGTGCCACTTTCTTGTTCATTTTCTCCATTCAGTAAGAAATCAAAATAAATCATCTCCTCACTGGTACCTTTCATGTCCCTAACGTTACACCCACTTCTGTTTCAATCGCTTTTATATCTTCTCTATGAGATATTTTACTTTCCAGAAACCCACATAATGGCTCTGGTTCCACTTACTGCCTTCCTCTAGTTTCTTGGTGAATATTTTCGAGCTCTTCTCGTTTTCTTCTTTCACTACACTCTTTGATTGAAATTTCTTTTGGCGGTATTTATGCTCCAGAGTTGTCACCTAGTGCTGATCTTTCGGCACCAACCCTTGGTTCTTATCCCTATTTATAGTCTTCAAGTTTATCTTTGCTACACTGCGCTCTTCACTTGCATCTTTTACTCTTACCTGTGTAGCCGCAATACAAGACAATTCTGATTACCGCATTACAAAAACACTGCAACACGTTTCGTCAAAGGTTCATTAGGGAGCGGAGAAGTAACGGAGATGCTCATCCGAATACAGTGGCATACGCTATAAAAGAGGCGTCGTGGGTCTCCATGTGGTTTACTGTTAAAATGCCAAGAGCACACATATCTAGAGGAGTCAACCAATATATTACTTCCTATTGCGTATTTGCCTGCCGGTGTGGCCGTGCGGTTCTAGGCGCTTCAGTCTGGAACCGCGTGACCGCTACGGTCGCAGGATCGAATCCTGCCTCGGGCATGGATGTGTGTGATGTCCTTAGGTTACTTAGGTTTAAGTAGTTCTAAGTTCTAGGGGACGATGAGCATAGATGTTAAGTCCCATACCGCTCAGAGCCATTTGGACCATTTTTTAAACCTATTGCGTATTTCTCTCTAAAGCACCATGAAGGTAAAATTAGAAAGATTGAAACTAACACTGAAGCTTACAAACAATTGGTGTTCCCGTGCACACCATTCGTGGTTGAAACGTGAAAGTGGATAGGACAAATCACAATGCTGCACAAAATACCCTCCACCACGCACCGTAAATTGGCTTGTGCAGTGCAGATGTAAATGAGGTTACATCTGTTTTTCTCTTTCTTGGAAGTCACTAATGTAGAAACGGTCATACTTTCGTGGCACCATTCGTATTTGCACCAGCATTTCATACGGCTTCTATTATTATTATTATTGTTATTATTATTACTGTTATCTGGCTGGTTTATTAATGTTATTGCTTTTTGCCTCCAAGAAGTATTAATCATTACGTTAAAAGTAAAAATGCTGTATTTCTCACCCTCCTTGCTATTATTATCATCCGTAGTATTGTTTATAAAACTATAGTCATTGTCATTGTTTAATTTGACCTGTATCCTTAGATGGTCTGCTACAGAATCGTTCAGAGTATTATAAGCTTCGAAATGAGTTTCAGAGAGAGAAAAAAAAATTGTCCATCAAACAGCATGGATATAAAAAGCATTGCTTGTTTGAAACACAGTTCTCTATGCTGACGCACAATATCGGACGAACCATGTATGTAGGGCATCAGGGAGATTCTGTATTTCTGGAAAACGTTCGGCATCCTACCACACTGTTGACACTTTACAAACGTCTGGAGTTACAGAATATTTTCTTAAATATGCAATCGGTTCGAACACTTTTCGAATAGCAGAACCCAGTGTGTTTTCTGGACGTCTAATGTTCATCAGAGACCAAGGTAATGTCAGCAGTTCTTCACGGAAGTGTGGTAGGACTGCTACTGTTCTGAATGTTCATTAACAATCTATTAGATAGGATGGACAGCAGTCTGAAGCAGAAATATGTCGTCATTGATTGACTGTAGAGGGTCTCAGGATGATTTGTAGGGAACTTCGATAAATCGCTAATGCGGACCTGAAGAATGGGATATAGAAGTAAAGGCATGCCGGTTGAGTATTTCATCGATTAAACGCCTAGTCCTAGCGTTGCGAAACGGCATGAAATGCAACGATCACATAGTGGTCGACTGTGGTTTGTTAGGTGAGGAATGAATAAGTGTAACTGTAAGTGGGCTGCTTCTGTGTTGGCAGTGCTGTGTAGCGCTTTGCATTGGATCTCTGACTGCGCTTTCTTTGTAAGAGACTCTGTGGCTGGTTGGAGTCACTGTTGGAAGTTAATCGCCAGTAGTGTTAGGCAGTTGGAAGTTAGTCGCCAACAGTGAAGGAAGTACTGTTGGGCAGTTGGAGGTGAACAGCCAGCAGTGATGGATGTCAGAAGTGAGAAGTTAGCATTGATGGAGGGTAGAGGTTTGAAGTGTTCGACTTGGAGACTGAATATTATTCATGATTATATACCTTTGTACTAGAATTTATATTCGTGTTTGAACTGGATGTCACATTATTAAGGTAAAAAAATACATTATTTGGTTTGCAACAAAATCTTTCCTTTGTTAACCACATGCCTTTTAGTAGTTAGTGGCTCTAGTAGTTAGAATATTTTATTTAGATGGCAATATTGACGCTCGCTGTATTGCAGTAGTTGGCGTAATGAAGGTTTTTGTGAGCTAAGTGCTTAATGAAATGTATAGGTTATTGTTAAGATTTCTGTTTAGTCAGGGCCATTGTTTTGAATTAATTATTTGAAGTCAGGTTGTAATTTTTTCGAGCAGTCAGATTGCGTTGCGCTAGAATATTGTGGGTCAGTTTTGACGTGATCAGAAATATTAAAGAGAAAGTAGGCTCAGTATGTTCAGTTTTTCTCAGCTGTTTCAGAATCAAATAACGTAGATGTTTCATCTTCTCAGTCATTCAGCAATTTAAGTACAGAATCACACATTTGAATAAAGAAGTTTCATAACACATCAAGTGAGGTGCATACAGAAATCTGTGTGACCCATTCTTGAGTACTGCTCGAGTATTTGTGGTGTACGTTAGGTTGGATTAATAGAAGTAATTCAAAGGAGTTTTCCCATATTTGCTACTGCTCCATCCTGTCAGCACGATACTTTTACGAACATGTTCCATGAGCTCACGTGGGAGTCGTTGGACAGAAGAACAGCATCTTTTCACGAAACACCATAGAGCAAGTTTAGATAACAAGCGTGTTGGAAAGACTGCAGAATAATTCCACTGGCTCCAACTTTCGTCTCGTGTGGAAACATTAAAGCTGATACAGAGAAGCACTCGCCCTCGCCAAATTTGTGAGTGAAACAAGAAAGCAGATGATTGGCAAAGACATAAAGTGCTCTCCGTCATGCTCTGTATAGAGACTTGTGGAGTGCGTGTATACGTGTAGTTGTAGCTGTTGAGGCATTTAAACGTGGTCAGGTGATAATTTATGATTTTTCGTATTTATTAGTAGCAGCTTGAGGACAATATTACGGAAATGGAAGAGGATGTAGATGAAGATGAAATGAGGGATATGATACTTCGTGAAGAGTTTGACAGAGTCGAAACAAGGCCCCGGAAGCAAATAACATTTCATTAGAACTACTGACAGTCTTGGAAGAGCCAGCCTTGACAAACTCTACCATCTGGTGAGCAAGATGTATGAGGCAGGCGAAATACGTTCAGACTTCAAGAAGAATATAATAATTCCAATATCAAAGGAAGCAGGTGTTAACAGATGTGAAAATTACCAAAGTATCAGTTTAATAAGGTGCGACTGCAAAATACTAACGCGAATTCTTTACAGACGAATGGAAAAAATGGTAGAAGCCGATCTTGGAGAAGATCAGTTTGGATTCCATAGAAATGTTGGAACACGTGAGGCAATACTGACCCTACGACTTATCTTAGAATAAGGAAAGGCAAACCTACGTTTCTAGTATTTGTAGACTTAGAGAAAGCTTTTGACAGTGTTGACTGGAATATACTTTTTCAAATTCTGAAGGTGGCAGGGATCAAATACAGGGGGCGAAAGGCTATTTACAATTTGTACAGAGACCAGATGGGAGTTATAGGAGTCGAGGGGCATGAAAGGGAAGCAGTGGTTAGGAAGCGAGTGAGACAGGTTTGCAGCCTATCCCCGATGTAATTCAATCGGTAAAGCAGTAAAGGAAACAAAAGGAAAATTCGGAATAGGAATTAAAATCCACTGAGAAGAAATAAAAATATTGTAATTCTGTCAGAGAGAGCAAAGGACCTGGAAGAGCAGTTGAACGGAATGGACAGTGTCTTGAAAGGAGGATATAAGATGAACATCAACAAAAGAAAAACGAGTATAATGGAATGCAGTCGAATAAAGTCGGGTGATGCTGGGGGAATTAGATTAGGAAATGAGACACTTAAAGTAGTAAATGAGTTTTGCTATTTGGGGAGCACAGTAACTGATGATGGTGGAAGTAGAGACGATATAAAATGTAGACTGACAATGGCAAGAAAAGCGTTTCTGAAGAAGAGAAATTTGTTAACAGCGAGTATAGATTTAAGTGTCAGGAATTCGTTTCTGAAAGTATTTGTATGGAGTGTAGCAATGTATGGAAATGAAACATGGACGATAAATAATTTGGACAAGAAGAGAATAGAAGTTTTCGAAACGTGGTGCGACAGCAGAATGCTGAAGATTAGATGGGTAGATCACATGACTAATGAGAAAGCATTGAATAGAATTAGGGAGAAGAGAAATTTGCGACACAACCTGACTAGTAGAAGAGATCGGTTGGTAGGACATGTTCTGAGACATCACGAGATCACCAATACTCTAAGCAGATTCAGAAGAATGTAGGTTGCAGTAGGTACTGGGAGAGGAAGAAGCTTGCACAGGATAGAATAGCATGGGGAGCTGCTTCAAACCAGTCTCTGGAGTGAAGATCACAACAACAACAACAACAACAACAACAACATCATCATAGCAGCAGCCGCTATCGATAGATTAGAATATTGTCAGTTACCGATCGACTAGCTCACACGATATCCAAACCATGAGAATTAGGGGAAACTAAATAGGTCTTCCATGCATTCAAACAACGAGCCTTCTGCTATTCTTATTACATGTGAAAAATCCAACATTTTATTCCAGTCAGGAGGTAGATGTATTTAATTTTACATGTGATACAAGCGATTTTGACAGGCGTATTACAGAAATATTCAGAGACTATTATTCTTTAAGAATGTATAAACTGAATGTACACAAATAGACTTCCTTTCAACTTTTCAGCAAAAATATGTAAAGCAATCAGATGTAAATTGTCGAAAATGTAAGTTTCAATTAATGAACACTGCTTGACAAAAAAGTGAACCACCCACAACACGTCTTCGGATATAAATGCAACGTCATGCAATTACACACTATCGGTGCTACTGTAAATGAGCGTAGTTACAGTTTCCTCTGACATGTAGAGTGGCCACCAGAGCGCAGTAGTGTTGTGCGTGTTTAGTGTTGTTAACAGGCCTCGTAGGGTATGTATGAGGGCGTGAACAGCGTGAGATGTGAGTGATCACGGTTGAGGACTCGGAGATGCCGCGTATTCGTGAGAGACAGCGTCAGCAGCACCTGGAAATATTGAAGAGGCCGCGTTCTGGGTCTACATTCGGTCGACTGTAACATTCAGATGTGACAGTAGCCCGGTGTTCGACTCCACGGGAACGTGAGAACAGGTATACTCGACGTCAAGGTTTCGGTGACCACTTCTCACCACCCTGAGGGAGACTCACCGCATTCAGACAAAGCACACTATAATCCCTTCGCATCTATGTCTTCTATCCGAGAACAAGTAATGCACTCCCTGCAACAATCGCATTATTGGCTGAACTTTAGCAGCTGGGCTAGGGAATTATTCTCCGATGCGTCGGCTGTTCTCAACACCGCAACACAAACTATTGCGTCTGCAATGGTGCCGTGACCGGACAGCGTGGACTGCTAGTGAATGGCGTCGCAGTGTGCTCATTGTTGAATCACTGTTCTGTCCTAAGCTGGATGACCATTGTCGGCGAGTATGACGACGTCGTGAGAGGTTCTATCCTTCCAGTGTTTTGGAGAGGCACAGCAGTATTATTCCTGCACTCATGGTATGGGGAGTCAATACGTATTACTTACAGGTCACGGATGGTAGTGACTGTGGGAGTTCTGATGTTACAAAGAAACACTACGTGATCAAAAGTATCCGGAAAACCCCCAAAAAATACGTTTTTCATATTAGGTGCATTATGCTGCCACCTACTGCCAGGTACTCCATATTAGCGACCTCGGTAGTCATTAGACATCGTGAAAGAGCCGAATGGGGACTCTGAGGATCTCACAGACTTCGAACGGAACGTGGTCGGGTGATTGGGTGTCACTTGTGTCATACGTCTGTACGCGAGATTTCCACACTCCTAAATATCCCTAGGTCCATTGTTTCCGATGTGGTAGTGAAGTGGAAGCGTGAAGGGACACGTACAGCACAAAAGTGTACAGGCCGACCTCTTCTGTTGACGGACAGAGACCGCCGAAGTTGAAGAGGGTCGTAATGTGTAATAGGCAGACATCTATCCAGACCATCACACAGGAATTTCGAACTGCATCAGGATCCACAGTTAGGCAGGAGGTGAGAAGACTTGGATTTCATGATCGAGCAGCTGCTTCTGAGCCACACATCAGCGCGGTAAATGCCAAACGACGCCTCGCTTGGTGTAAGGAGCGTAAACATAGGACGATTGAACAATAAAAAAACATTGTGCGGAGTGACAAATCACGGTACACAATGTGGCGATCCGCTGGCAGGGTGTGGGTATGGCTAATGCCCGGTGAACGACATCTGCCAGCGTGTGTAGCGCCTACAGCAAAATTCGGAGGCGGAGGTGCTATGGTGTGGTCGTGTTTACCATGGAGGGGGCTTGCATCCCTTGATGCTTTGCGTGGCACTATCATAGCACAGGCCTACATTGGTGTTTTAAGCACCTTCTTGCTCTCCACTGTTGAAGAGCATTTCGGGGATGGCGATTGCATCTTTCAACACAATCGAGCACCTGTTCATAATGCACGACCTGTGGCGGAGTGGTTACACGACAATAACATCCCTGTAGTGGACTGGCCTGCACAGAGCCCAGATCTGAATCCTACAGAACGACTTTGGGATGTTTTGGAACGACTACTTCGTGCCAGGCCTCACAAACCGACATCGATATCTCTCCTCAGTGCAGCACTCCGTGAAGAATGGAGTGCCATTCCCCAAAAAACCTTCCAGCACCTGATCGAACGTATGCTTGTGAGAGTAGAAGCTGTCATCGAGGCTAAGCATTACCGATGGAGGGCACAGGTATCCGCATACTTTTGATCACATAGTGTAGGTCCACCGATGTTCTGCACCCTCGTTTATTTCTCATTGTGACAGTACCATGGTGCTATTTTCTCACAGGACAATTCTTATTCACATACGGCTTGTGTCTCTGTGAATTCTGCGTGACGTTGGGGTACTCGAGCGGTCGGTGGGACCAGCTCGGATGTCAATTCCGCCCAAGTGCCAATATCAGGATATCTGGAACTATAGTTCAATCCACGAACAACTGCGGTTCACGTACGTCGAGGCACGGTCGAGGTCTTCAGTGTTGACGATTCCAGTTGCGACAGTTGCGGTACGGGAATCCGCGGGCTTTCCACTTGAAAATGGATGTCCTGCAAGTGATGTCTCTCGCTAATGTATGCAGCATTTATCACATATCGCTACAACCAGCGATAACACCTCGCAACATATCGAATCTAAATTCAATAAACAACTCCCTTCGATCACGTTTAATGCTCGAAGTAGCCATGGCATTGAGAGCAGAGCGCTCATACTGAACGCTCATGGGATGTCTCATCATACGAGACGTGAGTGCGCAGGACAAGCCCAAACTCGACAGCCACCGTTGGCAACTCCAGCTATAATTACAAACAACTCCAGCTATAGTTACAACTGTGGGCCAAAATGCCTCAGGTATATTGATAAGTTTTTTGTAACTTTGACTTGAATCTGTGATCACTGAAACAACTTAACTTTTTTTTAGTCTGAAACATTGATCGAAACTTAAAATGTTAATGTTATATAGTAGATTTCCTAAAACTTTATGGAGCTGCAACTATGTAATAAAAAAATTGTTGAATATTGAAGATTTAAAAATCAGAAAAGCAACATGCAGGCTGAGTCACTATTGCCACCAAGAATAACTTCGAAAGTATAAGATGTGAAAAATTTGTGGGACGAATGTTGCATGGCACCACAGGGGCCATAATATGATGTTGGTTTTTTGTTGCTAGGTGGGGTAGCGTCAGAGATATGAAGGTTACCTTTGTTTTTTTAAATGGAATGCTGTAGTTTGGTACTTATTTTCTGTTAGCGGCTATCCAGACGAATCCAATGATGTGGAACAGTAAGATCTTTGAAGGTCAACGAAGGTCAAAAAGGAGGCATGAACGTCCATTTACAGAATGTGTTCGAAGTGATGAGCATTGGCATCAATGCAGTGCTGCAATCTTCTTATCATGGATTGAATGATATTCCTTATCACTTGGGCACTTATCGAAGCAGACGCTCTGAAAATTCGCTCTCGCATATCTTCAGGTGTAGTTAGAACGTCTTTATAAACAATGTCTTTTACGAAGTCCTATAAGAAAAAATCAAGAGGTGTCAAGTTTGGTGAACGACACATCTCCTCCACCTCCAAACCAACGATTTGGGAATCGTGTCTGCAACTCATCTACAGCCATCAGCGAAAAATGTAAAGGGGACCCATCGTGTTGATACCACATTCTGTTCCTAAAGATATTTCTTCCAACAACAGACCTAATATTTATTGCAGGAATGTGGCGTACTTCTTACCATCAAGATTTCTTTCGATGACATAGTGGCCTATAATTCTGTCCTCTAGAATCCCACACCATACATTCATCGATCACAATTTTTGGTGTGCAATTCCCCGCAGCCAACATGTATTTTCAGTTGCCAATAATGCATGTTATGCAAATTAACATTTCCTTGGTTCGTGATTGTAGCCTCGTCTGTAAATAAAATCAAATTAATAAATGTGTCATCCCTCTGAATCGAAGCTGAGCCATCGGCAGTATTCAATCCGTACCAGTTAATTCTTGGTGGAGACTGATATGGTAAGGATCATATTTATGGCGATGCAGAACAGGAACAACACTACACTGGCTCATGACGGTTTCTCTTTCGGTGTGACGTGAACTAACACAAGAATCTCGAACAACAGTGGCAAAAGTAAGGATTTCCGTTTCCTCGTTAGTAACTTTCCTTAGCCGGATATGTTTCTGATGCGTTAAAGATTCAGTTGTTTCTGTTTATCATACACATATTTAAATGTACAACGTGTAGGGTGAGTAGGTTGAGGATATCTTTCAGCTGAATTTCGTGGCATTCTCCGTAAATGAGAAGCATATCGAATATTTTCTTCGAAGGAACACATCATTCACATTCACTTGATTCGACGATACTAGTCTTACCGTTCCTATTAGTGTTGTATTGTAAAACCATCCAATGGTGTTTACATGTCAATGGTACATTAGATGGATACCCCGTTTTCGGTAAATTCTTACTATTTGCACGATATACGAGACAGAATTGACAGAGAATGTGCTGCGATAAGTGCCGAAGTGATAAGGAGTACCACTCAGTCCATGATAAGAAGATTGTAGCACTGGATTGATACCAATGGTCATCACTTGTAACACATTCTGTAAATGTTCATGCCACCTTTTTGACCTTCATTGACCTTCGAAGACCTTACTGTTACACATCATTGAATTCGTGTCGATAGCTGTTATCCGAAAATAAGTACCAAACTATAGCAACCTATTTAAAAAAAAGCAGTGTTTTACATATTTTCATTCACTGCATTCCTGCACCATAATGTTTTATGAGGACTTCTGAATTAGGCTAGAAGAAATCACTGACAAAAAAGAAATTTGCTAAAGCTATGTGTAGCATTCTCGGAAACACCTCTTATATGCTTCTGTAAAGTGAATGATTGTGACAATGTAACGTCATCACTGGGCTACTGAACGGTAGAAAACTGAGTTACATGTATCTTACTTAAACCATTAAGATCTGGTAAGTATTTAACAGAGATACTGAAATTAAACATTTTGTAACATAAATACATAAATACAGAACAGGTCAAGACAGAAAACAGAGATCTACTGTACGTAACAAACTGCGAAAATATGCAGTAAATGAAGAGGACTGTTTAAAATACAGTGAGAAACGTTACCCCACCAACGTGTAGCCATTACAACCTGACAAACTGCTAGCGTGTGAAGCGGAAAACTAAAAGAAATCTCAGTGCTATCAACAGAAATTAAAATTATTACTTGAAATAATGTTCTTCATATGTATCATTCTATGCGGCCTCCTAAGTTTCAAACGCGGTGAGAACATTAACAGCAAAATTATAAAATATTGTAATTTCTTCCAGATACAGACGTTCCAAAAAAACATTTATTCTTTCTAGCTTATTTCTTTAAATTTGCAACTTTTTGACATAACGCGACTACATGTTATAAATATTCTTTGTAGTTTTTTCGTTTGACACTTATTTCGTGATATATATACACTACTGGCCATTAAAATTGCTACACCACGAAGATGAAGTGCTACAGAATTTAAATTTAACCGACAGTAAGAAGATGCTGTGATATGCATTTGATAAGCTTTTCAGAGCATTCACACAAGGTTTCCGCCGGTGGCGACACCTACAAAGTGCTGACATGAGGAAAGTTTCCAACCGATTTCTCATACACAAACAGAAATTGACCGGCGTTGCCTGGTGAAAAGTTGTTGTGATGCCTTGCATAAGTAGGAGAAATGCGTACCATCACGTTTCCGACTTTGATAAAGGTCGGATTGTAGCTTATCGCGATTGCGGTTTATCGTATCGCGACATTGCTGCTCGCGTTGGTCGAGATCCAATGACTGTTAGCAGAATATGGAATCGGTGGCTTCAGGAGTGTAATACGGAACGCCGTAATGGATCCCAACGGCCTCGTATCACTAGCAGTCGAGATGTCAGGCATCTTATACACATGGCTGTAACGGATCGTGCAGCCACGTCTCGATCCCTGAGTCAACAGATGGGGACGTGTGCAAGACAACAACCATCTGCACGAACAGTTCGACGACGTTTGCAGCAGCATGGACCAATAGCTCGGAGAGCATTGCTGCGGTTACCCTTGACGCTGCATCACAGACAGGAGCACCTGCGATGGTGTACTCAACGACGAAGCTGGGTGCACGAATGGCAAAACGTAATTTTTTCGGGCGAATTCATGTTCTGTTTACAGCATCATGATGGTCGCATCCGTGTTTGGCGACATTGTGGTGAACGCACATTGGAAGCGTGTATTCGTCATCGCCATACTGGCATATCACCCGGCGTGATGGTATGGGGTGCCAATGGTTACACGTCTCGCTCACCTCTTGTTCGCATTGACGGCACTTTGAACAGTAGACGTTACATTTCAGATGTGTTACGACCCGTGGCTCTACCCTTCATTTATTTATATAAATGATGTGCTTTCTAGTATTACAGGTGATTCAAAAATATTTCTGTTTGCTGATGACACCAGCTTGACAGTGAAGGATCTTGTGTGTAATATTGAAACAGTATCAAATAATGTAGTTCATGAAATAAGTTCGTGGTTTGTGGAAAATAATTTGATGCTAAATCACAGTAAGACTCAGTTTTTACAATTTCTACCTCACAATTCAACAAGAACCGATATTTTGATCAGACAGAATGGGCATATTATAAGCGAGACGGAACAGTTCAAGTTCCTAGGCATTCGGATAGATAGTAAGCTGTTGTGGAAAGCCCATGTACAGGATCTTGTTCAGAAACTAGATGCTGCTTTATTTACCATTAGAACAGTATCTGAAATAAGTGACACTTCAACACGAAAAGTAATCTACTTCGCATATTTTCATACGCTTATGTCGTATGGTATTATTTTTTGGGGTAATTCTTCTGATTCAAAAAGTATTTTTGGCTCAAAAACGGGCTGTTCGAGCTATATGTGGTGTAAGTTCGAGAACCTCTTGTCGACCCGTATTCGATAGTCTGGGAATTCTGACATTGCCATCACAGTATATATTTTCTTTGATGTCGTTTGTTGTTAGCAACATTAGCCTATTCCCAAGAGTTAGCAGCTTTCACTCAGTTAATACTAGGCAGAAATCAAATATGCACTTCCTTGACTCTTGTGCAGGAAGGAGTGCAGTATTCTGCTGCATTCATTTTCAATAAGCTACCACAAGAACTCAAAAATCTTAGCAGTAGCCCAAACTCTTTTAAGTCTAAACTGAAGTGTTTCCTCATGGCTCACTCCTTCTATTCTGTCGAGGAGCTCCTGGAAGTGCTAAAAAATTAAACAAATTCCAGTTTTACATTGTTGAATTTTTTTATTAAAACTTACGTCTTGTCACCTGAATATGATTTTTCATATTTCATTTTATCTGTTTCTAAAACCGTGTTATAATTTCATGTATTGATTCGTTCCATGACCATGGAGACTTCTCCTTAATTTGGTCCCACGGAACAATAAATAAATAAATAAATAAAATAAATCCCTGCGAAACCCTACATTTCAGCAGGATAATGCTCGACCGCATGTTGCAGGTCCTGTACGGGCCTTTCTGGATACAGAAAATATTCGACTGCTGCCCTGGCCAGTACATTCCCCAGATCTCTCACCAATTGAAAACGTCTGGTCAATGGTGGCCGAGCAACTGGCTCGTCACAATACGCCAGTCACTACTGTTGATGAACTGTGGTATCGTGTTGAAGCTGCATCGGCAGCTGTACCTATATACGCCATCCAAGCTCTGTCTGACTCAATGCCCAGGCGTATGAAGGCCGTCATTACGGCCGGAGTTGGTTGTTCTGGGTACTGATTTCTCAGGATCTATGCACCCAAATTGCGTGAAAATGTGATCACATGTCAGTTCTAATATAATATACACTCCTGGAAATGGAAAAAAGAACACATTGACACCGGTATGTCAGACCCACCATACTTGCTCCGGACACTGCGAGAGGGCTGTACAAGCAATGATCACACGCACGGCACAGCGGACACACCAGGAACCGCGGTGTTGGCCGTCAAATGGCGCTAGCTGCGCAGCATTTGTGCACCGCCGCCGTCAGTGTCAGCCAGTTTGCCGTGGCATACGGAGCTCCATCGCTGTCTTTAACACTGGTAGCATGCCGCGACAGCGTGGACGTGAACCGTATGTGCAGTTGACGGACTTTGAGCGAGGGCGTATAGTGGGCATGCGGGAGGCCGGGTGGACGTACCGCCGAATTGCTCAACACGTGGGGCGTGAGGTCTCCACAGTACATCGATGTTGACGCCAGTGGTCGGCGGAAGGTGCACGTGCCCGTCGACCTGGGACCGGACCGCAGCGACGCACGGATGCACGCCAAGACCGTAGGATCCTACGCAGTGCCGTAGGGGACCGCACCGCCACTTCCCAGCAAATTAGGGACACTGTTGCTCATGGGGTATCGGCGAGGACCATTCGCAACCGTCTCCATGAAGCTGGGCTGCGGTCCCGCACACCGTTAGGCCGTCTTCCGCTCACGCCCCAACATCGTGCAGCCCGCCTCCAGTGGTGTCGCGACAGGCGTGAATGGAGGGACGAATGGAGACGTGTCGTCTTCGGCGATGAGAGTCGCTTCTGCCTTGGTGCCAATGATGGTCATATGCGTGTTTGGCGCCGTGCAGGTGAGCGCCACAATCAGGACTGCATACGACCGAGGCACACAGGGCCTACACCCGGCATCATGGTGTGGGGAGCGATCTCCTACACTGGCCGTACACCACTGGTGATCGTCGAGGGGACACTGAATAGTGCACGGTACATCCAAACCGTCATCGAACCCATCGTTCTACCATTCCTAGACCGGCAAGGGAACTTGCTGTTCCAACAGGACAATGCACGTCCGCATGTATCCCGTGCCACCCAATGTGCTCTAGAAGGTGTAAGTCAACTACCCTGGCCAGCAAGATCGCCGGATCTGTCCCCCATTGAGCATGTTTGAGACTGGGTGAAGCGTCGTCTCATGCGGTCTGCACGTCCAGCACGAACGCTGGTCCAACTGAGGCGCCAGGTGGAAATGGCATGGCAAGCCGTTCCACAGGACTACATCCAGCATCTCTACGATCGTCTCCATGGGAGAATAGCAGCCTGCATTGCTGCGAAAGGTGGATATACACTGTACTAGTGCCGACATTGTGCATGCTCTGTTGCCTGTGTCTATGTGCCTGTGGTTCTGTCAGTGTGATCATGTGATGTATCTGACCCCAGGAATGTGTCAATAAAGTTTCCCCTTCCTGGGACGATGAATTCACGGTGTTCTTATTTCAATTTCCAGGAGTGTATTTGTCCATGGAATACCCGTTTATCATCTGCATTTCTTCTCGGTGTAACAATTTTAGTGGCCACTTGTGTATGTATACATATATACAGGGTGGTCCATTGATCGTGACCGGGCCAAATATCTCACGAAATAAGCGTCAAACGAAAAAACTACAAAGAACGAAACTTGTCTAGCTTGAAGTGGGAAACCAGATAGCGCTATGGTTGGCCCCCTAGATGGCTCTGCCATAGGTCAAACGGATATCAACTGCGTTTCTTAAAATAGGAACACCTATTTTATTGCATATTCGTGTAGTACGTAAAGAAATATGAATGTTTTAGTTGGACCACTTTTTTCACTTTGTGATAGATCGCGCTGTAATAGTCACAAACATATGGATCACAATTTTAGACGAACAGATGGTAGCAGGAAGGTTTTTTAATTTAAAATGCAGAACATAGGTACGTTTGAACATTTTATTTCGGTTGTTCCAATGTGATACATGTACCTTTGTGAACTTACAATTTCTGAGAACGCATGCTGTTCCAGATTGATTACCTGTAAATACCATATTAATGCAATAAATGCTCAAAATGATGTCCGTCAACCTCAATGCATTGGGCAATACGTGTAACGACATTCCTCTCAACAGCGTGTAGTTCGCCTTCCGTAATGTCCGCACATGCATTGACAATGCGCTGACGCATGTTGTCAGGCGTTGTCGATGGATCACGATAGCAAATATCCTTCAACTTTCTCCACAGAAAGAAATCCGGGGACGTCAGATCCGGTAGACGTGCGGGCCACGAGGACCAATCCACCTGTCATGAAAAATGCTATTCAATACCGCTTCAACGGCACGCGAGCTGTGTGCCGGACATCCATCATGTTGGAAGTACATCGCCATTCATCGCCATTCTGTCATGCAGTGAAACATCTTGTAGTAACGTCGGTAGAACATTACGTAGGAAATCAGCATACTTTGCACCATTTAGATTGCCATCGATAAAATAAGGGCCAATTATCCTTCCCATAATGCCGCACCATACATTAACCCGCCAAGGTCGCTGATGTTCCATTTGTCGCAGCCATCGTGGATTTTCCGTTGCCCAATAGAGCATATTATGCCGGTTTTCGTTACCGCTGTTGGTGAATGACGCTTCGTCGCTAAATAGAACGCGTGCAAAAACTCTGTCATCGTCCCGTAATTTCTCATGTGGCTAGTGGCAGAACTGTACACGACGCTCAAAGTCGTCCACATGCAGCTCCTGGTGCATAGAAATGTGGTACGGGTGCAATCGATGTTGATGTAGCATTCTCAACACCGACGTTTTTGAGATTCTCGATTCTCGCGCAATTTGTCTGCTACTGATGGGCGGATTTGCCGCGACAGCAGCTAAAAAATCTACTTGGGCATCATCATTTGTTGCAGGTCGTGGTTGACGTTTCACATGTGGCGGAACACTTCCTGTTTCCTTAAATAACGTAACTATCCGGTGAACGGTCCGGACACTTGGATGATGTCCAGGATACCGAGCAGCATACATAAAACACGCCCGTTGGGAATTTGGTCACAATAGCCATACATCAACACGATGTCGACCTTTTCCGCAATTGGTAAGCGGTCCATTTTAACACGGGTAATATATCACGAAGCAAATACCGTTCGCACTGGCGGAATGTTACGTGATATCACGTACTTATACGTTTCTGACTATACAGCGCCATCTATCACAAAGCGAAAAAAGTGGTGCAACTAAAACACTCATATTTCTTTACGTACTGCACGAATATTTAATAAAAATGGGGGTTCCCAATTTTAAAAAAAGCAGTTGATATCCGTTTGACCTATGGCAGCGACATCTAGCGGACCAACCATAGCGCCATCTGGTTTCCCCCTTCAAGCTAGACGAGTTCGTTTTCTGTAGTTTTTTCGTTTGATGCTTATTTGGTGAGATATTTGGCCCGGTCACGATCAGTGGACAACCCCATATATATATTATATATATGTGCGTGTATCATAATTATGGCCTAAAGCCATGCAGTTGAAAGTACACGATACTAGAAACAAAAAAAAGCTCAGTAAACATAGCGTCAAAAATGCATACCTTAAGAGCTACGATCAACTTTTCGTCTTCGATACTGTGAAACAAATCTCTTCTAGTGCAAGCTCTTTTTCGAAGTGTCAGTATGGACCAAAACAAGAAAAGAAGTCCAGTGTACATGTACTCTAAAATGCATACCTTAAAAGTTATGAGCATTTGTTCATTAGAAGAGTTATGTTTCAAAGTAGCGAAGATGAAAAAGTGCTCATAGCTCTTAACGTATACATTTTAGAGCACATGCTTACCGGATATTTTTTTCTTGTTTTGGTCGATACTGCCAATGTACGCGTTATGCGTTTACGCAAGTAATCATGATACACTATATACAGGGTGAGTCACTTAACGTTACCGCTGGATATATTTCGTAAACCACATCAAATACTGACGAATCGATTCCACAGACCGAACGTGAGGAGAGGGGCTAGTGTAATTGGTTAATACAAACCATAAAAAAATGCACGGAAGTATGTTTTTTAACACAAACCTACGTTTTTCTAAATGGAACCCCGTTAGTTTTGTTAGCACATCTGAACATATAAACAAATACGTAATCAGTGCCGTTTGTTGCATTGTAAAATGTTAATTACATCCGGAGATATTGTAACCTAAAGTTGACGCTTGAGTACCACTCCTCCGCTGTTCGATCGTGTGTATCGGAGAGCACCGAATTACGTAGGGATCCAAAGGGAACGGTGATGAACCTTAGGTACAGAAGAGACTGGAACAGCACATTACGTCCACATGCTAATACCTTTTTATTGGTCTTTTTCACTGACGCACATGTACATTACCATGAGGGGTGAGGTACACGTACACACGTGGTTTCCGTTTTCATTTACGAAGTGGAATAGAGTGTGTCCCACTGGAAACGCGTCGACGTATGTGGTATCAGCAGTATGGTGCGCCTGCACATTCCGCAATTAACACTAGGCTGACCCTTGACGGGATGTTCGATGGGCGTTTCATAGGACGCATAAATTGGCCAGCCCGTTCTCCTCATCTTACACCTCTGGACTTCTTTCTGTGGGGTACGTTAAAGGGAAATGTGTACCGTGATGTGCCTACAACCTCAGAGGATATGAAACAACGTATTGTGGCAGTCTGCGGCGACATTACACCAGATGTACTGCGGCGTGTACGACATTCATTACGCCAGAGATTGCAACTGTGTGCAGCAAATGATGACCACCACATTGAACATCTATTGGCCTGACATGTCGGGACACACTCTATTCCACTCCGTAATTGAAAACGGAAACAACTTGTGTACGTGTACCTCACCCCTCATGGTAATGTACATGTGCGTCAGTGAAAAAGACCAATAAAAAGGTGTTAGCATGTGGACGTAATGTGCTGTTCCAGTCTCTTCTGTACGTAAGGTTCATCACCGTTCCCTTTGGATCCCTACGTAATTCGGTGCTCTCCGATACACACGATCGAACAGCGGAGGAGTGGTACTCAAGCGTCAACTTTAGGTTACAATATCTCCGGATGTAATTAACATTTTACAATGCAACAAACGGCACTGATTACGTATTTGTTTATATGTTCAGATGTGCTAACAAAACTAACGGGGTTCCATTTAGAAAAACGTAGGTTTGTGTTAAAAAACATACTTCCGTGCATTTTTTTATGGTTTGTATTAACCAATTACACTAGTCCCTCTCCTCATGTTCCTGTGGAATTGATTCGTCAGTATTTGATGTGGTTTACGAAATATATCCAGCGGTAATGTCAGGTGACTAACCCTGTATATAAGAGAGAGAGAGAGAGAGAGTGAGTGAGAGAGAGAGAGAGAGAGAGAGAGAGAGAGAGAGAGAGAGAGAGAGAAAGAAAGAGAGAGGGAGGTACATCAAAATACACACATATTCGAATGCAATGGTGTGTCAATATTTCACGTCAACGACTGACTACTTTTCGAGTTCTGCGACCATTAAGAAATACACGCTTCAGCATTTAGCATTTAGCCTCTATGGGGTGAATAGTAGATGAAATTCTTTCTGGAAATAACTCGTTATTAAAGAACTACTAAGTCATTTTCAAAGCTACAACTACAAAAATTGATGTTTGTCTTTTCAATTAGAAATAAAAAAAATGTGTCTAAGCGTTTTTGTAGGTTCAACCCCTAGGAGAGTGAAATAAGGGATGAAATTTTCTGTGAAAATATTTCTACATCTACATCTACATTGATACTCCGCAAGCCACCCAACGGTGTGTGGCGGAGGGCACTTTACGTGCCACTGTCATTACCTCCCTTTCCTGTTCCAGTCGCGTATGGTTCGCGGGAAGAACGACTGTCTGAAAGCCTCCGTGCGCGCTCTAATCTCTCTAATTTTACATTCGTGATCTCCTCGGGAAGTATAAGTAGGGGGAAGCAATATATTCGATACCTCATCCAGAAACGCACCCTCTCGAAACCTGGCGAGCAAGCTACACCGCGATGCAGAGCGCCTCTCTTGCAGAGTCTGCCACTTGAGTTTATTAAACATCTCCGTAACGCTATCACGGTTACCAAATAACCCAGTGACGAAACGCGCCGCTCTTCTTTGTATCTTCTCTATCTCCTCCGTCAACCCGACCTGGTACGGATCCCACACTGATGAGCAATACTCAAGTATAGGTCGAACGAGTGTTTTGTAAGCCACCTCCTTTGTTGATGGACTACATTTTCTAAGCACTCTCCCAATGAATCTCAACCTGGTACCCGCCTTACCAACAATTAGTTTTATATGATCATTCCACTTCAAATCGTTCCGTACGCATACTCCCAGATATTTTACAGAAGTAACTGCTACCAGTGTTTGTTCCGCTATCATATAATCATACAATAAAGGATCCTTCTTTCTATGTATTCGCAATACATTACATTTGTCTATGTTAAGGGTCAGTTGCCACTCCCTGCACCAAGTGCCTATCCGCTGCAGATCTTCCTGTATTTCGCTACAATTTTCTAATGCAGCAACTTCTCTGTATACTACAGCATCATCCGCGAAAAGCCGCATGGAACTTCCGACACTATCTACTAAGTCATTTATATATATTGTGAAAAGCAATGGTCCCATAACACTCCCCTGTGGCACGCCAGAGGTTACTTTAACGTCTGTAGACGTCTCTCCATTGATAACAACATGCTGTGTTCTGTTTGCCAAAAACTCCTCAATCCAGCCACACAGCTGGTCTGATATTCCGTAGGCTCTTACTTTGCTTATCAGGCGACAGTGCGGAACTGTATCGAACGCCTTCCGGAAGTCAAGAAAAATAGCATCTACCTGGGAGCCTGTATCTAATATTTTCTGGGTCTCATGAACAAATAAGGCGAGTTGGGTCTCACACGATCGCTGTTTCCGGAATCCATGTTGATTCCTACATAGTAGATTCTGGGTTTCCAGAAATGACATGATACGCGAGCAAAAAACATGTTCTAAAATTCTACAAGAGATCGACGTAAGAGATATAGGTCTATAGTTTTGCGCATCTGCTCGACGACCCTTCTTGAAGACTGGGACTATCTGTGCTCTTTTCCAATCATTTGGAACCCTCCGTTCCTCTAGAGACTTGCGGTACACGGCTGTTAGAAGGGGGGCAAGTTCTTTCGCGTACTCTGTGTAGAATCGAATTGGTATCCCGTCAGGTCCAGTGGACTTTCCTCTATTGAGTGATTCCAGTTGCTTTTCTATTCCTTGGACACTTATTTCGATGTCAGCCATTTTTTCGTTTGTGCGAGGATTTAGAGAAGGAACTGCAGTGCGGTCTTCCTCTGTGAAACAGCTTTGGAAAAAGCTGTTTAGTATTTCAGCTTTACGCGTGTCATCCTCTGTTTTAATGCCATCATCATCCCGTAGTGTCTGGATATGCTGTTTCGAGCCACTTACTGATTTAACGTAAGACCAGAACTTCCTAGGATTTTCTGTCAAGTCGGTACATAGAATTTTACTTTCGAATTCAATGAACGCTTCACGCATAGCCCTCCTTACGCTAACTTTGACATCGTTTAGCTTCTGTTTGTCTGAGAGGTTTTGGCTGCGTTTAAACTTGGAGTGGAGCTCTCTTTGCTTTCGCAGTAGTTTCCTAACTTTGTTATTGTACCACGGTGGGTTTTTCCCGTCCCTCACAGTTTTACTCGGCACGTATTTCATTGTGAAATAATTTTTAAAGCTAAATCTATAAAATTTGAATTTAGCTTCTGCGTTACAAATAAAAACATAAGCGCTCCGCTGTTTCGAAATACAGCGTCTATGGTTGTAAAATAAGGGATGAAAGTTTTATAGAAATATTTCATCCAGCGAGCATTTTTGTAGCTAAATTTATGAGAATTTGTATTTGGCTTCTCTGTTAGAAATACAGAAAAACTGCATTTCACTTTGTTGTAAACTGAACCCCTAAGGGGATGAAATAGAGCATGAAATGTTTTAAGAAAATATTTCATTGAAGCTAAATGTTTGAAAACTTGTGTTTGCTTTCTGGGCAAGGAATGGAAAAAAAACTTGTGTCGTTGTTTTTGGAAATTTAACACCGAATGTTAAGAAAAAGGACTGGACTGATTCACTAACTCATTATCGCCCAACTCAAAGCGCCAAGCATAGAAGTTTGGAGAGGTTGTGGATCTTAAACTGTAGGCATCATTTAAGAATGGATCGTTCGAAATCCCACTCCTATTGGGATGAACGAGGGAGTGAAAGGATTTTTGAAAAATATGTTACCTTTAAGGTAATTTTGAAACTAGAACTAAGAAAACTTATATATTTTTTACTCAGTCAGTAATAAACAAGTTACGTCTTTGAGCATTTTTGGAAATTCAACCACTTAGGAGCTAAAATGGTGGGGAAAGACTTTTTTAAAATAAATGATTATTAAGGAACTAATAAACATTTTTCAAGTTAATATATGAAAATTTGTATTGGCTTCTCTGCCAGAAATAAAAGAAAAATACTTCTCACTGTGTTTGGAAATTCAGTCTCTAAGGGAGTGAAATAGGGGATAGAAATATTAACAAAATATTACGTTAGATAAAAAAAATTGAAAGCTGAATCTATGAAAATTGGTATTGTAAAGCAGGGTTACTTTGCTCCTACGTGGTTAACTTCGCTCCTATTATGAAATGAAACATGAAACATGAGCTATGACGTTGTCAGTACGCAGCTTACACCACCGAAAATCTAAAAGAATGTCTGGATCCATAAGATATGGAACACTTGCTTGAAGTATCACAATATGCATGTAACCCAATGTCAGGTACTAGTAAAGAAATTAAGAAGGGACAATTCTAGACAGTGCTTGATTGTCGTAGTGATGAAGACCCATTAGACGAATAAATTCCCGATGAAAGTTCGGAGGTAGTTTGTGACTCATACAGAAGATGTCAAATGGAAGTGTTACGAACATCTACTGAGAATGAAGAGAAGCTATCAAAACCACAGGGAAAACCGAATTCCGTCATCAAGGAGATCGGTGTGTTTGTGGCTACACGGTATGAAAATAAATACCCTTGTATTATCGGCGATGGTGCAACCATTAATACCACGATGCCATTTCTTGACAGTTTAAATGGCCTGTAAATAAAGATGTGCTTTTTTGCAAATGAAATGCTGCTGTGGAAGATATAAACCACTGAAAATTCTTAAGCGAAAGAGATGTTTGATCAGTGCCAGTGTTGGTCGAAGTTGATGAATTTGGGTAAAATGTTTTCCTGGCATAGTCACTCATATTTTGAGGCACCAACTTACGTAATGAAACTTTGGCCTTCTCTACAACAAAAGAAACCTAACTTTTGTTGACGTTTGTGACCCTTTTATGTGTTAAAAAAAGACTGTTGCACGTCCCTGAATTTTTATTATTTTTGTTCGTGCATAAATGTTGGTTTACATTGATCCTGTAAGATAATACTACAAATTTTAAAGAGGATAAACATTGCTCCAAGCTTTTATTCGGTATTAAAATAGTGTTTATATTACGTGGGGCAAGGAATCCAATTTTTAAAATACACCTTTAATATCTTTGTATGTTACTAGATGGTTTTAAACCATTTTATGACAGCTAACCTCATTTTCAAAAGTCATTTGACCAAACTACTATGCGTTACACGATTTGGTTGTAAAACCTGTCGAAAAGTGGAGCAAAGTAGCCCCGATTTACTATATTCACTTCTCGGTTAGATATAAAGAAGTGCGTGTTATGGGATGAAAGTGTCTATGATGTCTCGACAAGAGCGAAAAAGGCATGATTAACAAAAACCTTGGACTCCAGCTACCAGAACCGGTTTTTGGTCAGAAATACATTCGGAAAAGACCACGCTCCTATGACCTTAATTAGCGTAAAAGGTTCAGTGGGTATTAAAATCTGTGAGCAAAATAAAAATTAGATTAAAAAGAAATCTGTACAGATCGCACTGTGCACGTGAGCGAAACAGTCGGTGCTACGCTACTTTTTATAGATAAAGATATATATAGATAAGAAAAAATTTCGAGAACTTCAGGCCTAGGTCTACTATAAAATGAGGAGGTGGGCGCACAAGACGAAATAGTTACAGGCCGCACTAAACTAGCCAGAAGGTTCATAAAAGTAAGTACTCTGACTATATGCCGTAACATGTCTTGTGCTTTTGTCTTGATCTGCGAAGTCCAGTCACTTCATATGTCGTTTTACTTCTCTCAGTGTGTGTGTGTGTGTGTGTGTGTGTGTGTGTGTGTGTGTGTATGCGTGCTGTTGAGCTTTCACTAGGACGGCAAGCAGAAAGTCTCGTGGGAGCGAGCCAGTTGCTCGCCGCCCTGCGGTGTGGTTGTATAGCAGTTGGCGAACGATGCAAACGTGCCCGGCACCCCGGCGCTGGAGTCTTTGGGTCTGTGGTTTCCAAGTTGCGACGAACGGAACGCCGAACAGCCCCTTCGGGCAGCACGCTCTTCAGATGAAACCGCAGCCAGTAGCGTCCCAAGTTTTAACAACTTTAGCAGCTGACCGGCAGTGTGGTGCAAGTTCCCTTGGCGAACGCCCGTTACTACCCATTCACACGTTCGTATGCAGAAATGTCACTCACAGCATGAAGTTGAGAGTTTTTGCAAAATAGCTTTTAGCACATTTATAATTGAGATGTTCTAAGGTAATGCGGTGTTCCTAGCTTATTTTGGGTAGTTGATGAGAACGATCTGAGTTTATAACCGTACCTCTACTATTGCAATTTAGTATACCTTTACCTAAATAACAGAAACACTGTCTCTATGTTGCCACATCGAACCCTCTTATTAAATTTAGTTTATTTTTCAAATAAAGTACACTATGGGAGGATAGTCCTGTAAATAGGAAAAACTAATCGATAGAGTTATCCTTTTTACAGGACTTGACCATGTGTGGTATCTAATGGATAAGTAAATCAGACTCACTTCTTTTCCTAAGATCTTACCCAGCGGTTAGTTAGAAACGCAGTACGAATAATAGTACATTGAAGCTAGGAAAACTCAGTTCCAAGTTCATTTAGTAGTTTAAAACGTGTACTAATGGTCTCCAGCCTATCCAGGCAATGAAACGTTGGAAAAGAAGAAGTATGAATTTTGCTTACTTTCTTGCTACTGTTTAAGCTGTTTCTTCAAATAGATATTACTTCACGTAAACAATGTTGGATTACACCGTTATATATTACGTTTTGAAAGAGAAAAAGCCCAATAGATAACTTCAAGGAAACCAAAAAAGTTGGCCAGTGGGTTGAGTATTTTCCATAACAAACAAACTTAAATACTAAAATACTTAGACACTATAGCACACACTTTTTATACTGAACATTTCACTTCAGGAAAACCTCTTTCTTACTGGAATTTACTTGCCACCTTTTCATCTCCCCAGATCCACTTTCGTACCAAACAAAAACACCTACATCTTACATTGTTCTTAAGCGTGACCCTTTCTTAAATTCTCAAATTCACATCAACATGAACACAAATATTTACAAATACAGAATGTCACCAGAAAATTATTTAATGTAATAAACACTTTACATAGTATTTTACATACATTACTCGCATACAATGCAAAGAAGTTCAAACTCTAGTACAGCACACTTTACTTTACATCTACAGAAAATGTAGTACCATTACGCGAAAATTAAAAAAAAAAAAGTATTATATCATCAATAAGTAATGTTTTAAACGCCCCTTTTTCAACTGTGTGTACCTGCAGGTTAACATGATTGAAATAGCCAAAAATAATATTTTTTTATTTTTTCAGCTACATTACAGCATTGTCCTCCTGAACAAACAATATACACTTAAGTATATTACCAGTTACATCATAAAACACACTTTACACATAAAGGGTTTAAAATTAATAATACTTAATATACTTTAATAGACCAATTTGTAGCCTCCAGTATGGGTACTATGGTAGTCCTTCTTGGCTCCTGTGAAGCAATACATACACTTTTCCTTTGGTTGCCTCTTTATGAGATCGAAAGCAGTCCATATTACATATTGTTTAAGAACACTCTGTGCATTCTTCCTTGTAGGCTGCCCCTTTTATTTTGGCATAATTCTTAGCAGGCCTTTTTTTAAAAAAACTGTGGGTTTGTTATGCTCCTTAGGTTGCATTATTTCACTTAACTGTCCTGTAAGTGACACATTTGTTACAGTTTTTCATCTTTGCACATGTACACAAAGTATCTCAGAATCTGAAACTTAACAGTTATTAATACGGTTTCAATAAAATTTATAAATATTACAGACATTGGATAGTAATAATATTAAAGATTTTTACACATTTCTGGCTATATGCCTCTCTAGGTCAACAGATTTTCTAGTTCCGAGCGGTTTTCTGGACTTAGAATAAACCAGAATGTATTCATTAGGGTGAGGTATTCCTCGAATTTCAAAAGGACCATAGTAGACGTATTCAAATTTGGAAATCTCGTGATTTACCTCACTAGATTTTTATTCAGCTTTATCAAGTACCAGTACACCAATGTTAAATGTTGAAAATTTTATCTTTTCATTTTGCTTTTTGTCTTTTGCTTCTGTTTTCGTCTACTTAGTTCTCTCACTATTTCCTTTTTCTCTGCCAAATCTATTTCTTTACTGGGTGGCTATTCTAACACTTGTTCTATAAAACTTTTAGCTTTATGGCCTAACATAATTCCTTCTTGGGTGAAACCAGTGGTTTCATGTTGTAATGAATTCATGATTACAACAAATTTTGAAATAAATTTGCCACAAGATCTATGGTTTTTGTAACACTATGTGATGCATATTCTTCCTAATTCTAGCATATAGCATCCTATGGGATTATTAGAGGGATGGTAGGCTGAAATGTGTGTTGCTTTTATTCCTTTTTGATCCATTCCTTCTAACCATAATTTTGCAATAAATTGCGGACCATTCTCAGACTCCCCTTGGTATTCTATCTCATTAAAGTATTCCAATATTTTATAGAAAACTGCTTTAGCTGTGGCTTTCCTGATTGGATGCAGTTTAATAAATTTGAAAATACATCTAAAATAACTAGAATGTAGGTGAAATTTCCAGGGGTTTTATGTAGGGGTCCGTATAGGTTCATAGACAGTAGCTCTAAGTTATCTAGTGGTTTGAGACTCTACATAGCACCTCTGTTGGTATTGTTGGCCCTTCAGCCCTTTGAGAAACATCGCCTTTTTCAAAGTGTTACTCCAAATTTTAACAACACTTGCAATTTTCGCATCGCACTTTTTCGCCCCACTATGTCCATATGCCAAATGAAAGTAATTCATTAATTCTATTTCAAACTGTGATGGCCAACGGACTTGCCATTCTTCATTATTTTTACCTTTTCTGATAAACAGCACCCCTTTAAATATTTTGTAAAATTTTGGTATCTATGGACAACCAATACTGTCAAATTTGACCTTCACTGATTTTCACACTTCATCTTTGTTTTGAAATCTCCTAATGTTTTTACATATATTGGCTATTATTTTACTACCAGCTACCTCTTTTAAATATAACATTTTAAAAGTTTCATCCTCATTGATTTGTTTCTCTTACAATAAATCTTAATCTACTTTCACATCTTCCATTGGAACGGCATTCATCTCTTTACAGTCTATGGCTTGCGGTTCTTTCTTCTTTCCAACCGCAAACTCCGTTACGATCTTTAGTTGTTGCTGTTTACTAATCATTTCGTCCGGCGGTTCCTTTTTCTTAGGATCTGTTATGTCTTCCGGATCCTGTATTGAGATTACTGCTTCTTCATAGGTCTCGTCATTTACAGTTTTTATTTCCTCTTGACTAACTTCTTTTTCCTGTTTACTGTCCAGTTTTGGCAACTTTTCACACGAAGTATTCTCATTATCTGGTATTCTCATTTCTATCAGACAGAAATATCCAGTAACCTTCGTATTCTGAATCACTAGATTGATTGATTTCTTCATTTACATTTAAGTCGGCGTCTTCACTATCACTGTTACTGTCTAACATGAAAGTCCTTCTCAGTTTCTGTGAAAACTCTTGACCGTGACTAGTTTCGCAATTCGTGTGTTTCTGGATTCGTTCCGTAATAACGAGTTCCTCTTGTTTATCTTTTGCTGCAAGCAGATGGTTTTCTTCTGTTGGTAGTTCATCTTCATGAGAACTGTCTTCCTTATCTTCTCTGATTTCATAAACTTGCACTTTATAAACATTACAATCTTTGTGGTTTTCTATCAATCGCACAAGGCTTATAAATGAGAGAAACCTTATCTGCAGACTCGTTGATATGGAATGATTCTTCAGCAAAGTGTAAATCTGCATCTCGTACTTTGCATCTACTTACGATCGCTTCATTTTCCCTAACATTTACGACACGCTTCCTCTGAGCGGCGCTTTTTGATTCAATTGTATTGGCAGCCAGCGTACTCTGCACAGCTCCAGACAAGAAACCTCTCTCCTCTCCTAATCGTTACACTGCTTTATTTCTTTTATTTTTTTGGTAATCGCTCTTATAACTGTTTTGATGCGGACCGCGACAAATTCCTCTCCTGTGCCAACCTCTTTATTTCAGAGTAGCACTTGCACACCCATATCCTCAATTATTTGGTGGATGTATTACAATCTCTGTTTTCCTCTACAGCTTTTGCCCTCCAAAGTTCCCTCTACCACCACGGAAGTCAGTCCATCATGTCTTCACAGATATCCTGTCATCCTGTCCCTTCTCATAACAGTGTTTTCCACATATTCCTTTCCTTTCCGATTCTGCGCAGAACCTCCTCATTCCTTACCTTATCAGTCTACCTAATTTTCAACACTCGTCAGTCGCACTACATCTCAAATACTTCCGATTCTCTTTTGGTCCGGTTTTCCCACACATGTTTGATACTAGTAGACTTCCCCTGACCAAGAATGCAGTTGTTGAAATTGCCAGTCTGGTTTTTATGTCCTTCTTGCTCCATCCATCTTGGTTATTTTACTGCATAGGTAGCAAAATTTCTTAACTTCATCTACTTTGTGACCAACAGTCCTGATGTTAAGTTCTGTTCTCATTTCTGCTGCAACTCGATACTTTGGTATTTCTTTGGCTTACTCTCAGTCCATATTCTGTACTCATTAGAGTGTTCATTCCGTTCAGCAGATCATATGATTCTTCTTCACTTTCACTCAGGATAGCAATGTCATCAGCGAATCGTATCATTGATATCCTTTCACCTTGAATTTTAATTACGCTCCTGAATCCTTCTTTTATTTCCGTCATTGCTTCTTCGATGTACATATTGAACAGTAACTGGGGAAAAGTACATTCTTGTCATACACCCTGTTTACTGGGTGCACTTCGTTCTTGGTCGTCCACTGTTATTATTCCCTCTTAGCTCTTGTACATATTGCCTGTTACCCGTCTCTCCCTATACTTTACTCCTATTTCTCTCAGAATTTCCACCATCTTGCACCATTTTACGTTGTCGAAGACTTTTTCCGCGTCGACAAATCCTATGAACGTGTCTTCATTTTTCTTTAGTCTTGCTTCCATTATCAAATGCAATTACAGAATTGCCTCTCTCGTTCCTTTACCTTTTCTAAACACAAACTGATCGTCATATTGCTCATCCTCAATTTTCTATTCTTCTGTGTATTATCCTGGTCAGCAACTTGGATGCATGAGCTGTTACAGTCTTCGGAATTGTGTGGATGATACTTTTCCTGAAGTCAATGGGCATGTCGCCAGACTCATATATTCTACACACCAACGTGAATAGTCGTTTTGTTGCCACTTCCACCAGTGATTTTCGAAAGACTGATGGAATATTATCTATCCCTTCTGTCTTATTTGATCTTAAGTCCTCCAAAGCTGTTTTAATTCTGATTCTAATAGTGGGCCCCTTACTCGACTCCTGTTTCCCCCTTCTATTAAATCATACAAAAATTTCCCCCTCATAGAGGCTTTCAATATAATCTTTCAACCTATCCGCTCTCTCCTCTGCATTTAGCAGTGGAATTCCCGTTGCAATCTTAATGTTACCACACTTGCTTTTAATGTCACCGAAGGCTGTTTTGACTTTCCTGTATGCTGAGTCTGCCCTTCCGACAATCATTTCTTTTTCGATTTCTTCACTTTTTCATGCAGCCATTTCATCTTCACTTCCTTGCGTTTCCTATTTGTTTCATTCCTGCTGAGGAATTGTATTTCTGTATTCCAGAAACTCGCAGAACATTTTTGTACTTCCTCCTTTCATCGAGCAAATGAAGTATGTCTTTTGTGATGGCCCTTTCTTAGAGTATTCCATTCCTCTTCAACTGTACTGCTTACTGAGCTATTCCTTATTGTTGTATCAATAGCCTTAAAGAACTTCAACCATATCTCGTCATTCCTTAGTACTCTCATATCCCAGTTCCTTGAGTATTGATTCTTCCTGACTAAAGTCTTAAAACCTCAGCCTACTATTCAGCACTACTACATTGTGATATGAGTCTATATCTGCTCTTGGGTACGCCTTATGATCCAGTTTCTGATTTCGGAATCTCCGTCTGACCATGATGTAACCTAACTGAGATCTTCCCGTATCACCCGGTCTTTTATAAGGATTCCTCTTCCTCTTGTGATTCTTGAACACAGTACTCGCTACTACTAGCTGAAACTTGTTACAGAACTCAATTAGTCTTTCTCGTCTCACATTCCTGGTCCCAAGCCCATATTCTTCTGTAACCTTTTCTTCTACTCCTTCCCCTACAACTGCATTCCACTATCCCACGACTATTACATTTTCGTCTCCCTTTACGTACTGTGTTACCTTTCAATATCCTCACATATTTTCTCAATCTCTTCATGTTCAGCTTACGACGTCGGCATATACACCTGAACTACCGTCGTCGATGATGGTTTGCTGTGGAATCTAACAAGAACGACCCTATTACTGAGCTGTTCGCAGTAACACACTCTCTGCCCTATCTTCATATTCATAACGAATCCTACTCTCGTTATACCGTGTTCTGCTGCTGTTGACATTGCCCTATACTCATTTGACCAGAAATCCTTGTCCTCTTTCCATTTCACTTCACTGACACCTGCTGTATCTAGATTGAGCCTTTGCATTCATTCCCCTTTTCAGATTTTCTCTCTTCCCTGCTACGTTCAAGCTACTGACAATCGACGCTCCGATTCGTAGAACGTTATCCTTTCGTTGATTATTCCATCTTTTCCTCAAGGTAACCACCCACTTGGAACTCCCCTCCCAGAGATCCGACTGGAGGACTATTCCAGACTCTTCTGCTAATGGAGAGATCATCATGACACTTTTCCATTACAGCCCTCATGTCCTGCGGATACACGTTATGTGTTTTTAATGCAGTGGTTTCCATTGCCTTCTGCATTCTCATGCCGTTGTTCACCGCTGATTCTTCCACCTTTAAGGGCAGTTTCCCATCACTAGGACAAGAGAGTGCCCTGAACCTTTGTCCACTCCTCCCCTTTCTGACAAGGCCGTTGGCGGAGCAAGGGTGATCTCTTATGCCAAAAGTCTTCAGCCGCATATGCTGATTATTAATCAAAATTTAAGCAGTGGCTTATACCGTCATACAACTTACTCATCTGTATACAAAAATAATCAATTGCATACAAACCCTCCTCCATCTTACTTAATGCACGTTGTCTATCCGTGGCCTCTGATTTGGTTACAGTGGGCGATGGCCCGTCTACTGGTTTACACACAGTCTAAGCTGATTGCCCTGTGACATCACTCTCTATCGGCACTGCTATAGAATTAATTCACACTACCAGTGGTCTGCTGCAGCGGTTTGTTAGCACACGAAATACGTCCATTGCCGGCCGACAGATTCATCTGCAGTACCATCTGTTGCGGCAGGCCTAGTGTCTGGTCCCCTCATGCGCACTGTACTGCAGTGTATCGAAGCTTCTCTATGTTGAGAATGTTTCTTCCATTTAGGCCCCCTGCATCTTATTCTCGCGTCTGTCCGACCCTCAGCACTCGCGTTATTGGTTTCACTCCTCTCTATGGGAGTAATTTCGTGGCCTATGTTCTCTTCTGCCATTGTTTGAAGAATGTCTTCCTTTGCCTCTTCCTCTTTGAACAGTATTAACATGATACGGGTTATCATTCTGCTCATCACTGCTGTTATTCCTACCGTTTCTTTCATTATGGCAGTTATTATTCTGACGGAAGTTGTTTTCTTGCCAGTAGTCTTCGCCACACACTTTTCCTAAAAATGCAGAAAAAGTACGGTCGTTACTGCCCACATATCTTTTGGGGTCTTCCGGTTGTACCTTTCTCTTAACTACTTTAGCACATCCGTGCCCCTGAGACCTTTATACATCTTCTAAAAGACTACCACACATCTGTAAAATTTGTAACTGTGCTTAACTACTTATGGAATCTTAACTGCTGTAAAAGGTCCTGTCACCAGGCACCACGTATAAGGTTACCAATACTATTGTAAATTAGTGTACTTTTAGCTAAATAACACATAATCCTGTCTATGTTGCCACGTTTAACCCTCGTACTAAATTTAGTTTGTATTTCAAATAAAGTACACTATGGGAGGATAGTCCTGTTAATAGGAAAAGCTAATCGATAGAGTTACTCTTTTTACAGCATTTGACCGTGTGTGGTGTCTAATGGATAAGTAAATCAGACTATTCAGTTCTTTTCATAAGACCCTATCCAGCGGTTAGATAGAAACGCAGAGTGATTAATATTATATTGAAGCTAGGAATTTCCAAGTTCATGTTGTGGTTTAAAACATGCACTAATGGTCGCCAGCCTATCCAGGCAACGAAACAGTGAAGTATTGGAAAAGCAGAAGTATGAATTTTGCCTACTTTTTTGCTACTGTTTAAGTTTCTTCTTCCTACTGGGTTTTACTTCCAAAAGCTATTATTCTTGGAACTATGTATAGTTATTTAATAGATTCTAGTAACTAGGTTTCACTCTGATTGAATTTTATGTAAGCAAATTTTTACTATTACACATTGCAATAGTTAAGAAAATTTTCTCATTCCTTACACAAAAAATTTAAATGGTACCTCTTTACATTAACGTGGCACTTCATAAGTCAGTAAACAGGATACTCGGATTAATCAAACACCAGGAAGGAACCCTATATAGGTGCGTGATTAGGATGAAATAACAGGGTGAACCAGTATCTTTAAAGTTTAAGAATGGTTATAGGAACACAGTTTAAATTAATGATTCACCATGTGCAAAAGTAAAATACAAAAAAATCTTATATGGTGGCTGTTGGCTTAGGAGTGGCGAACAATTATGATGGTTACACTACCTACAATACGGCCTGCAAGTATATTGCTGTAAGGGCTCAAATGGGCCTGAGCACGATGGGACTTAAATTCTGCGGTCATCAGTCCCCTAGAAGTTAGAAATACTTAAACCTAACTAACCTAAGGACATCACACACATCCATGTCCGAGGCAGGATTCGAACCTGCGACCGTAGCGGTCGCGCGATTCCAGACCGTAGCGCCCAGAACTGCTCGGCCACCCCAACCGGCTGTATGGGCTCAATATCTCTTCTTGGCGTCGTTCAATTTTACATACAATAGCCCAACAACTTGCAGGTATGCCGTAAGCCGTTTGCAGTCTTAATCCGAGGCAATTTTTGTGCAGATATGTAGGCAAAGCGTCTCCTCTCCACAAGGATGTTCCCTCAGTCAGTGCTGCCGACAGACTGTGTGACTTACTTCCCACGCTTGTTCTAGGTAGCGTGCCAATTCGCCCTTGCCACCTTACCCACTCCCCAAAACCACTTTCGTTTCAAACAAAAGCACACTGGCTGTTATATAACACGTACCTCTTAAATTGTTACCATTTCTTAAATTGTCAAATTTACATCAACATGAACACAAATATTTTTAAATACATAATGTCATCAGAAAATTATGTAACGTAGTATACAATTTACACAGCATTTCACATACGTTACTCACATACAATGCAAAGAAGTTCAAATTCAACACTTTACTTTACATCTACAGGAATTATAGTACCAATATACGAAAGTTCTAAAGCAAATATATATATATATATATATATATATATATAAACAAATATAATAAATATATATAAACAAATAATGTTATATGTTCTCTTTTTATTTGATGAGTCGCACTTCATACGTAACGCTCAATATTGTTCAGAGGTTCTGAGTATAAGCAATGTGAACTTTTACTGTCGATAGTTTAACGTCCGCCGCTGTAGAATTGGCGTGTCTTAAGTGACAGAATTAATTGTCGGTCATGCTGATGGGTGGTTTGGAAAAATAAGTAACAGAACACAGAGGTGCAGACTCAGTGTCCCGTTCTTGTCTTCCGCATGTCACTGCAGAAGTTTCCACAAAGTTTCATTGTCCTACGGTCACTCGTTACAGACCCGTGTCGTCTCAGGTCACACTAGCTGCTCAGTCCGGTCCCGTCAACTCGTTTGGGGTGGCCGTAAAACCATCCATGTCTTTTGCGGATTATTTGTGCAATTTTCTTTATGTTCAATAGAGTTTTTTGACTTGTGACTTTTTTGATGGATCTGTTCTTGTAATTCTATTCCACGATGCCACCACGACTGTGCCCTCTTCTTTTTCCTGTTCTTTAGTCAATAATAATGAATTAACAATAAAGACTACTGTACAACAATAGTCACAAAAGAAAATACAACATAGCTGTTGAAGAGAAGTTAGGATAAACTATAATTAAAACAATATATTAATAAAACAAAACTAAAGACTACTTTCGTAACCTTCACGCTCTACGGAATGTTGTTATGTGGATATGTCTACAGGTTTTCCTACGCCATGAACAATCATGTTCCACATCTGCAGCTAAATCTACATTCTCTACGTGTACTGTCAGTGAACACCAATACAGGTATTATTGTGGCGCAAATAGTCCTCTGTTATGCGTGAGCTGTCTGCTCCTTGGCACAGTACAATTTCCATACTATCTAAATTACGAAAGTTGTTCCATCGAAAACGCTGCTACTGTGCGATTGCTGAAGAATACTTCTCTCGTTTCCGTCAACGTCCCATGATATGAGATACGTCAGCTTAAAGTAACAATAAAACCTAAATAAAAGTGACAAAATTCAAGTGTTTAAAAATGCGCCGACCGCGGTGGCCACGCTGTTCTAGGCGCTTCAGTCTGGAACCGCGCGACTGCTACGGTCGCAGGTTCGAATCCTGCCTCGGGCATGGATATGTGTGATGTCCTTAGGTTTAAGTAGTTCTAAGATGTAGGGGACTGATGACCTCAGATGTCAAGTCCCATAGTGCTCAGAGCCATTTGAACCATTTTTTTTAAATGCAAGCGTTGTTGTTGTTGTTGTGGTCTTCAGTCCTGAGACTGATTTGATGCAGCTCTCCATGCTACTCTATCCTGTGCAAGCTTCTTCATCTCCCAGTACCTACTGCAACCTGCATCCTTCTGAATCTGCTTAGTGTATTCATCTCTTGGTCTCCCTCTACGATTTCTACCCTCCACGCTGCCCTCCAATACTAAATTGGTGATCCCTTGATGCCTCAGAACATGTCCTACCAACCGATCCTTTCTTCTGGTCAAATTGTGCCACAAACTTCTCTTCTCCCCAATCCTACTCAATACTTCCTCATTAGTTATGTGATCTACCAATCAAATCTTCAGCATTCTTCTGTAGCACCACATTTCGAAAGCTTCTATTCTCTTCTTGTCCAAACTATTCATCGTCCATGTTTCACTTCCATACATGGCTACACTCCACACAAATACTTTCAGAAATGACTTCCTGACACTTAAATCTATACTCGATGTTAACAAATTTCTCTTCTTCAGAAACGCTTTCCTTGCCATTGCCAGTCTACATTTTATATCCTCTCTACTTCGACCATCATCAGTTATTTTGCTCCCCAAATAGCAAAACTCCTTTACTACTTTAAGTGTCTCATTTCCTAATCTAATACCCTCAGCATCACCCGATTTAATTCTACTACATTCCATTATCCTCGTTTTGATTTTGTTGATGTTCATCTTATATCCTCCTTTCAAGGCACTATCCATTCCGTTCAACTGCTCTTCCACGTCCTTTGCTGTCTCTGACAGAATTTCGATGTCATCGGCGAACCTCAAAGTTTTTATTTCTTCTCCATGGATTTTAATACCTACTCGGAATTTTTCTTTTGTTTCCTTTACTGCTTGCTCAATATACAGATTGAATAACATCGGGGAGAGACTACAACCCTGTCTCACTCCCTTCCCAACCACAGCTCCCCTTTCATGTCCCTCGACTTTTATAACTGCCATCTGGTTTCTGTAAAAATTGTAAATAGCCTTTCTCTCCCTGTATTTTACCCCTGCCATCTTCAGAATTTGAAAGAGTATTCCAGTCAACATTGTCAAAAGCTTTCTCTAAGTCTACAAATGCTAGAAACGTAGGTTTGCCCTTCCTTAATCTAGCTTCTAAGATAAGTCCTAGGGTCAGTATTGCCTCACGTGTTCCAGCATTTCTACGGAATCCAAACTGATCTTCCCCGAGGTCGGCTTCTACCAGTTTTTCCATTCGTCTGTAAAGAATTCGCGTTAATATTTTGCAGCTGTGACTTATTAAACTGATAGTTCGGTAATTTTCACATCTGTCAACACCCGCCTTCTTTGGAATTGGAATTACTATATTCTTCTTGAAGTCTGATGGTATTTCGCCTGTTTCATACATCTTGCTCACCAGATAGTAGAGTTTTGTCAGGATTGGCTCTCCCAAGGCTGTCAGTAGTTCCAATGGAATGTTGTCTACTCCGGGGGCCTTGTTTTGACTCATGTCTTTCAGTGCTCTGTCAAACTCTACACGCAGTATCGTATCTCCCATTTCATCTTCATCTACATCTTCTTCCATTTCCATAATATTGTCCTAAAGTACATCGCCCTTGTATAGACCCTCTATATACTCCTTCCACCTTTCTGCTTTCCCTTCTTTGCTTAGAACTGGGTTTCCATCTGAGCTCTTGATGTTCATACAAGTGGTTCTCTTATCTCCAAAGGTCTCTTTAATTTTCCTGCAGGCAGTAACTATCTTACCCCTATTGAGATAAGCCTCTACATCCCTACATTTGTCCTCTAGCCATCCCTGCTTAGCCATTTTACACTTCCTGTCGATCTCAGTTTTGAGACGTTTGTATTCCTATTTGCCTGCTTCATTTACTGCATTTTTATATTTTCTCCTTTCATCAGTTAAATTCAATATTTCTTCTGTTACCCAAGGATTTCTACTAGCCCTCGTCTTTTTACCTACTTGATCCTTTGCTGCCTTCACTACTTCATCCCTCAAAGCCACCCATTGTTCTTCTACTGTATTTCCCTCATTCCTGTCAATTGTTCCCTTATGCTCTCCCTGAAACTCTGTACAACCGCTGGTTCTTTCAGTTTATCCAGGTCCCATCTCCTTAAATTCCCGCCTTTTTGCAGTTTCTTCAGTTTTAATCTACAGGTCATAACCAATAGATTGTGGTCAGAGTCCACATCTGCCCCTGGAAATGTCTTACTATTTAAAACCTGGTTCCTAAATCTCTGTCTTACCATTATATAATCTATCTGAAACCTTCCAGTATCTCCAGGCTTCTTCCATGTATACAGCCTTTTTTTATGATTCTTGAACCAAGTGTTAGCTATGATTAAGTTATGCTCTGTACAAAATTCTACCAGACGGCTTCCTCTTTCATTTCTTAGCCCCAATCCATATTCACCTACTACGTTTCCTTCTATCCCTTTTCCTACTACCGAATTCCAGTCACCCATGACTATTAAATTTTCGTCACCCTTCACTATCTGAATGATTTCATCATACATTTCTTCAATTTCTTCGTCATCTGCAGAGCTAGTTGGCATATAAACTTGTACTACTGTAGTAGGTGTGGGCTTCGTATCTATCTTGGCCACAATAATGCGTTCACTATGCTGTTTGTAGTAGCTTACCCGCATTCCTATTTTCATATTCATTATTAAACCTACTCCAGCATTACCCCTATTTGATTTTGTGTTTATAACCCTGTAGTCACCTGACCAGATGTCTTGTTCCTCCAGCCACCGAACTTCACTAATTCCCACTATATCTAACTTTAACTTATCCATTTCCCTTTTTAAATTTTCTAACCTACCTGCCCGCTTAAGGGATCTGACATTCCATGCTCCGATCCGTAGAACGCCAGTTTTCTTTCTCCTGATAACGACATCCTCTCGAGTAGTCCCTGCCCAGAGATCCGAATGGGGGACTATTTTACCTCCAGAATATTTTGCCCAAGAGGACGCCATCATCATTTAATCAGACAGTAAAGCTGCATGCCCTCGGTAAAAATTAGGGCCACAGTTCCCCTTGCTTTCAGCCGTTCGCAGTACCAGCACAGCAAGGCCGTTTTGGTTATTGTTACAAGGCCAGTTCAGTCAATCATCCAGACTGTTGCCCTTGCAACTACTGAAAAGGCTGCTGCCCCTCTTCAGGAACCACACGTTTGTCTGGCCTCTCAACAGATACCCCTCCGTTGTGGTTGCACCTACGGTACGGCTATCTGTATCGCTGAGGCACGCAAGCCTCCCCACCAACGGCAAGGTCATTGGTTCATGGGGGGAGGTATGAATATATAAATTAATTCCATAATTAATGTTGCATTGTTTACTCACATGTCATTACGAATCGGTGCATTCACATTCTTTCTGCACTCATTAACTAATATTCCTTTCGGTTGATATCAGAACCGTTATAGTATTACTGCCTCCGCATTTTAATGAGTCTTCATTTGTCTCATCTACACTTCGTATTATTCAAGTAATCTGTCTTCTAGTACATACTCAAGTAATATGTCTCATACAAGAAGTATGTTTCAGCTGCTTTTTTAAACTGTCCAACCATCTCTTTTTGTATCATCTTGTATCATCGCGATAAACAGGGCACTCATAATTTGAATGCAGTTTCTGATGCCGTAAAAATGCATGTTTGGCGACTAAAAAGGCCATAAACATATTACGCAGAAAAAATAAACATAACTTAAAACACACAGTCTTGACATATGGGCGTATTACTATTAATTAAAAGCATGGAAAATGAAAATATGCACAGTTGCACAAGACAGCAAACAATATATTACTTTAAGTGATCCCAAATATTTTTAGTTTTTCTAGATGAAAATATGGTATAAAATGTATGTAGCCATTTGTTGAAATATGGTGCCTGTCAGGCAGTATTAATTTATGTGCTGAAAAAGAACGTTCTACTTATCGGATGTGACAGGGGCGTACTTCACTTTCGGCACATGTTGTGCAGGAATGGCGCAGTCATGGGAGCTGAATTTTCCGCTAAGTATGTATCCTATTGTATATGAGTCCTCTAGGCCGACGTTCTTCTAAAGCTTTTGCACTTTTAAGTTACTTCTTTCCTACTTCACCTGGTGCTTCATTACTTTTATATTCAGCTTTTTCCAGTAGAGAACTGTTCTCGTAAATAGGTTCCCCTCATAGTTCTAATTCGGAAATAATAACAGCCGTTAGTGTTTAATTGGCTCTAATATAAGACAAGTACCGTTGGATTGAGGAATATTTGAGTAACTGTTTTGTTGAAGTTACAGAGACGGCACCCTGGCAGATTTTCATTTATCTTATGGTCTGTTTGGAGGTGCTTACTGTAATATTCCACTGCTTCTAACCACGTGCCCCTGCGGGTAACAACAGGTTCAGGTGGAAAGGGGCGATCTAGAAGGTCTTCTTTGAATGCCTGTATCCCTCATGGTGCCTTAACAAAACGTCTTTCACTGTGGATTTTAATGTATTTACCTTATGCAGATATAGCCCTATTTGCTCTGTATACGTTTGAGATCAAGTGCTACACAAGTTACATACAGCATGAAAATATAGAATACTTGTAACAACTGAAACGCTGCAATCATATATGCAATGCCATCTGTGAAGGCCAGAAGCACCTTGCTTTCGTCCACGGCGTTTGAATATAGCACCTTCAGTCTATTGTTAACAAAGTATGCAACTGTTTACTGGCTAGTCTTTGGGAGTTGTTTTGAACAAATCAGATAAGCCCTGGATGACACATTTGGCTTCACAATGCCAACAATCAGATTGACAGTGTACCGATCAAGATTGTCAGTAGTTTCATCAACAGATACTCCTGTGCAAGACTCGCAAAGATCTCGGATTCTGTTTTCATGTTTCCTACATGTCCTTTATATCAAAACTGAGCTCAGCAACATAAGAATTATAATGAAAGTGAACAATTGACATGGGTGTGTGTGTTGTCCTTAGCGTAAGTTAGTTTAAGTTGGATTAAGTAGTGCGTAAGCCTAGGGGCCTATGACCACAGTAGGTTCCATAGTCCTTACCACAAATTTACAAATTTGAATAATTGAGTCGCAGTGTCTGTTAGGATAATTTCAAACAATATTTATAAAATAATCTGCTTCAAAAATGCTCTGATGTCGAAACATGTGAGAAAAAATTCTCAATTCCGAAATGGCAGGAAAGACTAAGAAGCATAAAACGTAAAAAAATGTGGCAACTAACCTGTACTTCTTCCATCTGTCGTATAGTTAGGGCTGAGAACTATCCGGTTTTAGACCAGACAGTCCGGTTTTTAAATAAATTCATATTCGCTAATTCAGTATTTTTAAAATTTTCACAGAAAACAAATATTAAAATTTACTTTTTAATTTGTTTATTCTTTGGATTCAGTATTATGTACCACATAGTGTCACAAGTTCAGAGCATTGTGGATTTGAAGCAACGAATTGCAATGTATTTTAATATACGTTGGCGCGTTTTGTTCGACAACCCGTGTCAAAGAGGGCAAATAGGCTTTATATTTTCATTAAACCGATTTTTATTGCACCACGGTGTTCACTGTCGTCCATTGCTGACAGCTGATCAACATGCGGCAGCAGTGCCACCATCCACTGCGTTTGTTGAGTGGATTTTCAGTATGATGCTAAATGTTTGGATCAATGAAAGAAACAGACTGAAAGTGAAAATGGGGAAATCGGAATTACTTGCGAATTTTAACTACCCTATTAAATGTGTTGAATCTACTAAATTCGTCATATTCGACAACAGGAAAGAACTCGCTAAAGCTGTAAAATCAGAAAAGAAGTATGACTTTAAAATATAACTAGCAAAGAAACTAGATACTTGCAGAAATTTCTGGATTCCCAGTATTAACAGTGAGTATCTTGTTGAATAACTACATGCTTCCTGTTGTAGCAGCTATAATGTATGTATTGTGTAACTTGTTTTGAATAAAATAATAATAACAACAGTAATCGAATAATAATAATAGATTTCTGAGTTGTCCGGTTTTGGATCTAATTAAAGTTTGCAACCCTTCGCATAATGCAGAAACTCTAATGGCCTCCCTCAGTCTTATACGGCTAGATTTTGATCTAAATGTTTTCGCGTTTTCTTCTGTTGAACTGTTCAAGCACTGAAACTAGAATAGATTTTGAACAATGAAAATGTTACACTTTATATGTCCATTGGTACACCACTTACTAGTTTGCGGACTTGTAGCAAAAATTCGACAATGGTCTAGTTTTCCTACAATGAAGTACCGTGTGTAACCAATGAGTGGGGTAAGATTTTTTCCTACAGTGTGTAGGCAGCTTCCTTTTTGTGTGTGTGTGTGTTTTCTTCATTTGAAGTCAGTTCAACAGTCTCTGAGCTATGACCTACATATTTATTTTTTACAAATTATCGCCTTTAGTGCTCCACTCCCGAGTCTTGCAAGCAATTCTAAGATTTTGAAAGTACAAGAATTTTATGTTGTTTTAAGGAAATAAAGGCCTTTCAGGATTTTAAAGCTAAAATAGGCAAAAATTGGCGTTATCAGTGAAATAGACTGTTTTAGGTGCTATAAAATTGACGGTCTCGAGTGTGATTAATCATGGAACACATAAGTACAATATTATTTGAAACTACAAACTGAGGAAAAGAATAGGTTTTAATGTAACAGTCCGCGGTCTGTTCATAACGAAATCGAATGAAATAATGTACAAGAACAACACTGAAGTTAACACCAACAACACAAATTTTTATTTTGTTTCTGTTGACAACCCAGTTTTTAAAGAGTTACGGATTTTTATACTAATCCATAAATTGAATTAGACTTAATTTTTTGGAATAAGTTTACTGGAAACATTAAAACGTTTGAGAATGTGATAGACTAATTCATTGAAACTAATAAATAGTTTTTTAAAATTTTAAAATACGAAGTACACTGCTAGATTACAATATTTACAAATGGTGGGCATCAATTACAGCACCATGCTGGTATTACAAGGGTAGAGGTATATCATTGTTAAGTCAGTGTTGTCAAAATATGGAGCAGAAAAGAATGCCATTGCTTATCGATTTGGCTTCGTAATTACTGGCGCTTTTCTAGAGTGTGTAGTGGATTCGGATATGTAGTCAGCTGATGCACCTTAGTACTTAATTAGATTGTTACAATGAGCCTAATTACAGGTCTTCTTTTATAGACTGTATACTATCCTATAATGTGATAAGGGTAATTAGTATGAAAGACGAACCATGAGCTCACATCGATATCTGACTCTGACTGTGACCTCAAAGAAATAATGCCATGACGTTGGAGAGCTCAGTTATTCAGCTGAGAGACGACACGGGAGCTGAGGCCGTGCATCAGCACCCCATGGGAACAACGCAGCCGACTGGGTAGGGGTGGCATCCCCCGTTGTGATGCGAGCCGTGCTCGATATTAGTTTTTCAAACTTTGCGCTCCGCGCCGTGCCATGCCGCGGTGTCAGCTGTGCCGCGTGTGCTCAGTGGTTGGCTGCCTGCCAGGGTCTTCCCCGCCGCTGCCACTTTAAACACCTCACGCGGGGACTGGCTGGGCCAGGCCGGGCTGGGATTCCATTATTGGGCGCCATCTATCAGCAGGATTGCGCTCCGCGGCGCTCACGATTCACCGCCTTGGCAGACAACTACGTACCATCGCCCCCCCCCCCCCCCCCGCCTCACCACTCCCCTCCTCTTCCTGCTTTCCACTTTTTCCCTCGGTGAATCTCCCTCCCACCCATCCCGTGTCGCTCCTTGCACGTCTGCAAAGGCTTCCGCACACAGATCTCCCGGTCCATCCGTCTTAACAACGCCCGTTGTTAACGCCACCGTTATCGACAGTCAGTACGGAATGGCTTGTCGTCCAGTACGGATCGGGCAAGTGGTGGATACCACCAATAATTTCTCAAGGCGGGAGCAGCTTCAATGCAACGCAGCACCAGCTCTTTACGTTTCTTACTCATGTCCTTCCCTTCATACCCTATCGCAAATCCGACGACTGAAATGGAGCTACTTTATCGACGCGAAGCAAAATGATACATTTCCAGAATGGGTAAATAAATTTTGTTTCATTTTTAATATGCATGTTGGCGTCTTCGATACAATACTAAAGTAGATAAGTTATCGAAGAGATCCTCAGAATTTAGTAACATCTCAGAAAAAGAAAAACATATATTTGCCAAAGAAATGCTACGCAAATAATTTTTGAATGCATATTAGGAAAAGCAATGAAAAACAGTCGGTCAGATCGCAGTGATGTCTTATTTTATTACTGGATTACTGGTGACCGGTTTGTCTTTGTAAACCATCTTCAGACGATCGAGTGTCACTGAAACTTTATAAAATTCGTGGGTGGGCAGAAACTGCAGAACTATTCATCTTCCACGGCAACCCAAACACAAGCAAGTTATAAAAACGCAATACAATGTTTATATAACCACTGACGATGTGGGAAAATATAATATCTGCTGGGAGAAGCCAGTTGTCACCTTCTTAGTAGCAAACGAGTACTATGAGGTACAAAGAGCTGTGCGTGACAAAAACGAACATATAAAATGAACATTTGCATGATGCATCTAAAAAAAACCATAAAAACAGTAGTAAATGACAAATGCGTTTAAACAAAAATTTAAGTACACTGGCGGAAAAAAACCGCAACACCAGAAAATAATTAATTTACAGTAACGAAAATTCAGGAATATATTGGTCTAGGTAACACATTTTAGTGTTTATAATTGCAGGCTCACAGGTAAATACACACATCAAAAAAATTTTGCATTACCTCGGTTCCGAGAGTTCCGCAACCCGTACAGAAAACTGGGATAGAGAGCAACATAAACATCATTTCCGCCCTTTTTATTCCTCACGAAAACCACATATTGCATGTTGTATCATCATACAGCGAGACCATCAGAGGTGGTGGTCTAGATTGCTGTACAAACCGGTACCTCTAATACCCATAGCACGTCCTCTTGCACTTATGCAAGCCCGTATTCGTCGTGGCATACTATCCACAAGTTCATCAAGTCACTGTTGGTCCAGATTGTTTCACTCCTCAACGGCGATTCGGCGTAGGTCCCTCAGAGCGTTCGGTTGGTCACGTCATCCATAAACAGTCCTTTTCAATCTATCCCAGGCATGTGCGATAGGGTTTGTGTCTGGAGAACATGGCCACTCTAGCCGACCGATGTCGTTAAATGGTTCAAATGGCTCTGAGCACTGTGGGACTCAACATCTGAGGTAATCAGTCCCCTAGAAGTTAGAACTACTTAAACCTGACTAACCTAAGGACATCACACACAACGATGCCCGAGGCATGATTTGAACCTCCGACCGTAGCGGTCGCGCAGTTCCAGACTGAAGCGCCTAGAATGAAATAAATCGTCATTGCTAACGTGAATGATTATTTCCCATTAAACAATTTTTTACATCAAAATAAGATATGCTAATGCTCTCTCCTCACATCCGACGTGACTTAGTTGTCAATAATGTAAAAAAAAAAAAAATTAAGGGCTTCAAACACTAAAATGTGTACACATTAAAGTGCGTAAGACAATGCATGGATGTTTACGTTATTGGCGATAGTATAAGAGCATAGGGCTAAGCTGTAGGGAGGGATGGGTAATATACAATATGTACCATTGCCAAGAGGGAGTAACAAGAATGGACGAGCAACAATGAATCCTTTCCCAAAGAGAAACTGATCGTCATCTAGCGCATCCTCAATTTTCTTTTCCATTCTTCTGTATATTATTCTTGTAAGCAACTTGGATGCGTGAGCTGTTAAGCTGATTGTGCGATAATTCTCGCACTTGTCAGCGCTTTCCGTTTCGGAATTGTGTGGATGATGCTTTTCCGAAAGTCAGATGGTATGTCGCCAGACTCATACATTATACACACCAACGTGAGTAGTCGTTTTGTTGTCACTTCCCATAATGCTTTTAGAAATTCTGGTGGAATGTTATCTATCCCACCTGCCTTATTTGACCTTATGTCATCCAAAGCTCTTTTAAATTCTGATTTAATAGTCGATCACCTATCTCTTCTGAATCGTCTCCTGTTTCTTCTTCTATCACATTGGCAAATCTTCCCCCTCATAGAGGCTTTCAATGAATTCTACCCACATACCCGCTCTCTCTTCTGCATTTAACCGTGGAATTCCCGTTGCACTGTTAATGTTATCACCCTTGCTTTTAATGTCACTGAAGATTGTTTTGACTTTCCTGTATGCTGAGTGTCTTTCCGACAATCATTTCTCTTTCGATGTCTTCATATTTTTATTGCAGCCATTTCGTCCTAGCTTCCCTGCATTTCCTGTTTATGTCATTGCTCAGCGACTTGTATTTCTGTATTCCTGAGTTTCCAGGAATAGTTTTGTACTTCCTTCTTTCATCAATCAGCTGAAGTATTTCTTCTGCTACCCATGGTTTCTTCTCAGTTACCTTCTTTGTACCTGTGTTTTCCTTCCCAACTTCTGTGATGGCCCTTTTTAGAGATGTCCATTCCTCTTCAACTGCACTGCCTACTAAGGTACTCCTTATTGCTGTATCTATAACCTTAGAGAACTTCGATCGTATCTTGTCATACTTCCGTATCCCTTTCTTTGCGTATTGATTCTTCCTGACTAATGTCTTAAACTTCAGCCTACTCTTCATCACTACTACGTGTGTCTATATCTGTGTCTGGGTACGCCTTACAATCCAGTATCTGATTTCGGAATCTCTGTCTGACCATGATGTAATCTAACTTAAATCTTTTCGCAGTATACCTCCTCCTCTTGTGACTCTCGAACAGGGTTTTCGCTATTACTAGCTGAAACTTGTTAAAAAACTCAATTAGTCTTTCTCCTCTCTCATTCCTTGTCCCAAGCCCATATTCCTCTGTAACCTTTTCTTCAACTCCTTCCCCTACAACTACACTCCAGTCCCCCATGACTATTACATTTTCAGTCCACTTTACACTCTGTATTACCCTTACAATATCCTCATACACTTTTTCTATCTCTTCATCTTGAGCTTGCGACGTCAGCATGTATACCTGAACTATCGTTGTCGGTGTTGGTTTGCTGTCGATTCTGTTAAGAATAACCCTGTCACTGAACTATTCACAGAAACATACTCTTTGCCCTGCCTTCCTATTCATATTGAATACTCCTCCCGTTATACCGTTTCCTGTTGCTGTTGATATTACCCTACACTCATCTGACCATAAATCCTTGGCTTCTTTCCACTTGAGTTCACTGACTCCTAGTATATCTAGATTGAGTCTTTGCATTCCCCTTTTCAGAATTACTAGTTTCCCTACCACTTTCAAGTTGTCCTTTCGTTGATTATTCAATCTTTTTCTCATGGTAACCTCCCCCTTGGCAGTCCCCTCTCGGAGATCCGAATTCGGGACTATTCCGGAATCTTTTGCCAATGGAGAGATCATCACTTCTTCAATTACAGGCCACGTGTCCTGTGGATACACGTTACGTGTTTTTAACGCAGTAATTTGAATTCTGCATCGTCATGCCGCCTTTAGGGTCAGTTTGCCACCCCTAGGACAAGAGAGTGCCCTGAACCTGTGTCCGCTCCTTCGCCTTCTTTGAAAAGGCTGTTGGCAGACTGAGGGTGACTTCTTAGGCTGGAATTTTTCGGCAGCCATTGTTGATTGTTAATCAAAATTTAAGCAGTGGCGGTATTAGAACCCGGGACTGAAGACGTTTTGATTATAAATCGAAGACGCTACCCTTACCTGTGGTCTACTAGTATCAAACAGTGTCCTTAATATGAAGAAGAGATTTTTGAGAGTTTACGTGTAGAGTACAGCACTGCATGGTAGTGAAACATGGACGGTGGGAAAACGCGAAACAGAGAGAATCGAAGCCTTTGAGCTGTGGTGCTACAGACGAATGTTGAAAATTAGGTGGACTGATAAGGTAAGGAATTAAGAAGTTCTACGCAGAATCGGAGAGGAATATATGGGAAACACCGACAAGAAGCAGGGGCAGGATGATAGGAAATCTGTTAAGACGCCATGGAATGAGTTCCATGGTACTAGAGAGAGCTATAGAGGGCAAAAACTGTACAGGAAAACAGAGATTTGAAGATATCCAACAAATAATTGAGGACGTAGGTTGCAAGTGCTACTCTGAGATGAAGAGATTTACGCAGGAGAGGAATTGGTGGCGGGTCGCATCAAACGAATTGAAGACTGGTGACCAAAAAAATAAGCCACATTTGTTCCCGACATTGGAGTGCGACTTACCTGTGTGACCTTGAAAATACCCGTATATCTTTTCACCATGAAATCTTCAACTGTAACAATAGCTGTAGATTTTGTAACATGTGAGGCAACATTTTAACGCCTTCCATTGATGACTATTGTGATTACTATAGTACTCACTGTTCCAGTTATTTTACAGCACAGTACAGGCGCAATTTTTTCCTAACTCAAAAGAAAAATTTAGTATTCACCAATGAGAGATTACGTCGACAGAAATCATGAAAAAATCAAATTTCAGACCAGATGATGAAAATTTTAACTCCACGGTTCCTCGTTACGAGAAGAGTACAAATGGTAAGCTTACACGAGGCATTGTTTAACGAGCACTGCGTGCCTAAAAGTGATGAAAGACAATGCTAACACTGATGAAACAAATGCCACAATTATATGTTACTGAGAAATCAGAGATGATTGTGTTCAGGATGCTAGTATTTCAGTTTTATGAAAACTTGGCAGGATGTCAAATGGAGATAATTCCGTGGCACCTGAATTATTAAAGTACAAGAAATGTGTTCGAAGTTGCGAATATGATCAGACTCACGCTGCACAATGAATTGGTGACAATGAAAATCTGTGCCGGATCAGACGCATTTCTTGATTTACGCAAGCGGTCGCCTTAACCGCCTCGCAGCCATCCGAGCAAGCATCCAAGCCCGACCCGAACTTTCACATATTACTGTGTCTACGTCCAGTTCTTGCACAGTAGCTGCGATTCCCGCACTGAAAGAGACTTACGATTGTCGCAGTCTTGTCTTGGCGTGAAATAGTGTGCTGCAATGCCTGTGTTTTTGTGATGTACTCCATGCATATCTGAAGAACGAGTTAGAGACCACAGTAAAAGCATGGGCACTGCAATATACACTACTGGCCAGTAAAATGGTTCAAATGGCTCTGAGCACTATGGCACTTAACTTCTGAGGCCATCAGTCCCCTAGAACTTAGAACTACTTAAACCTAACTAACCTAGGGACATCACACACATCCATGCCCAAGGCGGGATTCGAACCTGCGACCGTAGCGGTCCCGCGGTTCCAGACTGTAGCGCCTAGAACCGCTCGGCCACCCCGGCCGGCTGGCCATTAAAACTGCTACACCAAGAAAAAATGCAGATGATAAACGGATATTCATTGGACAAATATATTATACTAGAACTGACATATGATTACATTTTCACGCAATTTGGGTGCATAGATCCTGAGAAATCAGTACCCGCAACAAACACCTCTGGCCGTAATAACGGCCTTGATACGCCTGGGCATGGAGTCAGACAGAGCTTGGATGGCGTGTATAAGTACAGCTGCTCATGCAGCTTCAACACGATACCACAGTTCATCAAGAGTAGTGACTGGCGTATTGTGACGAGCCAGTTGCTCGGCCACCATTGACCAGACGTTTTCAGTTGGTGAGAGATCTGGAGAATGTGCTCGCCAGGGCAGCAGTCGAATATTTTCTGTATCCAGAAAGGTCCGCAACATGCGGTCGTGCATTATCCTGGTGAAATGTAGGGTTTCGCAGGGATCGAATGAAGGGTAGAGCCAGGGGTCGTAGCACATCTGAAATGTAACGTCCACTGTTCAAAGTGCCGTCAATGCGAACAAGAGGTGACCGAGACGTGTAACCAATGGCACCCCATACCATCACGCCAGGTGATACGCCAGTATGGCGAGACGAACACACGCTTCCAACGTGTGTTCACCGCGATGACGCCAAACACGGATGTGACTATCATGATGCTATAAACAGAACCTGGATTCATCCGAAAATAAAAGACGTTTTGCCATTCGTGCACCCAGGTTCGTCGTTGAGTACACCATCGTAGGCGCTCCTGTCTGTGATGCAGCGTCAAGGGTAACCGCAGCCATGGTCTCCGAGCTGATAGACCATGCTGCCGCAAACGTCGTCGAACTGTTCATGCAGATGGTTGTTGTCTTGCAAACATCCCCCTCTGTTGACTCAAGGATCGAGACGTGGCTGCACGATCCGTTACAGCCATTCGGATAAGATGCCAGTCATCTCGACTGCTAGTGTTACGAGGCCGTTGGGATCCAGCACGGCGTTCCGTATTACCCTCCTGAACCCACAGAATCCATATTCTGCTAACAGTCATTGGGTCTCGACCAACGCGAGCAGCAATGTCGTCTCAGTCACCTCTTGTTCGCATTGACGGCACTTTGAACAATGGACGTTACATTTCAGATGTGTTTCGACCCGTGGCTCTACCCTTCATTCGATCCCTGCGAAACCCTACATTCCAGCAAGATAATGCATGACCGCATGTTGCAGGTCCTGTACGGGCCTTTCTGGATACAAAAAATGTTCGACTGCCGCCCTGGCCAGCACATTCTCCAGGTCTCTCACCAACTAAAAACGCCTGCTCAATGGTGGCCGACCAACTGTCTCGTCACAATATGCCAGCCACTACTCTTGATGAACTGTGGTACCATGTTGAAGCTGCATGGACAGCTGTACCTGTCCACGCTATCCAAGCTCTGTTTGACTCAATGCCCAGGCGTATCAAGGCCGTTATTACGGCCAGAGGTGGTTGTTCTGGGTACTGATTTCTCAGGATCTATGCACCCAAATTGCGTGAAAATGTAATCACATGTTAGTTCTAGTGTAATATATTTGTCCAATGAATACCCGTTTATGATTTGTATTTCTTCTTGGTGTAGCAATTTTAACGGCCAATAGTGTAAAATGATGTCCCTATACTTGGCTTAGGTGTGAAATACGGTTCTGGCTGCAACGCAGTTTTGATTCTGACTTATGATTTTATTTGCGAAAAAGGAAATTCTCGTCTTTATAATTCTAGCAAAGACTTTATAACCAGAATTAAGCAGCTGAATAGGGCTGTTGTTGTTTATTTTTAGGAGCGTTTTATCTCTGTTTAAATTCCGAAGGTTTCGTTTTGTGTTGAATAGCTCCGTTGGCATTATAAGTCATATTCCCGCGTACCAGTGTCCAATAACGTTCATAACAACCATACTTCCTCTTCCATGACTTCCGAACGGATTTCTTCATTGATAAGTTGTTATAATTTCTAGAAAGTCCCGAAGAGATCGGTCATAAGGAAGATTTTCGGCGTAGAGTTCATAACAGTGATAATTCTCATACAGTATCTCCTTGTGCAATCTGAGTACTACGCTATTTTAGTTCGTACTTTTACTTCGTATTTCCTCCTATTTCATACTACTTAAACATAGCTAACCTAAGGACATCACACACATCGATGCACGAGTCAGGATTCGAACCTCCGAGCGTAGCAGCAGCGCGAGAAATAGGGGTAACGAAGAAGTAGCTTTAATAATGAATAAGAAAATAGGAATGCGGGTAGCGCGGTTCCAGACTGTAGCGCCTAGAACCGCTCGGCCACTCCAGCCGGCCATAATTAACACTTGGTTTAAGAATCATAAAAGAAGTTTCTGTATGTGGAAGAGGCCTGGAGATGCCAGAAGGTTTCACATTGATTATAAAATGGTTAGACAGAGATTTAGGTCCCAGATTTTAAATTATAAGACATTTCCAGGGACACATGTGGACTCTGGCCACAATTTATTGGCTATAAACTGTAGATTAAAACTGAAGAAATGGCAAAAAAGTAGGAAATTATGGATAGGGGGGACAGATAAGTGGAAAGAACCAGCTTCAGAGGGAGCATTAAACAATGGTTGACTAGAACATCGGCAAGTAATACAGTAAACAGAAGAAGAATGGGTAGCTTTGAGAGATAGTGATGGCAGCAGAGGATCAAACAGGTAAAAAGACAAGGCCTAGCCGGAATCCTTGGATAACACAAGAGATACTGAATTTAGCTGTTGGAAGGAGAAAATTTAAAAAGCAGTAAATTAAGCAGGCGTAAAGGAATACCAACATCTAAACAATGAGATTAATGGGAAGTGCAAAACTGCAAGGCAGGAATGGCTATAGCACAAATGTATAGACTTAGAAGTATATTTTATCAGGGGCGACACAGATATTGCCTTCTGGAAAATTAAAGAAGTCTTTGGGGAAAAGAGGGCCACCTGTATTAATATCAAGAGGTCTGATGGTAAACCAGTCCTAAACAAAGAAAGGAAAACTAAAACGCGGAAGAAGTATATAGAAAGTGTATACACGGAAAATGAAATTGAAAGCAATATTATAGAAATGAATGTTGACGTAGATGAAGATGAGATGGGAGATATGATACGGCGAGAAGACTCTTGCAAATCTCTGGATGATCTAAGTCGAAACAAGGCTCCGGAAGTAGACGACATTCCATCAGAACTACAGATAGCCTCGAGAGAGCCAGCACTGACAACACTCTTCCATCTGGTACGCAACATATACGAGACTGGTGAAGTACCCTCAGACTTCAAGAAGAATGTAGTAATTCCAATTCCGAAGACAGCAGTTGCTGACAAGTGTGAAAATGACCGCACAAGCAAGTCACAGTTGTAAAACAGAAACACGAATTCTTTACGGACGAATGAAAAACTGATAGGAGCAGAAAAGGCAGTTTTTATTTACAAACAAATATTTCTGTGCTTGCTGCGGAGGATGACCAGGCATACAAACTTAAGGTCAGGGCAATCTGTAGTGTAATTAATCAATTCATGCTAACATATAAAGCTGGGAAGAAATAGACCAGTATCAAAATTAGTAACCTCACCTACAATTTTATCAACTCGACAGATGTTAGCACCCCTTGTTTAAGGCAATTAGACAGCATCAAAGTCAGTAACCGTATGAGGATCAGTATTAAGATATAACCACGTAAGAGGTTGCATATCAGCTTAATTTATTAGCTGTGATGTATCCCATGACCTATCATTAAACAAAATATGTAACATATAAGTACAGGGTGATAAATATTGAACTATATGAAATAAAATAGCCGTAACTTGCGAACGGTTTGTGTTAGGACGTTCAAACTGCACGGTTGGCCGCAGGGAAAAATCGGAATTTTGGATACGAATATGGTTTGGTTTAGCGACGCAGCTCACTTTAATTTGGATGAGTCAGCCAATAAGCAAAATTGGCGCATTTTGGGGACTGAGACTCGGCATTTCGCTATTGAGAAGTCTCTTCACTATCAATGGGTGTCCAATGTACATTCACTCAATAATCGGTGCGATATTCATTGATGGCACGGTGACTACCGAACGGTACGTGAAGGTTTTGGAAGATGATTTAATCACCATTATCCAAAGTGACGCCGATTTCGACAAGATGCGGTTCATGCAATATGGATCTTGATCCCTCGTAGCAGGAGAGTGTTTGATGTTCTGGAGGAGCACTTCGAGGACCGCTTCCTGGTTCTGGGGTACCCAGAGGCCACTGGCATGGGGTTCGATTGGGCACCATATTCTCCAGATCTGAACACACACGACTCCTTCTTGTTGAGGTATACTAAAGACAAGGTGAACAGCAATAACCCCAAAACCATTGCTGAGATGAAAACAGCCATTCAGAAGGTCATCGACAGCATCGATGTTCTCACACTTCAGTGGGTCATGCAGGATTTCGCTACTCGTCTGCGCCACAGCGCCCCAATTAGCGAGGCATATGGAGCATGCCATAACTTGAATATTCGACTATCTCTAGTGACGCGTACATGTTGAATAAAGTGCATGCACGTCGCAGTTTGTAAATAATTTACTTTTCTTCACGTAGTTCAATAATTGTCAATAGAGATTAAAGGAAATTTGTACAATGTTTGTCGCAAATAGATCTCACTTGGTGTCATCTATCACCCACATGGATGGGAAAGCAACTAGGCTAAAGGCACGTTTTCAAGTCGAATGATAAAAACACACAATCAATCAACTAAAGGGTGTCTTAACAGCATAAATTATCAAGTCTTAATAACAAAGTCCAAGAGAAAAGTTATTGTCAGTTAACAATACATACCTTTAACTTGCATACTCAAGCGACCTACAGCTAAAACAATCAGACATAAGCAATTTTTTTCTTGATGATATCTTGTGATCTTGTAGGTTGGTTCCTTTCTGCGCTTTGACATGGTTTTTGTTTTGAATTTTGTACAGTACCGTGAACGTGGTTTATAACCGATGCCGGTCGGAGGAAAATACAAATAAATTCAGCATGTGTGTGTCATCCATTTTACAAAGTAGGTATTTACAAGCTGATAACTGCCTTAATAGGATGTTTCCAACAATTTTCCTGCGTTTTGACATAATGCACCCACAGTTACACAGAACACTGTTTTGACCACGACTGGCTCTTGCAACTTATTGAGGGCATTGTACAAGGGTAGTCCATGATCAAAAACAACAGCGCAACCAGCAGGCTTCGCTAGTATCCTCATTTAGTATGTTCAAACATGCATTTCCGCGGTGTGTCCATATTTTTGAGAAAGCCCTGTACACACCAGATGTCACTTACTATTTTCGTTAAGAATTCGCCTTACAGAATCAGTTATAGATATTGAATCAGTGAGAAGACGGATAACTTTAAGAAGATGTAGTCAAATAACAGGAAGATGAAACTATAGATTCATATCTGCCCGGGTAATTCATCTGAAGTTTCAAAACATTGTAACACTGGTTTTCTTCTTTGTGATGTAGCTACATAAATCTGCGAGGTGCGTATATCTTTTTAGACTCAGCGAAAAGCTGTTATGCATGTTGTGTTATTACCATGGAGTGGGTGTAGTAAGTGGAAAGGCTGTTCGTCTGAAATAAACGGTGGGCCTCACTCCGCTGAGTTTCCTTCTCTTAAGTAATTCGGCTAAATGATTTATGAGCAGCAATAAATCACTGCTGTGAAAAGAATATTAATAGCATCGGCGGTTAGGTGGGCACAATGGCGAAATGCGTCTATAAATCTAGTCTCCAAGGACACCTAGAGTTGCCGCCCTTTTAGTGAATTCGGCCGCTCGCTTACGGCTTGTTTTAAGCAACAAATTATGGACGACGCGGACCAAAAAAGGAAAAAAAGCTGCTTTGCTGACTACATTCATTAAGTGCAGCTGGTATTAAAATTTTCGCTGGTAAAACGAAAAAATGGAAAGCCCATACATTTTACGATAAATTAATGCCTCTCTTTGTTCTGCTAAACAAGGGCGGAGTTTCATTGCGTGGAGTAAAGAGAACGTAACTTTCACAAAGAGAGATATGCCAATGGAGTCTTATCTACTGCACTCATTTGTTTCACCGGGCAGGTAGATATTCATTCACTATGTCGTAACTGAAACAGTTCATTTACTTACACTGGTGTGCAAAACTTAAGGGCGAAAGTAATTTTCGCAAAATGCGTCACTGCTAAGTAACATTGCTTTACGAAGTTTGAGCCAAACGTAGAAATAACTGGTACAATATAGTACAGAAGGTTACTGAAAGAAATACTCCATTAGATGAAACGCAATAATTATACTCAACTCACCACATTTTATGATGGTCACCTAGAGACTACGTAAGGCGGGACATGGTTTTTAATAATGAAATGATAGTTAAATCAAGACCGTAAGCTGTCGACAGGCGTTGATACACATCGCCGGGGAGTTGAAAATGTGTGTCCCGACTGGGACTCGAACCCGGGATCTCCTGCTTACATGATAGACGCTCTATCCAGGTGATCCACCGCGGTCACATAGGATAATGTGACTACAGGGATTTATCCCTTGCTCGCTTCCCTTGAGGTGCGCATTCCCAACTTAATGCCCACACACTACATTCGTAGTGACCCTGCCCATTACACTCATTACTCACGGCAGACAATCTTACCGAGACCCGTAAGAGCTCGGGCAATGCTTGTGCATCCAGCACAGAAGAAGAAGGTCAATGGTTGTTTAGCATTAACTATATGAAGATGGTATCTGATCTTTCAGAAATGTCCGAAGGAACAGATACCATCGGTGCCCATGCAGCTCTCTTAGAAAGAAATGATAATTAAACCAGGACCCTAAGTTGTCGACAGGCGTTGATATACATCAATGCGGACATGTCCGAAAGAACAGATACCATCTTCATATAGTTAAAGCTAACCAGCCATTGACCTTCTGCTTCTGTGCTGGATGCACACGCATTGCCCGAACTCTTACGGGACTCGGTAAGATTGTCTGCCGAGAATAATGAATGTAATGGGCAGGAGCACTACAAATGTAGTGTGTGGACATTAAGTTGGGAATGTGGGTCTCACGGGGAGCGTTCAAGGAATAAACCCCTGCAGTCGCACTATCCTCTGTGTTCTTGGTGGCTCAGATGGATAGAGCCTCTGCCACGAAAGCAGGAGATCCCGGGTTCGAGTCCCGGTCGGGGCACACATTTTCAACTGTCCTCGTTTATGTATACCAACACCTGTCCACAGCTTAGGGTCTTCATTTAATTATTATTTCATTCTAAGAGAGCTGCATGGGCACCGATGGTATCTGTTCCTCCGGAGATGTCCGAAAGAACAGATACTATCTTCATTTGATTTTTAATAGGATGCGTGATCACCACGGACGGCTGTGCATGTTCTCCAACGTGTTCCCATGCTGGCCTCGAGTTTGGTAAGGGGTTCTTGTGGCAGGGCGTTCCAGTCCTCCAGCCGCACGGTTCAAATGGCTCTGAGCACTATGGGACTTAACTTCTGAGGTCATCAGTCCCCTCAGCACGGTTGTCAATAGTTGGATGGTAGTTGTCGCATGTGACTGTGCTGAAATACGGCTCCCCAACGCATCCCAGACGTGATCGATGAGGTTTAAGTCGGGGAAATGGGCAGACAAGTCCATTCGCTTAATATCCTCTCGTTGCAAGTGTTCCTCTACCTGCACAGTTCGATGCAGTCGCAGTTCGTCAGACGTAAATATGAAGCGAGTGCAGAAGACACCCCAGAAAAGATGCACGTGGTGAAGAAGTAGTGTCACAATAACACTGACTGGTGAAGGTATGACGTTCAGTGATTTGGAGATCAGTAACCTCATACAGCGCTCTGTCTGCTCGCTCTTTAACACCAGCACCGCCATTGTTTCTTGGTGCGTTATGCGTTCCCGCCTCTCACCATATGAAGGTACGTAATGCACCCATGAACGCTGTCGAACATTATCTTTTGGTGGTCCAGGTGTTATGGTTACGCGAATTCATTCTATTGCAAGGACATAATGACATCCAAATCTCTGAAAACGTTACATCTACCGATTAACGATATTGCGACACTATCCTCACTCCTCATTTGCGTCTTTCAGTAGTGCGTTCAGCCCTGACTTTGTTTTTATGGATGGCGTTGCTCGACCACATCGAACTGAGCAAGTGAAGGAGCTATCGGAATGAGAGGATATTCAGTCAGTGGCATGTCCTCTCCGTTCCCCTGACTTAAATCTCAAAGCACACGTGTGAGGTGCGCTGGACAGCCGTACTGCAGCACGCCCACAAGTTGTTAACCACGCTGGTGGATGAATGGAACGCGCTACTACAAGAACACATTAGCAACCTTGTGACCTGCATGGGAGTTCGTTGCGGAGCATGTATTGCGGTCCGTGGTGATCACATACACTGTTCAGAGCCATGTACCATCTTTTGTATTGCCCAGGAGGCCATCGTAAATAGCTGTGACTTCAGTGTAACTGTTGTCCTGGAATAAAACTGAAGTTTCTGTTCTTGTCATTGTGTATTTCTTTCAGCTACCTCCTGTACAATAATGCAGCAGTTCATTCTATGTATGATCCCAGAAACATCGGACTATGTTACGTAGCGGTGAATATCGTGCGAAAGTTACTTCCTTCCTCTATTATTGTACACCAGTGTATATGCTCCCATGGTTTAACTTTTAAATTAATTATATTGCTCAGTCTATACTGTGCGTACCATAAGGCCAGTTACATGAAGAAACCAAATATGTAGCAAAACACATGTCTTTCAAACAGTCAGTTTAAGCCAGAAATTATCAAACGGCTTTTTTCCTTGTAACACATCCTGCCAGGGCCGACCGTTGTGGCCGAGCGGTTCTAGGCGCTTCAGTCCGGAACCGCGCGACTGCTGCGGTCGCAGGTTCGAATCCTGCCTCGGGCATGGATGTGTGTGATGGCCTTAGGTTAGTTAGGCTGAAGTAGTTCTAAGTCCCATAGTGCTCAGAGCCATTTGAACCATCCTGCCAGGGTATTTAAGCTGCCAATTCAGGTAGTAACACAGTAATGTTAGACAGCTAACTTTCATTTGATAAAATCAACGTAGAACTTTAACTCGGAAGAGGATCTTATATACCTCAAGTGAGAGCTGGAAGACGAAGGTGAAACGTGAATTGTGGAACACAAGTGGGGGGGGGGGGGGGGTGGGGGGGGAGACAACGTCCTAGAGAAAGAGGAGGAAAAAATTTCGCTTTAGCAGATTATATTCTTGTTTTTTTCTTAAGAGGAAAGAGCCTACCCAGTACTGCTTACAAACTACAGAAGAATTATTAACAGTAGAACGAGAAATATTGGTTATGCCATCCTGATGGAGGCACATAACGGCACAAAGTCGTCGGCGCAGTAATTTACCTACCATAATTTACCTATCGCCTGTCCTCAATTATGCATTTTAAATGTTGATGTTTGTGGGTGTCTTGCACGTTATACTAGACAAGAGCCTTGTGGCTTCATTATCCGTTTATGTCAATGTGTGATTTTACGAGTATGCTCTTCTAAAAATTATTGTAGTTATTGTTTATGGACTTTTGTTCGTTCTCTGGTTGACATTTGTAACAAATTTGTAATAATTTGTTCAATAGGTCCATTTTTCTTTTGAAGAAGACAAATTAATATTCGTCGAAACCATGGCAAAGGCTTAATAAGCCTTGAATTCTGCAACTGGTTGGCTATTATTTTCCAATCTTACCAAGATTTAGAAAGATTCGATCTTGTAGTGACACTGTTACTGTGGCGCACCAGTTAACTGAAGAACGATGAGAACAGAACCTGCAGATTCACATAATGCTTATTGATTACGAAAAGGCTTTGGACAGAATGGACAGAAGCAAGATTTGGAATATGACGGGAAAACTATGATACCAGAGTCTTAATACAAGTAATGAAGATTTTAGAAAAGCACACAGAAATACTAATAAGAGAAAGATAAGACAATACCAATAAAGGAACGACCAATAAAAAATCAATAGAGTGTGAGAAGGATGCAGCCTTTTACCTATTATATTCAGTACACAAGGTGTATCACAATTAATGGCGTAACCGCATAGAGGTAAAGTCTTATTAAACATGGGCGTCAAATCGCCTACTTTAAGAGCTATGAGCACTTGTTCACCTTCAATACCGTGAAACAAATCTCTTCTAAAGCAAGCTCTTTGCTTTCCATATTTTTGTAGGAGGTAGTATGGGGGAGATGGAAGGAAGAAAAGAAAAAAAATCCAGTAATCATTCCTCACTAGCTGTGACACCCGTTCAGTAGAAGAGACGTTTCACAATTGTGAAGATCAAGAAGGGCTCATCGCTCTTAAGGTGCACAGTTTAGCGTCCATCTTTATGTACTTTTCTCTTTGTTTTGGTCTCTTCCACCAACCCTCAATATATGGAAAGCAAAGAGCTTGCATTGCAAGAGATCGCTTTTAGATTATCGAAGATGATCAAGTGCTCACATCTCTCAAGGAATGCGTTTTAGAACCCATGTTTACTAAGACCTTTTTACTTCTAGTAACTTATACCTTTAACTGTGTGCGTTCATGTCATCAATTATTATACATCCTGTATACTAGGCACTATAAGACAGTTGAAATGCAAGTTAAACAAGTTGTCAGATTAATAACAGAACATACACAAACACTCTGCTCTTTGCCGCTGGCGAAATAATTGCTCAATAGTCAGAAAATGACTTCCAGTTTGCATTCTGTCGCCTAAATCAAATATGTGAGAACCAGCATTTAAAAATTTCAGTGATAAAAATCTGAAGAAATGGCGTTCACAGTAAAATTTCAATTTCACTCCAAAATATTACTAGATGAACAAGCAATAGAACATGTGTCACATTTTCAGCTGTTAGGATCCGACAGTAAATACGCTTATTAAAAAAGTCACTAATGAGATAAATAGGTCGAAAAGATACTGGGCACAACAGGCATAAATGATATGCGCCACGATACGCGTAACACTTCGAAGGATGCCAAGTTAATCTGTCTCCTAAAACAACACATTAAAAAATGCGACGAAACTACGTACCACATTATGGTAATTGCCAGTAACCTTCAAAGATCTTCACTAGTAACTGGAAGTCAGTTCGAAACGGAACTCATAACCGAGGACAAGTTTACTCCAATCAATCAAATTACGGGTCGATGACGTGTCTGGAGGCAGCCCGGGCACCAGTGCGATACCAACATGACCGTCGCCCGCCTAGAGGCTGGACAGCCGGAAGTGATGGTAGGATGTGCCGTTTCTTTTCATGCTAGGTCCTCTGTGGTTTTTATCCGCGACGCCGTTACAACACAGCCGTACGTCGACCCCGTTTTGTTACCCTTCATGGCAAGCCGCCCTCCACATACATTTCATGCTCGCCCACACGTGGAGAGAATTTCTACTGTTTGTCTTCGTGCTTCCATAATGGCCACAGAGGTGGATCGTTGCGTTATTGACTTGCTCAACTGGTAAAGCTCTTACACTTCAATAAACTATCCAGCTTTTCTGAAATCTTAATCATTTGTTCGTCTGTACATGAACATCACATCTACCGATTTCCGTCCAATTCAAATAATTCTTTTGTGGGGCATCGTTTGCTTCGTATCAGAGCGTACGTGAAAGCGAATGTTAGATATCAACTAAAAAAAACACAAATATAGTCTGCTAAAACGAAATTTTAGGGAAAGTTAAATTCTGCAACCTCAGGTAGATTATTTCCCTTTCATGTTTTTTTTTCCCGTCATCAGTCATCTCGCTAGTTTCATGCTGCCCGCCACGAATTCTTCTCCTGTGCCATCTCAGAGTAGCACGTGCGACCTACGTCCAAAATTATGGATTTATTCCAGTATCTGTCTTCCTCTACAGTTTTTGCTCTCTACAGCTCCCTCTAGTACCATTCTCTGATGTCTTAACAGATGTCCTATCATCCTGCCCTTCTTCTTGTCAATGTTTTCCACATATTCCTTTCCTCTCCTATTCTGCGCAGAACCTCCTCATTCCCTACGTTATCAGTCCACCTAATTTTCATCATTCGTCTGTAGCACCACACTTCAAATGCTTCGATTCTCTTCTGTTCCTGTTTTACCACAGTCCGCGTTTCACTACCAAGTCAAATACAGCACAATATTATACGAGAAGAACTCAATGTTTACTATATATAAATGAAAACAAAATTCGCGCGAGGGTTCCTAAAATGGAAATAACATATCAACAGAACGGTTTGAGACAGATTAGTTAAACAACCAATGAGCTACAAATCAACAGGAAAGAGATATGTTACACGACTGAGCAGCAGGTGGGTTCGATCAGGACAGAATAGTCTGTAAGTCTGCTGCATGAAGTGAAAAAGAGGGGATGAAAAAGAAGAAGCGAGACTTTCAGCTTACAACTCTTGCTAAAATTAATCAGATCACAAGAAATATAAAACTGGTGCCTTTCATGATTTACTTTCCTAGGATTAATTATAGCTTACAAAGTAAAACCTGTTGATTACTTTGAGAATGATCACTTTTCTGTTCGATGTTCCTGAGCCATTGCAGTTACTGTGTCCTGCGACGTGCAGTGAACAAAGGTGCACATTGGCGGCTCACCGTACAGCTGGCTACTGGGGTTTTCAGTGTGGTGTGGTCGCCCACCAGTTGCTGTCGTAAGAAATGTGGTTGGCTAATGATCCGTAGCACTGCGAACGTTATATCCGCTGTGACAGTCCGCAATAGCCAACGGTGACCCTTTTCATCAACAAGGTATTTTCCACAGTAACTCATTCTGGCGACGACGATATTTCCCGAGGAAGGGTAAGTCCGAGGCAAACATTACATGTCAAGCGAATGCACGGCACACATGCAATTTAATTGACGATCAAATGTGTTCAAAGGTGCGACTTACACAATTTACGCTCTGTTGTCACGACAACGACAGTCCTGATCCCTACGGAATTGCAGCACCATGACATGCCAAACTATGACTTTCGACGTAGTGACGTGGTAGCGCTCCCTGTACAGGATGGCAGTCATCTCTGATTCATATGCTTATCACCGTGACGTCTGTGTATGTTACTGTAAAGAAGTCGTTATCACTTTTTACTAGCAATGCATACGAGGACTTTACCAATAACGTCGCTTCCAAACTACCACATGGCTGTCTGGGAAAATCTTCGCTCCCTCCCTCGCGTTTGAAATCAAAGATTTATAATTCTGCTCCTTATCATACATGTAGGATACAAAAATAAATAAATTTTAGCATTCATTTGTTGTTACAGAAACTAATAGTAGAAAGAGAGCTGAACAGAACCCACTAAAAATGTCAGTGGTACTGGCAGGACATAATTACAAATACTGGCATATAATGTGGCACAAAATATTGTTGTCATAGGACATAAATTAATTATCTAAGGTGGTCACCTTGCAATTAATTGAAGAAATAGTGTTTAATTTACCAATGCTAAAGGCATACTTTTCCCGCGAGGCGGTGGCTAACACTTTTGATCGAGTCATTGGTAGGAATTTAGAATTCTGCTAGTACCTGGCTGGCAAAGAGAGAGTACTAGAAGATACAAAGTACTTAATTAACCAATACGTCTTTTCAATATTTCTTGCGTCAATGGTATGAGTTGAATGCCAAACCTCTAATGATGTGAGGACAAATGGAAGTATTAATGCTGACTGGCGGAGAGAATCAACTAGGTAGCCCCCTCATTCCCTCCCCCCCCCTCCTCCCCATACACACACACCTGTTCTTACCCCTTCACCCTGCCACAGTATAACTGGAGTGAGGCATGGTATATGTCAGTACCATGTATAACTCTCTCCCTTTACATCCATTCCATAATCTATAACAACGCGAACACGATGTCACTTCCCACAAATACTCATTGCAGTCATTCACAGCACACTAACATAGCTGACAGAAAGAATGAAACGAAGAAATAACTTCTTCTAAGGTCTTATCTTGGATGACAAAGCTGGATTCTAATGTATTTTATGCAGATATTTGAGAAAAGTACTTCAGAATCACACGGAGTTGCTGAGAGAGTAAACTGTTGATAACTCCAGATTTAGATCATTTGTTTGTCATCTGGTACCAAAATTATTTACAGCTGCATACGAAGCAACATTTTTACTTCAGCTTGAAATAAATAAAATCCTTTTAGGATCGCAGTCATAAACACTGAAATTTAATATATGCTTAACAGTAAAATCAGTTGTTATTGATAGTATTTTTTGTACTGTCTGTATATTGCGTTTCACTATTGACCACAATGATCCGAAAAGCTTTTTATTTTATTTGACAGAGCAGCATTACCGTACAAACCGCTGCAAATAATTGTAAGATGCTTGATGAAGATCATATGAACGAAATCAGTGGTTGATAAAAAAGCTATTTCATCAACATGTCTGTGAGTATTTGAAATATGACTTTCCAACAAATGTGGGATTCCTAGCGATCAATGCCTCAATACGACAGGAACTGTGACACAAGCAGTCGTGTGCCTGTAGGTGCCTTTACGAGTAATGGTCACGAATTAATTTGATGTCTACAGAGACGTAAGGTTTATAGCTTTGGAAGTACTAAGACTGGATCAGTGTCGTTATTTTTAAGGAATTTACCTTAAATTATGTGGTGTAATCACGAAAAATGTAAAAAAACGAACGGGCAAAAATTTAAACACTACTCTTCCTGGATACTAGGCCACAGTCTCAGCTGTAGCGCCACCACTTACATTACGTTTATTCCTCTTATAAGCAAGTGTGTCAGACCTGTCTCCTTCTGTATGACTTTCTTATGTGAGATAAAACCAGCATCCAACTGAACAAGAGAACGTATTTGTCTTACAAAGAAACTACCTGGAAACACCAGCGTTGTACTAGGAACAGACCGTACCAAAGTAGGATTAAAATGTAATGTTCGTAACGTGAGGGGCAGTGGCTTTAGTATGGGTTGCATATCAAAACATTCACCCATGTCAGTTACTAACGTGCTCAGCATATAGCTCAGAGTCCATGCATACTGAATGGACAGCAAAACTTCAGAGCTTCAGTTGAAGTTTCAAGAAACATATCTGTGACTTGACGTATGATTCCGCACAACCAGCTACGTACAAAGAGGCCTACAAGCAGACAATAACTTTATCTTCCATTTTTGTATCAGCATCGACAATAATTACTAGCTCTCAAGGGAACATATGCTTATGTATGAACGTTTGCTTTATGGGTTTTGACAAAAAATTTAGCTTCTTGTTACTCTGAGAACTTCATCACATCTTCACAAAGTATTTTTCTTAAAACTCTGTTTATGCGATTTTCGTAACACTCGAAGCCGCTTACTGAGACGCAACTGAGACTCATGTTCTAGAAAAGAAATGGATGCTATATATTTAAATGTTACGTTATTAGTTAATGTTCTGACTTGAGGTGAAAACACCGAAACACAAGAGTAAATGGGAAATCTTGGAATCAATACACCGTAAATGTTTCAATATCAACCTATCGTACTAAATGCTTTTCGAAAAATTACAATGTACCGTCAACGAAAGTAATGTGTGTCTTGATCGTAAGTTAACAACCAAATGATGGTGAAATATGGAGAAATGATGTTCGACAAACTGTTAAGTAACATTTCTCATTGGGAGATCCAAGGCGGAAAAGATGCTGAAATTTAAAAATTACAAGTATCCTCATAGACGACTTTTTTTTCTGCTTCGACCTATATAACTTTAATTTTTTAATGAGTTACGTTTGTGTATGACCAACTGTTATTTAGGATTTTTTATTCGTCTTCTCCTATTCTCACATTTCCATATTACAGTAGTTATTATTAATTCGACTTCCTACATGAAACAAAATTGTCTATCAACGCAGTATACTCCCAGGTCAAAAGTGTGAGATATTGTAATTCTTCATAGATTTTTGACAAGCATGTTTTGCATATACTTGACATTAATAAATATGTAACTCATTAGAAAGTTTCTGTAAATTCTAAACATGACGGCAGGAAGACGACCCTGGAATAATCTCCCGTTTTATATTAGAGAACTGAACAATGTATCCAGCTTCAGAAGAAAATTAATGACATATCTGCTAAAGCAAGAAGAAAGATTACCATTGCCCCTGCACGCAGTCGTTACCCTCGTACATCCTCCTCCCCAACCAGATCTCTTCCCAATATTCTTATCTGAAGATATCCTTTCCCCAAAATCGCTAATAAGAAAACATCTATCTTGTACAGCTATAATTTAGTTTTGTATCTGCCACTATCATTATTGTTATTACTATTATCCTTATTAATGGCAGCAGTAGCAATAGCAGAAGTACTGACCGTATTACCGTCGTTAGGTCATAGTCAATATTATATACTCACATTGTCACTAGATACATACCATTTTAACACTATTACTCATAGGAAGAGTTATTTCTTAGGGCACTATGATGCAAAACAGGTTTTGTATACTTGAAACCCTAGCCCGAAGTGAGAGAGGTCTGATGGTGTAATGTACCTACGTTTTGCACTCACTTGTCACTCGTATAGATGACTACCTTTTTGCAAGTGGTTTACAGCAATTGACAGCAGCATGCATCCGCAATGGCTAAAGCTTCACATTACTAAGAATTAATTTAATACAAAAGGAGTTTGCTTGGGTCCTGTTGACAACTAGGTAACTTGTAAGAATGGATTTCAAAAATTAAATCTATTTAAAAACTTCAAAATTCATCGTGACCCATAAACATATTAAAAAGAATCTAAAATTACTGTGCATAAAACTCTTATGTGTGGCATTATGGGAACTGTTTGATTTTAATTAAGATATCCGCTCATGAAGCTTGTTAAGGTAAAGATATAAAGTATAAATCGAGTATTAATAGTTCTGCACAGGCAGTGTTTGCTTGTAATATAAACATCAAACAAATTGTCCTGCATTTTACAGTGTCATACACAAAATGAAACAAAAAAATTTATAGTGCCCAAGAAATGCTTTGCATATTGCAGTGTCATACACAAAATGACACAAGAAAATATTATATTGCGTAACAAATATATATATGGAACTTGCATATGACGCTTGAGGCAGTTATATGCAACAATGTTAAAAAAAATTCTTCTGTGCAACTGGTATTTGGTGCATAAAGATTAAAAATCCTAACAATGACATATATCAGTGTTTTACTTAAGTAATCTTAATGTCTTAAGAGACATATTTTGAATAATGTCATACTGCTCTAGCAGTTATTTGTATGATCAGAAGTTCACTTTTGTTGGGGAATGGTGTTAGTATCCTACCATCAACCAAACTATCACAAAACACACAGGAATGTATACTACACATAAACTGGATTCATCCTTTTGCAGGATGTGGACTGTAGTAAAGGGAATTGGTATAGTTAGCTTTTTCATTATTGTGTTCACCATGGAGTACTGTTCAATAAAATGTTTTCCATTGTCTTTTGGTTAGTCCTTACTCTAATAGTAGTATAAATGTTACGCAAAATTCTTTCTTCTTATAAAGGTCATCAGCTCCTGTTATTCGGAAAAATATTATTAATTCTTATTTTAACATTCGTGGTTTACGTTGCAGAGGGTGATGGAACGTTTATTGTCATTTTGGTTTCCAAAGGAAGAAATTCGTTAGTGTCCAAGCTAACATATAATACGTTATCTTCTTTCTGGAGTGGCTGCCAAGTTCAGTTTCCTCTGACACCTGCAAAAGGGTTATTAGTACAGCAAATATTATGTTTCTTTTAATTAATCTCTTGTGATTCGCTTGATTTCATTTTATTATGATTTACTTCCGTCTCTGGACGTTTCCATTCCTATTTGATTTCTAATACTATCTGAAAAGATTTCATTAGTGGCATACATATATGCATTATAAATTCTACAGCTCTCTATTACTCAGTATTTACTTGTAACAGTGAAAAACTATATGAGACAAACCTGAATGTTACGTTGTTCAACAGTTTTAGTTTTATCTTCTTCCATAATTAGCATTGTTAGCATTTCCATCTTTTTTTTCGAGCTACGCCACGAACTATATTCCGGTGAGACTACCCTTTGACACCTTAGAAATGTTTGGTTAACCTAGAATAATCGTAACAATGACGATTTATTAATAATATAATAACTGAAGTGTCTTCCACGGACCTTCTTACAAAATACAGGGTGATTCAAAAAGAATATCACAACTTTAGGAATTTAAAACTCTGCAACGACAAAAGGCAGAGCTAAGCACTATCTGTCGGCGAATTAAGGGAGCTATAAAGTTTCATTTAGTTGTACATTTGTTTGCCATTTCAGCCAATAAAGTTTTTGCTCCCTTTTTCTTCGAAGGTGCTACTGTAACTGGACTACAGTATCTGGAGATGTTAGAGAATTGGCTGTTCCCTCAGCTCGAACAAGAAGCACAACAATTCATATTTCAGCAGGATGGAGCGCCACCACATTGGCACTTATCTGTCCGTAACTACCTGAACGTCAACTACCCGAGGCGATGGATCGGCCGCCAGGCAGCCCGTGACAGAGCACTTCATCACTGGCCTCCAAGAAGCCCTGATAATACCCCCTGCGATTTTTTCTTATTGGGGTATGTTAAGGATATGGTGTTTCGGCCACCTCTCACAGCCACCATTGATGATTTGAAACGAGAAATAACAGCAGCTATCCAAACTGTTACGCCTGATATGCTACAGAGAGTGTGGAACGAGTTGGAGTATCGGGTTGATATTGCTCGTGTGTCTGGAGGGGGCGATATTGAACATCTCTGAACTTGTTTTTGAGTGAAAAAAAACCTTTTTAAGTACTCTTTCTAATGATGTATAACAGAAGGTTATATTATGTTTCTTTCATGAAATACACATTTTTAAAGTTGTGGTATTCTTTTTGAATCACCCTGTATTTAGTATTGGAGATGTCTACAATGGACTCCCAAGGCATTTACCTTCATTTACTTACTTTAATATGGAGAAATTACTTTGAATCTTCTTGTATAACTTAACAGTAATCCTTTTCTGCGAGTGGTGTCATCCTATTTTTTACATTCTGCTTTCCGCTTCTGTGACTACTGCCAGTTCATACGATGGATAAGTGTTAATATGCACCAACATCTGGAGTGTTCTGAAAACCAACATTGTGCTTTAGCAAGTGGAATTTTCTACATATATCTCATCGTAATCAGTGAACAATAATCATTTCCTCATTTAGTAAGCGCTGGAGTCTTGTATTAAGCTGATGATACAACAATTTGTGTCGTTTATTATTTAAAAGTGGATTTATTTGTGTTTCCATGGAGGCAACGGCGACCACTTCCTTTCACAAAGTGGTTAATCTGTTTCCGTCTTAAAAGGAATGCTTCCACGAGCGCTGTGACGTATTTTACGACCCCTGCACTGGAGTTACACATAATAAAAGGTGAACTGGTAACAGTGTCCTAAGCTGGGTGTCGAACTCCCACTAATGCGTTTGGCCTTGACCTACCTTGTGGCCAGCTGAGTAAGCTAATGGAAAAAAAATAAAATACTTCACTCCCTCGCATCGCTTCTCTTGAAAGTTTATTCCGACGTCGAGTATTAGTGTACAAAATTTAGTATTGTATTGTCATTGTCGTTTCTACTATAATGTGCATGTGCTACTAGCTATCCTATTTCACGGTAACTGTTTGAGGATCTGGTGATCTTATGTCAACTAATTCACAATGGTTTTGCTGCTTTACATCATCATGGGGTTGCCAGTCTGGAGCTGACGTTTGCAGTTGTCTGCTGTGAAAATTGGGAGCAGAATTATTATAACTATTGCTCTGAGTAGAAATTGCCCAACATTGATTTGCTTTGACATAACTATTAGATGGCAAATCACATCGATTGTTATAGCTATCTGGTGGATGGTTACCACCACTGGTAGCCGCTTAGCCTCGGGCGCCTTGGCACGGTCCGTGCGGCTCCCCTCCGTCGGACCGTCGGAGGTTCGAGTCCTCCCTTGGGCATGGGTGTGTGTGTGTCGTCCTTAGCGTAAGTTAGATTAAGTACTGCTGTGAGTGCCGGGCGTGACTCGTGCTTCCGTAGCTCAGATGGTAGAGCACCTGCCCGCGAAAGGCAAAGGTCCCGAGTTCGAGTCTCGGTCGGGCACACAGTTTTAATCTGCCAGGAAGTTTCAGATTAAGTAGTGTGTAATCTTAGGGACCGATGACCTCAGCAGTTTGGTCCCATAAGACATTACCACAAATTTCCAAATTTTTACCATCACTATGAAAACTATACTGATTTGAATTATCATAACGTTTGTCCTGGGGAGCATTGTTTCCCTGGAAACTGTCACTGTTATAATAATTGATTCTTCTATTACCCTTGTTTCTAAAATTTTTCTTACCATTAAAGTGTGTGTTCTGGAAATTTCCATTGCGTTTGTTTCTTTGGAAATTACCAGAGTTGACATTGAATTGTTGATGGTTCACACTAACTTGATCATAATGCGTTGATGGTTTTGTTGGTCGTAATTGTTGTACGTCTTAGGATGACTGAAAACCTTGGAGAGGCTGATTGTATTGTGCAAATTGCTGCGATTAACCATGTTGGAAAGCATGATTTTTGTAATTGTAACGGTCATTTGAGCGGTCGTTACAGCAGAACTGGTTCACAGAAGCTTGCATTTGCCTATTATTTCTACTTTTGTTATTATTAGAACCCTGTCTGTTGAGGTGATTGTCATCATCGTCTTCCGGTTCTTACAAGAGTATACAGGGTGAATCACCTAACGTTACCGCTGAATATATTTCGTAAACCACATCAAATACTGACCAACCGATTCCACAGACCGAACGTGGGGAGAGGAGCTAGTGTAATTGTTTAACACAAACCATAAAAAAATGCACGGAAGTATGTTTTTTAACACAAACCTACGTTTTTTAAATGGAATCACGTTAGTTTAGTTATCACATCTGAACATATAAACAAATAGGTAATCAGTGCCGTTTGTTGCACTGTAAAATGTTAATTACATCCGGAGATATTGTAACCTAAAGTTGACGCTTGAAACCTCCGACGTTCAGTTGCGTGTTGTAACAAACACGGGCCACGGTCGGCGAGCAGCATCTGCAGGGACATGTTTACGATGCGACCGTGTTTACAAGTGTGGCTGTAGTGCACTGTTGTGGTTTGGTCTAGCTGTCGCAGTGTCCGCATTTAGCGCTTGCTGCTATTGTTATTCTGCATTCGTCTCTGCACGCAAACCAACTGCAGTACACCGTGTTACCAGACGTCTGTGATAGTGTAGTGTTGTAGGAACTGTGACCATGGTGTATTCGAACTCTGAAAAGGCGAAGATGATACTCATCTATGGCGGGTGTCGACGAAATGCAGCTGAGGCCTGCAGGGTGTATGCAGAACGGCACCCGGACAGAGAGCATCCAACGTGCCGCACATTGCAAAACATATACCGCCAACTGCATGCAACAGGTATTGTCGTAGCACGCAAACGGGTCCGTAACAGGCCCGTCACAGGAGAAGCGGGTGCAGTTGGTGTGTTGGCTGCTGTTGCCATGAACCCACACATGAGTTCACGGGACATTGCGAGAGGCGGTGGACTGAGTCAAAGTAGTGTCGTGCGCATACTGCATCGTCACCGTTTTCACCCGTTTCATGTGTCGCTACATCAGCAATTACATGGTGATGACTTTAATCATCGAGTGCAATTCTGTCAATGGGAATTAACAGAGAATGCGTTGCAGTTCTACCTGTTTACCGATGAAGCGGGTTTCACAAACCACGGGGCAGTGAATCTACGGAACATGCATTACTGGGCCGTGGACAATCCTCGCTGGCTCAGACAGGCAGAGCGACAGCGACCGTGGACTGTAAATGTATCGTGCGGAATCATTGGCGACCACCTCATTTGTCCTCACTTCATTGCAGGGGCCCAAACAGTTGCAACATACATCGCGTTTCTACAGAACGATCTGCCAACGTTGCTCGAAAATGTCCCACTGGAAACACGTCGACGTATGTGGTATCAGCATGATGGTGCACCTGCACATTCCGCAATTAACACTAGACTGACCCTTGACAGGAAGTTCGACGGGCGTTCCATAGGACGTGGAGGACGCATAAATTGGCTTGCCCGTTCTCCTGATCTTACACCTCTAGACCTCTTTCTGTGGGGTACGTTAAAGGAGAATGTGTACCGTGATGTGCCTACAACCGCAGAGGATGTGAAACAACGTATTGTGGCAGCCTGCGGCGACATTACAACAGATGTACTGCGGCGTGTACGACATTCATTACGCCAGAGATTGCAATTGTGTGCAGCAAATGATGGCCACCACATTGAACATCTATTGGCCTGACATGTCGGGACACACTCTATTCCACTCCGTAATTGAAAACGGAAACCTCACCCCTCATGGTGATGTACATGTGCGTCAGTGAAAAAGACCAATAAAAAGGTGTTAGCATGTGGACGTAATATGCTGTTCCAGTCTCTTCTGTACCTAAGGTCCATCACCGTTCCCTTTGGATCCCTACGTAATTCGGTGCTCTCCGATACACACGATCGAACAGCGGCGGAGTGGAACTCAAGCGTCAACCCTGTATATGAAGATAGTAACTGTTCTCGAAAGAACGGATACCATTGATGAGCGTGCAGCTTCTCTAGAATAAATGATAATTAATTGAAACCCTCAGCTGCCGACAGGTGTTGTTGATATACCTCGATGGGGACAACCGAAAATGGGTGCCCTGATCAGGACTGGAACCTGGGATCTCCTGCTTGCGTGGCAGACGCTCTATTCATCTGAGCCACCGAGGAAACAGATGAATATCGCGACTGCAGGGACTTATCCCTTTCACGCTTCCCGTGAGACCCACATTCCCAACTGTCCACAATCTACATACGTAATGTTCCTAATGGATGTTTGTCCATCCACACATTACTCGTTTCAACTATGGTGACGATACCCGTAAGAGTTCGGGCAACCTGTGCGCATTCGCACAAATGAAGGTCAATGGCCGGGTAGCCATTAAACTATATATGAAGATAGTAACTGTTCTCGTAAGAACAGATACCATTGATGACCGTGCACAGGGATAAGTCCCTGCAGTCGCGCTTTTAATCTGTGTCCTCGGTGGCTCAGATGGATAGAGCTTCTGCCACGTAAGCAGGAGATCCCGGGTTCGAGTCCCAGTCGGGGCATGCATTTTCGGCCGTCCCGATCGAGGTATATCAACAACACCTGTCGGCAGGTGAGGGTTTCAATTAATTATCCTCTTACAAAAGACCTGCGAACTCGTCAGCATCGTCTTTGCATCTCCTGGCAACAGTGACATGTTCTGTGTAAGTGGGAAGTTTTGTTATGCAAATGCCGATACGTTCTGCTGGACTTGAATAGTGGCAACTATTTATTCACAACAGATACAAAAGAGTTACATGTTTGCACCTGTTACTGTCCTTCAAAGTAGTCACCAGCATTGTGTATAACCCGTTGCCAGCGATGTGGAAGGCGTAGTATACCGTTAGCAGAACCTGTTCTGTTGATGGTGTGAATGGAGCGGTCTACTGCCTGTCGAGTCGCTGGAACAGTTCTGAAGCAAATGCCACGAAGACAAAACTGAAACACCAATCCCACGAATGGCGTCATTATGGATCACCACGAAAGTCGAAAGTGCGTCAGAGCCCCAGTATGGTGGAAGCTAAATTTCCAAAATTAAGACTTTTTATAAACTTCAGAAATCAGCATGACCAATAATTGTTTGACAATTATCAATAATGGCGAAATTCCTGACAATGACATAAGTACCAATAATGGCTGAGTGGCAGATTAAAAAATTAAATCAGTTTCAAAGTTACATTTACATTTAATAACCACAGCATTTTTGTGAATTAGATGTGGATACCGAGTGAAGTGACGCAGTGGTTAGCACACTGGACTCGAATTCGGGAGGACGATGGTTCAATTCCGCGTCCGGCCATACAGATTTAGGTTTTCAGTGATTTCCCTAAATCGCTTCAGGCAGATGCTGGGATGGTTCCTTTGCCAGGGCACGGCCGACTTCCTTTCCCATCCTTCCCTAATTCGATGAGAACGATGACCTCGCTGTTTGGTCTCTTTCTCCTAATCATCCCAACCCAATCAACACGCTAGATGTGGAGAATAATTATTATTATCTTTTAACTGACAAGCAAAACATTGGATCATTGCAAACTCGGACAAATAATCACGAGCCTGACCCTGCAATTGCGCTTTACGCTATGCCTGCGAATTTTACCTTGGATTCCATCTTCAAGCGTAGTTAAGCCTTCTAAATCTCCCCTGGACATATGAATGAAATCAGGCCTTTAGTGTGGTAAGATCTGCCATCACCGACGTGAGGGCAGTGTGATACGTCTTCTGTCTCCGAGCTCTCAACACACACCACTGACTCGTCTCACAACAATATTCAGAACCGCGCTCCCATGTTTCGCCCTCAAATTGTTACTATCGATATCTGAGTGCTTACACAATGCGAAGAATAGCCTTAAGTTGCTATATTGTTGTGGGTGCTCAGTGTGATATTTAATCACTGTAATGAAGAGTTCTGACACACTTCTTACAACGGCGCTAATCAGATCAGGTTAAATAAATAAATAAATATTCGCACCATATTTTGCCTTGATACCAATAGAGAAAAAGAGAAACACTAAAAAATGTGAAGAGCACCGGACCATCAGTGTAATTTCTCTTGCAGCTAAAGTCTTGCTGAGAGTGTTGAATAGAAGGTTATATGGCAAGCTGGGTAGAGGGATTTCAGAGCAGCAGTTCGGATTTAGAAGAGGAAAAGGAACAAGAGATGCTATTGGCCTGCTAAGAACTGTAGGGGAAAGACATATGGGAAAGGGTAGAGAAATCTTTGCTGTTTTTATAGATTTAGAAAAGGCTTTTGACAGAGTTCAGTGGAACAAGCTGATGGATAAGAAGAAAGGAGTAGATTGGAAAGAGAGACGACTGATACAGAATCTATATTTACACCAGAATGTAAGGATAAGGGTTGGAAATGAAATGTCAGAGGGAAGCAGAATTGGCCGAGGTGTTAGACAAGCTTGTTGCCTTTCCCCACTGTTGTTTAACGTATACCTTGAAGAGATTGTTGCGAAAAGCTTAGATGGGAAAAGAGGAATATGTATTGGTGGAAAGAGAATAGAATGTTTAAGATTTGCTGATGACATGGTATTAGTACCAGAAAGTGAGCGGACAGTGAATAACATGCTCAAAGATCTGAATGAGGCTTGTGCGGAATATGGGATACAAATAAACACAGCAAAAACAAAGAGTACGGTCATCAGTACAAGGCGCAGACTGTCCAATATTAAAATAGGACAATCTACCATTAGCCAAGTAAGTGAATTAAAATATCTCGGAAGCACAATAACTGAAGACTTGAGATGTCACCAAGAGGTGAAAACTCGAGTTGCCATAGCGAAGGAGGCATTCAACAGAAAGAGGAGACTCTTATGTGGCAAATTAGATAAAGGACTAAGGAAAAGGCTTGGCAAATGTTTTGTCTGGAGTGTGGCACTATATGGGGCAGAAACATGGACACTGAGACGAGAGGATGAAAAATGGTTAGAAGCATTTGAGATGTGGATGTGGAGGAAAATGGAGAGAATAAGCTGGATGGAAAGAGTGAGTAATGAAAGAGTATTGGAAAGGGTTGGTGAGAGCAGATGTCTGCTGAAGGTTGTGAGAGAAAGGAAAAAGAACTGGTTGGGACATTAATTGAGAAGGAGTGCTTGCTAGTAGATGCTGTGGAAGGACTGGTTTTTGAGAGAAGACAGAGAGGAAGAAGGAGATTCAAGATGATGGACGACATTAAGGGAAGAGGTAATTATGCAGACCTGAAGAGGATGGCAGAATACCGCACAAACTGGAGAACTACCATGTGAAAACCTGCCTTTAGGCAGAACACTGATGATGATGATGATGATGATGATGACATTCTGCCTGAGAAATAGATGCATCGCTAAATTTGACATCTGTGTGTCAAAATTTGCAGACAGTTCCATCTGTAACCGTCAAGCTTTAGCTTGCTTTCACTCTAGTAAACTTTCAGAATAATCAGTTAATACGTACTGAATTACACTGAAGCGTCAAAGAAACTGGTACAGGTATGCGTATCCAAATGCAGAGATAGGTAAACAGGCAGATTACGGCACTGTGGTCGACAACACGCTTATAAGACAAAAAGTGTCTCGCGCAGTTGTCAGACCAGTTACTGCTGCTACAAGGGCTGGTAATCAAGATTTGTGTGAGTTAGAGCATGGTGTTCTAGTCAGCACACGAGCGATGGGACACAGCATCTAAGACGTGGCGATTTAGTGGGGATCCTCCCATACGACCATTTCACGAGTGTACCGTGAATATCAGGATTGAGGTAAAACATCAAATCTCCGACATCGCTGTGGCCGGAAAAATATCCTGGATGAAAGGGACCAACGACGACTGAAGAGAACCGCTCTACGTGACAGAAGTGGAACACTTTCGCGAATTGCTGCAGATTTCAGTTCTGGGCCATCTACAAGTGTCAGCGCGCAAACTAGTCAAGGAAGAATCATCGATACGGGCTTTCGTAACGGAAGGCCCACTCGTGTACCCGTGGTGTCCGCGTGACAAAAGGCTTTACGCTTCGCCTGGGCTCGTCAACACGGACATTGGACTGTTGATGAGTGGAAACATGTTGGGAGACAACCTCATGAATCGATGGAACCTGCATATCAACAGGGGAATATTCAAGCTGGTGGAAACTCAGTAATGGTGTGGGGTGTGTGCAGTTGGCGTGATATAAGACCCCTGGTACGTCTAGATTCGACTCTGACAGGTGACACATACGTAAGCACCCTGTCTGATCACTTGCATCCATTCATGTCCATTACGCTTTCAGATTGACTTGGCCATTTCCAGCAGGACAATGTGACACCTCACACGTCCAGAACTGCTACAGATTGGCTCAAGAAGCAGTCTTCTCAGTTTTCTGGCGTACAAACTCCCCAGAGATGAATATTATCGTACATATCTGGGATGCCCACCCCCTTGTACTCTTTCGCATTTATGGACAGCCCTGCAGGATTCAAAGTGTCAATTCCCTCCATCACCACTTCAAACATCAGTCTAGTCTATGATACGTCGTGTTGCGGCACTTCTGCGTGCTCATGGGGGCCTTACACGATAGTAGCAGGTGTACCAGTTTCTTTGGCTGTTCAGTGTATTTTCAGTCGACTTAAAGTCTTCATTTATCATATCAAAAACTAGCACCAGTACTGTGTCTGCGGCTTTATCAATATACACTACGATGTTAATTTTACTCTCTGTAGTTGTGATGGTCTTCAGACCAAAGACTATTTTGATCTCATTCTCCATGCTATTCTGACCCCTGCGAGCCTCCTCGTCTCTGCAGAGAATTACAACCAACATTCATTTGAACCTAATTAGTCCAGAACCTTGTACTCCCCTACAATTTTGGGTACTACATTGCGTCATTGTGAAACACTAAAAGAACTACAGCAAAATACCGACACAATGAGGACAGCTGCGGAATCTTTCGAAATGTCAGTATTTCAGTCGTCTTAATGTCTCACAGTGCACAATGACGCTCTTTTCTCTCGCATTAGGTTCAATACCTCTTTATTACGTATTCTGGCTGACCATCTAATTTTTGATATTCTTCTGCAGCATCCAAACGTGGAAAGCTTCTGTTGTCTTCTTGTCTGTATTGATTATCGTGCACGTTCCACACCAGACCAATACTTTGAGAAAATAACTGCTAAAACTTAAATTTATATTAAATGCTAATAAACACCTTTTTCTAAAAGAGAAAAGCTTTCCTTACAAATTTCGGAAGTGCATTTTATGTCTTGCACGCTTCGCCCATTGTCACTATCATGCTGCCCAACTAGCCAACATGGGTATGTAACTTTTAGAGCCTCAGTCCCTAATTTAATTCTCTCAGCGTCGCCTGACTTAAATTTATTTACCTACGAAAAATCACACAACAACAAATCAATTTATTTTCACCGAAGTTATGAGCAGAAGTAGGCACTTGGTATAACAGGCGGTCGCTATGGTATGCCAGAAGTTCCATGCCAGTGGATGTCATGGAGCTCTGGAGCACGTAGTGTTTAGGTGTGGTTAGTTAGCCACGACCTCTAATATGAACGGAACTACTTCAACTAGTATAAATTATGAGCGTGCTTCGATTAGTCACTCACCAACAGCAGTCGGTGATTGGAAGAAAACAAGGACCATTCTTGTCTACAAGGGAGGTAACAGGAGTAATCCACAAAACTACCATCAACTTTCGTTGACGTTGCAGTAAACCGACGTGGGTCACAACATACTTGCTAAGAAGCTCACGCTCATATCAGAGGTGACGCAAGATTGGAGGTGGTCCATTACTTGGTACACTAACGGCTGTGTTCAGGAGACACAAGGCGACGGAGTCAAGCTCAAATTTTTCAGGTCTCTATGATAGGAGACAGTGCAGAATGACTATCTTGTTTGGCTAAGAACGTAGATGTGGTGATGATAATGACACTAAATTTGGGATTGTCTTACTGATCTGCTCTTTGTTGCTTCTCCACGTGTTTGCAATGAACTTGCAGAAGAGCACGGACACATGTTCTATTGCTCTGATCGAACCCTTAGCTTCAAGTACTAGTCACAGTGAAACTGACATATAGACACAGGTGCATGCAGACAGATGTACGACTGAAAACAGTAACTCTAGGCTAGAGGTACCTACAGAGAAATTTTGCAAGTCCTTCTTGGTGAACAAGCTTAATTGAGTATAATGTTGACAATGTATCTGCTGCAGGCTGTTGGTCATCCTACGTTCCTCGATCTGACGTCTTCCGCTAGCTCGAACTCTCCTCTGACCAGCACTCTGTCTGGACCTCTGCTTTACTTGACCTCTCAGCTATATGGGGCTGTCTGCTTACAGGCTGTACGTGGCTGCATCACTTTTACCTCCAATTCGTAATCAGTGAGCGTAACATCAGGTTTTTTCCAGTGTATGTGTATGATCCCTTAATGGAATGACGGAAGTGACTCGTACTTTATGTGTCTACCTACGTTACAAGGCTTGCTGCTAATGTTCATCCTTGGATAATTTTCCTTTTTTTCTGGCTACACTTCATAATTCGGTCATTACAATGTCTAAGTTTTATAGAATAATAGAATATATTCTGGTCTCAAACATAGTGACGTATCTAGAACAGAATGAATACTGTGCGGACCAGCACGAATTCCGAATGCATCGATCGTGTGAAAAACAACGCATTCTTCTCTTATGGTATTCTTGAAGGCATTGATCAAGAAAATTAGATACAAGCAGTGTTTATTGACTTTCAAAAAGCATTTGGCACGGCACAACATAAATTTTACTAACGGAAGTACGATTGTAAGGGTTCTAAACAAAATTTGCGACTTGTTTCAAGATTTCTTGGTAGGCAGGACGCAGCGTGTTATCTTGGAGGGATATCGACGAAGAGGGAAGCACGTGACGCAGGGAACTGTGGTAGGACCATTGTACCTCATCGTGTATTGTACAAGTCCCGCAGCCTATATTAACAAGCTCGGAAGTTTTGCAGACAATGCAGTTAACTATAATGCAGTACTGCCCCAAAAATCTGCACAAATGCTGGTTCAGATCATTTTAAGTGTACAATGATAGGTAGCTCGTTTTAAATGTTTGTAAATGCACTAATCTGCACTTTACAAGAAGAATCAGAGTATCTTCTGGCTACTGTACCAATGGAACACAACTGGAATCTGTGTACTCATAGAAATAGCAGGGTGCAATAGTTGGGATATGAAATGAAACGGTCACATGGGCTCAGTTGTATTTGGTTCATTTGTGGTATACTACGAAATTACAATCATTATACAAAGAAATCGAAAAACACTTGGGCGACTTATTCTGGTGTATTACTTGAGTGTGTGGGAGTCTTACGAATTAGGACTAAGGAAGGGTGTCATGAACGGGTCGTACGTCCAACATTGATTCCTACGGTTATTTCACGCAGTGTTGCTTGTCTGTTAGCACTCACAACTATACGCATGCGCCTCTAACCTCGGTTGTTAAGTGAAGGACGTAGGTCACTGCAGTGTCCATGATGAAGGGTAATGCATGAAATTTGGTACTCTCGGTGCACTCTTTGCACTGTGGATTTCGGAATACTGAGTTCCCTAACATTTTCCGAAATGGACTGTCCCATGTGTCTAGCTCCAACCACCATTCCACTTTCAAAGTAAGCTAATACCTGTCGTACGGCCATAATCACGTCGGACACCTTTTTACATGAATCAACTGAGTACAAATCACCCCCTCCGCCAATTTACTACCCTCTTATGCCTTGTGTACGAGTTACTACTGCCATATGTAAATGTGTACGTCGCTATTCCATGATTTCTGGCACGACAGTTTATAACACTAGACATTAGATGGAAAAGGTTTTCCTTCTGTTTGTGGAATGTACAGCCTGTATCAGCATCTGTACTCCGAAGCCCACCTTATAGAGTGTGACAGAGGGTACGTTGTGTCGCTTCCAACTGTTCCCGTTCCAGATTCGAATAGTCTGTGAAAGGGTGATTGGCGGCAAGCATCCGATTGGACGAGAGTCTCTCTAACGTTATATTACTAGTCTTTTCGCGAGTTGTACGTAGGAGGAAGCAATATTTAGGCTGGTTATTATAGGAAAATATGGTATAGGAATTTTAATACTAAGCCACGTAGTGATGCACAACGCCTGCATTTTAGCATCTGTCACTTGAGATGGATCAGAACCTCCTTGACGTGTTTGCGTCTAAATCAACGCGCTGCCCTTCTTTGGATATACTTTATTTCCTGTATCAGTTTCTTCTCGTGCGGATTCCAGACTGGCAATGTTCAAGGGTTGGTCCAACAAATGTGTTGTAAGCTACCTCATTTGTGGGCGGACTGCAGTTCCTGAGGATTCTTCCAGTGACTCCGTCAGCAACTGCCTTACCTCCGATTACTTTTATGTGGTCGTCCCATTTCAAATCATTCTGTGCACACACTCCTAGATATTTAATAGATGTGACTACGTCCAGTGATTCTTCTGCAATCGTTTAATATACAACAACTGACCAATTTTTATCTGCTAAGTGTCAAGAGAGTAGAACTGTGTCACACACACACACACACATACACACACACACACACACACACACACACACACACACACACACACACGCAGGTACAATTCCTCAACAGTTTTATAAGCAATAGTGTACTCGCTGCCTTCTAACGCCCGGCCGGAGTGGCCGGGCGGTTCTAGGCGCTACAGCCTGGCACCGCGCGACCGCCACGGTCGTAGGTTCGAATCCTGCCTCGGGCATGGATGTGTGTGATGTCCTTAGGTTAGTTAGGTTTATGTAGTTCTAAGTTCTACGGGACTGATGACCTCAGAAGTTGAGTGCTCAGAGACATTTTTTTTTATTTTTTGGTTAATGTCTCTGATTTTAAATTGTTTGATTTTCCTTCACATTATGAACAAGTTGTTTAGCTGTGGTTCCCCGAACTATAAGATTAATTGTAGATTTACATCGGTTCTCATTCTCAGAATAATCGTATCTTCCTCTCAACTGAGCATACCATCATTTTAAGGTCGTTTAGGTCAAAACATTTTATAACTTTTTATGTCCTGTGCTTTATTGCAGTTCAGAATGAGCCTATTGTCTGTGATAAAGAGCAGATAAATGCTTGAACATGTCCATTCAGAAAATTATTGGGTGCTGTTACACGATGACGTATTGTTATCGTGTTATCTGCGTTTGAAATCTGTTTCCCGTCATGAAAGCCTACGCATGTTATATCAGTCTGCTCAGTAAAAACTCATTAATCTGTATTTCATAAACATCGAAAGCTTGTCCTTTAAGCTGCTAACGTAAACTGTAGCCAACGTGCCATTTCAAAGAAAGCCATTTCGAGAGTGGGCCGCAGCAACAGACGTGTTTTAATTACTTAACGCGTTCGGCTGAATAAACCTTCCGGCAGGGGGAGCTGAGGGGGGCGAGAGCAGATTTGGCGGTGCAGCGGATACGATACGGGGCCGTACACTTTTCCTTTCAGGCTCACTTTGCAGGGAAACTCGCCGTCCTAATGGTCCCGCCGGCGCCTTTGAAGTCGGGGCGAATTTTGCAATTCATATGCGCGCGTCCCTCCCAACCGGACCGGCCCGGCGAAGCCCCACGGTCGCCTTGGGCCAGCACAGCACGGGACAAGCCGAGGTCAGAGGGAAGGGGCGTGGCGGCGCTCAGTTGTCGGGCCTCCGGCTGGAGACACAAAAGCACCGGTGACGCAGACCCCGTCTGTCAGCCAGGGCAGACGCGGAACCGCTCTGGAAAGTCACCCGCCCTTCTCTTGCCTCGCTTTACACTGAGCTCGGGAGCTACAATTACAGGAGGAAAGTACTGAAGTGCTCGCTTTCGCATATGGAAATATCTAAAAGGTTACAGAACGATATGTACCGGGTGTTGAAAAAACAAGTATTCCTTATTTTGAGAAGTAGTAGTATTAGACAAAAACATATAGAGAGGATACAAAATGTAGACTGACAATGGCAGGGAAAGTATTTCTGAAGAAGAGAAATTTGTTAACATCGAGTATAGATTTAAGTGTCAGAAAGTCGTTTCTGAAAGTATTTGTATGGAGTGTAGCCATGTATAGAAGTGAAACATGGGTGGCAAATAGTTTAGACAAGAAGAGAATAGAAGCTTTCGAAATGTGGTGTTACAGAAGAATGCTGAAGATTAGATGGGTAGATCACATAACTAATGAGGAGGTATTGTGCACCTTTGGAGAGAAGAGAAATTTCTGGCACAACGTGACTAGAAGAAGGGATCGGTTGGTAGGGCATATTCTGAGGCATCAAGGGATCACCAACTTAGTATTGGAGGGCAGCGTGGAGGGTAAAAATCGCAGAGGGAGACCAAGAGACGAATACACTAAACAGATTCAGATGGATGTAGGTTGCAGCAGGCACTGGGAAATGAAGAACCTTGCACAGGACAGAGTAGCATGGAGAGCGGCATCAAACCAGTCTCTGGACTGAAGACAACAACAACAACATGTATAATGTAACATATTTTAAAAAAATTTGTTATCTCTCACTAGTTGCTTCAACATTTTCAAATATGTTAAACTATGTAAAAAAAATCTATTCCTTTATATCTACCTCTAGTAAAGTATTCTCTAACTACATTATGTCTTTCAAGTATGAAGTCATCGAATACCACAGGTAAACTGATCTTGACATGGAATCAGTGATGAAATTTCATCATTATTTTCAAAAAAGGTAGTAATTTGATCATTATTGAGGACTCACCCTGAAGCGTCTTTAGCTGACGCTTATTTTCCATTGTTTTACACATTTTTATATATTCTTAATATTTTGGTTGATCTAAGCTTTTGGAGTGAACATATAAATATTGATTTTATTCCACTTCAACCATCCTGGAGCTCAGAAATAATTTTCAGTCATTAATGTTGTTTTTCCACAAGCAATTCGTCCTGTTATTACACACGGAACAGAATTTGGCAAAAGTTAACACTATTTATTTTGTTATTTCTTCTCTGGAATTACTATTTTTGGTCCCCAATTACTTTTTCTTTAACTAGTAATAATTTTACTAGTAATAAGGGAATCATTTATTTCAGGTGAAAGGTAAATCATCTCTTCTATAAAATAAGAGACTCACTGTACCTTTATGAGACAGCTATAGCAATGTGGCTTTATTGTTATTCATATAATATTTTTCACTCAAAATATTACATTGACAGATAATGAAACACTTAAAATGGTTGCTGTAAAAACCTCCCATGATAGATTGCGAAAATTTTTAGATAAAACATTCTGTTTTAATCGTAATTTGAGAGTCCACATTCACATTTATATGTTGTCTGCAATTAGTCTCTTCTAAAAAACCGTAATAACGTAAAGAAAATAATGACTTGTACCCAAAACAAACCAAAGAAGGCAGCACATTTTGCAAAGTCTTTTAACCTTCGCTAAATTACTATGCAAACGTGCTGAAAATGGGTACATTTGCTCCCAGTGTGCCTCAGGTGGGGAGAAGGCTGGCCATCCAAGTTACTATGGCTCGCTGATCATAGTTCATTAATTCACCTCTGTCTGAGCTTTGCCCCTAATTACAGAGACAGGTGACAGATACAAGCAGGGGAGCTATTGTCAAGAAGCTGGATCATTGTCAAGACCTGGCAGCGGACTTTCACTTTCAGTAGGACTTCGAAATAACCCCAGACAGATAAGAGATGAGAAATAGGAGAGTGTGTGAGAGAGAAAGAAAGAGAGAAAGCTGAAAATCCTCTGGGGTCTGAGGGGTTTACTGAAATTTGTTGCGAAATTTTCTATGCAAATGGAGGCAGTCTTCAAGAAGCTTAGTAATGCAAGCAGTTCTAATTTCCTTACAAATTAGTGATCTAGAAGAAAACGGTTTCTACAACATTATTGCATATGAACACTTGAATACTAGTTGATTTGGTGAAAAAATATGTATAGACCTTAATGAGTTTAAGATTATTTTGCCAGATAGATATTTAAGATGAGCAAGGGACTGAGATTTTCTGATTTTTGCAGATGGACAGGTTAAATTGAAATACAGTGATGAAGTTTAGAAATAAGGATAATGAATTTCAGGATCTGGATTTCACTCTGTGAATTCCATTAAAATTTTTACCTTACTTACTTAATGACGTTAATTTATTTGAAAAGAAAAATATTTAATGTTTACTATTATGAAATACCATGGGGGATGAACATCCTCCCCTAGAATTATTAAAAAACAGAAAATACTAAAAGTAAAAAATAAAAAAGATTAAAAAGAAAAAATGTTATTTTTATCGAATGAGCTAACTTTCATCCCCTTACTTTCTTATAATACCTTAGGAAAATGTAATAAAAAATTGAAATGGCTTAAGATGGGAAAAATGGTAAAAAACATGAAAAATAGCTTATAGTAGAATATATTTGTAGATTCCTTGTAATTTTTCCCGAAAGATCGGGAAGAAAATCAGATAATTTCGAGGAAATTCAAGAAATTTTTCGATTTTGTAATGATTTGGAAGAAATGTGCTTGAACCCACAAATACATGTTACCCACATTGTAATTATAAGTTAAGGAGCCAGATACCATAGCACACAGTCCAACATTAGAAAACACAAAAAGGTACAACTAAACATGGAATCTCGCACTCGAATAATGTAATGCAAAACTACCCTCTGCACTATATAGGAATCGCAGCTAGATTTAATGAAGGTACTTGTCAAATTTGTGAACAGTGTTGCCAGACTGCCCTTTTATACCGTAAATACACGGGATGAAATTCTGTTACAGACATTTTGGGTCATTAGCATGAAAGGAATTGCGCTGTGACGTCCGAGAGCGAGAATTTTGGTTCATCCTGATGTGATGAGGTCCCATACTCCGAGGAGCGTAGGGGACGATGCGCGAAACCCGCACCGCCGTACTAGAATGTCTTAGCGGAAGTGGTTTGCCATTGCCTTCCTCCGACCGTAATGGGTATGAATGATGATGGCGAAAACGACACAACAACACCCAGTCATTTCGAGGAAGGGAAAATCCCTGCCCCCGTCGGGAATCGAACCCGGGACCCCGTGCGCAGGAAGCGAGAACGCTATTGCAAGACCACGAGCTGAGGACCATCCTGATTTACAGGGTGTTAAAAAAGTATTCCACATTTTAGGAGGTGGTAACACGGCCCAAAACAAGAATCAAATGTCCAGTAGACATGGGCTATATAATGCCTACCGTAAGACCTTTATCTTCACTACTGTGAAAGTCATCTCTTTATCATTGACCTACGAAATGACGAACAAAAACTTGACATATAAACAAGTATTTTTACTTGAAAACGGCCTAAGACTTACTCTGGATCGCAAACAGTAAAATAACAAATGGCGGCAGCATAATTAAAAAAAGACCGATACGTACTCTTCGTACATTACTTGACTGCAGGACTCCTTACTTCTCAATTGACAAAACTGAAAGACTTCAGGCTGCTAATGTTTTGTATCTGATCACTCTAATAATAATAATAATAATAATAATAACAGTAAATAATAATAATATAATCTATCTGAGACCTTCCAGTATCTCTAGGCTTCTTCCATGTGTACAACCTTCTTTTATGATTCTTGAACCAAGCGTTAGCTATGGTTGAGTTATGCTCTGTGCAAAATTCTACCAGGTGGCTTCCTCTTTCACTCCTTACCCCCATTCCATATTCATCTACTACGTTTCCTTCCATTCCTTTTCCTACTATCGTATTCCAGTCACCCATAACTATTAAATTTTCGTCTTCCTTCACTATCTGTATAATTTCTTTTATCTCATCATACATTTCACCAATCTCTTAGTCGTCTGCGGAGCTAGTTGGCATATAAACTTGTACTACTGTGGTAGGCGTGAGCTTCGTGTCTATCTTGGCCACAATAATGCGTTCACTATGCTGTTTGTAGTAGCTTACCCGCGCTTATATTTTTTTATTCATTATTAAACCTACTCCTGCATTACCCCTATTTGATTTTATATTTATAACCCTGTATTCACCTGACCAGAAGTCTTGTTCCTCCTTCCACCGAACGTGACTAATTCCCACTATATCTAACTTTAACCTACTCATTTCCATTTTTAAATTTTCTAACCTACCTGCCTGATTAAGGGATCTGACATTCCAAGCTCCGATCCGTAGGAGGCCAGTTTTCTTTCTCCTGATAACGCACGAGTGACTGCTACAAGTTTGAACATCAATGACGTTCGGAGGCGGCCAGCAAACAATATGTCAGCAGTCTTGCAGTTGTCCTAGCTGAGACATAGGTTAACGTTATTGAAACATTTGTAAACAATAACAATTATACGTATATTGACATTTCTTTTACATAGATGAATACTATACACACCTTGAAAATATGACTCGAGAGAGCGACAAGAGCAGAGACATCAATAGAGAGCGGGCTTCAGCAGAAAGAAGAGATTTCGAGAGAGAGAGCTGGTGTCCATATACAAGTACACAATAAAGGCAAATTTACTGTCATTTTTCCTCAGTCTCTTCCTGTTGTGGAAGCCTCTTGGTTGGAAAACTGTTTGAGAGACTCCGCTGCACTCATTTCCTACGCGCCTCATCGCTTAAAATTTGATTGCTGACGCCGCTTGTCCTGCGTCTGATGTACTATTTGCCAATTAAAAAATACAATTGCCATCTTTTTTTTAGTGTTGACATATGTATGCTCTGTCACATCTAAGAAAAATTAATTGCAATTTCACATTATAAGACAAGGACCATACACGGAATTAATACAAAAATACTGCGTTTCTGAGGTAGGTTTACATAAATTATTTTAGTTTTCGGGGCTTTGCTCTATTTTCACTCTAAAAAGAAACATTTCACCTTCCTTCAACATACTCGCCAGTTTCTTGCTCACGATTATGATTTTGGATGGCGGGAGACAATAACGAGACCATCGCACCGGAATATCGTCAGCTAATCGTATGTGGTACTGTATGACGCTAGTGACCCCTAACACATTAGAGAGAACCTCGGGTGACTTCCCTAATAAATTCAACAACTATCATGCCTGACCTGTCTCAAGAAGGGCCATATCAAATTCATCAGAGTTACGATTTACCGAATCCTTCATACTTGCGCAACAGCAAGAGCAAAAGCTTATTTTGTCACTAGGCGAAAACCTAAAGAGAAAGTGCGGCTCGCAAAGTCGAACAGAATCATACCCGAGCCAAAAATTAAGCGCTAGATTTTTAATAAGCAAGAGCGTTACGTGCCGTAAGAAATTACAAATGGACGAAGTACCGCGCACCTCACCGACCACAGGCAACTCTTGTCCATTGGCCACACGACGTCTCGACATCTCTGAGGGCAGCGGCGCACGGGAGATAATTCCCTGCGCCATGTTTCGTGGGGCTATCTGCTGGACTTGCTCCCGCTTCCTGGCTTTCCAAGCTTAAGGACGCTGCTTGGAGCTGCAAATCCCTCGCTCGGTCACTCAATTGCCCTACCCAGGTAACTTCAGGCTGGTTAACTGGCAAGAAGGCACTGCCGCTCAAACTATTCAGGTGAGTCTGAATTTTACCAAATTGTCTAACAGTAGACTGCAAGTCCTGCAGAAAGGACAGGTTCCGCTGCACCTCATCCAACGTCGCGAAAATATTATCGAGAGAAACACCTACCTCCCAATGGTGCTCGCTGGAATGCACAACGAGGTACTCAACGCCGCGCGCAACCTGGTCGCCAGGTCTGGAACACTACCCTCGTTGCTAAGGTCCCGAATTTATGTTCATAGTGCAAGTGCTCCTTCTTTGGATGTCAGATGCCGGGGTAGTTCCTTGGATTCCTAACAAACTAGCCCCCTGCTAAAAACGGAATAAATTAATAGAATGTTTGACAGACGGTTAGGGATTGTTAAGTATTACGGAAATGATCTCAGGAAACAACAAATGACCAGGGAAAGGGTAGACAATTCTAAACCCACACCCCGTTACCAACAGAACGCAACAGTATTCTGTGAATACCAGTTGAAACCTACAATTATGGATAAAGGGATGTAAGACGAAAGGTTAGGGCCCATATACCATCATCTGTCATTTTATTGAGAAGATAGGCCTTTGGCAATAGCAATTTCATTTAATTGGAACACAGATTGAGTAAAATATCTCAATAACAGGGCAGCAAAAACAGATAGACCTTACTTATTAAGAGTTTCAGCTAATCCGAATTATGAAATGGGTCTTAATTCAACCAAAAAGAAACAGGCAAGCCTTCAATAATAACAGCTTCACATAAGTAAAATTACCTAATTCCAGTAGGAAGGCATTTAATAATAACAGCTTCAGTTAAGTAAAATTACCAAAGACAAAACAAGTAGACCTCCAATTATAATAGCTTCAGTTAAGTAAGATTGCCAATTATAAAACAGGCAAGCCTTCTTTATTAACAGCTTCAGTTAAATGAAATTACCAAATGCAAAACAAGGAGACCTTCAATAGTAACATGTAAGATGTCAAAATTCAACTTAGCTGAAGTTCACTTATCGAAGCTGAAGCTTGCCGGTCCCAAAGGGGGCACAGCGAAACTGGTTTCAGCTCTCTCATAGATGTGCGACGTCCCAGAGCTGGCTGCCCAGCCTACACACGAAGGCGGCACTCGAAGTCTGCCACGGATCCAAATTAGCGCACAAATATGGCCAGCAACCACTCGGCGGTCTCCGTGCCCAAGACGCTTGCGCAAACTGCTCGCCTTAGTCACGGGACGGACCTCTCACCAACAACTCGCCACGCCACATGTCTCGTCCCCATTAACAGCCTCGAGCAAAGATCTTAGTGGCCTCAAACCAGAGGGACATCACACGAGAGATCGAGCTAGTGGCGCCAAGAACTCGAAAGGCGACGCCAGCAACCTCGGCACGACTCAACCTCGTCAATAAAAGTTGGTAAGCGCACCTATACGATTCTTCCATTGGATCTCAGCTTGGCATCTGTACCTCAGATATTTCACCTCATGTCTGTGTGGTTACGTAGACGCAGATACTTTGTGTCTGTGATTGACTTTACCACTGAAAGTAATGCAAAATGATGCTTTTCAACTTTTATCACATATATTTCAGTAATGGGAATCGGCAGAAAGGTGTGGCCTGCGGCGTAATGTTCACACACACCTAGAAGTTTAGTAGCTATTTGACAGATTTCAGTGTATGTTTCATCTATAGCATGCAAAGTGTCTAAGTGATATTCCAGTCCCTTCGACGTCTTGTCTAGTATGTTCCAATCAACCTGTGCTATTGCTGCTCTGATGTGGGCTCGTAGTTCCTGCAAGCCTCGCACCAGCATCAGGTAGACAGCATCCTTCACAAACCATAAAGAAAAAAATATACTGGGCTTATATCTGGAGACCGCGGGTGTCAGGAAATGGGTCCTCCTGTGACAATATAGCCACCCAACGATCGAGGCTTAGTGAGGAGGTGAACTGTTGCTTTTTGAATAATTAATAGAATACGCCCCAATCGTTTAATTAAGACTAAAATACATTAAGAATAAGTTTTCTCTGTGTAAATAAATCTGTAAAGTAAGGATTGAAGGTCACGATTTAAGGTAAGGAATGCATTTTTTTTTTTTTTTGCTGTTCCGATAAAGTAAGTTCCAGAGAAATGTTTATATGTTGAAATTTTACGCTCTGTAAAGCACGTTGGAGGCAGTCTCATTAATTTATTTTTGGATTACATAAAGGCAGGAGCTGTGAGCTCTTAGCTCTCTCTCTCTCTCTCTCTCTCTCTCTCTCTCTCTCTCGTTTGTTTCAGTGGCTGTTTCAAAAAATGTAAGTGTCGCTCTCGTATCTGTAACTTCTTGTTCAATAATTACGCTGATTTAATTACAATAGCCGTGTTTGAATTGAGAACCTACCTTCCCCTTCCATTAATGCCAATCTCAGTTTATGATGCTGCATTTTAGAACTTTTTCAGGCTTCACCGGAGTTGCCTACGATTTGTTTGGTGTCCATAGACGAACGCTGCTAGTGTTCAATGGACATTTACTTTATCAAACTTTTTTTCAGCGTCAATGAGATCTCTTTTACCGATTTTTTGATCAGTATCCCGCCAATGTAACGACGCAAACTGAGTAAGTTTGAGATCGGCCACTGGCCTCTAAACAATGCCGTCGGTCAGCGTTCTCTTCGGTCTGATGGAAATCTGTTGCTGATTGGCGGAGTATATTTTCATCATCAACAAGTAAAATTTTTCTTGCACCATTTTACCATTTCAGAAGCTTTGCCACAAGCAAAAGTGATAAATATAATCCTACATTATTTATTTTAAATGCCAGTAATACCGTAGAGGGGCACCATCGTGCAGCAGTAACAAGTGAGATTGCATTTCTTCGAGCAGTGGAAATGCAAACTGTTCCAGTACACCCAGATAAAGAGTCTACGGTATCGGCACCTCTGCAAAGAAATACAGTCCCGATAAGTAGTTGTGAAGCAGATCACAGCACACGTGTCCGTTGGACTGAAGCGCGCAATTTCGTGCTAAGTGTGGGTCCTCAGAGCCACATATCCGCACATTTTGTTGGTTTTCCTTCCCGATCACGTGGAAACATGCTTCGTCCGTGAGCGTAACCTTCTTCAGATAATCTGATCCCACATCGGTGTGCCTCAGAATCTCAATTAAAAATGCTTTGTGCTCAAGCATGGTGTCAGGTTTAAGCCTTGCAGGCAGGAGGCTTCCGTTTCATGTGTAGCGCCATGTGCACCATAGTTGGTGGTAGCCGCTGTTGATGCGGGTGAATTTAGTACGCTCCGGATAAATTTCTGCTGCGTCCTCTCCACAACTGCACCACTCGTCTTTGTACGTCCAGAACTCTTCGTGTTCGTGACGCTTCCTAAATCCTTGAACCTCGTGTTCCGTATATGATACTCGTAATCAGAGTTGTAAAGATCATTCTGGAACACCTTGTATTACAATACTGAATTCTTTGTTCTGCAGGTTTCATTAACGTTACTTCTGCTTGTATCGTGGCGACTGATAGTGAGACGTGGTATTTACCGGTGTTAAGGAAAACGTGGAAGGGAGTACCCACCAGTGTAACTTTCTTTTCACACAACCTGTTTATTTAACAATATATATAATCATCAATTTGTTTTCTTTACAAATTAACAAATTTGTGAAATGAATAAGCTTTTACAAGAGAAATCAAAGCAAGAGCAATATGACAATAACTACAAGGACCCGGATCTGCAGCGTGCCTGGTAGCGGGTGAAACAACGGTGTTTTCTACCGCGCTGGTCACACACAGTCTCTCTTATTAAATGACCTTCTGAAACACATGAAAACTTATAAGTAAAATTGATGACAAGGGTGTTTCAATTACTCAAACAAAAAACAAAAAAACAAAATTATTTGGAAATTGTACGTCGAAAGGTTCGGGGTTAAGATGCGCACCTGCGTTTAAAGGTTAAACAAACTAGGAAACAATTATGACAATCATAAGGCTTTCTTCAAATCGAGAAATCTTTTCATTTTAACCAGCAACAAGGTGCGACTGGACCCCAACCCGTCCCTTTTGACTATCTCACTCTGACTAAAGGCCTGGTGACAGTTGGCTGTTAATATGTCATAAGTTAAATTGCTTCTCAGTTATGAAGGCCGCTCTGAAGGAACGTTTTAAAACATTACGTATGAGCACTTATTACATGAGAACTCACTCGGTGGAACCACAAGATCCAGTTAAAAATATGCCAATATTGACCAGGTGTTTCAAAGACAGGAACGCACAGCTTAGTACAACAGGTAGTTCAGATTATCTTAAATACAATTACAGTCAAGGAATTGAACCGGTCAACACCTAAACCCAACCACAAGACCACTGGCACAATTGTTCCGACTGTATTTCCGATCAGGAGCTGATTCATTAAAACATTAATGGTCAGGTATGAACTAGAAAGAACAGGCAATATAATATCAGAACAAATTGCCAAACGACAACTAGTGTTTAGTACAATACTATGGTCTATATCTACGACCAAAGAGCCGACCAAGTAAAGCCCTGAAAGTGGGTACAAACCAGAAAATAATAATGAGAGGCAATATAGTAACGGGGCAGTGCCTTAGTACAATACTACGGCCTATATATTTACGACCAAATAGCCGACCGAGTAAAACTCTGAGGTTCGGGTACAAATCAGAAAATAATTAGGAGGTCGGATAGACAATGACACCAAACACCACGAGGATTACAGAATGTTACTCCCCTTTATCAGCAAGCAACTCCATGGATCCATGGTGCGTCGCGGCGGTTACTGAGTGGTGCCGACGACAGCCAGGTAGAAGGGGGCAGCCAGGCCACGAGCGGTCGTCCGACCCAAGTGTTGCCAGTCACTCGGCCGAGCGAACCCGTATACATATCGGCAAGCAAAGAACTCCTGAGGACACAACCCACAGATACCAAGTCTTCTTCATAGATATTGGCAACGGGGCAGTGGCTCCATACAGAACAGTCTAGTACCTTAAAGGCACCACGGCTCAGATAGCGTATGATCTGTGCATAATCAGCACAGCTGCCCGTCAAAAGTCTAACGCTGGAATGGATAGCAAATGGTGGTATTTTACTTTTAGTGGGAATAGAAATTGAAATTTGTGGTAAGTTCCTACGGGACCAATCTGCTCAGGTCATCGGTCTCTAGGCTTAAACACTACTTAATCTATCTTAAACTAAGTTACGCTAAGGACAGCACACACAACCATTTCCGAGGGAGGACTCGAACCTCCGACAGGGGAAGCCGCGCGAACCGTGGCAAGGCTCCCTTAGACCGCGTAGCTAGCCAGCGCGGCGTAGAAATAGTACGAGGCCTGTTTTTTAAGTAAGTACCGTTTAGAAATAGTACGAGGCCTGTTTTTTAAGTAAATACCGTTTTGAAATTAAAAAAAAGACACGTGTAAGCGTCGTTACGGCCCTGTCTGATTGCTGCCAGATGCGCAATCGTTGCTTGTTTGAATTTCGGCTCCCTTCGCGTCGTTGCTTTCTGAAAAGAATTAATTTTGAGTTGTCTGTGTTGCACTTTTGATCCTTACTCTACTGCATAACAATGAAATAAAGCAATTTCAGACAAAACTTTCTTAAATTTTTACTCTTATCTTGAGTGTACGTTATACCCATGAAGTTTGTACAGTTACTTTCAAATCAGCCAATAAGTTCGTAGACTTCCACAGCCAGTATCGTTCCGAATAAAATAATTTTGGGTATTAGGCCGCATTTAACTGACCTGAACAGGACCGTAGCCAGTCCGTAGAAACGTCGACAGTTTATTGGGTCTACAACTTTGCTTCCGTGGTTCCTGCTCGAAATTCGAGGCTTTATTGTGAAAAAATTTACGATTCAAGGCATTCGACATCTATGGCCACTACCTTCTCCCATCTTTCTGGCACCTTACTAATCCCATGGCGGAAGATCTGGGAGTCTTTTCAGGAGATCGACGATCGATCCAATTTTGCATTTGTCGGTGTTACCGGAGGTGCTGGTCATCCACGACGTGTGGTGTTGATCTAAAAATGCGGTAGTCAGAGGGAGAAACATGTGGGATACACAACGGGCGGGGAGGGAATTCCCATTTCAATGTGTCCAACTATGTTTTGTCGGGTTTTGCAACATGGGGTCCAGCATTTTCATGCTGCAAAATCAATTTCTCACGTCTATCGCTTTATTGTGCCCGTTTGTCTTTCAGTGCTCCTCTCAAACGGTTCGATTGTTTTCGATAACGATCTCCTGTGATTGTTTCCATTGATTTCAGTGTCTTCGAAAACCTTTTCTCTTACACTGCCGGGTCAGCCTTCGATGTCAAATTTACCATCCTTAAAGCTTTGAAACTATTCTCTACACGTTCCCTCTCCAACATGTGCCCCACCTTAGATGGGCTGCAGATTTTTATGTTAAAACAGAAAATTAAAACTTTCTGCAAATGACGAGAACTGGGCTCGTAATTAGACATATTCAGTCGGGAGTTACTTTCGTTGCAATCTCAACACGACGAATATATTAACGGAGTTATGGTTACAAATGCTTAAGCTTATTTTATGACACTTACAACCTACCATCTGCGCGAGAACTTGCTGATACTGCCACCTATTGCAAAACGGTGGAAGCAAAGTTGTAATTGTAATAGTTTCTTTACTGTTTTACAATGACACAGCCTATACTCATCTTATTGAGAGGTCATAATGTTGCATCACACCATGGGCGTTAAAGCGACAGAATTGCTAGTTTATACCATGACACCATGACACCTTGACCCCCGAAACGATCATGTTCGCCAACTTTCCTGGGTACATTACGTGTTTCATATGAGGGTACATCCAGAAACACTACTCAGAATAAATCTGTTCTCGTCTGAGAAGAGCACGCGATGCCTCTCCTCGACTACGTATTTGCAGAATTGAAGCTTTGAGGACGGGGCGTGAGTCGTGCTTGGGTAGCTCAGATGGTAGAGCTCTTGCCCCAAAAGGCAAAGGTCCCGAGTTCGAGTCTCGGTCCGAAACACAGTTTTAATCTGCCAGGAATTTTCGTTGCTGGTTTCCGTCCAGCGGCAATTGCGGTCGTGTGTGACCTAGCGGACCCAATGGAGCACTCCTGCTGCGTCGTGCTTCTGGTGGCTCTGAACTACAAGCGCCCTCTGCCGCCACGATACAGGACGGCCGGCGGCAGCGACTCAGCCCACTTGTACTCTGAGCCTCATAACCCCGTGATACTACGTAGATGCCGTTTAGTCGCAGGGCCAACAGTGTAGTTGGTGCTTAGTACAGGAAAACTCTTCCTTGTTGACACCGTGACAGTTGTTGTTGCATTGTGTGTAATGTGTCTTCGTTCGCTTGAAGAAGGATAGGTTAAGTAAATCTGTGTATTGTGTTAACCTGTTCGCTGATCATTTCTGCTCCTGTCCAGCTTTTCTACGACGACCACTGTTGCGCGACTCTACTGTATAGCGCACCACTCCTTACTGTCGTGTATGGTTCAAATTGTTCAAATGGCTCTGAGTACTATGGGACTTAACATCTGAGGTCAGCAGTGCCCTTGATTTAGAACTAACCTAAAGTCATCACACACATCCATGCCTGAGGCAGGATTCGAACCTGCGACCGTAGCAGCAGCGCAGTTCCGGACTGAAGCGCCTAGAACCGCTCGGTCACAGTGGACGGCTGTTGTGTATGAAACTATACACAACAGATTATGTTGTATACCCAATGACGTCCCATACCATGCACGTTGCTCCCATATGTTGATGACCAATGCGATCTGGCAACATTTGTTGTCCTCGGAGCCGATATGCAATGATGTGTTCGTCGTGATGTCGTATGTAGAACCAGGGCTAGCCTGAAAAGACGACGGGCCGCCTCTCCTGTGTCCAGTTTGGCGACTGGCTGAACCTCTGTTTGGCGGGCTACCCTCTGATGCTGCGTCAAGAGGAGCCGCAAAAATGATCTCCGTGTTGAGCGTCCGAGGTAATTCAGATTCGCAATACTAACTGCGTGGATACTTGTCTTGCTGCAAAGGTGTCCATTGCCTGACTCAAAGTACTTGACTTGGAAGTACGAACCTGTACGGTCGAGTGAACAATGTATGTTCTCTTCGGCAATGGTGACGTTTGTTGCAAGCCGCTTTCATGACGTTGCAGTTTTTATGGCCATCAGTGTACACTGAGGTGTCAAAAATCATGGGATATCTCCTAATTTCGTGTTTAACCTCCTTAGCGCAGAAACTCAAGGTGGCATACACCCAACAAGTCGTTGCAAGTAACTGGCAAAAATATTGAGCCATGCTGCCTCTATATCTGTTCACAATTGCAAAGGTGTTGTCGATCCAGGACTTTGTCCACGGACTGCCTTTTCGATTATGTACCATAAGTGTTTGATGGAATTCATGTCGGGCGACCTAGGTGGCCAAATAATTCTCTCGAATTGTCTAGAAAGTTCTTCGAAAAATCACGATAAATGTAGCCTGGTGATACGGCGTATTGTCATCTACACAAATTCAATCTTTTTGGGGAAAATGAAGTCCAAATGCTCTCCAAGTAGCCGAACTCAATCATTTCCTGTCAGTGATAGGTTCAGATGCACGAGAGGATCCAGTGTATTCCATGTAAACATATCCCACATCATTCTGGAGACACCACGAGCTTGCACAGTACCTTGTTGACTGCTTGGGTCCACGGCTTCGTATGGTCTGCATCACACACGAACCTTACCATCAGCCCTAACCATGTGAAATCAGATCTGATCAAACCATGATGTTCCAGTCGCCTAGTGTCAAACCGATATGGTGACGAGCCCAGCAGACGCGCTACAGGTGATGTCTTGTTGCTAGCAAAGGCACTCGCGTAGATCTTCTGCTGCCATACGAGCCCTTTAACACGAAATTTCGCCACACGCCCTAACAGAAACGTTCCTCGTACATCCCACACTGGTTTCTGTGGTTATTTCACACATTGTTGCTTTTCTGTTAGCATTGACAACTCTACGCAGATGCAGACACTCTAGGTTGTCCGTGGCGAGAGGTGAGGCCTCAGATTTGGTATTATTAGCACACTATTGACACTGTAGATCGCAGCATACTGAATTCCCTAACGATTTCCGAAATGGAATTTCCCATGTGTCTAGCTCGAACTAACATTCTGCGTTTAAAGTCTGTTAATTTCCGCAGTGCGTCGGACACTTTTTGACATACAGCACCTTAATATAAGTGACAGCTCCGCCAAAAAACTGCACATGATACTATGCCATCGTATGTGCATATCGCTATCCTACGTCTTTTGTCATCTCAGTGTAGTTCTCTGTGGTGTGCAAACATGCGGCCGTCTTTCCTTGCGTACAGTGTTGACTGAAAAAAGTAGAAGGATGCATTGTAACGAGGACTGTGTTCCCTCATTACGCGTCAGCAGCGCTGGCACATTCAGTATGTTCACCGGTATGTTGCTGAGCCAGCAACGCTTTTACTCTTTTGTGCCCACTTTGGTTTCGACAAGTTCTAGAATTGTAAAGGGTGGACGGAGGGGAGCAACGGTGACGGGGGAGAGGGGAGGGCGAGAGTGGAGTAGAAAGGACCGGAACGAGCCCACGCGGACTCGGTTTATGTAACAAGTTGGAGCTCTGTTGAGCGCTCGTAAAAAGAGGACGTCGAAAAAAATCCAATCAGGCAGCGCGGCTCGCTTTGTGGCTGCGAGAGCCCCCAGCCCCTTAGGGCGGCCCGCAAGGCGGAGTTGTCGCCGGAAGTTAGTTTGACATACGGTGCTGGCTGGCCCTCTCTCCTCAGACGACAGATTTTTACGTGGACCTCGCTCTCGGTGTAGGCGATGACAAACTTTCGTTAGCCTCCTAGAGACGCTAATGCATCTTGTTTTAAATTTTCTCCGATTCTCTAAATATACGAGTTCTTTGTGAGTGAGTGGAGTTTAAAGAGTTTGTGGCGCGTGGCAGTTTATAAAGTTTGAAGAACGCGGAGCGGTCGTTATGCAGGAGTATCGACTAAGTGCGTTACAGAAGAGGTTCAACTTTGTTTTCCGCTGTTGACGACACTTCTGTACTGTCCTTTATCTACCATGCTATTCTCAGAAAATGCAACAACGCATACTGGGTGATCAAAAAGTCGGTATAAATTTGAAAACTGAATAAATCATGGAATTGTGTAGATAGAGAGGTACAAATTGACACACATGCTTGGAATGACATGAGGTTTTATTAGAACCAACAAAATACAAACGTTCAAAAAATGTCCGACAGATGGCGCTTCATCTGATCAGAATAGCAATCATTAGCATAACAAAGTAAGACAAAGCAAAGACGGTGATTTTTTCACAGGAAATGCTCAATATGTCCACCATCATTCCTCAACAATAGCTGTAGTCGACGAATAATGTTGTGAACAGCACTGTAAAGCATGTCCTGAGTTACGGTGAGGCATTGGCGTCGGATGTTGTCTCTCAGCATCCCTAGAGATGTCGGTCGATCACGATATCCTTGCGACTTCAGGTAACCTCCAAAGCCAATAATCGCACGGACTGAGGTCTGGGGACCTGGGAGGCCAAGCATGACGACAGTGGCGGCTGAGCACACGATCATCACCAAACGACGAGCGCAAGAGATCTTTCACGCGTCTAGCAATATGGGGTGTTTTTTGTTTTTTGGTTCTAATAAAACCCCATGTCATTCCAAGCATGTGTGCCAATTTTTACCTCTCTATCTACATTATTCCGTGGTTTATTAAGTTTTCAAATTTATACTGACTTTTTGATCACCCAGTATATATATATATATATATATATATATATATATATATATATATATATATATATATATACTCCTGGAAATTGAAATAAGAACACCGTGAATTCATTGTCCCAGGAAGGGTAAACTTTATTGACACATTCCTGGGGTCAGATACATCACATGATCACACTGACAGAACCACAGGCACATAGACACAGGCAACAGAGCATGCACAATGTCGGCACTAGTACAGTGTATATCCACCTTTCGCAGCAATGCAGGCTGCTATTCTCCCATGGAGACGATCGTAGAGATGCTGGATGTAGTCCTGTGGAACGGCTTGCCATGCCATTTCCACCTGGCGCCTCAGTTGGACCAGCGTTCGTGCTGGACGTGCAGACCGCGTGAGACGACGCTTCATCCAGTCCCAAACATGCTCAATGGGGGACAGATCCGGAGATCTTGCTGGCCAGGGTTGACTTACACCTTCTAGAGCACGTTGGGTGGCACGGGATACATGCGGACGTGCATTGTCCTGTTGGAATAGCAAGTTCCCTTGCCGGTCTAGGAATGGTAGAACGATGGGTTCAATGACGGTTTGGATGTACCGTGCACTATTCAGTGTCCCCTCGACGATCACCAGTGGTGTACGGCCAGTGTAGGAGATCGCTCCCCACACCATGATGCCGGGTGTTGGCCCTGTGTGCCTCGGTCGTATGCAGTCCTGATTGTGGCGCTCACCTGCACGGCGCCAAACACGCATACGACCATCATTGGCACCAAGGCAGAAGCGACTCTCATCGCTGAAGACGACACGTCTCCATTCGTCCCTCCATTCACGCCTGTCGCGACACCACTGGAGGCGGGCTGCACGACGTTGGGGCGTGAGCGGAAGACGGCCTAACGGTGTGCGGGACCGTAGCCCAGCTTCATGGAGACGGTTGCGAATGGTCCTCGCCGATACCCCAGGAGCATCAGTGCCCCTAATTTGCTGGGAAGTGGCGGTGCTGTCCCCTACGGCACTGCGTAGGATCCTACGGTCTTGGCGTGCATCCGTGCGTCGCTGCGGTCCGGTCCCAGGTCGACGGGCACGTGCACCTTCCGCCGACCACTGGCGACAACATCGATGTACTGTGGAGACCTCACGCCCCACGTGTTGAGCAATTCGGCGGTACGTCCACCCGGCCTCCCGCATGCCCACTATACGCCCTCTCTCAAAGTCCGTCAACTGCACATACGGTTCACGTCCACGCTGTCGCGGCATGCTACCAGTGTTAAAGACTGCGATGGAGCTCCGTATGCCACGGCAAACTGGCTGACACTGACGGCGGCGGTGCACAAATGCTGCGCAGCTAGCGCCATTCTACGGACAACACCGCGGTTCCTGGTGTGTCCGCTGTGCCGTGCGTGTGATCATTGCTTGTACAGCCCTCTCGCAGTGTCCGGAGCAAGTATGGTGGGTCTGACACACCGGTGTCAATGTGTTCTTTTTTCCATTTCCAGGAGTGTATATATGTATTTGTGTGTGTGTACATAAAGTCCGGGAATACTTTCAGTTATTTATTGCACAAGAACTAAACATAGTACAAATGGAACACATATTGCGTCTTGAAGAGAAGCCGCCCCGATAGCTGAGTGGTCAGAGTGACGGATTGCCGTCCTTCGAGCCCGGGTTCGATTTCCAGCTGGGTCGGGGAGTTTCTCCATTCCGGGACTGGGTGTTATGTTGTCTTCATCATCATTTCATCCCAATCCGGCGCGCAGGTCGCCCAATGTGGCTTCAAATGTAATATGACCTGCACCAAGGCGGCCGGACCTGACCCGCATGGGGCCTCCCGGCCAATGACGTCAAACGCTCATTTCCATTTCCCGGAGCTCTGCTACATTTACGTGGTAGAGGCGGTACATACATCAGATTTTTCATGTATCCCCATAGAAAAAAGTCACAAGAAGTGAGATCTGGTGATGTGGGAGGCTATTCGAACTCCAACACACAGAAAGCTCGCTGCGCAACTCAACTCAACATGTTAGCGACTAGCACTGACAACTGGCAAATTACAAAACTATGCTGTGGCGTCATTCATGTAAACAAACTTTCAGGGTTTCTCTTGAAAATGATATATCTGTGATATCTGTGCAATGTTTGGTTCCTGTGCTATAAATAATAGAGAGTGTTCCCGGGAATAAAAACTCAAAGGAGACAATATATTTATTCAAGTAAAAGGATGAACTGCTGGAGCTCCATACAGTGCCCTTTGTCAACATTTAGGCGAAGTTCTATCTTTGACAGCAACACACTGAAATACACAAGGTCTGTAGTAAATTTTCGTTATATTGTGTTAAACAGAGGTGGATTGTAACTAAATTGTTTGTTTATTATCAAGGTGGGAACCTTTCAAAATATGGGCAGTTTAAAAAAAGATATTAATCTGTTTTCATGCTGATTTGTCATTTAGATTAGGATTTTAAAGAAATACTGAAGGTTTCTCGAACGCTTGTATCTTGTGTCAATCCATCGACACCATTTCCTCCCATGATACTAAGGGCGATTATTATACACATTTAGTCTGAGTTTTGTTGTTTAGAATATCAAAGAAACCTAAAGGTGTCAGAAATATATCTTGTGTCAGTTCATTGACAACATTTCCTTCCATGACATTGGTGGCGGTTATGGCACAAATTCAGTCTAAGTTCTGTTGTTTAGAATACAATTTCAAAGAAACACTAAAGGTGTCAGAAGTATATCTTGTGCCAGTTGTAGCGTCGCAAGTTCTTCCGAGCGAACGTTTGTTTTAGGACAGTTTGCTGCATGTAAGTTCAGGGGCTGACATCTAGCTGCCTACCCGGGAGACCCACGTGCACCTGGCGCTACCTGCCGTGGGAAAGCTTTTCAGCGTCTCTTACTGAACGCGTACATTGACCACCTCTAAGAACCTAAATAAACGATATTAAATATTATTTAGTCATTTTTAAAATCGGTACATTACCTTTTGTTATTTAGGAGAAGACTGTATCAAAATTTCAACATTGTAATTATCATAGTTTCGGAGAAACTTAGGGAATTAAATTGAGTTAGGGACTATAATAGTTTATCTTTTGGTATCAATCAAAAAAAACATAAACAAAAATTTCAGTGTGCAGGATTAATTAATTGAGATTTCATATTAAAATTTTAATTATATTTCGTTTTTGTAATACAAAAATAAGACAAAATTATTATTTGTGTCGAATACTATTGTGGGAATAGATGTGAGTAAATTAGAGTGTGTATGTGGGACATTCGTCAAATTTTAATGGTGCATTATATACCGTTTTAAGTAAACTGCAGGAGTTACACAAGCCTATCATGGGAAAATGATCCTAGGGAATTTACCCACTTTGCTCATGATGTATGTCTAGGTGTGATTGCTATTTTAACAGAGCTGCCAGACAGTCAGCTGGAGTAAAACCTGTATCTAAAGAATATTTACAGAATTATTGTCTTTTCGTTTCCGTTTAATAAACATTACTTTAATATTTGCAGGTGAGATTGACGTAAATGCGTCTGTATATAAGGGTTGGTGCAGGCCAGTTTTGGCGCGAGTATAATCACGAGCGAGCATTCTGATTGGCAGCGAGTATGGTCGCCAGTCAGAATTGAGACGGTTCCCACTCGTTACCTGACAGTCATACTGGGAGTGAGGTTGGAAGTCGCTCGCCAGCTTTCAACGCAGACGGTCGTGTTACTAGTGCCTGTCAAAATAATGTGTAAGATGAAGAATTACTTTGTGTTTGAGTTATTGGTGAGCTAAGTCGACAGCAGTTGTTGTTGAGGACTGTTTGGCCGAATCCCAGAGATTTTGACTAAATCTATTGCTTATATATTCACGTGGGAAATATTGGCCTTCATAGTATCCGCATGGCATGTTTCAGTATTCAGCCACTGAGCATTTTTGGCGAGCAGTTTCTGTTTTAGAAATCCACAAGAAGGACCGAATGTAATAACTCATATCAGTGGTGTAATTAATGACTGTGGAAACGTTGTTTAATTCTGGTCGGGTTAGGAAAGATTTGTGTCTGCTGTGTGTCTGAAATGTGTAAGAATCATGAACTGGAAGGTAATGGCCAATAGTTTAAATGTGGACTGAATACTACCTTTTCTTTGGTTATCAAGGAAAAAAAAATATTTTTGTGTGGAAATTTCGGACATTATTTTCTAGAAGTCAATCAATTTTCTTACCACCCGATAAAAATTTTTGTGCTGGATTTCTACAGAAATTTCTTTCATGACTAGAGTTGCGCAGCCTCAGTAATTGTAGATATTAGGTGGTGTTTTTCATCAACGCTGCTTTCACATCGTCTTGTTAGAATCTACATTGCCGAGTAAAGGGACACTGAGCAGACGCCGTACGGAGGTAGGTGGACTTTAAATTTGAACAGTACGACGAACAGTTGCAATTAAACCCCGACACGCCGCACAGTCCACCGACATCATTCCCTCCAAGATATTAGTGGTGGTTATGTCATACATTTAGAGTGAGCGTTGTTCAGATTGAAATTTCAAAGAAACACTGAAGGTCTCAGAAACGTATCTATCGACACTACGTTCCCTCAATGATACTGCTGGCGGTTGTGCTACACATTGAGTCTGAGCTTCAGGTAGGCCTTTGCAACCAGTCCAGGGATATGTGTTCCATCCACTGACGTATCTCTGTAATTTAAATCATCACGTCTTCTGTTTTACGTAAACTTCCCAATCTGAAGCATCTTGAGGTGTTCGAAATCAAACACATCTCGTCATGCTTCGGGATGTCATTGATGGGTACGTACTTTATCCAAAATCATGAAGACTACCACTTTCAAGACCTCAAAGAAAAGAAACAGAGAATTCTTTTCTACACACAAAGTGATACAACCACGTCAAACCTAAACGTGCCTATGTTTAAAATATTTATTCTTCTCATGTTTACAGTATGTGGTAGCCAGATTCTAACCATACGTCTGGCGTCCTGCAAGTTTAGACTGAGCTCTGACACATGATGCCCATCGTCACTTTCTTCATGCGACGCCCGGAGTCGACGAATATTGTAGGTTTGTTTCCCGTTATTAACAAAATAACTGGAATAAATGCCCATTCTATAGAGCAATGTTGTTGTTGTTGTGGTCTTCAGTTCACAGACTAGTTTGATGCATTTGTCCATGCTAATCTATCCTGTGCAAGCCTCTTCATCTCCGAGTGACTACTGTAACCTACATCCTTCTGAATCTGTTTAGTGTATTCATGCCTTGGTCTTTCTCTGTGATTTTTACCCTTTGTACTTCCCTCTAATACTAAACTGATGATCCCTTGATGCCTCAGAACGTATCCTACCAATCGATCCCTTGTTCTAGTGAAGTTGTGCCACAAACTTCTCTTCTCCCCAATTCCGTACCTCTGCATTAGCTACATGATCTACCCATCTAATCTTCAGTATTCTTCTGTAACACCACATTTCGAAAACGTCTATTCTCTTCTTGTCTAAACTATTTATCGTTCATGTTTCACTTCATACAAATACTTTCAGAAAAGTCTTCCTGACACTTAAATCTGTACTCGATGTTAATAAATTTCTCTTCTTCAGAAATGCTTTCCTTGCCATTGCCAGTCTACATTTTACACCCTCTCTACTTCGACCGTCATCAGCCATTTTGCTCACGAAATTGCAAAACTCATACTTTGCTGTCTCTGGCAGAATTGCAATGTCATCGGCAAACCTCAAAGTTTTTATTTCTTCTCCATTGATTTTAATACCTACTCCTAATTTTTCTTTTCTTTCCTTTACTGCTTGCTGAATATACAGATTGAGGAGCATCGGAGATATGCTACAACCCTGTCTCACTCCCTTCTCAACCAATGCTTACCTTTTATGCCCCCCCCCCCCTACTCTTATAATATACATTCTTTACAAATTTTTAATAGCCTTTCGACCCTATATTTCATCCCTGCCATCTTAAGAATTTGAAAGACAGTACTCCAGTAAACCTTGTCAAAGGTTTTCTCTAAGTCTACAAATGCTGGAAACGTAGGTTTGTCTTTCCTTAATCTATCTTCTAAGATAAGTCGTAGGGTTAATATTGCCTTGTGTGTTCCAACATTTCTATAGAATCCAAACTGATCTTGCCCAAGGTCGGCTTCAACTAGTTATTCCATTCGTCTGTAAAGAATTCGTGTAAGGTGCTTCGCAGCCGTTACTTATTAAATTGATAGTTCGGCAATTTTCACACCTGTCAACACTTGATTTTTGGGATTGGAATTATTATATTCTTCTCGAAGTCTGACGGTATTTCTCCTGCCTCATACATCTTGCTCACCCGATGGTAGAGTTTTGTCATGGCTGGCTGTCCCAAGGCTATCAATAGTTCTTTGGAATGTTGTCTACTCCTGAAGCCTTGTTTGACTTACGCGTTTCAGTGCTCTGTCAAAATCTTCATGCAGTATCATACCTCCCATTTCATCTTCATCTACGTCCTCTTCCATTTCCATAATATTGCCCTCAACTACATCGTCCAAGTATAGACCCTCTATATACTCCTTCCAGCTTTCTGCGCATCCTTCTTTGCTTAGAACTCGTTTTTCGTCTCAGCTCTTGATAATCATATTCAGAGCGGTGGTCTATTAGACTTCAAGTACGATCTCCTGGTTAAAAGTACATGCAAACAAGAACGCCGTAGCGCGAATAATAACTATAATACTGATTACCGTTGCCATAAGGCAGTATGCAGCAAGCAAGACGCCACGAACAAAATATGTTTACTGATGTTATCGTTAAACCAAATTCGGGCAAGACTAGCTGGAAACATTGTACTGAATAGGCTGTGAAATTCTACTTTCACTGACGCTGGGTCTCTCATGAAACGGATAAAGAATTACATTTATTTGAGCTTATTATATCCACATATTTCAAAACAAAATTCAGATGTCTACCTACGTGGGAAACTGCGCCTAAAAATCCTTAGGAAAAGGTATGAAGTTAAATATCCAGCAGATCCGAACGTTAGCGATTTTGAATGACGAAGAGTTAGAAAGTGTGAAAAGGGCGAATGGAATGTTATTACTTTATTAGTCATTGCAATGTCATTCAGCATTGTGCTAGCTATACCGGGAACAGTCGTATCCAGTGGTAACGAAGAAGAATGGCGCTTTCTGAAACAGTACTGAAGCGGCGCTATTGTTCCACATTTCAGTGGATGGGAGTGGGTACATTTAAGAGGTGACAGTTAAATTTTTTGCTTTAGAAAATACATTGGTGTAAATTTACTCATTTATAATGAACTTAAATATATTTGGCACGATACCGCCGGTGCAGCACAAAGCACCATCCACTTAGGTGACAGACCACCATGATCGTTCATCTGCAGGTAGGGAGAGGTGGCGACACTACATACGACAGCTGTGCTCTGGGACGTTGTGTGGGCTGTTACAAGAGTTTCGAAGGGGGTAAACAATTCAACATTTGGTGGTAAAATAGGTGCATTTGCGGTTGCAATGCTACACTATTTACTCTTTATCAGATTATGTGTTTTGATGGACATATAACACAGTGTGACGCTGGACCTAAATCGAAAGTAGTGGGAACGACTGTGTGATGACCTAATGTCATTATGTTACACTGAATGAAACTGCTATAGTCAAGAGCGATTAATTCCACACATGGGTTTCTGAGGTGAAATGAGTGAAATTAAATTAACGGTGCTTAACATTTCCCTTGTACTGGCCAGACCAGTATCGGCCTCTATTTGTACTAGAGCTACTGTACACGGCGAGGTCTTCGTAGAGATGTGTAAGACCTTCACAGCCCGTGTCTGTTGTTCTGAAATCCACTAACCTGCTCCTTTAGGACGATGTCCCTTTCGCTGCAGGGAAGTGCTGGTCCTGAGGTCGTCAGATCAGCAATAGTGAGTTGTGAGTCCTCAACTACTGATCTTTGGCAGTAAGCAATTGTGCAATTGTCCTGTAGTGTCGTCCCATACACTGCACTTTACACTTCGTTACATATTAATATCCCACTCAGCAACTGTGGTGTGATTACACTTGTTAACCAGACAGGCGATCTCACAATAACAGACCGCGTATATGCAGATATAAACACCATGACTGACTGTAATTAACGAAAGCCACTTCCGATCTGTTAATTACTGAGGCCACCGATACCGATTCTACTCTACATGAGCAGGAGTAAAAACTGAGAAACGTCGGCTGCTGATGGCCTCCTGTCCTTGACTAACTTGTCATCTTTGACCTTCAGCTGCATGGAGAAGATGAAGACAAAGAGAAAGTATGTGAGGCTACCGAACATCTAACTCAGTATGATAATGGGGGGGATTGGAGCACGGTTGTAACCGAAGGAATAGAAGAAAGAGATGCGGTAGAACATGGGCTTCTCATTAGAATGAGAGAGGAGGAAGTCTAATTGATTTCTGCAATAAATTTCCGATGATAAAAGCGAATACTCTGTTCAGGAATCACGAGAGGTGGAGGGATGCCTGGCAAAGACCCAAGACACTGGAAGATTGCAACTATATTACACCATGGTCAGGGAGAGATTCCGAAATCAGATATTGGATTGTAAGGCGCACTCAGGGGCAGACATAGACTCAGATCACAATTTAGTAACGATGAAGATTAGTCTGAAATTTAGGTGACTCTTCAGGAAGAATTAGCGTGGATGCAAGTGGAATACTGTAGTAATGAGGAATGATGAGACGTATTAGAAGTTCGTAAAATACAGGATAATTATGCACAGTTGTGAATACGGGCAACCATCAGCTGTGTAACGGAATGATGACAGTGAAAATTTGTGCCTGACCGGGAGTCGAACCCGAATTTCCCACGTTACGGGAGCGGCCGCCTTAACCGCTTTGGTTACCCGTGCACGACTCACGGCCTGTCTTAAACATCCATACGACGTCGTTCATGCGTCACAACCTGAAATCGTACGCATTGTGTAACTCCCGTAGAGGAGTACATTTCAACTAAAAACCGTTGCCTGGTATCAGCGGATAAATGTGATATTGCAGTGCCTCTGTTAAGAAGTACGATGTAGTGTTTCTGTGGACATGCATGCATGTCGGAAGGAACATTACATCGTACTTCTTAACAACACAGAAACTGCAGCACTGCATTTGAATTTCTCTAAGGATAGTGAGGTAAGGAGTACCAAAGTAGGCACTTCAATTGAAGAAGGGAGGACGGCTTAAAAAGGCCAATCACAGATGCCAGGTAGAGTAACAACAGTACAAGGAAGGTAATTGTGAAGTACCATTTTGTGACAGAAGAAATGGTTCAGTTGATCGCGGAAAGAAGGAAGTACAAAAACGTTCAGGAAAATATGGGAGTATAGCAATATAAATCACTTAGAAATGAAATAAATAGGAAGTACAGGAAAGCCAAGGCGAAATGGTTGCAAATGTGAAGAAATCGAAAAAGAAATAATTGTCTAAAGAACAGACTCAGCACACAGCAACGTCAAACTTTGGTGAATTAAAAGTGAGGGCGGTATCACTGAAATTGAAATTCCCCTGTTAAATTCAGAGGAGAGAGCGAATGGATGGAAGCAGTACACTGAAGGCCTATACGCTGGGGAGGACTTCCTTAGTCGCGATAGAAGAAGAAACGGAAGTACATCGGGAAGAGATAGGGGATCCAGCATTATAATCAGAATTCAAAAGAGCTTCGGAAGTTTTACGATCAGATAACGCAGAAGGAATAGATAACATTCCATCAGAATTTCTAAAATCGTTAGGAGAAGTAGCAGCAAAACGACTATTCGAGTTGGTGTGTAGAATGTATGAGACTGGCGACGCGACATCAAACTTTCGTAAAATGTCGTTCTCACAATTCCAAAGACAGCAAGAGCCGAAAAGTGCGAAAATTATCGCACAGTCAGATAAGCAGCTCATGCATACAAGTTGCTGACAAGTATAACATACAGAAGAATCTAAAAGAAAACTGAGAATCTGTTAGATGACGATTAGTTTGGGTTTAAGAAACGGAAAGACACCAGAGACGCAACTCAGACGTTGCGTTTTGTAGTGGAAGTAAGACGGAAGAAAAATCAGTACACGCTCAAAAGGGTGAAATGGGGCAATATGTTCGAAATTCTGAGAAAAATAGGAGTAAGCTATCGGAAATGACGGGTAATACACAGCATGTACAAGAAACAGGAAGGGGCAATAAAATTGAATGACTAAGAAAGAAGAGCTCATATTACAAAGGGTGTAAGACGGGGATGCAGCCTTTAGACCCTACTGATGACATTGCTATCCTGAGTGAAAGTGAAGAAGATTGCCAAGAACTATTGACTGGAATGAACAGTGTAATAAATATAGTATATAGACGAAAGACCCTAGTAAATAAAAGCACCAGAAATGAGAGTAGCGAGAAACTTGAGATCAAAATTTGTTATCACGAAGTAGACGAAATGTTAAGCAATGGAGCTACGTAGGCAGCAAAGTATCTCATGGCGGACAAAACAAGGACATGAAAAGTAGGCTAGCACAGGCAAAGAGAGAATTCCTGGGCAAGAGAAGCTTACTGTTACCAATCTAGACCATAATTTGATGAAGAAATTTGTGAGGAAATAATTTTGGAACAAGTCATTGTCTGATGATTAATCATGAGCAGTGGGAAAACAGGAACAGAAGAGAATCGAAGCGTTTGAGGTGAGGAGCTAGAGAAGACTGTTGAAAATTAGATAGACAAAGTAAGGAAAGATAAGTTCCTCTTTAGAATCTGTGAAGTAAGGAACATATGGAAAGAGAGGAAGAACTTACCGTGTGCCAAAAGAGTTTTAGTTACCTACACGTCAATAAGCTGTTATTAAAAACTAGCTTTTTATGGCTTTATCCACGTACGCATGTCACACGAATTTCACACGCAAATACACTGAGGTGACAAAATTCATGGCATAGCGATATTCCCGTATATAGATGGCGGTAGTACCGCGTACATGGGATCTGAAATGGTAGTAATTTGGAGGAGCTGTCATTTATAATCAGGTGATTCATGTGAAAATGTTTCAGATGTGATTACGGCAACACTACGGGAATTAGAAGACTTTGAAAGCGGAATGGTAGTCGGAGCTACTTGCATGAGACATACCATTTCGAAAATCGTTAGGGAATTCAGTTTCCTGACATGCACAGTGTCAAGAGTGTGCCAGGAATACCGAATTTCAGACTTTACATCTCACCACGCACAGCGAAGTGGCCGACGTCCTTCACTTAACGACTAAAGGCAGCGGCATTTGCGTAGAGTTGTCAGTGGTAACAGACAAGCAACACTGCATGAAATAACCGCAGAAATCTCTTTGGGACGTACGAAGAGCGCATGCATTAGGATAACGGGGCGAAATTTGGCGTCATTGGGCTATGGTGAAAGACGATCGATGCCAGTGCCTTTGCTAACAGCACGACATCGTCCTGCAGCGCCTCTCCTGGGCTCGTGACCATATCGGTTGTACGCTAGACGCTTGAAGAATTGTGACCTGGTCTAGTTAAGTCCCGATTTCAGTTGCTAACAAATGATGGTAGGGTCAGAGTGTAGCGCAGGCCACACGACGTCCTCTACCCACATTGTCAACAAGGCACTGTGCAAGCCCCTGGTGGCTCCATAACTGTGTTTGCTCTGTTTACATGAAATGGACTGTTTCCTCTGGTCAAACTGAACCGATCATTGACTGGAAATGGTTACATTTGGCTACTTGGAGACCGTTAGCAGCCATTCATGGATTGTATGTTCCCGAACAACGGTGGTATTTTTATGAATGACAATGCGCCATGTCACCGGTTCAAATGGTTCAAATGGTTCTGAGCACTATGGGACTTAACATCTATGGTCATCAGTCCGCTAGAACTTAGAACTACTTAAACCTAAATAACCTAAGTACATGATACAACACCCAGTCATCACGAGGCAGAGAAAATCCCTGACCCTGCCGGGAATCGAATCCGGGACATGTCACTGGACCACAATTGTTCGCGATTGGTTTGAAGAACATGCTGGACTTATAGACTGCCCATTGTACATTTATGGGACATAGTCGAGAGGTTAGTTAGGGCACAAAACCCTGCAGCGGCAACATTTTCGAAATTATGGACGTCTATAGTTGCAGCATGACTCAATATTTCTGTAGGGGACTTCCAACGACTTGATGAGTCCATGCCACGTCGAGTTTCTGGACAGTGCCGGGAAAAGGTGGTCCGATACGATATTAGAATGTCTCCCACGACTTTTGTCACCTCAGTGTACATTCCACATACATCTAATATGCCGCACACGTATTTGTACACATGTTGCAGCTGCACGTACAGCGAATATCTACATCATACAGTTTCTTCTGAATACTGTGGAAACTTGTAATTCTGTCTGGGTTAGAAGTATGCAGTATGTCTTGACATTGGTTAGGTGCTTATATTCTCGACCTGCTTGATGCACTGAGAATCACAGACAAGAGACAGACTGGCCTTCATACTTTTAGAGTATTCCGAATTAATTAAACACTGGGTAGAAATACTAAAATGTCGATTACGACCATTTTTACTCTTCACTACCTCTCGCACGCATCACCACTCCTACGACTAGTTGAGGTTTCTTACTCGTACATAAATTTCATGCAAATAATATATCAAATTTAGCTGTAATTACTCGAGACGTTCATCAGTTACGCTTTTGTGTAACTCGTTAGCCACAATGCTGATAGTGATGTCTTAACGACACAGCAATTTTTTCCGCTTTCTCAAGTTTTCTGAGTGTTCTAAATTTGCTTTAGATGTTGTGCCGATACGTCATTGTCTTTGAACCCTCCCCACCCGTCCCTTACTTCTACAGGGATGAAACGTCATCGGAACCAACGAACCGATCCTAGCGATCTCTAAAACCACCCTTAGAGGAGGCAGGGGTATATTAATATTATTCTTCCTCTCACCCTACAGCACTTTTATACAAATAAGATAAATAAAGTCATATCTGTATAAAATTTGGTTGATATTGCTCTAGAGTTTCTGAGTCTAACCCTTCCCCACTCCTATGGAATGTAGTGTAAGTGATATTTTTTCCAAACTTAACTGAAATTGAGCTGCACGTTTAGGAATTTATGTGGTATGTACATCTATACAAACATACATACATATACTTATAAGGGGTGATAGTAAAATTTCCCTTCGTAGGCCACGTAGTCCAGAATTGGCATGTCAATCAGGCAAATTCGCTTCAGCATTAAGGCGATAATCCCACCAGCGCTACAGGCTGAAGATAGCCATTTGGTAAGACATTTTCTCCTGCTGCGTGAAGAATATCATGACTGCCTGACGCACATCCTCTTCCAACTGGAATTGGCGACCCTTCAAGTCGAGGACCATAACTCGTGTGCTCGTGTGTTTCCCAAATGCGTTGGCGTAATTTCAGCACTACCATATTAGCGATAGGGTGGAAGCAGCAGCACCCTTTGTCGCAATTATCCCAGACGGTTCGTCTTAGTTACACGACGTGATATCTGTAGATCTGAGCAGAACCGTTCCCCATTGATGGAGACACAACGTTCCTGGAAATAAGTAAGCAGTGGGCTGCGGTAACGCAAGAAAAGCGTGAGCATCACCTTTGCACTAGACGGTAGGCTCTTGAACTTCTTGGGACGAGAAGACGATGGAAACACCACTGCAACATCGACGCTTTCGAATCTGGTTCCCGGTAGTTTTTGTCACCTATAACAATGCGCCAAAGCAATGTGTTGACTTAAGAACTAAAACACTGGTTTGTGGCTATCGCACTCGACAGGGGCCAGGTACTATGTTTGCATGTTGACCTCTGTCGTGGAGTGGCTCTATGTACGTAGACTCGCTAGACTATAGATACCATTCCGTATTTGTTCCCCATCTTTCCGCCAAGAGGTCAGCAGAATGTTTACGATCACTGTTCTTGGATTTAGTCTTTAACATTACATACGAAAACCAGACCATTTATGTCATGACTTCAGCACAGTTCTGCAGCCTGAAGATATTAAAATAAAAGAAACCCTTCGTAACACAATAGATGTGTTATAAAACATATGAGGTCGTTTCCATTAAACGTTAACACTATATTGAGATCCTTTGCTAGTGTACGAACGGCTATGCACCGGTCCGCCCTAAGCGCTTCATCAACCGCTGTTGATGTTACAAGTTGTGTATGAGGCTGATCTCCCAGATCGAGCAGAGCCTTTTATCGAATCGCAACTAGCACGCAAGTCGGTGTGTCATTCCACAGTGGTGGTTTTCGAGAGAAATGTTGCCGCATACACATTCTTGTGGATGTGTACAAGTGTTTGTCCTTCGGCAGGTCTGTTTGGAATCATTGTTAATAATGTCGCCATAGTGCACGTTTCTGCGTTTACTGCACGCTTGTGAAAAATACACGAATGCTAAGTGTCGGTGTTTATATACCCGCATCGGATGTGCGCTACATTACATATAAGTTGCAATAGCACCCTCAAACGGCAAAGTATTGACTTCCCACTTTCATACAGATGAGGAAAATGAGAATTGTAACTAAGAGGCTAAATAACATCATCATGGAACTTAAGAAGTCGCAGAGTCACACGAATGGGAAATAATTGACAAACCGATTTCCAAAAAAATCCATGGAGTGGTATTGGTTCATCGGAGGGCGCATAAATGTGAGGTGTCATTATCTACCAATGCGGATGTTTTGAAAGAGGATATGACAAGAATCTGCAGAAATTCTTCCAGTTTGTATACAAAATGTATCTATTCTTAGATGAACGCATTAAAGCAGAAGCGATAGCGTCCCTTAAAATGCGCAGGTTGCTGGTAACGGTCTGGGAAAAACTACTAATGATATCAGAATACCATGTGGAACTACTGAAATCAGCACCTAAACAGCTAGACTCGTAAAGTGATTCTAGCAGAGTCAGCGATCTGAAGACAGCAAAAGACCACCTATAGGAATACATAGAAAAGTTAAATGCTCACACAATGAAAGTGGCTACGAGCACCGACAATGGCGCCAAAGAGATTGCCTGCGGAAGGAGCGCCCACATGGCGCCAGCTACGTCACACACAACACGGTCGGGCAGTTGACACAGGTGGAAGACTACCACATAAACACAGAGCGCTCGGTACCGGGATGACCTAACTGGGCATGAATCACGTAAACACGGGCTGCGGCTCGCTATCACGGCCCATCAACCTGTGCACCGACAACAATGTAATTACTGACTGCCTGAGATCAAACAGCCTACATGTAAATCAACAGCGGGCTACAGGGTCTGGACGGTACCTCCACTGAATTTTCGTGTAAGTTGCGTTCTTGCGAAAAGGGCACGGAAAGTATCTTTATTATTTCATTTACCCTAATATTAGAAAATATTTCACTTCTGGTGTCTAATGTGTAACACTATTCTATAAAGCCATTTATGAATATTACTGGCTATCTAGTAATAAAAATATTTCTGCAGTTCAGTATGCACACGGAGGATAATTAGCTGTATGATATCATTAAAGTAAATGTTTCGTACGTCTAGGGTAATAAAGATGTCCCGTGCGAGTAACATGTCCCAGTATACGTTTACTTTTTTGTCTCGTATCAGATGTTGTTGTTGTTGTGGTGGTCTTCAGTCCTGAGACTGGTTTGATGCAGCTCTTCATGCTACTCTATCCTGTGCAAGCTTCTTCATTTCCCAGTACTTACTGCAACCTACATCCTTCTGAATCTGCTTAGTGTATTCATGCCTTGGTCTTCCTCTACGATTTTTACCCTCTGTACTTCCATCCAATACGAAACTGATGATCCCTTGATGTCTCAGAAAGTGTCCTACGATTCTATTCAATACCTCCTCATTAGTTATGTGGTCTAACCATCTAATCTTCAGCATTCTTCAGTAGCACCACATTTCGAAAGCTTCTATTCTCTTCTTGTCCAAACTATTTATCGTCCATGTTTCACTTCAATACATGGCTACACTCCATACAAATACTTTCAGAAACGACTTCCTGACACTTAACAAATTTCTCTTCTTCAGAAACGCTTTCCTTGCCATTGCCAGTCTACATTTTATATCCTCTCTACTTCGACCATCATCAGTTATTTTGCTCCCCAAATAGCAAAACTCCTTTACTACTTTAAGTGTCTCATTTCCTAATCTAATTCCGTCAGCATCACCAGACTTAATTCGACTACATTCCACTATCCTCGTTTTGCTTTTGTTGATGTTCATCTTATATTCTCCTTTCAAGATACTGTCCATTCCGTTCAACTGCTCATCCAAGTCCTTTGCCGTCTTTGACAGAATTACAATGTCATCGGCGAACCTCAGAGTTTTTATTTCTTCTACATGGGTTTTAATACCTACTCCGAATTTTTCTTTTGTTTCCTTTACTGCTTGCTTAATATACAGATTGAATAACATCGGGGAGAGGCTACAACCCTGTCTCACTCCCTTCCCAACCACTGCTTCCCTTTCATGCCCCTCGACTCTTATAACTGCCATCTGGGTTCTGTACAAACTATAAATAGACTTTCGCTCCCTGTATTTTACCCCTGCCACCTTTAGAATTTGAAAGAGAGAATTCCAGTCAACATTGTCAAAAGCTTTCTCTAAGTCTACAAATGCTAGAAACGAAGGTTTGCCTTTCCTTAATCTATCTTCTAAGATAAGTTTCATATATCTTGCTCAGCAGATGGTAGAGTTTTGTCAGGACTGGTTCTCCCAAGGCCGTCAGTAGTTCTACATCCCCTTCCATTTCCATAATATTGTCCTCAAGTACATCGCCCCTGTGTAGAGCCTCTATATACTCCATCCACCTTTCTGCTTTCCCTTCTATGCTTAGAACTGGGTTTCCATCTGAGCTCTTGATATTCATGCAAGTGGTTCTCTTTACTCCAAAGGTCTCTTTAACTCTCCTGTAGGCAGTATCTACCTTACCCCTAGTGAGATAAGCCTCTACATCCTTACATTTGTCCTTTAGCCATCCCTGCTTAACCATTTTGCACTCACTGTCGATCTCATTCTTCAGACTTTGTATTCTTTTTTGCCTGCTGCATTTTTGTATTTTCTCCTTTCACCAATCAAATTCAATATTTCTTCTGTTACCCAAGGACCTCTACTGGCCCTCGTCTTTTTATCTACTTGATCCTCTGCTGCCTTCACTACTTCATCCCTCAGAGCTACCAATTCTTCTTCTTCTGTATTGCTTTCCTCCATTCCTGTCAATTGTTCTCTTATGCTCTCCCTGAAACTCTGTACAACCTCCGGCTTAGTCAGTTTATCCAGGTCACATCTTAAAGTCCCACCTTTTTGCAGTTTCTTCAGTTTTAATCTACAGTTCATAACCAATAGATTGTGGTCAGAGTCCACATCTGCCCCTGGAAATGTCTTACAATTTAAAACCTGGTTCCTAAATCTCTGTCTTACCATTATATAATCTACCTTATACTTTCTAGTATCTCCAGGATCTTCCATGTATACAACCTTCTTTTATGATTCTTCAACCAAGTATCAGATAAACTAACAATATCCCAGTGAGCACGGGTACTGTAGTATATACATTGACGAGTGCCTCGTGAGGCTAAATACTTCGTAGTGGTCTTGTAGGCACTTGACATGACAATGGAAGTACACTACCAAACACAGTTAAAGGATCCCTTCTGCGAAACTTCGTACTTATTTCCTATTACGACGTACAAGTTTGAAATTTGGTTCAAAGTTGTCTACAACCTTCCTTTGCAGTAATGCGAAAGTATGGTGCTCTGCGACGTCACCCTCGGGACCGGCGACGCTTCGAAGAGCAAGGTGTCGACAGCTGCGAAATAAAGGTCAGACGTTCATATCAGGTGTGGTGGTATGGGCTACTCTCCACCGTAAATGGATTAATGATGTCACATTGGTACCAAATTTCACAACAATTCTCTCCAACCCCAACGTGGACGTATCACACCATGGGAATGCCGTCGCACCCAAACATACCCACATTTTACCCATTTTTTTACGCCTCCGCGAAGGAGTTTAGAACCACGACACCTGGTGTTGAAATTACGCGTTTTTATTACGTGTGGCAGAGGAAACCATTTCAGACACACTGCCCTTCAGGATCGATACGAAAAGGTCACATGAGGTGGTACAAAGAGCGTCGATGAAATTACATCTTCCCCAGAGGTGTTGCGTCCCACACATTTTTCGGTCGAAAACAACAGTTCGCAGTCCGGTGATCATCAGTGCGACCTTCTTGACGCCTTTGACACGGTTGCATCTTACAGCCCACCAAATTTATCTGGTAGCATTCAGTCATGGATATGTTTCCGCTTCAGATCACTGCACCGCTCGCGGAAGTAGAAACAGAAGAAAGGAGGAGGTTCGGGGGATATCTTTGCCCTCTCAGAATCACGAATGCTGCAGTACCGTTTTCACTATGAGGAAACTCGACCTTGCTCTCACCTGGTCATGATCCTCCTTTCTAGGACCGGACCATACTCACTTTCAGATGTTGCATCACCTATCTCTTGACGACAACCACTTTCTCCTTCATATGTATAATCCCGCGTGGACGGAAGGCGTGTCTCCCAGACCCAAGGACATACATTTTCCATCTATCTACCGCCCAGTTTCCCTCACCAGCAGTGTCTGCAAGGTGATGGAACGCATGATCAATGGTCAGCTGGTACGGTGGTTGATTATCGGAATTCGGTAACACATGCATAATGTGGATTTCGTAAGCACCGCTGTGCAGCTGATCATCTCGTCACCCATATTATGAACAGCTGTCTTCAGAAATTCCAGCTGATAGCTGAGTTTTTTTGATTTGGAGATGGATTACGACACTTGCTGGAGGACGGGTACCCTCCGTATAATGCACACGTGGGGCTTCCGTGGCAGCCAGCCCCATAATATTCGTGAGTTTTTAAAAGAAATGATTTTCAAGGTACATGTGGGTTCGGCTTTGTCGGACACTTTTGTTCTGGAGAACGGGGTGCCTCAGGGCTCTGTGCTGAGTTTAGCTATACTTGCTACAGCAATTAACCCTGTCATGGACTGTGTCCCGCATGACATCTAAGGCTCTTCTTTCGTCGATGACTTTGAGGTCTACCGCAGCTCTCAGTGGACCTGTGTACTTAAGAGTCGATTTCTGCGTTGTTTCAATAGTCTTTACTGTTTAGCATCGACAGTGACTTCCATTTTTCCACAGAAAAATCTATATGTCTGAACTTATGACGGCGTAAGGAGTTTCTTTCACTGTCGTTACTTCGCGGTCCTGTTGCTCTTCCGTTTGTCGCGACCACTGAATTCTTGGGGCTCATGCTCGGTAGGAAACTCTATTGGTCCTCCCGTACATCTGTCTGACAGCACAACTACCCGATCTCTATATACTCAATGTGTTTTAAACGGTTCTTCATGGGGAACGGATCGGGAAAACCTCCTTCGCTTATGTCAGTTCCTTGTCTGATCAAAAACGGCCTATGGGTGTTCGTTTACTCACTTTCACGACCGTATATTTTCGCCGCCTCAACGCAATCCACCATCTAGGTACACGTTTGGCCACTGGAGCTTTCTACACAAGCCTAGTTATGAGCCTCTGTGCAGACGCTGCCAAACTACCGCTGTCATACTGGGTTCATGTTCCTATCAGCAGATATGCTTGCCGTCTGTCCTGTACGCCCAACCATCCATTCTATGAGTCCTTTCTCGATGTATCCCTTGACTGCCAATACGGGTAAGCGCAACTTCTATGTAGCCTCCCAGAGTTCGCTTTCGTATATTGCTTCTGTAGCTTAACCTTACCTTACCTGCCACGTTCCTGATGGGTAAGAGCCCTTCACCGACTTCGTTTCGTACAGAGGTGAGCGTTTATCTTGAACTTAGTTCGCTTCCAAACGACTCTACTCTAAATAAGATCTATCGTTGTAAGTTTCCCGAACTTTGGACACTACTTGGAGACAGCACCTTCGTCTACACTACGGGCTTTAAGACGATCGTTGTGTCGGATGAGCCTTTGTCATTGGCAAAAAACCTTGTAGATACCGTTTTGTAGAACAGTGCTCGATTTTTACTGCAGAGCTTTCCGCCTTCTACCAGGCCACCCAGTACATCCGATGACACAAGCTTCTAAATTTTGTATTACGTCCAGATTCACTGAGTGCCCTGCAGAACCAATGTGTGCCATACACATACCACCCCTTAGTACAACGAATGCCTCCACCTGCTCCCTGATGGTGGAGCCACCGTGATATTCTTGTGGGTCCCTGCTCACATCGGAGTGTCGGGGAATGAAGCTGCCGATGCTGCTTCCTTTTAGCTATTCTGTTCCTTCAGATTACCTCTGTGTTGCCACTTGTAGGAACGTTGTGTCACTCTAGCATGAACACTGGTCTTTTCTATATAACAAAAAGTTCCTAGAAATTAGACACCTTCCAACGGCTTGGACGATTTCCTCTAGCCTCTCTCATCGCGAGGGGATACTTTCAGCTAGACTGCATACTAGCCACTGGAATGCACTGCGACCGCAAGTGTTTGAAACCACAAGAACAATTCAAAACCATTTGACGAAATTTAAACGCGATACGAAGCTGAAAAGTGTGGTTATAGTTTTTAATCTAGCCTGCTTTGCGCGGCAAAGGGCCTCTCCAAGAATCCCCCGCTTCAATTCGCTAATACTGTTATTGTCACCCTCCCATGTTTGTTGAGCACTTAAAAGTGTACCTGCACGGAGAAAACTCACGAGAGAGTCCTGGCGGTCTGATAGCAGGTATGCTGGAAGGAGTCTACCTTGTTGCGCAGTGCATATAAACGGAACGGAGATCCGTGGGCTAGTCCATCCTTAGGATTTTTATGGCCCGGCGCCTGAAAATGAGCATCGCAGACATAGCATAGATGATTGGTTGTTCATGTGCCGTTGTCTTCTTCTTCTTTCTGCTCTTTTTTTTTTTTCATCAGACTGGTTTGATGCGGTCCGCCACAAATTTCTATCCTGTGCCTACATCTTCATCTTCATCTCAGAGAGTAGCACTTGCAATGTACGTCGTCAGCTATATGCTGGATGTATTACAATCTCTGTCTTCTTCTACAGTTTTTGCCCTTTACAGCTCCCTCTAGTACCGTGGAAGTCATTCCCTGATGTCTTAACAGATGTCCTACCATCCTGTCTCTTCTCTTTGTCAGTGTTTTCCACACATTTCTTTCCTTTCCTATTCTGTGCAGAGCCTCTTCATTCCTCACATTATCAGTTTACCTAATTTTCTACATTCGTCTGTAGCACCACATCTCAAAAGCTACGATTCTCTTCTGTTTCGGTTTTCCCACACTCCATGTTTCACTACCATACAATTCTGTGCTCCAAACGTACATTCTCAGAAATTTCTTCCTGAAATTAAGGCCTATGTTTGAAATCGGTAGACTCCTAGTGACCAGGAATGCCCTTTTTGCCAGTGCTAGTCTGCTTCTAATGTCCTCCTTGTGCCATCCGTCATCAGTTATTTTGCAGCCTAGGTAGTAGAATTGCCAAAGGCCGTGCCACAGTGGTAACAGCGATTCCCATCAGATCATCGAAGTTAAGTGCAGTCGGGCTGGGCTAGCGCTTCGATGGGTGACCAACCGGTTTGCCGAGCGCTGTTGGAAAGCAGGGTGCACTCAGCCCTTGTGAGGCAAACTGAGGAGCTACTTGATTGAGAAGTAGCGGCTCCGGTCTTGTAAACTGACATACGGCCGGGAGAGCGGTGTGCTGACCACATGCCCGCATCCAGTGATGGCTGTGGGATGAGTATGACACGTCGGCCGGTCGGTACCGTGGGGGCCCTTCAAGGTCTGCTCGGACGGAGTTAAGTTAATTTTAAGTAGTAGAATTTTTTTACTTCAGCTACTTCGTGACCATCAATCCTGGTGTTAAATTATTTGTTGTTCTCATTTCTCCTACTTCTCATTACTTTCGTCTTTCTCTGATTTTTTTTCTCAATTCACGTTCTGTACTCATTAGATTGTTCATTCCATTCAGCATATTACGTAATTCTTCTTCGTTTTCGTTCAGGATAGCAATGTCATCAGTGAATCGTATCACCGATATCCTTTCACGCTGGATTTTAATTCCACTCCTGAACCTTTCTTATATTTCCATCATTGCTTCTTCGATGTGCAGATTGAACAGAAGGGGCGATAGACTACATTCCAGCCTTACCCCTTTTTAATCTGAGCACTTAGTTCCTGGTCGTGCACTGTTATTATTATCTCTTGGCTCCTGTATATATTGTATATTACCCGTCTCTCCCTATAGCTTACCCCTATTTTTCTCAGAATTTAGAACATCTTGCAGCATTTTACATTGTCGAACGCTTTTTCCAGGTCGATAACTTCTATTAGCGTGTCTTGATTTTTCTTTACTCCTGCTTCCGTTATCAACTACAACGTCAGAATTGTCTCTCTAGTGCCTTTACCATTGCTAAATCCAACCTGATCATCATATAACAAATCCTCAATTTCCTTTTCCATTCTTCTTTGTATTATTCTTGTCAGCAACTTGGATGCATAAGCTGTTAAGCTGATTGTGTGATAACTCTCTCACTTGTCAGCTCATGCAGTATTCAGAATTTTGTGGATGATATTTTTCTCAAAGTCAGATGGTATGTTGCCAGACTCATACATTCTCACACCTTGTTGTCACTTCCCTCATGACTATATAAATTGTGAATGAATGGTACCAATCCTTCTGCCTTACTTGACGTTAAATTCTGGCTCTAATACTGGATACCCTATCTCTTCTAAATCGTCTCTTGTTTCTTCTTCTATCACATTAGACAAAGCCTCACCCTCATAGAGGCCTTCAATGTACTCTTTCCACCTATCCACTCTCTCCTCTGCATTTAACAGTGGAACTCCCGTTGCACTCTTAATGTTCCCACTCTTTCTTTTAATTTCGCCGGAGGTTGTTTTGGCTTTACTATTTGCCGAGTCAGATCTCCCGACTATCGTTTCTTTCTCTACTTCTACACATTTTTCATGCAGCCATTTCGTCTTAGCTTCCCTTCACTTCCTATTTATTTCATTCCGAAGCTGACTTGTATTTCTGCATTCCTGAATTTTCCTGAACATTTTTGTACTTTCTTCTTTCATAGATCATCGGAAGTGTTTCGTCTATTACCCATGGCTTCTTCACAGTTGCCTGCTTTGTACCTATGTTTTTCTTACCAACTTCTGTGATTGCCCTTTTTAGGGTTGTCGGTTCCTCTTCAAATGTATTGTCTGCTGAACTATTCTGTACTGCTGTATCTACAGCCTTGTCGTGGACACCTACAAAAAGTAGTCGAACGACCGTGGAACTACGGATAAGTGACAAGAAGTTGGATGTCCACGCTTCCATACAGAGCGTGCAGATCGGAGGCTAGCTCGCTTTGCAGGCGTAAGTGTTTCGGAGCATACAGTACAGAACAAGAAAAGATTGTTCAACATGGGGCTTGGCAACACATTACAATACATGTTCCCATATTGAACCAATGACGTCGTTAATTATGATTGCAGTGGACGTAGGATCATCGAATATGGACCATGGATCAATGGAAAAGTGTTATGTGGTCTAGGGAGGTGTCAGGATATGATAGCGTCTCGACGACTGGCTACTCGAAACAAGCACTGTGGCACGGACTCATTTCTCTGGCAGTATTATACCACGGGGATAGTCTTAGCTTCCCTTCACTTCCTATTTATTTCATTCCAAAGCGACTTGTATTTCTGTATTCCTGAATGTCGCTGAACATTTTTATACTTTCTTCTTTCATCGTTAAATTGTTATAAGTCCATTTTCAACTTCCTTCTATAGCACCATAGCTCGTACACATCCATTGTGTACATTCTCATTATTTCCAGTTTACCCTCGTCCCATGATTCACTTCCGTACAATGCTGTGATCCAAACGTTCATTTTCAGACATCCGTGGGATGTGTGGAAGTAATCGAAGGCACCATGATAGCTGTGGACTATGTCAACGTTGGTGCGAAACCAACGAATTTATTTCATACCTGATGTCTTCTCCCTCAGCAGTGGAATCTTACAGCACCATAAGCGCTCATTTAAAAACGTAAGATTCGTGCTACATCAGTTTCGGGAGCATAATAGTGATTTCAAATTGATGCCTCGATCACGAATTCCGGCTCATCATACCCAATGGAACACGTCTGGGACGATATCGGGCCCCAGTCTAATGACCACAAAACCTAGAAGCACTTAATTGAGGGGCATTGCGTGAACTGCGAATAGATGTGTCATATACCTTAGGAAACCTTCCAAGTACTTGACGATTTCGTGCTACGCAAACTCGTTCCTGCACTGCGTTCCAATGATGGATGAATACGCTATTGAGCAGACGGTTGCAATAGTTTTTGAAAAGTTAGCCGTGATGTAGCCTCATACTTGTGTGTGTATTTTTTGTAGCTATTTTTGGGAGGGATCTTATTGATTGGCATACAAGAATCGGAAATAGAGCAGGTGCTGTGTGGAGATTGTTTCCGTCTTACACGAGTGCTGTGGTAGCATTCTTGCTGCAGGAGACAGTTTCAGCAAACCGAAACATTACATCTACACTCGGCATTACTGCTGAAAATGTGACGATGTTGGCTGATTGTAAGATCCAGACATTCCTCGCGGGTGTTGCAGGTGGACATGTGAGCTTCATGTTCATCTGGATGATGGCGTATTCGGACACCAGCACTCACCTGGTGTAACGAGAAATCTGATTCATTCGACGAGGTGTCATGTTTCCGTTCATCCGCCATCCCATAGTCACGTGCCCACTGCAGTAGTAGCTATCGTTGTCGTTGGGTCAATATGGGAACATGTAGGGGGCGCCTGCTACGGTACCCTATCTAACGCTGTGCACAAAACGCTGGGCTCCGAAACACTTGTGCCTGCAACAGCATTCTCTTGTGTCGTCAGAACTGCCCCATATCTATGCCTATCTAGAACTGCAGACGTAACGGGCCTCAGGTCTCTACATTTCATGATGAACCGCGTAAATCCAACACATAGAAGCCCATTCGAGGTTCCAGTGTTCTTGAAGCACCCTCCATAGATGATCACAACAGTACTACCCTAACAGCCGAACACTTTCGCCCTTTCCGAGAAGGATGTTACCAGTTGGTGGGACATAACAATTTGCCCTCTGCCAAATTAGCTTATGTCAATGGCTTTCCCATTTACGTCGCAACAATGATTTTCTGCTACTGTCCTTGTTGCCTCGCGTACACACAGCGCTACCAGGCGGTATGTTTTCGAAAATCAGTGTATTTCATCCTACTTTTTCTGTTACGTGGTGATTAAAAATACAAATACTTGTGTATAATCAATCAAAAACTAGTGTAATGCAGGCAATTGTATACTGTGTTGGCAACTGCGCAATGAGACTATTCCTGTAGCAACTTCGAGTGTTAAAAGTATTGGTACTGCGCTATAATTTTGTGATATTTCCCGAGCTATAGCCGGAACGTTATACGGCGGTGTGAGTAGTGCACTTGCACGGGTGCACTACTGCTCTGCTGTACAGCGGATGTCTCCCTGGAGCTGCAGCGGGCGGCCTGTTAACTGCTACACAGGGCAGCCTGGCCTTCAGGGGCTGGCCTGCCGTTACTGGCGTGTTGTTATCGGGCAGCGTCCGTGGTCTCGCGGGGGCTGTTACTGGCCTCCTATCCGCCACCACACACAGCCCGGCGCTGGCCCAGAGTACAAGGCCGCCAGCTGGGCACTGGCTGCCACTGGACCCTATGCAGTTCATATTCACCAGGACTATTTATTTTTTGCTGCCTACCTGCCAGAACAGCCGACATTCCAATAATATATTTAAAGTAATTGTAGACTGGAAGATTCGAAAAAAAAATGGTGATTTGGCTTAGGAAAAGTAAATACATCACAGAGGCAGTTCTGACGTTGCACCTGATAATGGACGATAGACTTAAGAAAAATGAAAACACGTTTACAGGACTTGTAGGCTTGGAAAAAGCTTTCAAAACTACAGAATGCTGCAATATGTTCAAAATTCTCAACAACGTAGGTGAAAACTATAGGAAATAACGGGTAATATACAATTTGCACGATAATCAGGAGGAAAAATTTCGAATGGATGACCTAGAACGAAATGTTTGGATTAGAAAGAGTATAAGAGAGTGAGGTAGTCTTTTACTATACTGTTCAATGTAAGAAGAAATATTGGAAACATACAGCATCGGAATTGGGATTAAAATTCAGAGTGAGACAGGATGTCAATGATAAGGTTTGCTAAAGATATTTCTATCCTTAGTGGAAGTGAGGGAAGATTGTAGGATCTTTTGAATGGACTGAACACGCATTATAGACTGAGGATGAGCTTAAAGTTCAAAATAATGAGTAGTAACCGAAATAATATTAGCACAAAAAATCACATCTGGGATCACGAAGTTGACGACGTGAAGGAATTCTGCTGCTTTGGAAGCCAAATAATACGTGACGAACGAAGCAATGGAACATAAAGAGCAGTCTAGCATAGGCGAAGAGTGCATTCATTGCCAAAAGATGTCTGCCAGTATCGAAAATTGGCCTTAAGATGAAGATGAAATTTCTGAGAATGTGTGTTTGGAGCACAGCATTGTACGGAAGTGAATCATGGGATGAGTGAAAACTGGAAAATATGAGAATGTACACAATGGATGTGTACGAGCTATGGTGGTATAGAAGGAAGCTGAAAATGCACTTATAACAATTAATTCAAAAATGAAGAAGAGGGGAACATGTGACCGAGCGAGGTGGTGCAGTGGTTAGCACCCTGGACTCGCATTCGGGCGGACGACAGTTCCAACCAGCGCCAGACCGTCCGTGATTTCCAGGCCAATGACGGAATGGCTCCTTTGGTAGGATGCGGCCAATTTCCTTCCCTATCCTTGACTCAATCCGAGCTTGTGCTCCGTTTGTAATGACGTCGATGTAGACGGGACATGTCGACCTAGTCTTCCTTCCTTCAGGAACATGTGAAAAACATTGACAAGGATGATAACAAATTTTTAAGTCATAATGGAATAACTAAATATTTTAACATCGCAGCGAATACGTTTCTTAGTTATGTGCTGCTACAGAACGCGACAACGGTTGTGTATATAATGGGCAGAGAGATAAAAATATAAGATAACTTGTCAACAACCACTGCAGAGAGGTGGGAAGGGATCTCTATCAAATGAGACTGGTATATCTGTGTAGAAAGGAGAGTTCATTCTGCTGTGAAAAGTCATATAACTCAAAATTCACGAAACATAGTTCTTCAGTGCTGTAACGCCTCAGAAGTAGCAGGCGACGAATGATGGTGACAAACTGGGATGACACGTAAGGTAAAGGTGTGCGTAAAAAATATCTACACCTGTTTCGCCTTTTAACTTGACTTTCTATACTTTTCAGTGAAGCATAGCATATTTTCCGTTTACTCAAGTCCTGATCACTACAACTGGCTTGCAAGCCTGTTCGGAGGAATTTTACTATATTCACTTAATATCTTTTATGAAGCAAGAACATTTTTATTTTCTTATCTTAAAAAACTTGTCTTTTGCAGAACTAAAGTTATTTTCTAGAAAATTCCAACTAAGGCAACGTAACCTCAAATGAGTCAACGCTGACGAAGGCGGAAATAGCGAGTGGAAAGCTGATCTGAAATGCGACAACGAATGTCTTTGAAGGAAAGTAGAGTGCGTGAATTCCTAAGGGACCGGACTCCAGAGGTCATCGGTCCCTAGACTTACACATTACTTAAAATATCTTATGCTAAGAACAACACACACACCCATGCCCGAGGAAGGAGTTGAACCTCCGGCGGGAGAGGCCGCGCAATCAGTGACATGGCGCCTCTAACCGCGCGGTCACTCCGCGAGGCTAAGAAAACTAGGCGCAGGGCACATGTCCACATATTATTATAACATTTATTATGTAAAAAACGTCTGTTTCATAAATCAATCAATGTTTCTATATTGTGAATGTTTTTATTTGTATGATGTGGAATAAAAATTAATTATGACTAAAAACAGAATGTTAATTTCCTATGCAATTAATATTCATTTAATGCCATAATTATTTGCTATAATAATCCAGAATTTGCATTAATAATAGACACAGCATGTGTAATTCTGTATCATTAATCTAAGATCAATTCATTTGTTCTGTACATCACAAGCGTCCGACAGGGCGATGGAAACACGAAGCATTTCTTCACCAAGTGTGGCAAAGGAATTAGTGATCAGCGCTGACAGTGTTTCCTCTGTATCATTCGTGGGAAACAGATCCGATTGACATTAATGAAATGTTTCTTTTATTAGCTATGACGTAAACCAAGATTACAGCAGCACACGATCAAAAACTGACTATTGAAATGTTTTCTAATGTGGCCCTTCGAATGTCACCTTTCTTAATGCAGAAGATGAAATTGGACGCAAATTCGCGATGCTGGCATAAACGCCAGTATGTATATTCTCATTGCCAGGTATTTTACCTTGTGATGTATTAAATTATTACGATCGAGGTTGACATGCGAAGAACCAATCATCCCCGCTCCTGATAGTGATTCAAATCTTATGCCATATACAATATCACAAGTCCTGTCTGTTGCTTTACTAAATACTGCCAATCTATGTGCTATCTCTACTATAATTTTCCATCGTGATTCTTCTTCAGCTTCATCCCCATCTCCCTCTACGTATTCATATTCTTCTTATTCTTCTTTTCCCCTAGTTTCTACAGCTTCTGTTTTATATATGCTTTCTCTTGGGCTTTATCCTTTCATCTTGGTCTGTCTTCTCCTTTTGCAATAACTGTCCTTCTTGAGTTAACTTTTGTAGTGTTTGAGAAAGATATCATATGAAGATAAAGAAACAAAGCTTATTTAAAGTGGCAGGAATTGATAAAACGCACTGTTCCTAGATTAAACTGGATACTCTTTCTGGGGCAGGAAACTGTAGTGAAAAACACGTCTTGTCATGTGCAGCCTGCAGCTGAGCCATGAAAACTAATGCTCCACTACCACCTTAACAAGGTGATCATAGAGATGTCATTCATTTGCCACTGAAGTGTTCAGGGCCTTCATTCAGTATCAAGCCAGCAGCCACAGCCAAGTGTGTGAAGTCTGAAATGTTTGTACAATATGTTTCTTAGATGTGTGTGTTGTGTGTGTATGTGTGTGTGTGTGTGTGTGTGTGTGTGTGTGTGTGTGTATGAGTGAGTGAGTGAGTGAGTGAGAGAGAGAAGGAGAGACAGAATTTTTGTTGAATAGCACAATTTACCCACGTTTCAGATGATGTTTATGTGATTTGTTTTATATGGAAATACTGTAGAACTGGAAATATTTTAATGTGGCGTCATTTTATGCGATTCAGGTGTAGATTACATTTTTCAAAATCATACAAGTCATTTGGAAAGAAAATATTGGACACACACTTACTGCCTCTTTTGGCAGTATTTTTAAAAAGATTTCCGCCAACATGATGTCAAGGAAAAATAGACGAGCCTTCTGACGTCATGATTATGACACTAGTAAGAGTCATTCCATGTCACATTACTATCACTGACAATGAGGGCGTGCCTTCTGACGTCATGAGAAGATACTGATCTCCTGAGGTTGCGTCACAAGTGGAAGCAAAGTGTGTTGTAGTCGCCATAGGAATTCTACTATCCTTGAACCAACTGTACAACCATTTCTTACAAGAATACGTAAAAATCACGCACTCATTTTTAACGTATATGTAGCAACTGTTTGTTGTGACATTGTCCTATACAAATGTGTGGCGCGTCGTTTCCTTAGATTATTTCTTGCAATTGATAGATGTCTCCGAGAAAGCTCAGTCTGTCAAAATTCTCGATTAATGGAGATGAGCTTCGTCTGTAAAGATCTCGATACCGATATCTGCTAGCGCTACACTATCCTTATTCTCTTCCTACAGTAGAAAAGGAGTCCAAATTACCACTGCAGTGAAACGTAAAGGCACTCTTACTGTAATTTAACGATGTCATCGTTAGAATGTCAGCTCACACTTAATGAGTATTCATACACGGTCTCTTGTTTTGCGTTTCTGTAACAAATTCGTATTTTTATCTAGTTTCGCCCCTGTGAGGCGTAAGAGCCTTTAGAAGATTCTTTCATTGCGGCTACCTAGCAGAGGTAGTGATACACACATATGGTAATAAGCACCAGTAGAAATCTTCCGTTAGAGGAAGATACGTTTATTATTCAAAAGGATGAAGATGACCTCCAAAGAGTACCTACACCAGCTGAACAAAATGTGCAAGGAATAAGATTTAAAAGTGTCTAGTAATAAAACTAAAATAATGTCATCCGTAGGAAAATATCCAGTCAGATCAATAATTGCTTCGTCTCGAATGTCTTACTTGGGCAGTGATATAAGGTTTGATTTTGACTCCAATGCTGAGAATAAAATATACAAATTCCATGCTGCCTGTGGAAACATTAGCAGAACATTAGGCCATAAAGCACAAAAATGCATTACACTGATTGCGGTTCCTGTCTTTCCTAATTGCAGTGAAACCTGGATTACGACAAAAAAAAAAAAAAAAAAAAAAATGGAAAAAAAAGGAAATAAAATTTAGACTGCAGAAATGCGGTTCCTGAGGAGAACTAAGGACTGCATGAGATAACACAACTCACAATAATATTCTCACCACTACAGCGAAATGAAATTAATGAAACCTAAAAATATTACGACTTACACTACTGAGCCTTGGTTGGGTCCGGCTCCTCGAAAAGCGCGCCAGGTGGAGTGCTTTCGCTTCGCGTCTAGTGTTTGTGGTGGCGCTTTCGGTTTAGCGCGCTGTTTGGATTGCTACCGCCTTCTGGCGGGAGGTGGAGCAAGTGTACTGTCGCGTGACTGTCGTGAAGTACGTACTGGGCAGTGACCGAGAGAGGTGGTGGCGCGAGCGGGGCCCTGTTGTTGGGGGCCGTCAACTGCTCGCCACGTGCCTTTAATGTGAAGGGTTGTGTGCTGTTATTTAATTGGCAAGAGACAATTATTTTAAATTTAGTACAACCTAGCTACTTAAAGGTTTTTTCATTTAAGGAATCGTTCTCTTATATATATTATTGGGAAGTTGTTAACGTCATACCTTGCAACACCCTTTACATAGAAAAAATTTGCCAGCTATTTAACAGAGGTTTTTTAAAAATTGTTGTCTCTTATATATATATATATATATATATATATATATATATATATATATATATCAAGGTTAAAATCTTATTATTGGGAAGTTGTTAAGGTCATACCTTGCAACCTCCTTTTCATAAAGACAATTTGTCAGCTATTGGAAATTGTTTTTGAAATTTTTTTTAAATGCCAGACTTAAAAATTTATTATTGAGAAAGTCTTTAAAATAAAAAGGTATCTTTAGCAGTGAGTGTTATTTCACCAGCACCTCCTGGCCCCTACTTCCACGATACGGTTTTGGAATAACATGTGTACTTGAGTTGATGGTTGTGAACCGCCCTAACTGATGCTTCAACAACAAAGGAAGGAGACGACTTCATTGGGATTCTGGCTTCAGTGTTTCCACAAACTATTCAATAATTTACTAAGTTCTGCAACCATAGCGAAATATGATTAAAACATTATTTATAAACAATGTTCAACAAAAATAACATCCTTACACCAACTTTGGAACTGCGTAGCACTTCACCTTATAATAGAACTACCACATTACATGCTCAACTGCTTGTTGGATTTAATGCTCAAAATGCATTTGGCAATACGCGTAACGAAATTCCTCTCAACAGCGAGTAGATCGCTTTCAGTAAATGTCGCACATGCATTGACAACGCGCTGACGCATGTTTTCAGGTGTTGTCGGTGGACCACGATAACAAATACCTTTCAATTTTCCCCAAAGAAAGAAGTGCGGAGATGTAAGATCCGGTGAACGTGCAGGGCATGGTATGGTGCATCTACGACCAATCCACCTGTAATTAAATATCCTATTTAATACCGCTGCAACTGCACGCGTGCTATGTACCGGACATCCATCATGCTGAAAATACTCCGGTTTGTTTAAATACATTAACTATACGACGAAATGTCCGGACACTTGGAAGCTGTCTGTCAGGATAAGGATCAATACATATAGCACAAGCTTGTTGAGTATTTTGAATACAATAGTCATAAATAAACACCGTATTTACCTTTTCTGCGACTGTTAAACGTTCCATTTTAAAAAAGATTATATCTTCCGCGTAATTATTATGACTAGACAAGGGTATTATCATACCTAATTTAACTAAGGAATTGCACACAGTGTCGGCCCGTGTGGCCGAGCGGTTCTAGGCGCTTCAGTCTGGAACCGCGCGACCGCTACGGTCGCAGGTTCGAACCCTGCCTCGGGTATGGATGTGTGTCCTGTCCTTAGTTAGGTTCAAGTAATTCTAAATTCTAGGGGACTGATGACCTCAGAAGTTAAGTCCCATAGTGCTCAGAGCCATTTTTTGCACACAGTGCTGTAGGGTGCGTTGCTATTTCTGTGTGAATATTACAGCGTCATCCATCACAAAGCGAAACAAATATTCCAAATCAAACATTCCTATTTATTTACGTACTATACGAATATGAATTAAAATGGGGGTACCAATTTGAAAAATGCAGTTTCTATCAATCTGTCCTATGGCAGCTTCATCTAATGGGCCATCCATACCGTCATCGTTTTGCCCTGTCACGCTCAAACAAATTTGTTCTTCTAACTTTTTCGTTTGATGCTAACTTCGTGAGATACATAGATTTGGTCCGGTCAATATTAATGGACCACCCTGTATAATAAATCCATTTAACTGTCAACATCAGTCAGTGGGACCACATTTCAAACACTTTGATTCTCTCCTTTATGCGTTTCCCACAGCCTATGATTCACCAACACGGAATGTTGTGCTCAAAAAGTACATCCCCAAAAATTTCTTTCTCGGGTTAAGGCATATGCCAATAGATTTCTTTTGGTCAGAATCCGCTCTTTGTCTACGATAGTCTGTAATTTATGTCCCCCGTTCCTTCATTAGTCTTGCTTTATTAAGCTACCGAGGCAGCAGAATTCCTTAAAATTGTCTCCTACAGCGTCACCAGTTTTAATGTCAGTTTATCGCTAATCTCATTTCTGCTACGTTCGTCTTTCTTCAGTTTTGACTCGTTATTCAGTATTCATTAGACCGTTCATTGGCAACGGCCTTACCGCAGTGGTAACACCAGTTCCCGTTGGATCATGGAAGTTGATTGCTGTTGGGCTGGGCTAGCACTTGGATGGGTGACCATCTGCTCTGCCGAGCGCTGCTGGGAAGCGATATGCACTCAGCCCTTGTGTGGCAAACTGAGGAGCTACTTGATTGAGAAGTAGCGGCTCCGGTCTCGTAAACTGACATATGGCCGGGAGAGCGGTGTGCTGACCACATGCCCCTCTATATCCGCATCCAGTGACGCCTAGGGGCTGAAGACGACACGGCGGCCAGTCGGTACCGTTGAGCCTTCATGGCCTTTCCGGGAGGAGTTTTTTTTAGACCGCTCATTACATTCTACTGGTCTGCAAGTCTCCACCACTTTCCCGTACTTCATCGAACAATGTAAGTATTTCTTCTGTCACACAAGGTTTGTTCACAGTTCATTTTTTATGTATGTCTCTCTATCGAACTTCTGTAAGTGCCCTTTTTAATGATGTCCATTGCTCTTCAACTAAAATGCATCTCTTAAACTTCAGTCTGGTCTTCATGATTATTAATCTGAACCGGGCCAATTTCTGCTCCTGGGTACGCCTTTCAGTCCAGTATCTCATTTTGGAATCTCTGGACCACAACCTAGTTCGAGTGGAATCCGCCTATAACTCCAGGCCTTTTGCATGTACTGTATACCATGTTCTTTTGTACCGAGCGAGGTGGCTCAGTTGTTAGCACACTGGTCTCATATTCTGGGGAAAAATGGTACAAATCTGCGTCCAGCCGTCCTGATTTGGATTTGCCGTGATTTTCCTAAATCGCTCCGGAGAAATGCGTGATGGTTTCTTGGAAAGGGCTCGGTCAATTTGCTTCCCCATCCTTGAAACATTCCAAGCTTGTGCTCAGTTTCTAATAAGCTCTACTTCGATGTTTAAACCTTAACCTTCTTACCTTCCTCCTCTTATGATTTTTGAACAGTGCATTCGCTCTTATAGATGAAATTTATTGCAGAGCTCAGTTACGCTTTCTCCTCTCTTATCCCTATTACCTTGCCCTTATTTTATCTTCCACTACCACGATTCAATTCAGTACTCAATCATCTCTTCAATGTTGTTACATACACTTTGTCTATCACTTCATCGTCCGAGTATGAAATCAGAATGTATACCTGAACAACTGTTATTGGCACTGGATTGCTGCTGATTGTAATGAGAGCAACAGTATCCATGAACTGTTCACAATAAATCACTCTCTGCCCTACCATTCCGTTCATAACGAATCCTACTTCCGTTATACCATTTTCTGCTACCGCTGATATTACCCAAAATCTGTCTGACCAGGCATGACGTCAAGTGCACTGGCAGAGAAGCGATGGAAGCATCGAGAGCACAGCTGTGCCTCCAGCATGGCCTGTATCACCTGCCAGGTTACTGTGTCACAGCAATACTCAATCTGGCCCACGCCACAAGCTCCATAAGGCAGTATCCACATGGATTTCGCCAAGTCATTACTCAGTTGATGCTCTCTAAATTTCCTTACATGACACGTATGGACTCGCGCTAGCATTTCAGCCTTCAAAGTTATTTTTTCTATTGAAGATGTCAATTGGTCCTTCAAAGTAGATAATACAAATTTATTCCTTTTAAATTCGCTTCTTTTTGTCATTTTACTGTCACTGATCGCATATTCCCTCCATCATCCAGCCAGTCTGAAATGGCGAAGCAGTACATACCGTCAAACTTAAGAAAGAAATGTCTACAGAAGCAACAAAGATACTTCTTGGCAGTGCTAACGCATCTTGTTACGGCTCTTGGCTCCATGACCTGTCAGCTAGCGTACTTTATTCTGCTGGAACTCTAGGCACAGTTACCACCACCTGCGTTAAAATGCTTTTTGGTGTAGGCGCTAATGGAACGAATCTCCAGTGCCAACGTCGCCCATGCAATGCACCCTACTTTACGAGTGGGGATCAGACTCCCCCTCCATATTCACAGTACAACCTGACACCTCACTCTTGGCATCCTCGTCCGGAAACCTTCCTGTTCCTGTTTTTCTTCAGAAAACGTTCAATGTAGCTGTTTCGTCCCGAGGTATGTGGAAAGTGCCCGATGGAAAACGCGGACGCTGAGGTCTACAGACGTTGACACGAGACCACCCCTGCAGTCAACTGCAGCCGAAGCCTGTGGGTAGAGGGAGGCTCCTCCTTACCGACTCCTCCTTCTTGAGCGCCACCACCATCAACGGCCAGGACATCCTCGGCAACACAGACGAAATATGGGTGGACCTGATGGCAAAAATGTGCAAACAAGACAGCATGACCACTAACAAACAATGTGCACCGTTAATTTGCATGACACCACAGTTCACACTAGAAGATACTCACAATATGCTTTGTGGTCGCTTATCTCTGGTGAATGGCCGGTATATGGGGATCAACGCTAGTGTGCACGAACACGTCGGATCATCATGCAGTAGAGACATTGTCTGACTTATTGCGGGAACCTGTCTTTGTTAGTTGATTACTACATTTCGTACGGTAACTTAACTCTGGTTCCTTGGGGCATTCTGGTTAAACTACACTGACAGGAAAAAATCGCAACATCAAACAATAATTAATGTAGAGTAATGAAACTTCAGGAAAATATTTGTCTTGGTAACATATTTAAATGATTAACATTGCAAGTTCGCATGTTAATTTAAGAGGTAGATAAGCCATTGAAAATGTGAAATGCTGGTATGTTAACAACAGGTGTAAACGCCAGAATGTGAAATGCAAGCGTGCAAACGTGCATGCACTGTGTTTTACAGGAACCGGATGAAGTTTGTGGGATGGAGTTCCATGCCTGTCTCACTTGATCAGTCGTCAATACATAGTCCACGCTGATCGTGTATGACGCTGCAGTTGCCGCACCGTGATGTGCCATATGCGCTCGATCGGAGAAGATTTGGTCGTTGTACAGGCCAAACAAACAAGTCGACATTTCGTAGAGCATTTTGGTTCATAACAGTGAAGTCGACATTTCGTAGAGCATGTTGGTTTACAACAGTGGTACATAAGCGTGCGTTATCCTATTGGAAAAAAACATCCTCTGGAATGTTGTTGATGAATAGCAGCGTAACAAATCTAATCACCAGACTGACGTACAATTTTGTAATCAGGGTGCGTGGGAAACACATGATGCCTCCTGCTGTACCGAGCGACTGCTACGGTCGCAGGTTCGAATCCTGCCTCGGGCATGGATGTTTGTGATATCCTTAGGATAGTTAGGTTTAAGTAGTTCTAAGTTATAGGGGACTGATGGCCTCAGATGTTATGCCCCATAGTGCTCAGAGCCATTTTCGAACCTCCTGCTCTCATACGAAATTGCACCCCAGACCATAATTCCAGGTGTAGTCCAGCGTGTCTAGCATGCAGTCTGACTGGTTGCAGGCCCTCAGCTGGCCTTCTTGTAATGAACGCACGTCTATCACTGGCACCAGCTTTTATTAGAAAACACAACAGGCCTACATCCTGGCCTCCAATGACGTCTCGATTTACACCGCTGAAGTCGTAAATTGCGGTGGTTTGGAGTCAGTGGAACACACGCTACATACAGGGCATCTGACTCGGAGATATCCCTGAAGAAACTGATTTGTAGCAGTTCGCTAAGTCACTGTGGTGCCAACTGCTGCTCAGATTGCTGCTGCAGATTCAGTACGATGCGCCAGAACCATAAGCCGAACACGCTTCCAATCGTGCGGCCACTCCGCGAGGCCTTCGATTGCTACTGGATATTCTGGCAACGTGAAAAATGTGAACGAAAGCATATAATTTCTTCTTGGCATACAGGGTGAGCATTAATAAAACCGACAAACTGCAGAGACGGATTCCTATTTGGAAATGGAGGAAGAAAGGTCCTATAAACATGTGTCTCCAAATGCATCAATACCACGGCAGAGAGCATTGACGAATGAAAGTTCCTCTAACGTGCCTTGTGCTCCTTGTGTGTTGCAGGCTGTGTGATTGGCGCAGTGTACTGCAAGCAGTAGAATGGTCCGATATTCACGTCGGGAACAAACCGTGATGGAGTTGATGTACAGCCAAGCGGATGGAGATGATCGAGAGGCAGCATGGGTGTACCAAAACGAGTATCCTCAGAGACATCAACCACATCACACAACATTTCAAGTCCTTTTTGGCGATTGTGTAATTATTGGTCCTTTCAAAGAAACGAACGTACGGGGAGGCGGTGGATTGTGAGTTCGCCAGATCAGAGGACCAGGTTCAGCCTCTCGACAGTTTCCGTCTGTTTGGCCGTACACCATCACCACCTCGGCTTGTTCCCTATGTGACTACCGAACCATTCTGCTGCTTACAGTATGCTGCGTCAGTCACACAGCCTGCAACACACAAGGAACACACGGCACGTGGTGAGAGGAGCTTACATTCATCAGCGCCATCTACTGTGACAACGATGCATTACCGGACACATGTTCATAGAAAAATGTTTTCCTCCATTTCCAATCAGGAATCTGTCCGTTGAGTTTGCTGGTTTTATTAATGTTCACCCCACATAATTATTTCAATCAAGATGTTGCTATTTAGTGTAAATAGGAAGCAGTCTAGTATCAGAGAGCTGGTTCTGTTGATACAATATTAATACGAACGTTAGTTTCAACGCCGCAGTGGCGCACACTCTATCGTCGTATATAGGATGGTATGCTGTCACTTTACCTTGGCCTTCCGGCTGACTTATCCAGCCAAACAGCGGAGGAACTACAGTTTAAAGTGGGGTACAAATTACGGTGGTAGATGGCATCTTCTCACACTAACAAATCAGTGCCCGACTTGAGAGTACCGATGTCAAGAGGTATCATAGGGGTTAGAGTGGAATGAACGCCAAATTTAGGGTTAGAAATCTGATACCCACGCAGACGCCGAACGTGTGAGTTATTGAACATCATTAGCTGATGTGGGAGTTCCGGGAAATAACGTGGTCCCCGCGTCCCGAGCTTTGGGCGAGTCCGTCCCTTTGCTCCGAGGGGCGGATGCCTCAGTTGACGATCACTTACCGACCTGTATACTTCAATAGGTCCATTGATACCTCTGACCAAACATAGTTTACCACATAGCATCGGACTCTAGTCTAAGCACACCGTAGGCCTAGCGACAGTTTTCCATAATCAAGAACGTAAAGTATTATGCAGTTCCATCAAATTTATGTCGGAAGTGAGAAATAAGAAAGGGGAAACCTCACTAAGCAGTTGTTTGAGAGGGTAGCAGGAATCGCTAGCTGTTCCAGTTGCGAAAGTACCAGGTAGTTATAATTAAAGTGGAACTACTCATCGGGGTCCAGTGTGGGCAGTAATTATCGTACAGCAGCGAAACTTTGTAGATATTCTAATCCGTTAATGTGCAGCTCATTTACGCTGAAAAGAATTAGTTCCTATTTTGGCTACCAGGTGCAAATCTGGCACTGCACAGCATTCGTCGACGTCTCCAGTACTCATATTGAACGAACTGAGTAAATGTCAGTTGGTAATAAATTCAACACTATGCCTTTTTCACTTTTTTGACTTTTCCAAGCCACATCCCGTTCCTGATCCATTACATATGGAAACATTTCTACACGTTTTTCTCGGTTTCACAACACAAGGTCTGCACCTGGTGGCCAAATCTGGAACTAGTTTCTTTCCACTGTAACTCGTTTAAACATCAACATATTAGATTTTTTACCAAATTACACTGCCATTCGAAAGTTTTTTTGAGTCATCAGTCTTCTGACTGGTTTGTGCGACCCCACCACAAATTCCTCTTCTGTCCCAACCTCTTTATTCCGGAGTGTCACTTGCAATCTATATCGACAATTATTTTCTGGATATTCCAATCTCTGCCTTCCTCTACACTTATTACCCTCTACAGCTCCTTCTGGTGCCATGGAAGTTATCCCCTAATTCCTTAAATGATGTCCTACCATAGTGTCCCTTCTTCTTGTCAGTGACTTGCATTTAGTCCTTTTCTCACCGATTCCGCAGGTAACCTCCTCATTCTTTACCTTATCAGTCCACCAAATTTTGAACATTCTTCTGTATCAGCATATCTCAAATGCTTCGAGGCTCTTCTTTTGGGGTTTTCCCACAGTCCATGTTTCACTATCATACAATTCTGTGCTCCAAACGTACCTTCTCAAAAATTTGTTCCTCAAATTAAGGCCTGTGTTTGATAGTGGTAGGCTACTCTTGGGCAGGAACGTCCTTTTCGCCAGTGCTAGACTGTTTTCTATGTCCTCCGTCCTGCTCAGATAGCAGAATTCCTTAACTTCACCTACTTCGTGTTCACCAATCCCGACGTTTAGTTTCTCACTGTTCTAATTTCTGCTGCTTCTTATTACTTTTGACTTTCTTCGATATACTCCCAGTTAATACTTTGTACTCAGTAGATCGTTCATTCCGTTAAGCAAATCCTGTAATTCTTCTTCACTTTCACTGAGGTTAGCAATGCCATCACTGAATTTTAACAGTAATATCTTCTCACTTCGCATTTTGATTCCATTATTGAACCTTTCTTTTATTTCAGTCATTGCTTCTTCGGTGAACAGATTGAGCAATAGCAGTGAAAGACTACATCCCTGTCTTACAACCTTTTTAATGCAAGGTCTTCCACTCTTATTATTCTCTTTTACTTCTTGTACGTGTTGTATATTACTCGTATTTGCCTATAGTTTACACCTATTTTTCTCAGAATTTCGAATATCTTGTGCCATTTTATGTTCTCGAACGCTCTTTCCAGTTCGACAACTCCTATGAACGTGTCGTGATTTTTCTGCAGTCTTGCTTCCATTATTAACCGCAACGTCAGAATTGTCTCTCTGGTGCCTTTACCTTTCCTAAAGCCAAACTGATCGTCATCTAGAGCATCCTCAATTTTCTTCTCCATTCTTCTGTATATTATTGTTGCTAGCTACTTGGATGCATAAGCTGTTAAGCTGATTGTGCGATAATTATCGCGCTTGTCATATCTTGCAGTCTTCGGAATTGTGTGGATGATGTTTTTCCGAAAGTCCGATGGTATGTCACCAGACTCACACATTCTACACACCAACGTGAATAGCCTTATTGTAGCCATTTCCCCAAATGGTTTTAGAAATTCTGATCGAACGATAACTATCCCTTCTTCCTTATTTGATCTTAAGTCATCCATACATTTCTTTAATTCTGATTGTAATACTGGATCCCCTATCTCATCTAAATCGACTCCTACTTCTTCATCTATAGGCCGGCCGCCGTGGTCTCGCGGTTAAGGCGCTCAGTCCGGAACCGCGCGACTGCTACGGTCGCAGGTTCGAATCCTGCCTCGGGCATGGATGTGTGTGATGTCCTTAGGTTAGTTAGGTTTAAGTAGTTCTAAGTTCTAGGGGACTGATGACCACAGATGTTAAGTCCCATAGTGCTCAGAGCCATTTGAACCATTTGAATCTTCATCTATCATACCAAACTAACATGCCCTCTCCTTGCTTATAGTTTCAGGGAAGGTTGTTTTGACTTTTCTTATGCTGAGTTAGTTCTTCCGATAATCATTTGTTTTTCGATTTTTAATGTTTTTTCATGCACCCATTTCATCTTAGCTTCCCTGTACTTCCTATTTGTTTCACTCCTAACTGACTTGTATTTCTGTATTTCCTTGCACGTTTTTGTACATCCTTCTTTCATCGATCAACTGAAGTATTCCTTATGTTACCCATCAGTACGTTCTTTATACTGACGGTTTTCTGTCCAACTTCTGTGAGTGCCTTATACGCCCATTCTCCTTCAGCTGAACTTCCTGCTGAGCTATTCATTATTGCACAATCTACAGCCTCAGAGAACTTCAAACCTACCTCTTATTCCTCAGTACTTCCGTATCCCACTTCTTTGCGTATTGATAGGAAAGTTACATCACATCATGGACCTCTGTGAGTAGGTGCACTTTAATTATAACCACCCGTTATTTCCTATGGCTTCACTACCTCATAAATGATGAGGAAGACGGGGAAGAAAATTTTATATTTAGTTAATATTGCGGAACAGGTTGATACATTGCTGACCTGTAATTTCTATGTGACACATGGGTGCCATGCGCTCGCTTATATCGATCCCTGTGCTTGCGGAACCTCTTTTGATTTGGTTGCTCAGCTGCAGCTTCTCTGGCGTCTCAAGAGGTGTCGCCATTGTGGCGCCTCGAGCCGCATTTACGCGTGCGCGCAGGCCACAGTGAGGTCTGTCTACTGGGGGTTTGGTAATTCGGAAGGAGCCTAATTGGGACGCGGCCTCGAGTTGCTAGCCGTGTGCGCCCGCTCGCCGAATTTGCCTGAGGCGCGTTTACTTTGCGTAGTGTGCCAACGCCTTCTGGAGAGTCGGCGGTCCCCGCAGAATGTGCGGCGCCGAGCCAAGCTCTGGAGGTAGACTAGTCTGTCTGTTCCTGCTGCCTTGGGACGTGGAAGTGGGCACATACACCGACCTTTGTTCTCCTGGGCCCAACGCAGGAACAACGGTGAACACCATGCAGTTAGATATCCGACGGTTCGTGAATACCTCTCCGTTTTGGTCCTGAATTTCATCTGATATTCTTGCCGTAGTCTGATTTCACTTTTAATGCTAGCCCTCGTATCGCCGAAGACCTTAATGTACATCAGCATGTCGTTAATAAAGGACGTGCTCCAGTTAAGCAGTTATTCAGGCGTACGAGAACTTGCGTTTTATCGTGTTTGTTTACAAAATTTTTGACGTTTACCTGCACTACGAATGATTAACTTTTCTATCTTTTTTGTAAAAAAAATCTGCTAGCGCTTTATCTTTATCTATGCTACTGGCACGTGCACTTTCCGGAATTAGGTTTTTTCTTAATATTTCTCCTTGCCCATTAATGTTACAAACGTCCATGTATGTGCGGTAATTTACGTCGTTATGTAAATTTTTCTGTGTTGACCTGCAGAGATTGTGGGTCAAAAGGAATCAGTTGTCTGCCGTCATTTCTTCTGTCATGTTTGGTACCCATTTACGTTAGGTAAATTTAATGTATTTTTCTGTGTGTCTGTTCTTTCTGCAGCACGTCCGATCTCGAACCGATTAGTTTCGCTTAATTCATATTCTTCAGCCCCTTTACTTGTCTAGAATTTTTTGCCTCCTATAAATAACTGCTTTAGCCTGGCGGTTTGACAATGGTCCTCTTCTTGATTTTAGAGCTCGCGTATTTCATTTATATTTTAAAGCCGTTGTTTGATCCCAACTTATGTTCGCCTCCATAGCTCAGTGGTCAGCGCAAATGGGTGTTGAAATCTGGTTTCGCAGGACAGAGCGGATCAGGATAGGATTGTGGAAAGGGGTCAATGTCAGATACTGTTAGATGCAGAAAACACACAAACTTTATTTCCTAAAACACTTAATCACACATGCCCTTAAAGACATTTAAAAACAATATGGCTGAAAGCCCGAACACAAGTTATTAAAATTGCCTTAAGGAATACACACGGCTGAAGGCCTTGGTTACAAAAAATTTACATAAATTCTCGGCTGAAGGCCACACACACTGGACATAGAAAAACTGAGCGCTTAAGGCCTGGATAATAAGAATTTCAGATGGAGAAGAAAATTTTAAGAGGTTTTACACAAGTGACTTTACAAATTTTAATTTAAGAAGTCTGAAGGCCCTATCATAAGATATTACACGTAAAAATTCGGCTGAAGGCCACATACTGAACATTGAACAACTCAAGGCTTAAGGACTGGATAAAAATAATAATTTCCAATGGGCAAATTTCCCTTCTTTTTTTTAAAAAAAATATTTTTTTGAACAAGAATCTTCAAGGTTTTAATTCAAGACGGCTAAAGGCCTTACCTCAACATTAAAACAAACTAAATTAATAGACGGCTGAAGGCCTCGCACAGTACTTGAGACTAGTAATCACAATCAAAGAAACAACAGATCAATGGTGCTCAGAAGTGTTCCAAGGGTCGGCCTGAGGAGGTAACTCTAACGTAAGGTTAGGTAAGATAGACAGCCAAGGTTAAGTAATCAGATGGCAACCTGACCCAGGGACGGCTAAAGGACCGACCAACAACCTAATCAATTCCCTTCCGCCAACCAACGGCACGACAACGGAACATATCAGCGGAGCACGAAGATACCAACAGTACTACACCTTCAAAACTGGCATCTAAAAACAGCCAAGGCAGAATATCCACCGAAAAATATAACCGACACCAAAGGCTGTCGAACTACACGCCGGCCGGCCGGTGTGTCCGAGCGGTTCTAGGCGCTTCAGTCTGGAACCGCGGGACCGCCACGGTCGCAGGTTCGAATCCTGCCTCGGGCATGGATGTATGTGATGTCCTTAGGTTAGTTTGATTTAAGTAGTTCTAAGTTCTAGGGGACTGATTACCTCAGATGTTAAGTCCCATAGTGCTCAGAGCCATTTGAACCATTGAACTACACGCCGCGCCGGACAGCATCAACACGGCGAGGAAATACACACCCGCTGCTCTGTCCGAACCGATCGACTGCCTACTCCGGTACGCAGACAACATTCATCTGCTCAGTGGAAATCACAGATGCTACACACAGTTCCACGTAAACACTTGCACCAAGAACTCCGATAATCCTAAAACCAATCTCTGTGGAACAACAAGGAGAAATCACAAGTCGACACACACAGAGTTTCCATGAGCGGTCGGCGACCAAATACACGTCGTCCAATGAGACGACCGACCGAACGACCAACCTAGGCCGTCCCCACTCAAGTTATGTGTGCCGGCAACGGTCAGAGGTAACACCTGCCCAATAGCGACCCGACATCTCTGCACAAGGAAGGAACCGACCCACGTCCGGCAAGATGACCAACTGACGAGGCTCAGAAACGGTCAAAAGGCCAAATACACATCGACCGGTGAGACGACCGACCGAACGACCGACCAACGTTCGTTCCCGCTCCAGTCTCCTTCGGTCGGACAGTGCATGTGTGTCGCCAGCTGTCGGCGAGTACTGGCTGTCCGGACCTCACTGGCGCTGTATTCTGACTCAACTCCTCGCACACATCGACTCGGAAATACTAGCGGTCGCTCCAAAAATAGTACGTCGGTGCTCTTACCGGTAGCGCTGCTGCTGCCAGTCGCGGGCAGGCAGGTCAGCAACTTAGTGCTGTCAGTAAATCGATTAAGAAACGGGACGGTGGTACTGCAAAGACAAGATGTCAAGTAATAAACGGCACGAACACGAATCGCACGTGGCTCAGCTGTAATGCGGAGGAGCTGGGTTCGATTCCCTGTACTGCCAAGAATTTTTCCTTCATGGAAACTGAGAGAAGCTACTTGACCGAGCAGTGGCGGCTCCAAAGTCTGGGGGAGCGGTGGCCCTCCATACTGCAGCCGCATGAAGCCTCAAGACAGAGGATGACACATCTGCCGGTAGACAACTTTAAGTCTTCACGGCCTGGACGTTTTCCGCCATCTTATTTAATGCACTCCTACGGTCTTAATGATTCGCTATTAATGTCTTTAACGTGGCCTCTGTGGCCTCTAGTCCTTGTAAATTAACTTTTGGTGTCCGTGGTAACCAAATAAATATCTTTTTCTTATTTCACAGTTTCTTTATGCAAGTGGCTTTTTGTTCTTTTTTTATTTTTAACTATTATTGGCTGCACTGACATCGTCTGTTGTTGTCGCCTCCGCTACCACGTTATCTGTGCAGGTAAACACCAGATTTTTTGGTACTCACTCTACATCCGAAGAACGGCATTTGTAGGAGACAAACAGCACGCATATTATGAATCTGTATGTTCCAAGAAAATGCAAGGAAGGTAAAACCCCTGATACCTTTAACGTAATTATCGTGCCTGTCAATATTATTATTACTTTTAATGTGGCGTTTCAAAATGGCTGTGCAAGTCCGTGTAGGTATCAGGGTCAAGCAGAAAACTGTACGTATTTCTGAAACATACGTCCGTACCTTCGTAAAACAGCGTTGATGGAAGGCAGCACTCACGGTCAGTCGTCCGGAGATGCGATGATGGAGGCCACAATTTATGGAAATAAATGGCTGCATCAGCACACGTGATAAGCGGACGGCTAACACAGCGCAGCGCCGCAGTTCTCCCCGGCCGTATTTACCACTCTGGGCGGCAATTTGTATCTGCGTAGAAACGCATTTGCTGCTCCAGTGCTGCTCAAATACACTCTGGCTGCACCAACGGCCGTTCCGTCTCTAAAACCAACAACATAGCCGTTTCGTAGTTTCACGATTCAGTCAGTCCGTAGATTAGGGCAAGCTGTAACCAATGAAATGTATTTATTTCATATTCCTTCATTAAGATATGAACAATAGGTTGTTAGGATATTGACTCGTTATTTAATCTCTGTCAAGACACACAATTTTGGGACTATTTCTAGGTATTTGACTTTATTGTCATCGTCAGACAGTTCCAATTCATATTTTCTTTTCTATATTTTGTATTCTCCTTATTTATAACTGCAATTTGGTCTTTCACATATACCGTCATATGATTAGATCAAACACGTTTTTTATAGGGTTTAGGAGGAGCCCTACCGTGCTTCAGTTTGTCACTTCATTCATTCAGTATATTTCTATGTCCCCTTTTTTCTCCTACACATATATTTCAATGCAGGGATTGTTTACAGTGCATTTGGATCAGTTTCCCTCTCTAAACCGTAATTGTTTATCGAACTAGTTATCTTCTTCCTTCTGTACCACAGCACGTTGAAAAGCAATCCTCCGCAATTTTTCTCTTAAAACTCTTACAGCTATGAAAATAAAACAAACGTTATTTTCATTTTACATCTTTATTCTTCATGGCTACAAATTTGGAGCCCTGTGCCACTAGACATCTGAAACAATCTGAAGCCTGGGGTTCAGGGTCGTTAATCATCCCTCACACTGTCCCGAATTGACCCCACCCCATTGTCACCTGTTTCCGGAGTTGAAAAAACACCATCGAGATGAAGTTGTGCAAGGAGAGGAGAGGCTATCGCTCCATCTACAAAGTCAAACATTCTACAGTGACGATATGAATAAACTGGCCTCTCGTTTTGATAAATGTGTTCGTCAGCGTTGTCAGTATCTCGAGAAATAAAAACATACATATGAGGAATAGAGATTTAAAACGTTAATAATGTTTGTCTATTAAATGCTGGTGTCTAATTTATGGTATCTTTTTTTTGGCGACTCTGTCCACGTTGTTGTTCTGGTATTGAGTTTGGCACACTGTTCTGATGAAGCTCTCCACATTAGCCTGGACAGCACTTTTCAGGAGGAGTCGGGCAACATATTACTCTGCCCCACCCCCTTCCAAATACATCTCGTGTATTGACCACGAGGAGAAAATTTGAGAAATTAGAGCCAATACAGAGGCTTACCGGCAATCATTCTTTGCACGCACTATTCGCGAGTGGAACCGGCTGTAGGGATCAGATAGTGGTACCCGATGTACCATCCACCACCCACAATTAGGTGGGTTGCGGAGTATGATGTAGATGGGAGCACAGTGCGTAACTACTGCAACCTACTTCGATTTGAATGTGCTTATTTTATTCAAAGCTCGATATAGCTCAGAAATTCAACACCCACACATTCCTCTGTTAAAAACTGACGCGCCCCTCATGCTTCTGAACGTCTCCCATCAACCGATCCGTTCTTTTAGTCAAGTTGCGTCACAGATTTCTTTTTTCCCCAGTTCGATTCAGTACTTCATTAGTATCATGAAAAAAGAAAACACTTCGTAATGTTGCTCAAAATTATATTTATTTTGCCGTGAGCCGGCTTTCTGTTTCTCAGGCCATCTTCAGGTGACAATTGAATGTCCAAGGCAAAAAATAAACATGATGTGCGGCTTGTGCGTATGCGACATTCAGTTGTCACCTGAAGAGAGCCTGACAAGCAGAGAGATGGTTAGTGACCAAATAAATATAACTTTTCAGAACATTAGTAAGAGGTTTCTTTATTAATATTATTATCATATTCGTCCAAGCGCAGACGGAAATTCGGTTAACTTTCCTATTAGTTCTTCTAGCTATCCGTCTAATCTTCAGCGTTCTCTGTAGCACCAAACTTCAAAACCTTCTGCTCTCTGCTTGCCTGGACAGCTTATCGCCCATGTTTCATTTCCATAAAACGCTACACTTCGGCAAATACATTCAGAAAAGACTTTCTAACACTTAAATTTGCATTCGTGGTTGACAAATTTCTCTTTTGCAGAAACTGTTTTCTTGCTGTATAAAATGAATATTTGAACCACCAGTTGTTTTTATTTTAAACCCTAATATCTAACGGACTAAGTCATGGACCGTCTTCATGGATGAGGGTTAATATGATTTAACCAGTCATATTGCATTAGTCATTACTTAAAATGTGTAGTGCGTGACATACTAATACTAAATGTATACAGAGCAGTACTGAAGCAACTGCATGCTCTAATTGCACAGCTACAGATAAACAATCAAAAAAAAAATCATAAGTGAGCTATAGATCCAGTATCATATTGCAAAAGACGGTAACAAAAATCCCACATATGGATCATATAAAGATTCGGAAAATACTGCAAAAACGGTACCGAAACAAAGTTAATAATGTCGCCTATACCCACCTACATATAATATAAAGATCTGGAGATATTGCAAGAACCATGAAATTCACTTCGCCAAAAATCCTAAACTTCACATACAGCTCATAAATACGCACCCGACATACAGAAAAAGGAGTCTGCAATAATACTAGCACCGTCTGTTAACAAGTCTAAGCAGTTGCATGGTGCTAGAAAACACAATTACTGCACTGCATCGAGCGCTTGGACCACCGACAGGTCTGTGGTTTGTAGTGGATCACTCAAAAACATTCCTAAAAGGACTGGCTGCTTAACAGTCTTTCCTGTCTCCCCACCTGCGTTCGGTGTGTTGGTGGTCCTGAAGAAAGTGAATAAAACCTGGTGAGTTTCAGCCTGCAGACATGGGTTATTCCCCTGTAGAGAGATTCCTATTGGCTCCAGCGAAATTTAGGCCTGGGTTTTCCCCCTGTGTAAGTGTTCCCATTGGTTCCCACCAAATTAGCGGGTAGAGCCTGAGTCTAAATAAACTTTATCCCCTCCACAGTCATATATGTAAGGAAAGGGGGTAGATACGCCTTCATGTATCTGGTTTCAGATGCTTTCCAATGTCATCAAACTACACACTCCCCCACCCGAAATACATGAAGAGAAATCATTGTAAATAGGAAATGTCTTAGGATTCTTGACAGATTAGCCGATAAGACAGGCAAATGTTCTCGTTCCAAGTCTTTATTAATTTCTGCGTATGCATTTATACACAAAAAATACTCCTTTGTTTATGTTTGTTGGGTGTAATTTTAATAATGTCTATGTTATGTGTAGCTTTTAACTTAAACCCATATATGACTAAGGTATTTTTTTCTGTCCAGTAATACAAAGGAGATGCAGCGGATAGGCAAAATAATGTAAACAGTGGTAGCTTTGGGATGGTAGTGTTTGTCTATCAACAACGTAGGTAAGGCACGCGACGCACTGGATTCGGCGTGTTTAGTACGGGCTAGGCGTCAGTGCAGGTTGTTTAACGGTAGTGCACACTTCGTATTTGCATTCAAAGTCAACTTATTGAATGTTTCAAGAGCAACTGCTTCAACAGTCATGACAACCTACACAAAACGTAATAGTGGGTGCAAATCAAACTAAATGGCAGAGATCGTCCTATGCTAACACGAGGTGTGTGAAAACAAAACCAAACTACGGCGGCTAAAGTGACTGCAGAGCTCAATAGCCATTTTAGAGACCCCCGTATCTATCGAAACTACATAAAGCGAATATTCATGGACGAGCTGCTATACCTAAAACATCAATGACGACAACCAACGCAAGACGGCTGGGAAGTGGAAACACGTCGTATGGTCCGACGAGTGGAGGTTTTCGTTATTTCCAACATCGGGCCGGACTTACGTCAGAAGAATGTCAAAACAAGGCTACAATCCTGATTGCTTCATTCCAACGGGTAAGCATGGAGGTGGAAGTGTGACTGTGTGGGCAGCCATATCACGGTATACTGTTGGTCCCATCATCACTCTCAAAGGCCGTGTTGTAGCCAACGATTATGTGAACATTTTAGGTGATCATGTGCACTCCATGGTTCAAATGTTGTTCCCTAACCATGACACCATATTTCAGGATGATAATTATCCCAGTCACATAGCCAGGACAGTACAATCTTGGTATGAGGAGCATGCAATTGAACTGCAGCGTCTTCCCTGGCCAGCACAGTCCCTGGACTTGAACATTATGGAGCCCTTGTGAGCGGCATTGCAGCTCGGACTCCAGAGGAGATTTACACCTCCCTCGCCACTACTGGAGTTGGCAGGAGTTCTGATCGGAGAGTGGCCTAACATTCCACTGGAGACTGTATAATCATTGCAGCCAGTATTCCAAAAAGAATCGCAGCTGTATTACGGGCAAATGCGGTACCAACCCCTTAGTAATAAAGCATTCCCAAGTAAGTACCGGTGTTCGCATTATTTTGCCTGTTGCCTGTATGTTCTCAAATTCTCATACATATCTGTTTACGTCCCTATAAAGTATCTCATTTATGACTTTAACAATCAGCTCTGTTCTTTCTCGCAGTTCTTCTAGGCGAGAGAATCTGGGGATTTGCACTTTGTCTCTTATTTCTTCCCTGAGACTATGATTAAAGCACTTCACATCTTCCTGTGTGAACGCCAACAGCTTTTCTTCTACACATTCTTGTGGAATTTCTGTACAGAACCTGAAGTTTGAAACTTTTGAAAACGTGTGTCCATAAAATGTAAATATTCCATGGGTTATTCTGTTGCTAGGTGCACAGCATTCAGTTCACCACGTTTGGGTATAACACAACCATTTTTAAAGCCAGTCCAAATGGGAGTGGAAGTTTATATAAAATATTTCGTATATTCTTTAATGTAGTAAACATTCTCGAGGCCATTGATTTTGTCCAGAACACTAACACATGATGAATTTCCAGTGGAGTTTACTGTAAATGCAGGTACTTTATATTCCAAACTGCTTGGACAAACCTGAAACTGGAGATGCGACCAAAGATTTTCAACTGTCTGTTGCAAAGTAATTCACAGTCACCGTATGTCACTATTCCCTCTGGACGCTTGATTTCGCTCTAATAAAATAAATTGAAATCCTAGATCAAAATACACACTTTTTCAGTGTAATGAAGTTATAATAATAATTTACTATGGCTATATGGTAGATCGAAAATCTTTCAGTTGGAGGCTATTTCGGCGACCTGGGTGTCCCTAACTTACTCCAATAAAACTCCAAAAAAACAACTGGGAAAATGGAGCCTATAGGTAAATGTGCTGTCCTTGACGGCTCCTTACATCGTTGAGAAGGGAAGACTAGATTAAAAGCTGTCTGTAAACTTTTCATGGTCCAAGCTGGTTTGCATCCAACGACCTCTTAGTTTCTAGACACGCGCTTTATCAGTAGACTACCAGGATGGACCTATCGAGATGTAATAGTGATTCGTTATTATGTAGTCTTCACACATTAATACAGCTATCACAGTGAGTAATGTATACCGAATTTACGATCTCTCCTCTCCTCTCCTCTCCTCTCCTCTGCTCTCCTCTCCTCTCCTCTCCTCTCCTCTCCTCTCCTCTCCTCTCCTCTCCTCTCCTCTCCTCTCCTCTCCTCTCCTCTCCTCTCCTCTCCTCTCTCTCCTCTCCTCTCCTCTCCTCTTCTCTCCCTCTCCCTCTCACTCTCCTCTCTGTCCCGCTCTCTCTCACTCTATGTATCTATCTATCTTATCTATCTTTCTCTCTAACACTTAACCAAATACTTGGATCGTTGCAGACAATCATGTGACTTCGGAAATGAACAGTAAAAAAAAAGATAAGCAGTATGATACATTCCTGCCGAGGTATTATTGAGATGACTGACCCTAACGCAGTACGTTCTGACTTCTAGATAACGATGACGTAACTGTCGATATCAGGTTTTGAAAATAAAATCAAGATTGTAGAATATTAAAGCTGTGTCGTCATAGTTTTCATTCTTAAAGTTGAAAGACATTAAACGCAAGCTATAGTTGAAAATGGAATAAGACACGGTTATAGCCTTTCCTACTGATGTTATGTACACTGTACATTGACCAAGGAGTAAATGAAACCAAGAAGAAATATGGAAAGGAGATTATATTAGGGCCAATAAGCAAAAAAATTGAGACTTGCTGATGTTGTGATTGTGTCATAGTCGGCAAGGGACTTGGAACAGCAGTTGAACGGAGTGGGTAGTGTCTTAAAAATATGCTAGGAGATCAACATCAGCAAAAAAGTAGAACAAGGATTAAGAAATATAGTCAAACTAAATCAATTTATGCTCAAAGAACTAGATTACTAAATGAGGCACTAAAAGTAGTCGTGACTTTTGCTTTTTGAGAAGGAAAATAATCGATAATGCCCGAAGTACAGAGAGTATGATATACAGCTGCCAATAGTAAGAAAATGTTCATAAGGAAAGAGAAATTTTATTAACATCGAATATACATTTGAAGTTTACGAAACCTTTCCTGAAGTATTTGTATGAAGTGTATCCCAGTGTGGACTTTAAATCTGGACGAACAACAGCGCGGACAATAAGAAAATAGAAGAACTGAAACATGGTTGTATAGAAGAATACTGAAGATTAAATACGTGGATCGAGCACCATATGAGAAAGTAATGAGTGGAATTGAGGTCCGACCGCTGTGGACAAGCGGTTCTAGGCGCTTCAGTCTGGAACCACGCGGCTGCTGCGGCCGCAGGTTCGAATCCTGCCTCTGGCATGGATGTGTGTGATGTCCTTAGGTTCGTTAGGTTTAAGTAGTTCTAAGTCTAGGGGACTGGTGACCTCAGATGTTAAGTCCCATGGAGCTTAGAGCAATTTGAATGATTTTTTGGAATTTAGGAAAAACTGAAATTATGGCACAGCTTGACTACAAGAAGGGATCGATGCACTGGAAACATCCTGAGGCATTAAAGAATTGAGACAGTTTGGGAATGAAAAGAAGTGTGAGGATACACGATTTAGAGAAGGATTAAAGCTTGGATTTAGTAAGATAGTTCAGGTGATTGTTGGTTCTAGGTGGTATGCAGAGATGATGAGGCTTTCACAGAACTGAGTGGCGTGGAGAAGTGGTTAAAACCAGTCTTCGGATTAAAGAGCTAGCAGCGATCATTCTTAAAGTAATTTTTTATTTTAGTATTTGTAACGAAGGGGGAGAAGTAATTGCGGGGGGAAAGAGGAAGTATTTCTTAGGCATATTATAATGCGGACATATTAAAAAAGGAAATCGATGGATAACCACTCCAAATGCTAAAAAGTTTCTTATTTTAGTCGACAATTTGTTTCGGTTTTTTAATGAAATCTGAAAATAACGTTGTGAACGTAACCAAGCACTGATCACAATTATATAACGAGTATTCAAATAATTTACATAACATGTGTTGAGGCAATTAAAAACTACAAGTTTAGAAACTTACAGTATAAGAACAGGAAAAGAAAAAAGAAAACTTTAGTTATACTGTGCTGTGGGGAAGTAAAATCATATGATTATGAAAGGAATATTCGGAGAGATTTTAGAATTATATACCAGTTATCATCGTAGGAAAAATGGACTTGTCGTGATTATAAGGACCGTACATTTTGATATCTGTAAATTATTGACATCCTCTAACAGTAAAACGAAATTATATTTTGACAATTTTAAATCGCATACCTTACCAACGAGGAGCAAAAGTTTGCTGTTTGGATTCAATGACATTCTAAAATATTGTCAGTGGATTGTGGGCCGAGCTCAAGGGCAAAGTTTTTCCCTATAGCGTTTTTGAGCAAAAATTAGAAAGTCAACAAGCAATGAAAACTGCTTGGAAGATAAGAACTACTTTACCAACATCTGAATGCTGCTGTGAAATTGCTGAAGGAAGCTATCAAGCGGCGTACATCCAGGAAAATGATGTTTTCAAGTGTGCTCTGCTCTTTGAGCATCCTTTCCTTGCATTTTTACATGTAAACATAAGTTCATATTGCTTCATATGTGCCACAAAGAATCCCTTCTTCACTATATAAAGATACGTGACTCTGTAGTCGCTATGAAATACGATGACACCATCTTCCATGAGATAAGTTGCGTGGGAGAAGCACTGTGTGCATTGTACCGTGTTGTAAACTTCCTTTCCGTCAGTCTGATGTAGCTAGACTTCAGTCAGAGTATAAATTTTGGATATGTTCTGGTAAAAGTCTTGTATTATTTCTTGTTTTAAAAGACGTAAAGCCTTCCAAATATGGAGAAACTACCAAACAAGCAAATTCTCCATTTCTGTAGCGAATATAATTACTACCCTGATACATGGCTTTGCGCCGTAAAAAACGAAATAACATAATCTTTCTTCAAACAAGTTAAATTACTAGCTGAGGCTACCACCGGGTCCCCAGTGCCAGAAGCGCACGTCTCTGTAGGGATGGCGTTGGGTCGTCTTACGTGGCGTCCCAGGGGTGCGTTCCAACAGCTATACGGGCCACGGGGGCGCCGGCTGTTTTGCTTCCGGTAACAGCGGTGGGGGCCACAGTGCTCGTCTGCCGCTAATGCGGCGCAGACCGCCCTGGTGCTTTGGGACGCCCTGGCCGTCACTCCAGTTAGGCACCTATGTACCGGACGCGCGCCACCCCACACAACAGCCAGGAGCTAAAAAGCCTCACGCACTCGGCAAGCCACAGACGCGCTGCGCAGAGAACACACTAGGATTGTGCTGTTTAGAATCTAAATGTAGTAGACTGTAGGGTGCTCCAACAGGACGCCTTCACTCTTTTACACTGATGTGCAAAAAGTTTATGACCACCTGTTTAATAGCGTATTGGTCCACTTTTGTAACGCAGTATAACAATGATTATGAGCGGCACATATTCGACAACCTTTTGGTAGACTTCCGCAGATATGTGGCACCAGAAATCCACGCACATTTCACGCAGTTTCCGTTAATTATGGGTCCTTGGTCTGTGGGCGAGGAAATGGCGCCCTAAGGCGTCCAAAATGTGTTCCCTTGGCTTCAGATCAGGCGAATTTGGTAGCCAAGATATCAACGTTGGCTATCAGGCTCCTCCAAACACTGGCCGTGTTTGACAGACAGTTATCCTGCAGGAAGATGTCACTGTACAGTTACCCTACTGTAAGACGCCGTTGCCATCAAGTGTGACAAGCTTGAGGGATGAACTTGGTATGCAGCAACATTCATTTAGTTCCAAGCTGCCCTGATGCCTTTGATTACTACCATGGAATCCCATGTCCCGTGTTGGATGATGTGTGCATAATTGGTCAGTCAATGACCAATTACCTATTTAACGGCGTGTCAAGAAACAACAAACCCACCCAGTATGATAAGAAACGCGATTCACCCAAAAGGTGATACGTCTCCATTGACCCACTGTCCAATCTCGATGACCCCGTGCCTACACAATCACTCACTCACTGTTGGTTTCTTTGGCACGTGACGATCCCGCGCCGTTCTTACAATCAGCCTACGTTTTCTCCTATCTAGCGCCATCTCTTTCTCTTCAGTGATGTCAGTGCTTTGCAGTCGGAGGTCATCTTGTATTGCTATCTCCTTCTTGGTCGTCCAGGCGGTCTTCAGCCTTCCATTTTCTTGTCGCATATCTGACGCACTGTTCTGCCAGGGTCCATTCTGACAGCATGCAAATGTCCCCTTTGATCAAGAGTTGGTAGGCTAGTTTTAGTCCTTCATTGGATCTCCAAACAGATCTTTGCCTTACTTGGTCAAATATTGTCCCAAAGATTTTTCTGTACATTTTATTTTCAGAGATAAGAGTATTCGTATTCTTCTCTTTTGGTCAAGTTCTACACAGTAGCACTGATCTGATGGGTGTGTTTGAAATTTTCAGCTTGGTTTCCCTCATCAAGAGTTTGGAGAATACAAGTATTTGGAGAGAAAACGCATTCAGTAGTCTAGTTTTGTATTAGATTAATCTTCTACTGCAGTGCTTCAAATTTACACCAAGGTATTTGGAGTTCGTGCTGTTCTTGAAGGAGTAGTTTTCTGTGTGAAGGTCATCATGTTGTTCTTTAGTAAAGTTTTATTTTCATATGAGCATGTACTCTGCCTTTTCTTCATTAACTGCTGAACCTATTTCTGTTGCGGTTTCGTTTAGTTTCTTGAACAGCGTTTCTATTTCTTCTGTTAAAACTATGTCGTCCGCATAGGTCAGTATATTTGTACATTTATCTGTGATGTTCCCATTTGTTGTTTGGTTTCTCTTAATAGTTTCTCCATGGCGAGCTTGAACATAGGTGGGGATAGAGCATCATCTTCCTTCAGTGTAGGTTTATCTGAAAACGATCCGCGGTATCTAATCCTGCTTACTGCTTCCCCATAGACATTTTTACGAGGCTGACGAGTTTGTTAATGATCCCGTATTCCGCCAACATTACCCATACCGGACTTTTGTGCACTGAATCATATGCGAAAGTCTATGAATAGTTACTGGGCGTTTCTGTTTTATTCTCATGCTTGATGTCCTACATGGGAAGTATGCTGTTCTCGGTAGATGTGTGTGGGGTGGGGGGGAGGAGGGGGGGAGGTGGCTTTGCAGCTTACTTTCTATGCTTGAGCTGTGACTTCCTGCGATGCTCTTGGCAGGCTAGTTTCTCTGTCGAAGATACGAGTTCGTGGCGTCCTGGTTGGCTAACGCCCTCCATTTAGGGCGGCCGCGGCTCGTGAAGGGAGACTCAGTCGGGGCAGTGACAGGGGGAAGACAGGGCACTGAGCGTCGCGAGTAGTAAGTCGGCGCTTGGTGTACTGCGAGGACGCACGGTGTTGACTTTCCGGCGCTATGGTGGAAATGGAGAGCGCTTGCAGTCACAGGTCTGTTTAAGGGGCTCGGTTTAAGAGGTGTGTCTATCTCGAATACTGAAGAGAGCGCAGGTGTTTACCATGGCGTGCATGTTAACAGGGAGCTCTTGGACGAACTTTAAATGGTTAGCCATTTTGTGGTTGAACTTTTGGATATGACTGCTCCGTGTAGCCACTTTGATTTTCGCTAGTCATTCCTTAAACCACTTGGGTGGGGGTCCGGGATACTTGGTATTGCAGTCCATGTAACTGCGCTGCGCTCTGGTTCCGTTGCATTTACGCTACTGGACATTAAAATTGCTACACCACGAAGATGACGTGCTACAGACGCAAAATTTAACCGACAGGAAGAGGATGCTGTGATATGCAAATGATCAGCTTTTCAGAGCATTCACACAAGGTTGGCGCCGATGGCGACACCTACATCATGCTGACATGAGGAAAGTTTCCAACCGAATTCTCATACACAAACAGCAGTTGACCGGCGTTGCCTGGTGAAACATTGTTGTGATGCCACGTGTAAGGAGGAGAAACGCGTACCATCACGTTTTCGACTTTGATAGAGGTCGGATTGTAGCCTATCTCGATTGCGATTTATCGTATCGCGTCATTGCTGTTCGCGTTGGTCGAGATCTACTGACTGTTAGCAGAATATGGAATCGGTGGGTTCAGAAGGGTAATACAGAACGCCGTGCTGGATCCCAACGGCCTCGTATCACTAGCAGTCGAGATGACAGGCATTTTATCCGCATGGCTGTAACGGATCGTGCAGCAACGTCTCAATCCCTGAGTCAACAGATGGGGACGTTTGCAAGACAACAACCATCTGCACGAATAGTTTGACGACGTTTGCAGCAGCATGGACTATCAGCTCGCAGACAATGGCTGCGGTTACCCTTGACGCTGCATCACAGCAGGGGCGTCTGCGATGGTGTACTCAACGACGAACCTGGGTGCACGAATGGCAAAACGTCATTTTCTCGGGTGAATCCAGGTTCTGTTTACAGCATCATGATGTTCGCATGCGTGTTTGGCGACATCGCGGTGAACGCAGAGTGGAAGCGTGTATTCGTCATAGCCATACTGGCGTATCACCCGGAGTGATGGTATGGGGTGCCATTGGTTACACGTCTCGGTCGCCTCTTGTTCGCATTGGACAGTGGACGTTACATTTCAGATGTGTTACGACCCGTGGCTCTACCCTTCATTCGATCCCTTCGAAACCCTACATTTCAACAGGATAATGCACGACCTCATGTTGTAGGTCCTGTACTGGCCTTTCTGGATACAGAAAATGTTCGACTGCTGCCCTGGCCAGCACATTCTCCAGATCTCTCACCAGTTGAAAACGTCTGGTCAATGGTGGCCCAGCAACTGGCTCGTCACAATACGCCAGTCACTACTCGTGATGAACTGTGGTATCGTGTTGAAGCTGCATGGGCAGCTGTACCTGTACACCCCATCCAAGCTCTGTTTGACTCAATGCCTAGGTTGTTCTGGGTACTGATTTCTCAGGATCTGTACACCCAAATTGCGTGAAAATGTAATCACTCGTCAGTTCTAGTATAATATATTTGTCTAATGAATACTCGTTTATCATCTGCATTTCTTGTTGGTGTAGCAATTTTAATGGCCAGTAGTGTATCTTCAATATTCGGCTATTCCTTTTTTTCTTATTTTTATTGTTAATGTTAAGTTGTCAATTCTACGAATCCAAGTTTATTCTCTGTACAAAACTTCAGCCGCTAATTTAAATTGGAATTGCAAACTTCCTTGTTCGCAACTGTAATTGTAACAATTTTGCGCCGTCAAACGGTGCTTTGGTATTTCAGGATGTTTGCAGATTGTCTGGTCATTATCTTCTTGAACTAGTCGTGCTTTATAAATTTATCATGTGAAATTCCACGTCATTGGAGATTGTTTAATGAACTATTGTTTTAATAGTAACTGCTTTTGTCACGCTATAACGTTCAACATGTCTTGCTGCATTTGACGCTACCCAGTGCTTGGCTGTTGGTTTCAGTATTTTAGTGAACTGTGTATTAATACTGGGTTTGTGTGTTCTAGAAGCCGTTACTGATGTGCGCAGGTCCTCGTACCTGTTGTTGTCGCTTGTGCTCTCGAGCAAGGAATTCAGACGCGCGGTTGCTGTGAAAGCCAAACGTCGAGAATGTCCTGATGGCTGTGTAGATTTTTCAGGTTATTATAACATCATATTGTCGAATGTTTTTCGTAGTGGTTAATTCACTTATTTATGAGATCTTACTATTTAAGTATTTTTGAAACTTAATAGCTTTTACAAATTGTATATTCCATATTCACAAGGCCTGATAATTCCCTTAACTTCACAATTAGTGAGTTCAGATCTGCAGTTATGGAAAAGTTAAATTTGTGTAAAGTAATTTTTTATCACTTTAAAGTTGGGGCCATCAGGCCGGTTTACTTTTAAAATTTTCTTTGAATTATCCTCATTGCTTTTATACATTTGAATAATCGGTATAGATCACCTCAATTTGCAAATGCTAATTAATCATTGCACTGTTGCAGTGTTCTTGTTTAATTAACGCTGTTAAAATAAATTTTTGTATCTTCAAATGGGGTCAGTGTACCTCTGCAGCAGCCCATGTGCCCTGCCTACCAATCCTATACCTTACCAATGCTGTCACTAGTAGGGAAATTCCCCTGTAACTCCTGTATTTCCATTTATCTTCTTTCTTGAACACAGGGGTAATGACATTTCCCTTCCAATTATGTGGTCTTTTTCTGTCTCACCAAATTTTCTTAATAAGATGAAACAATTTCTCATGAAGTTTATGATCACCATATTTCTGTAATTTCACTGGTATTCTGTCTGTTCCTGCTACTTTATGGTTTTTCAGTTTTTTCGCATTGCTGGTTCCCTTTTTCAATGTTGGAGCATTTACAAGAGATTTAGCAGTTGTAAACAAGGTTTTCCCAGTTTCTTTTCTTCCTCGGGGTAGTTAAACAACTGAGATTGCAGCATTACTCGAAGAGGTTCCTTTTGCCTCCAGTATGACGGGACTCCTGCGCAGTCTAGTCAGCCGGGAGATACATCGTCCAAACCTAACATTTCCTGGATGGTGGATTAGCAGATATGGGCAGTAAATTCAAGAGCCGATTTGATCGTTCGGATTATGAATAGTGCAGCCCTCATAAAAGAACGCAAAGACGATCTCAGAAGAACTACACGTGGTGTTATCAAGACAAGTCAAACGTGGATTGAAGTTGGTGGGGGACTTTTTGAAAATCAACTTTGAACGCCTTCATTTGCCTTTGCTTTGAGTTTTTTAGGGTTACGTACTAAGAACTGTATCACTGTAAATAAAAAGTGGACACATTTATATGGAATTTTTTATGCAATTCATCTATACTATCACCTGCTAAATTATATAGATGTGTGTGTGTGTGGGGGGGGGGGGGGGAGAGGATGTCTATTCTTTCGGATATGTCCGAAAGAACGACCACCCCCCCCACCCAAACACATATATACATTTCTATCTTAAGTGCTATTCGGAAAATGTTTGGCAATTCAGTGATAATGGCGGACTGGAGCCGCATTAACTCACTCATTTCACTAGATATAGTAGTAATTTTCTGAATCATTCATGCTTAATAAGTGACAGCGACAGTGTCTCTCTAAGACTGTACTTTACGTTAATTGTTATGTATTGAGTTCATAGGATTGGGATTTGTGGAGAATATGAAGTTTGTGGTATTTCACATGTAATTTCTTCAGAAATTATCGACTGATTTCTGCTGAGCCATTTGGACGTTAGTTTAAATTGTTCATAGAGAAGTGTGATAGGTATAATTTCATGCTGGCCATTCAACATTTGTTTACTTTACCCAACTGTAAATTTTAATGTATTTCCTAGTGAAAGTGACATGAGGCACTCCACCTGAGTAACAAAAAGAATGAACTACTAGTTATCATTTCTTTTCGATGTATGTAATGTTAAAGAGATTGAATGACTTGGTAAATATCTGTATTTCAAGACTTTTCAGTAACGACAGATCAGACTGAGTCATAAGGGGCATGAAATAGTGTATGGACTTTATGTGGATATATTGAAATCTAATTGTTTTAGGACTAGTAGGTACCGAGTTGGAACTACGGACTTCTCTTCGATGTATCAGTTGATAACACAAACAAAAAAGAAAACAAAAATAATGAATGAGTCAGTCCTCCCATTGCAAGGAGAGAATCAACCTTTTTTTTTACTATCAGAAAGAGATGATGGGACGGAAGTGGTTGTTCCGTTTGATTATGTTATCTCAAGGTATCCAGAATTCGTGTATTAGTATTGATACGTTGATCTTTGTAACTATTTTCTCTGGGATCTAAAACCTCTGGTAAACAGGTGGACGCCACTGTGTTTATGTGATTATGTGTGAAGGCGCATCTTCTTCCCATTGCTCTCATGTTGCTCTTAAATGTCAGAACGAAAGACTGTTTTGGGTGTGATTCTGTAGGTAGGACAGCTGTAATGCAAATATGCATATTTTGTTTGGTTTGATGCCAACCTAACTCTCGTAGGTAGACTAGCAAAGCTGTGACCAGCAGTGAGACAGTATACTGAGGTTGGTACGAACTCCTTCCGTCCCCTTCAGGGAAAAGCAGGAGGGCTCCATCATTTTTAGTCACTCAGACTGTGTGTGGATCAGAGTATGGACAGAACCTATGGTGGTTTCTGTCAGGCAGTTCGGTAACGAAAGGTTGAGGTGTCTCACAGTTTAGGTCACTAATCCGTTCTTTTCCAGGACCATCACAGTTAGGCCTACTTTACGACAACCCTCTTTTTGTTTTATGAGTATACTGGATTGTTTGCATTCACTATTCTAATGTGAGCATGGAGACTTTTGTATCCAGATTATGATTATGTATTTAAAGGGACCAACTTCTGGCTCATCAGTCCCTCCAGGTCATGAGAAAAACACACAGAAAGGTAAAAAGGGAAAAAGAGTGGGCACTTGGGTGCTCCAACATACACGGCGAGTCACTAACTATTGCCACGTAGAATAACTCCGAATGTGTGATAGTACCTGAAAAGTTTGTGGGACAAATGTTGCATGGGACAATGGGGCCATAATATGACGTTCGTTTTCTCTTGCTAGGTGGGGTCGCGTCAGAGATATGAAGGTCAACTTTGTTTCTTTAAATGGGATGCTATAGTTTAGTACTTATTTTCGGATAGCGGTTATGGAGAAGAATCCAATGATGTGTAACAGTAAGGTCTTTGAAGGTCAACGAAGGTCACAAAGGTTGCATGAACGGCCATTTACGGAAGGTGTTCGAAGTGATGACAATTGGTGTCAATGCAGTGCTGCAATCTTATTATCATGGATTGAATGGTATTATTTATCATTTCGGCACTTATCGAAGCACAAGCTCTTAAAATTCTCTCTCGTATATTGTGAAAATAGTAAATATTCGCCGAATACGGAGTATCCATCTAACGTGCCATTGACATGTAAGCACCATGCGACGGTTTCGCATTACAACACTAATAGGAACGGTAAGACTACTATCGTCGAATCAAGCGAATGTGAATGATGTATTACGTCGAAGAACCTTACTGTTACACATCATAGGATTCGTCTCGATAGCCGCTATCAGAAAATAAGTACCAAACTATAGCATCCCATTAAAAAAAAAATTGACCTTCATATCTCTGACGCGACCCCACCTAACAACAAAAAACCAACCTCATATTACGGCCCCCCTTGTCCCATTCAACTTTTGTCACACAAACTTTTCAGCTCCTATAATATTTAAGGAGTTATTCTTGCTGGTAATATTCAGTGACTCACCCTGTATAAGCAAATGAAAGTGGTTGAAAAAGTGAATGGCAGTAGTTGTAACACGATAGAGTTAAAGAAAACAGATAACACAGGCAGCATCTTGTATAAGAGGTCTAAAATCAAAACAAGGAGAGGGGGAAGATGGTAAACTGTGCGGTACCCGCCTGAAGGGGAGACTCGCCCCTCCAAAACACCCCAAACACTAAAAATGGTGGAGTGTTATAGTTCAGCGTAAAATCCTCTCTTGCTCAGGAAATGCAGCACTTTGGTAGTGGCTGTCTCGTTCGCAAGCATATGAGGTGGTAAGGTAAAGTGCGCGTCATATATCTTGGCGGCCAAGTTTAGGTTCGTTCTGCGCATCTGACGTCACAAAACACAGTCAGCCAATGAACAGAGAACGACGTTGCCAGATCTCAACAGCAGTGCAGAGCACGGACGAGTGTCTTCAGTTTTGGAAACATTCAATCATAAATAAAGTAATAGAACAAAAGCAATGTCTTGATAGTAGACTTTCTTTTACAGAAAGTTTGGAAAAAGCATTCTTTATACCAATTGCTTCATATTCTATTAATTAATTAAACCAAACAAGCAATAAGACTCCTAATTCAGGCTATAGCAAGGAAAGGTGTTTGTTTCAATCTCACGAACTGCTTTTTCGCAATAAAGAACAGCGGTAATTGTTTATTTCCTATTGTACTTCGACGAAGCGTGAGTAATTCATAGTCATACCAACAGTGTTTATAAGTAGTTGCGTGAGGTGTTAGACTCGTTATGGAGTTACACTGTTTGATGAGCTGAGGTAGCGGACCGGTTTAGGGGTTGGGCTGCCAAGTGAAAGGTTATGAGTTCAAACCTTGTGCGGTGCTTAATATCTTCTTTATTTAAAAACAATATTGGAGTGCCTTACTTCACGAATTTTATTCGTTTGAATGAAATTTCTAGTGCTTTGCCTCTTCATAAACTTTTTCGCTGCTGCAGACACGTGCTCCCTGCATTCCGCGCTGTGCGCGATTTTGTCATCACTGCACTTCTCGCCTGTGCAGACACATGGTGATCCCACTGCTTTGACACACTTATCATTCGATTTCACAAAAACTATTTGGCCAAAAAATTTGATTTTTACACGTCTTCTTGCCTGATACCTTCCCCCCATAAATGACTTAATTTTGTTTTGATGTGCAGCATTAAATGTAGTAAACCATTGCACGAAATTTTGAAGAGTTTGCAGAGGTAAAAGTCCATAGCGTATACTTTCCGTATGGTCGATTTTAGTTGCCACAATGTTGAGAATGAAATGTGGATAAGAAACCTAAATTTCATATAATATTTACTGTATAACAATCTCATTTAATTTAAGTACCACATAGGTGTCGTATGTAATATTGAGAAATATTCCGTCTTTCGCGCCTGTATAAAAGTTTTATATACACACGGCGCGTTTGGCTTTATTTTAAAGCACTTCCATCGGTGAAAGGTATGGCACATACACAATGGTATTCATGTTCTATTTCTTGTTTTTGTTCCACAGTCGCAGAAATATATCCCTCTTCTGCAACTGTAATAAGCGACTTATTTAGACCAGACGCGTTTCTCTCTTTTGAAGCATCATAAGAGGACTGTATTTTGTGTCCTCCATTGCCAAGTCACCTTTCGTAGTTTTGTGCTGCGGTAGCACAATATTCAACGTTTGTGTTGGCTCATCAGTGTTTTAGCAAATAAATGCTGTTTGTGTGTGCCAAACACAAAATTATATTTGACATAGCTCTGAGCACTTCACTGACGGACGGTATATTCAAGTCCTAATGTTTTTGTAAGTCCACAGTTTTGTTTAATGTATTTTGTCTACTTCCTTTTGATTGAAGTGCTTTAAAATAAAGCCAAACGTAACCAGTGTAAGTAAAACTTTTGTTACAGTCGCGAAAGGTGGAATATTTCTCAATATTACATACGACACTTATGTGGTACTTAAATTAAATGAAATATATAGGTATCTTGTCCACATTTCATTCTCAACATTGTGGCAACTAAAATCGACCATACGGAAAGTATACTCTATGGACTTCTACCTCTGCAAACTCTTCAAAATTTCGTGCAAAGGTTTACTATATTTAATGCTGTATAATAACTGCGTTGAACAACGAAACAAAATTAAGTCATTTATGGGGGGAAGGTATCAATCAAGAAGAAAGGTAAAAATCTAATTTTTGAGCCAAATAGTTTTTGTGGAATCGAATGACAAAGAGTGTCAAAGCAGTCGGAACACAATGTGTCTGCACAGGCGAGCAGTGCAGTGACAAAATCGCCCACAGCGCGGAATGCAGGGAGCACGTCTCTGTAGCAGCGAAAGGGTTAATGCGGCCGTGGTGGCTTTACTTCATGAACTGCGCGCTCCCCCCTACACGTAAGCTTGCGAACTATACTATACTATGGCGCTGCTTCTATTGGCGCGTGCGTCGTGTGCAACTGGCAACGCAGCAATCTCCAGCGTCTGGGCGGGCATGCGCGAGCCGCCAAGATAAAAGAATTGAACTATAGGCAAGCAGAGAGAATGTCTCAGATCGGCGACCAGGGCGCAGTCAACATGTTCACTGTCGTCAGTAGAATACCGCAGTTACAGTGTACAGGATCCTCCCATTGGAGAAGCAACTCCAGGGGGAGTCTAGTGTGGCCGATGCGTACTCGGCACAACACGATTTCTTTCCGAGAGGCTTGGAAAGGTGTGTGCGACAACTTAGTGGATCCTTTAATCGCTATCAGCTTCATTCCGGCCATGGTAGCCTACCATTCCAGTTCCAACTGCGTTGAAGTTTTATAAATTATAGAGCGCAGCAATCAGACCTCTTTTTTTGCATGTTTTATTACGCAAATCCATAAATCGGCTAGTACCTAGCCATTCTCAACCATTATCAATGCACTAATTTCTATTCTCTATGCATGTGAGTTCCCTGTTGTTCGGGCGTCAGTTACAGTTCCTTGAATACTCAGAGTGTGATGAATGGTCGTCATGCTGACAGTCCATGTTGACAGCGTTATTCCAGGGGGTTCTTGTTTTCTATAAACAACCCTAGTATGTATCTCAACGTACATGACTTGACTGTCGAGCGAACTTTACATTATTCGTCTCTGGCGATAGGTGGGGCTTCTAGATCCTGTATGGCGTTGAGTACGGCCCTTACACACCATTAGTTACAGCTCAATGTGCTTCTGACTAGAGTGGCTCAAGTTTCACTTTGTTTCCCATGTGCATGTGCATTTCAGTGTACACAAGTGACAGCTCGTTTCCTTGCAGGTTGCGGATTTAATAAAAAGCGTAATTCTAATAACCGTATGGTTCTTTAACTTGAATATATTCTCTCTGTGAGTACTTCACATTGCTAACTACTTATATCCGAACATAATAGACTACTTGGGCATGTAGAATTTCTCAACGAATTTTACAAATGAAATCTCCTCCGATTATCAATTGAATACGTTTCAGATGTTCCGTATTCGTTATACACAGGCCCTGACAACCCACACTTGTTTGAAAATAAATGATAAGAACTTACTACATTGTTATTGGAGATCGTAAGTACCTCTAGGCAGCTTAGCTTAGCTCCATCGAATACGGGGCTGAGTCAACTGTTTGTCTTCAGTAGCTGCTTTTTGACCCTGTCTCGTTTAATGCTCGGCACCACCAATGCGCTCAAGTAGTACAAAGTTAATGTTCAGTTAAGTACAGTGTTCAAAGAGATCCACATGTTCTCCACGCACAAACTGCAAGTGCATGGCTGACCCATAATTTTCGCCTCAGAAGGTGTGACACACAAACATTTGAAATAAGGTAGCATGGAGAAGAAAGTTCACACTGTTCACAGACGGTGTACACGACGTTCCCTACCGTAGGTTAACTGACGACTGTGGACGTTATAGAGTAAGTTCGTCATGAGGGGTACTCCATGGCAGTATCGTTGACTTCCAGCATTGCAGCTTGTAACAAGTCGTATCCATTCACTCAGTCTCCCAATGACAATTGCTGCATCTCCTAAATAGTGATACGATTCTCAGTTTTCGTTTTTCCACATGGATTTCTAAGGGAAAACTGGCGGCATAGAGGTCACATCACAATAGTAACAGAACATTAACTAGATAAGTGATGTGGAATTTATCTGATCACGGTAATAAAGACAACAGAACTAAAGCTAATGATGTCAACCAGAAGTCCGAAGATAATGCACTGTGTTGAAATAGGAGATTAATCCGTGGACCTCCAGCGATGCAACGTCGTTAGCGTCCCGCTGGATATTTCACGTCCTCGTTATATTTCGGGTCGCTCGTCAGTACAGCCCAGAGATGGCGACACGAGAGCTCGTTAAAGTATAAGAGAGTTGTAGGGTTGTCGTAATCAAATTAAGAACCAGAAAGTGCAGGGCGATGGCAATGGGATTAGGGCTTCCGCGAAACAGCTAAAAAGTCGTGTAAGAGACTTTTTTCCGCAAGAAGGGAGAAAGACGGGGTTCAGTAGCAAGAGACCAAGGAACCCCTCCCCCCTCTCTCCCTCTCCCCCTTCCCCTTCTGTGATGAAGCCACACAAAGAGGCAGTGTCCTTTTTTTAGGGACACAGGCTTGTTCGTTTAGAGAAACCGTATTTCCTCAGAGCACAGACAAAAACCTCCATTATTTTCTCCCTGCTATTAAACGGTAATTTCTTGAAAGTTTTTTCCCTCTAAGCCGAATACAAACATTTGGCTATTGCTGCAATAAACTTTGTGTCCCCTTTATCAGGTAATAATTATCGTCTCAAGTCCTTGGTGTTTGTGTTGTCCTCATCATTTCATCATCATTCATGAAAACGGCGAGATTGGACTGAGCAACGGCCGGGAATTTGTACGGGCGCTGATAACCACGCAGTTGAGCGCCCCACAAATCAAACATCATCATCATCATCATCATCATTATAAAGTCCTTGGCAACGAGACAAGAAATGTAAAGCTGCTCTTTCTTCTTCCACTACAACTACAAATTTTTCTCACTCACACGTAGTAAGTAATGTACAGGGAAGCATGTTACAGACGTTTTACGTTTACTATCCATGGAACTTCTTCCTTCACTCCTCCTGAAACTGGCAAATTTATGATGAAAGCGATGTATGACATATCTCGCCTACCTATATGTAATTACATAGAAATTCTGATGACATTTAATACGAGTTTAGGCGTGTAGGGAGAAAACAGTTTTGAAATTGTCACCTGCTCCTAACTGTACAAAATGTAATATTAGTACTAAATGCAGTGGAAGTGTCCAAGAATTATAGGAACCCACTATTCTTCACAGCTTCATTTCTTTTCAAGAGCAAGTGTCGCAGTAACAGAGACAGCTTTTATTCAGAGATGCGTTGTTTAAATCTCTGTCCATTGATCCGAGTATATGTACACTATGTGATCAAAAGTATCCGTACACCCCCATATCATACGTTTTTCATATTAGGTGCATTTTGCTGCCACCTGACTGCCAGGTACTCCATACCAGCGACCTCAGTAGTTGTTATACATCGCGGAGGAGCAGAATAGGGCGCTCCGCGGAACTCACGGACTTCGAACGTGGTTATGTGATTGGGTGCACTTGTCATACGTCCGCACGCGAGATTTTCACACTCCTAACCATCCCTAGGTCTACGGTTTCCGATGTAATAGTGAAGTGGAAACGTGATGGGACACGTACAGCACAAAAGCGCACAGGTCGACCTCGTCTGTTGACTGACAGAGACTGCCGACAGTTGAAGAGGGAGGTTATGTGTAATAGGCAGACATCTATCCAGACCATCACACAGGAATTCCAAACTGAAAGTATTACCCAAGAAGCCTTCCAGCACCTGACTGAACGTATGTCTCCGAGAGTGGAAGCTGTCATCAAGGCTAAGGGTGGGACAACACCATATTGAATTCCAGCATTGCAGATGGAGGGTGCCACGAACTTGTAAGCCATTTTCAGCCAGGTGTCCGGATACTTTTGATCACATAGTGAATATTCTCCATACTGACATAAACAGCTTCAACTGATACAGTAAATTATCTTTAAACACAGCTGCAAGTGAATCATGGCTCAATCCTACATCCATAGTCTCAATGTTCTTTCTTTCCTGGTGACATCGTACACAAAGCTCTAAATCCACTTCCCTTCATTTTGAAGCAAGACTTCATCCAACACACAACTATTTCTTCCTTTTTCTTGAAAATCCTAAATATCTCATCCAAGAGCAATGCAGCAGCTAATGTACGGATCAGCCAGTGAGATTTAATTTGTAGATATTGCTCTGGAAATCAGTTTACGGTCATGTTAGGCGTTCACTCTTTTGTACGTATTTTCTTCAAATACAACTATTCTGCCACTGGAGACTTCCCTTGGTCTTTGTTTATTTGTAGTTTACTTCAGGAATGTAAACTGATGATCTACTAGTGAATGCAGAGCGTTGTACTGACGGCGGAATTTTACCGTGTAAACAGCAGCTGGGAAAGAAGGTAAAATTCTGTACACCGTTGCTGAATAATTTCAGTATGAGAACAGCTTTAAGAAAAGCAGCACTTAAATTACCAACAAAAAAAGTCATCAGTTTTATCTGTTACATAAAAGAGAGAAGGTATACATTTCTTTAGCATTTCCGTATCTGTGAAGCATTTCATAACATAGCCACATTTTATTAAAGATCTAACTACATATAGAAAATGTATAGTACATTGTCTGCAAATCTAAATCTCTGATGCTGTATCAAAGTGGAAATAGTATTTGCAGGAGAATACAGTAATCAAGCAAACAATTAAGATACATTTTGACTTAAGAGAGTAATTACTATTGTTATTACCGATTATTGCTTCCCAAACTGTTAAATCTATAACTACTTCTCAACTGTTCAGCACTCATTTGATATAATTATGGATCATTTCTGTATCGAAGTTGTTGCCAACATTATTCACTTGTGACTGCTCATAATTAACATTGTATAGGCTTCTGTGTGCAAGTAATGGGCAGCATGAAAAGCACCGTTGATTTTCTTACTTCAGAGATGTTTGACTCACACCAGCAAACGAAACCATGATATGTGGATCGATCTTACTGCCAAGCCAACAGGTGAGCTCACGCAGCCCCCTGCCTCGTCACATCGACCACTTCGGAACTTCACAGCAATTTCGTGACACGCGATTCAGCGACAACAGAGAGCCCACGTCAGACGTAAACACGATCTTGGCCCTCAATACCACAAACGGTCCGTGCACATTCTTCTGATTCCGAAGTGTCCGAGCAAAATCCGCCTAAACGAGCGAAATATGACGTGGATTCCAAACTATGTATTTATTTATCTATCTATTTATCTAGGTAGATAAATAGTTAGATACATAGATAAATAAATAGACACTTTGTGGAATCCACGTCATATTTCACGCGTTTAGGGGGATACGCGTGAAATTCGCTTTCGACGCTTTTTCCTGTTATCGACGTTCATACTGAGATAAGATATCCGTCCCGGAAATTCCAAGACTTTAAAGAATTTTTTGCTCACCGTTATGAAATCGGAAAACAAGTGGCAACAGAAATACGTTTTCCTGCGATATAATTTAAAATTAATAGTTTTTTCTTTATTTGTACCGTGAAACGTGACTTCTTGCTAAATTTACTGATTCTAAAGCAAAGGGAAATGCCTTCTAGATTTTAATGAGTAAGTTTAGGAGTATAAAAATATGTGACATAAAAGTTTGTATCTTTTTACTGCCTTGACTCCGAAGCTTCAATTTTTTACAATACCACGGAAGCGCAAAATTTTGTATGTGACATGAATTTCAACTTGATTTGAGCTACCTATTCCAGAGAACACGGACTTTTAACAGTCGGAGAGTCAGACACACAAACGGATACAGAACTAGTCTTACAACGGTTCAGCTTTGATCGACTGACGTAGGGAATCCTAAAAATATACAGATGATGAAGAACCTGTGGCAATGTCTTCATCTCCATCAGCAGCAGAGCGCACAAGTGACGGAGAACCAGCAGTTTCGGACGTCATGCCACTTTTCGAGGCATGAAGATATGGAAGATTAACTAAATCCTCCTTTCTTTTTTTCATCAGTCTTCTGACTGGTTTGATGCGGCCCACCACGAATTTATCTCCTGTGATAACCTATTCATCTCAGAGTAGCATTTGCAACCTACGTCCTCAATTATTTGCTGAATGTATCCTAATCTCTGTCTCCCTCTACAGTTTTCGTCCTCTATAGCTCCTCTAGAACCATGTCTTGACAGATGTTCTATCATTCTGTCCCTCCTCCTTATCACTGTTTTCCCTACGTGCCTTCCCTCTCTAATTCTGCGCAGAACCTCCTCATTCCTTACCTTGTCATTCCAAGTAATTTTAAACATTCGTCTGTAGCACCACATCTCAAACCACTCGATTCTCTTCTGTTCCGGTTTTCTCACAGTCCACGTTTCACTAACATACACTGCTGTATTCCAGACGTGCGTTCTCAGAAATTTCTTCCTTAAATTAAGGCCGATTTTACATATTAGTAGACTTCACTTGACCACTAATGCCAGTTTTGCCATAGCTAGTCTCTTTTTGATGTCCTCCCTGCTCCGTCCGTCATTGGTTATTTTACTGCCTAGGTAGCAGAATACCTTAACTTCATCTACTTCGTGGCCTTCAATCTTGATGTTAAGTTTCTCCCTTTTCTCATTTCTACCACTTCTTAATACCTTCGCCTTCCTTCGATTTACTCTCAGTCCATACTCCGTACTCATTCGACTGTTCATTCCGTTCAGCAGATCATTTAATTTTTCTTCACTTTCACTCAGGGTAGCAATGTCATCAGCGAATCGTATCATTGATATCCTTTCACCTTGTATTTTAATTCCACTCCTGAACCTTTCTTTTATTTCCATCATTGCTTCCTCGATGTACAGATTGAAGAGTAGGGGCGAAAGGCTACAACCTTGTCTTACACTCTTCTTAATACGAGCACTTCGTTCTTGATCGTCCACTCTTATTATTCCGTCTTGGTTGTTGAACATATTGTATATGACCCGTCTCTCCCTATAGCTTACCCCTACTTTTTTCAGAATCTCGAACAGCTTGCACCATTTTATATTATCAAACGCTTTTTCCAGGTCGACAAATCCTATGAAAGTGTCTTGATTTTTCTTTAGCCTTGCTTCCATTATTAGCCGTAACGTCAGAATTGCCTCTCTCGTCCCTTTACTTTTCCTAAAGCCATACTGATCGTCACCTAGCGCATTCTCAATTTTCTTTTCCATTCTTCTGTATATTATTCTTGTAAGCAGCTTCGATGCATGAGCTGTTAAGCTGATTGTGCGATAATTCTCGCACTTGTCAGCTCTTGCCGTCTTCGGAATTGTGTGGATGATGCTTTTCCGAAAGTCAGATGGTATGTCGCCAGACTCATATATTCTACACACCAACGTGAATAGTCGTTTTGTTGCCACTTCCCCCAATGATTTTAGAAATTCTGATGGAATGTTATCTATCCCTTCTGCCTTATTTGACCGTAAGTCCTCCAAAGCTGTTATAAATTCTTACTCTAATACTAGATCGCCTATCTCTTCTAAATCCACTCCTGTTTCTTCTTCTATCACATCAGACAAATCTTCCCCGTCATAGAGGCTGTCAGTGCATTCTTTCCGCCTATTCTTTCTCTCCTCTATATTTAATAGTGGAATTCCCGTTGCCCTCTTAATGTCATAGCCCTTGCTTTTAATGTAACCGAAGGTAGTTTTGACTTTCCTGTATGCTGAGTTTGTCCTTCCGACAATCATTTCTTTTTCGTCGTTTTCATTTTTTCGTGCAGCCATTTGGTCTTAGCTTCCATGCACTTCCTACTAATTTCATTCATCAGTGACTTGTATTTCTGTATTCTTAAGTTTCCCGGAGCATTCATGTACTTCCTCATTTCATCGATCAATTGAAGTATTCTTCTGTTACCCATAATTTCTTCGTAGTTACGTTTTTTGTACCTATTTTCTCCTTCCCAACTTCTGTGAAGGCCCTTTTTAGAGCTATCTATTTCTCTTCAACTGTACTGCCTACTGAGCTATTTCTATGTCTATAGCCTTAGACAACTTCAAGTGTATTTCGTCATTCCTCAGTACTTCCATATCCCACTTCTTTGTATATTGATTCTTCCTGACTAATGTGTTAAACTGACTAATGTCTTAAACCTACTCTTCATTACTACTATATTGTGATCTGAGTCTAGAACTTTCAAACGTTGTTTGGTATTAGAAGAAGTGGAAGGGATAGTGAAAGAAGAGAAGATTGAAATGAAAGTGAGAGTGGCTGCTAGGAAACAAAAGGGAAGGAGGGAAAAGTGGGGGTGGGGGGGGTGGGGTGGGGGGGAGGAGGCATTGACGAGAGTGAGCTGCAGAAGAGATAGCTTTCGAGATAGAAAGTGGGCCATAAACTGTCTTTAGGCGTTTGAAAGGGAGGATTTTAATTTCTCCAGTACTGGGGAAGTTTGTTCCAAAGTAGGGTTCCTGATACAGAAAATGATTTGGAGAACATCAGTACTGTACAGTGGACAGAGAGGATTTTACTTGGATGGATGATCCATTAAAAAGAACTGTAAGAAAAAGGTTAATGAGAAAATGAAATATGCGTACAAATGACAACCTTTTTTCGTATATTGAGAAAAGTTCCTTAAGGGAGATTTTAAACTTAATGAACTTCTTAACATCCAATTAATACACTTTCCCATCTCTCGAATCCAACAATTTCCAGTACAATAACCAAGTTCGTTTAAGCAGCGATTAAAAAAGGTAACATTCGTTATTGTATTTACCTGACACTCCATTAGATTTTTTTCCTTCACAAAACAGTTCCACAATCATGTCGATTGAACAAACTGATAAATTGAGACATTAAATTTGGATCATAATATTGCCATAGCTTCCTCACTGACACTACCGAACATTATCAGCCTAACACACCTGAACTTAGACTCCTCTCTCCACCAGAGACATTGTCTGCTTCCACTGCGCCCTCGCGCACATCAGCGATGTTAGCTTAACTTCTGCGATACAGCTTACATCACTGCTTGCTCACACTCTATTCAGACACCAAAAATTCAGCTACCAAAATTATAAATGACACCTATCATTACCCCGCGGTCCGGCGGACAAAAATTTCGCAGACGAGATGATGTCAGTGACATTGCTGTGACTGGAAATTTTTACTTTACAAAAACAATATTCTCATAGAAAGAAGTAGAAAGGTGAATACAAAACTTTAAAAATACAATACGAGTACGCAGGTAATAATAAAGCTATACATGACAGAAAATAAATACAAATTTTTGCTGGACATAAACAGTTGCATAACTGAAAATAAGTACAAATCTTTGCTTGACATAAACATATCGTTACTAGTGTAGTATTTGCTAAATATTAGGGTACACTCACTGTAGTGCAAACTGCATGTGTAGACTGTTAGTACAGCGACCGATAGACTACAAATATGCACTGCACATAGTAGTATCCTAAGTGCAAAGAAAATGTTTATCACCACCCTATGTTGCAGCTCAAGAAAGTGTCGTAAGAGCAGTAAAACTTGTAAATAACTGACAACCATAAGTGCATAGGCATACTATATGACAAATTGAGGGAAAATCTTGGTCCCACAGACAATGACAGTATAAATGTTATTTGAAAAGCACAGTGAGACGATCTTGCAGACCCACTGGCACCAATACCGGAAGTATTTGATATTGGCAGTAATAAGGAAGTAGCAAGCTCAGAATGCGCTACAAACATAGTCCATCCACACTGTGGCAAGAACCTAACCACTCACTCCATACATGTCTCCACGAGACCTCCACATTAGGTATAGTCTTAAGCGGAGTACATGCTAAACACAAGCCAGTGTACAATTAATTAAAATATGAAAGCTACCAGCTGCTCCCAATGAAAATATTTCAATATCTATGCGAAGTGCAAATAAAGTACAAATGCTTCATATAAAACAAAAGGATACGTCTAGGTAATGAAATACAATGGTGAACTAGTAAACATATTACATCGAGAAACAAAATGAGAAAGATATTACCTTAAAGAGCAAAAAAACAATACTAAAATACAGTACATTTGAGCACTGACGAAATGGCTTAAAACTAAGCAAACAATCAGATTTTGAAAAGTGTTTGTGAAGTCCACATATCAGAGTAATGTGCAAACTTAGTTGCTGTGTGACACGAATTTTTGACCTTAAAGAGCAAAATTATCAGAATACCGTACATTTTAACGCTAAAGAAGTGGCTTAAGGCGAAGCAAATAATCATGGTAGCAATATCAGCAAGAAAATGGTATACAGAAAGTCCAGTATATCATAGTACAGACAAATGACATGGGAACACCCCGTTATATTCAGTGTAATGTGCAAAATTAGTTGCAGTATGACCAAAATCATTGGATACAAAGTTATAGTGGTGGCATGTGAAAAATAGTTATCAAACGCAAAGAGAATGCCACTTTCGGCAACATGACTAACACAGTTCAAAAAATAGTTGTTGTTTACGCTCACATAAGTGTGGAAACATAGTTGCTTTAGGAAAAGGTACTTTTCATATGATTACTAGAACACCTCTATGTTAGTGTAATAAATATTTATACTGAAATCTAGGCTAACTGCCTCTGCAGACTACACACACAAGGTAAAAGCAGGAGCTTCACTAACTACGGGAAGAAATAGGACATACGGAGAAAGAGAGAAGGTTCTATAGTGCGCTAGGCTTATTATAACTGTAGAAAGAAGTAATTTAGTCATTCGTCGTGCGTCAGTCAACATAGCAACAAGAAGAATTTCCTGAACGCTTACCAATTGCATCTATATGTACCAATCTGACTGTATTATGCTACTGAAGTATATAGAGCTGTCATTCCTTAATAAAATTATGGTAAGACGACGGCAAAAAAGAAACATTTACAAGCACATAGTGGGTCTCTGGCGTTCCATTCGATTTATTCCTTCACAAATCAGTATCATAATCATGTCTATTGAACAAAACGATTTAGACATTAAATCTGAATCATAACATTGCCATAGCTTCCTCACTAGCACTGCTAACGTTATCAGCCTAACTCTAACATCCCTGAACTTCGACTCCTCTCTCTACCATAGCTAAACATTGTCTGCTTCCATGGCGCCCTCGCGCGCATCAGATGTTAGCTTCTGCGATACAGCTTACAACATCACTGCTAGCTCACAATCGATTCAGATACCAAAAAGTCAGACACCAAAATTATACATGACACCTATGAAACCGTCGCCTCTTCTTTGTCCATAACTTGCTTCAGTTCGTCAGTCACTTTTATAAGAGCTGCCATCGTGCTGCGCTTTTTCCAGAAAATAATATAAGAATAAAATGATGAAAAGGTATTGTTTTCTGACACGGCGACATGTATGTATTAAATGCAGCTCATGGTCTTAATAAGATGTCCTTCAACGAGTATTTGCAAGCTGCTGTGCACCAAACATTCAACATTTTTATATCTTCAACCCGTAAGTTGTGTCCAAAATACTGACAATCAAATAGGTCAAAGCAAAGATCACTAGAATACCAAACCGCAGCTGGTTTCAAAAGTCGTACCCATGTATACTGGTCCTCCATTCACCATACGAATCAAGGAGGCTCACTCTTGTTTAAACACCACCACACTACATAACGAGGGCATCCAATAAAGGGGCAGCTTGATATAAAAGGCCTCCTTTCTGAGCACTGCATCGCTTTGTAAATGAAATCAGAGGTCTAGCATTAGTTAAGCAGTGGCTCGGAACACCTCATCACTTCAAACGACCACCGACAAGTGAAACACAGCCACAACAGCACGATTCACAACAGACTAACTGCAACGAACATTAAAAAATTTCGATTACAGACGATCTACAGGTAGTTGTGCGTCCATCCTTTTGACCGAAGGTTTGAGGGACTTCGGTCGTTCACTTACGTAATAAAATGGAACACCTGCAGCCGTCCTTTCGAAGTTATTTATTGTATTGAATACACCATCTTCAGGCAAAATCATCGCCTCCAGCCCTCCCCCGCCCCTTTTCCCGCCCCCACTCAGAGCATCAGTTAAGGCTTGAAGTGGTGTATTGAGTCACCGAATAAATAACATGGAAAGGACGGCTGTAGGTGTTCCATTTTATTACATATATCTACGGAGGTATAGTTTTATGTGCATTTACGGCACCTCTTCGACTATTTCCTAACAGAGACGATTAAGTAACAGTTGCAGCTAACTTCACTCAGAGAGTCACGTACACTTTCGCAGAATGACGAAAACTGTAACTGTGAAACTCTGTCGTGAAATTGCAGACACGTGCCTTGTACAACAGTTTGAAACCTCTTCTCTCGTTCATCTTGGGATCGTATCACACAGTGCCACTGAGATGGTGAACGTTCTAGCTCGCTAAATAGATGCACTTCACACAGTGCCACTGAGATGATGAACGTTCTAGCTCGCTAAATAGATGCACTCTTTACGACCTACCAACGGCACATATTAACCGCCAACGAATTTTTACACCTAAAAAGGGCGAATAGCCGACAAGACTATGGTTAATTATTGCACACGCCTACTCTTGGTTTCCATTTTAACTACACTGACATCATCGTCTTATGTATCAGCGGAACATCTACAAAATTAGAAATAAATGGAACCTATCCTTGAGCAGTTTGAGAGAGCGTCTTTTATTCGACAGTTTATTCGGATCACCACTGAACCTCTGCTAAGACGTGTCTACTACAGTATTCGGCTCGCCCAACAGGCTGTAGGAAGTTGGCAATAGTTCAATGGTGCACTCTTAATTATACGCAAATCTGTAATCTTACCCACAGACAGACATCCGTATGAACTGCAGAACCCTTGGTTGTCATGAGCAGGTATTAGTAAACTTATGGAGGGATATCAGTTGCGGTACATAAAAAGTGAAAATTCTGCTTTAAGAAATGTGACTGTGGGAGCGAATGTCTGATGCGTGTGGATATGACGCTAAAAGGATACAAAGTAGCGATCTTTGCAGCACATGTACCCACAAATAATGGTACTGACGATGAGAGAATAATTTCTGTAATGGTTTGACAAATCTTCCAGATAGCAACAGGAAGAATCTGTATCTTTTAAGAGATTTTAATAGAGCGAATGGCTAAGCAGGATGCTACCAAGGTTGCAGGCAAATTTGGGGAGAATATTGTAAACGATACTGGAGAGATAATGCTAGAAATTTGTGGCCAGTACAGTCTTAAGATATGTAATGGGCTTTTTCAGCGCAAAGAGATCCATAAATATATTTGAGTTCAACCTACAAAGAAGTTAAATCTACAATTGATTGTGCTATACGGAAAGAGAGTAGTCACACAGAAGTGGAAGATTACAGTCTATAGGGAAGCAGAATGTGAGTCTGACCATTTTCTGCTTGAGAGTGCACTCTGGTTTCCCTTTCAAAAAATTAGTGGGTGCGAAACCAATTGTAATGAAATGGAGGGAAACTGGACGAACCAATGTATATGTTAAGTTTGTTGCAGGATCCTTCAATTGTCTTCTTATGCAAGTTTAGACTAGGTGGAAAGTTACATCAGACGGAAGATACAACAATGGAAGTAGGGTGTAAGACTATTCTGAGAGCTATTCATGAAGCTGCCTTTGAATGTCTCAGAGTAGCTGAGTACATGTCTGGCAAATTTAAAAATCATTCGTGGGATGGCGACATTGCCGCAAAGGTGAAGGAGAAAATGGAGGCCTATAACAAGTGGCTTATGAGCAGTAAGATTGGTTGGTTGGTTGTTTTCGGGGAAGGAGACCAGACAGCGAGGTCATCGGTCTCATCGGATTAGGGAAGGACGGGGAAGGAAGTCGGCCGTGCCCTTTGAAAGGAACCATCCCGGCATTTGCCTGGAGTGATTTAGGGAAATCACGGAAAACCTAAATCAGGACGGCCGGACGCGGGATTGAACCGTCATCCTCCCGAATGCGAGTCCAGTGTCTAACCACTGCGCCACCTCGCTCGGTGAGCAGTAAGACTAATGATAGAAGTAGGTATGTAATACTTAGGAAGAGGGAATCAAAACTGTAATGTGAGACTTTAAATGCGAAGAAATTAATAACTGCATAGGGAGTTCAAAGTAGCATCGAAGGTGATGAAACACCTAAGGACAAAGGACAGAATTAGTATAAACTTACAGCTGATAAACCTAGATAGATGAAAGACAAACTATGAAGAACTGTTTAAAGAAAATAGAGCCAAATTTAAGGATATAACCTCCTTTGTAGTCACTGAAACCAGTCAAGGAATCAAGTGTAGGAAAAACCAGACCATTCATAAGCCGTTAGAAAGCTTTATTCAGATAATACTTGTCGTACCAAGGTTGAGAAGCTACTATGACAGCAGCTTAAGGTCAGCAATGGACTGAGACATAGATGCAAATTACGCAGACAGTCAGGTTATCTCCTTCGAGGAAGAAGACGATGTGGCTTATGTGTTAGGAAAGTTTAAAGAAACATCAACAGTGCTGCATGAAAATATACACTTCTGGCCATTGGAATAGCTACACCACGAAGATGACGTGCTACAGACGCGAAATGTAACCGACAGGAAGAAGATGCTGTGATGTGCAAATGATTAGCTTTTCAGAGCATTCACACAAGGCTGGCGCCGGTGGCGACACCTACAACGTGCTGACATGAGGAAAGTTTCCAACCGATTTCCAATATACAAACAGCAGTTGACCGGCGTTGCCTGGTGAAACGTTGTTGTGATGCATCGTGTAAGGAGGCGAAATGCGTACCATCACGTTTCCGACTTTGATAAAGGTCGGATTGCGATTTATCGTATCGCGACATTGCTGCTCGCATTGGTCGAGATCCAACGACTGTTAGCAGAATATGGAATCGATAGGATCACGCCATGCTGGATCCCAACGGCCTCGAATCACTAGCAGTCGACATGACAGGCATCTTATCCGCATGGCTGTAACGGATCGTGCAGCCACGTCTCGATCCCTGAGTCATCAGATGGGGACGTTTGCAAGACAACAACCATCTGCACGAACAGTTTGACGAGGTTTGCAGCAGGATGGACTATCAGCTTGGAGACAATGGCTGCGGTTACCCTTGACGCTGCATCACAAACAGGAGCGCCTCCGATGGTGTACTCAAGGACGAACCTGGGTGCACGAATGGCAAAACGTCATTTTTTCGGATGAATACAGGTTCTGTTTACAGCATCATGATGGTCGCATCTGTGTTTGGCGACATCGCGGTGAACGTACATTGGAAGCGTGTATTCTTCATCGCCATACTGGCGTATCACCCGGCGTGACGGTAAGGGGGGCCATTGGTTACACGTCTCGGTCACCTCTTGTTCGCATTGACGGCACTTTCAACAGTGGACGTTATATTTCAGATGTGTTACGACCGGTGGGTCTACCCTTCATTCGATCCATGCGAAACCCTACATTTCAGCTGGATAATGCACGACTGCATGTTGCAGGTCTTGCATAGGCCTTTCTGAATACAGAAAATGTTCGACTGCTGCCCTGGCCAGCACATTCTCCAGACCTCTCACCAACTAAAAACGTCTGGTCAATGATGGCCGAGCAACTGGATCGTCACAATACGCCAGTCACTACACTTGATGAACTGTGGTATCGTGTTGAAGCTGCGTGGGCAGCTGTACCTGTACACGCCATCCAAGTTCCGTTTGACTCAATGCCCAGGCATATAAAGGCCGTTACCACGGCCAGAGGCGGTTGTTCTGGGTTCTGATTTCTGAGGATCTATGCACCCAAATTGCGTGAAAATGTAATCACATGTCAGTTCTGGTATAATATATTTGTGCAATGAATACCCGTTTATCATCTGCGTTTCTTCTTAGTGTAGCAATTTTATGGCCAGTAGTGTACTTCACAAAGACTGTAGACTGTCGAAGATATAAGAAGGGATCTTGGTATGGATGCTGGATCTATAGTAAAGTTTAGCCATTTTAATAAATATTTAGGGACAATTATTTCGGATAAAAGTGAAAGCAACGAAAAAATAAGGCGCAGAATAGGAAAGAGAAAGGTGGCAATTTAGCAGTTACACTCCATTATATGGAATAAAGAAATGCGAAAAAAAATTATAAAGGAGGACATACCAAACTATAGTTGAGAGCATTACTCTGTATGGCGCTGAACTGTGAGAAGTCTCCGGTGTCAATGAGAAGAAATAAAGGCAATGGAAGTGGAGTTTTGGAGACGATTTTATGAAGTAACAAAAACACAGAAAATGAGAAATGAAGGGCTCTGAAAACGGATGGGAGCTACAAAAGATGATTTGGGTACAACTGAAAGATAAACTGCTAATATGAGATGGACAATTTAAAAGAATGCCAGAGGAAAGACGACCCTCTAAAATATGACAATGGAGACTTTTTTTTTGTCATCAGTCTTCTGATTGGTTTGATGCGGCTCGCCACGAATTCCTCTCCTGTGCTAACATCTTCATCTCAAGAGTAGCACTTGCAACATTCGTCCTTAATTATTTGCTGTATGTATTCCAATCTCTGTCTTCCTCTACAGTTTTCGCCTTCTACAGCACCCTCCAGTACCATGGAAGTCATTCCCTCATGTCTTAGCAGATGTCCTATCATCCTGTCCCTTCTCCTTATCAGTGTTTTCCAAATATTACTTTCCTCTCCAATTTTGCGTAGAATATCCTCATTTCTTACCTTATCAGTCCACCTAATTTTCAACATCCGTCTGTAGCACCACACCTCAAATGCTTCCATTCTTTTCTGTTCCGGTTTTCCCACAGTTCATGTTTCACTAAAGTACAATGCTGTACACCAGACGTACATTCTAAGAAATTTATTTCTCAAACTAAGGCCGATATTTGATATTAGTAGTCTTCTATTGGCTAGGAATGCCTTTGATGTCCTCCTTGCTACATCCGTCATTGGTTATTTTGCTGCCAAGGTATCACAATTCCTTAACTTCATGTACTTCATGACCATCAATCCTGATGTTAAGTTTCTCGCTGTTCTCTTTTCTACGACTTCTCTTTATCGTCGTCTTTCTTCGATTAACTCTCAATCCATACTGTGTACTCATTAGACTGTTCATTCCATCGAGCATATTATGTAATTCGTCTTTACTTTCACTCTAGATAGCAATTTCATCCGGGAATCGTGTGATTGATACCCTTTGACCTTGAATTTCAACTACACACCTGAACTTTCCTTTTATTTCCATCATTGCTTCCTCAACGTACAGATTGGACGGTAGGGTCGAAAGGCTACATCCTTGTCTTACACCCTTTTTAATACGAGCACTTGGTCCTTGATCATCTACTATTACGATTCCCTTTTGGCTGTTGTACATGTTGTGTATTACCTATCTCTCCCTATAGCGTAACTCTAATTTTTCCGGAATTTCGAACAACTTGCACTATTTTAAACTGCCGAACGCTTTTTCCAGATCGACAAATCCTATCAACGTGTCTTGATTTATCTTTAGTCCTGTTTCCATTATTAACAGCAAAGTCAGAATTGACTCTTTGCCTTTCCTAAAGCGAAAGTGATTGTCATCGAGTGCATAATCAGTTTTCTTTTCCATTCTTATGCATATTATTCTTGTAAACAACTTTGATGCATGAGCTGTTAAGCGATAATTCTCGCACTTGTCAGCTCTTGCCGTCTTCGGAATTGTGTGGATGATGCTTTTCCGAAATTCAGATTGTATGTCGCAAGACGCATACATTCTACACAACTTGAATAGTCCTTTTGTTGCCAAGACCCTCAATGATTTTAGAAATTCTGATGACATGTTATCTATCCCTTCTGCCTTTGTTGTTGTTGTTGTGGTCTTCAGTCCTGAGACTGGTTTGATGCAGCTCTCCATGCTACTCTATCCTGTGCAAGCTTTTTCATCTCCCAGTACCTACTGCAACCTACATCCTTCTGAATCTGCTTAGTGTATTCATCTCTTGGTCTCCCTCTACGATTTTTGCCCTCCACGCTGCCCTCCAATACTAAATTGGTGATCCCTTGATGCCTCAGAACATGTCCTACCAACCGATCCCTTCTTCTGGTCACGTTGTGCCACAAACTTCTCTTCTCCCCAATCCTATTCAATACTTCCTCATTAGTTACGTGATCTACCCATCTAATCTTCAGCATTCTTCTGTAGCACCACATTTCGAAAGCTTCTATTCTCTTCTTGTCCAAACTGGTTATCGTCCATGTTTCACTTCCATACATGGCTACACTCCATACGAATACTTTTAGAAATGACTTCCTGACACTTAAATCAATACTGGATGTTAACAAACTTCTCTTCTTCAGAAACGCTTTCCTTGCCATTGCCAGCCTACATTTTATATCTTCTCTACTTCGACCATCATCAGTTATTTTGCTCCCCAAATAGCAAAACTCCTTTACTACTTTAAGTGCCTCATTTCCTAATCTAATTCCCTCAGCATCACCCGACTTAATTAGACTACATTCCATTATCCTTGTTTTGCTTTTGTTGATGTTCATCTTATATCCTCCTTTCAAGACACTGTCCATTCCATTCAACTGCTCTTCCAAGTCCTTTGCTGTCTCTGACAGAATTACAATGTCATCGGCGAACCTCAAAGTTTTTATTTCTTCTCCATGAATTTTAATACCTACTCCGAATTTTTCTTTTGTTTCCTTTACTGCTTGCTCAATATACAGATTGAACAACATCGGGGAGAGGCTACAACCCTGTCTTACTCCCTTCCCAACCACTGCTTCCCTTTCATGTCCCTCGACTCTTATAACTGCCATCTGGTTTCTGTACAAATTGTAAATAGCCTTTCGCTCCCTGTATTTTACCCCTGCCACCTTTAGAATTTGGAAGAGAGTATTCCAGTCAACATTGTCAAAAGCTTTCTCTAAGTCTACAAATGCTAGAAACGTAGGTTTGCCTTTCCTTAATCTTTCTTCTAAGATAAGTCGTAAGGTCAGTATTGCCTCACGTGTTCCAATGTTTCTACGGAATCCAAACTGATCTTCCCCGAGGTTGGCCTCTACCAGTTTTTCCATTCGTCTGTAAAGAATTCGTGTTAGTATTTTGCAGCTGTGACTTATTAAGCTGATAGTTCGGTAATTTTCACATCTGTCAACACCTGCTTTCTTTGGGATTGGAATTATTATATTCTTCTTGAAGTCTGAGGGTATTTCGCCTGTTTCATACATCTTGCTCACCAGATGGTAGAGTTTTGTCAGGACTGGCTCTCCCACGGCCGTCAGTAGTTCCAATGGAATATTGTCTACTCCGGGGGCCTTGTTTCGACTCAGGTCTTTCAGTGCTCTGTCAAACTCTTCACGCAGTATCATATCTCCCATTTCATCTTCATCTACATCCTCTTCCATTTCCATAATATTGTCCTCAAGTACATTGCCCTTGTATAGGCCCTCTATATACTCCTTCCACCTTTCTGCTTTCCCTTCTTTGCTTAGAACCGGGTTTCCATCTGAGCTCTTGATATTCATACAAGTCGTTCTCTTATCTCCAAAGGTCTCTTTAATTTTCCTGTAGGCGGTATCTATCTTACCCCTAGTGAGATAGGCCTCTACATCCTTACATTTGTCCTCTAGCCATCCCTGCTTAGCCATTTTGCACTTCCTGTCGATCTCATTTTTGAGACGTTTGTATTCCTTTTTGCCTGTTTCACTTACTGCATTTTTATATTTCCTCCTTTCATCAATTAAATTCAATATTTCTTCTGTTACCCAAGGATTTCTACTAGCCCTCGTCTTTTTACCTACTTGATCCTCTGCTGCCTTCACTACTTCATCCCTCAAAGCTACCCATTCTTCTTCTACTGTATTTGTTTCCCCCATTCCTGTCAATTGCTCCCTTATGCTCTCCCTGAATCTCTGTACAACCTCCGGTTCTTTTAGTTTATCCAGGTCCCATCTCCTTAAATTCCCACCTTTTTGCAGCTTCTTCAGTTTTAATCTACAGGTCATAACCAATAGATTGTGGTCAGAGTCCACATCTGCCCCTGGAAATGTCTTACAATTTAAAACCTGGTTCCTAAATCTCTGTCTTACCATTATATAATCTATCTGATACCTTTTAGTATCTCCAGGGTTCTTCCATGTATACAACCTTCTTTCATGATTCTTAAACCAAGTGTTAGTTATGATTATGTTGTGCTCTGTGCAAAATTCTACCAGGCGGCTTCCTCTTTCATTTCTGTCCCCCAATCCATATTCACCTACTATGTTTCCTTCTCTCCCTTTTCCTACACTCGAATTCCAGTCACCCATGACTATTAAATTTTCGTCTCCCTTCACAATCTGAATAATTTCTTTTATTTCATCATACATTTCTTCAATTTCTTCGTCATCTGCAGAGCTAGTTGGCATATAAACTTGTACTACTGTAGTAGGTGTGGGCTTCGTATCTATCTTGGCCACAATAATGCGTTCACTATGCTGTTTGTAGTAGCTTACCCGCATTCCTATTTTCCTATTCATTATTAAACCTACTCCTGCATTACCCCTATCTGATTTTGTGTTTATAACCCTGTAGTCACCTGACCAGAAGTCTTGTTCCTCCTGCCACCGAACTTCACTAATTCCCACTATATCTAACTTCAACCTATCCATTTCCCTTTTTAAATTTTCTAACCTACCTGCCCGATTAAGGGATCTGACATTCCACGCTCCGATCCGTAGAACGCCGGTTTTCTTTCTCCTGATAACGACATCCTCTTGAGTAGTCCCCGCCCGGAGATCCGAATGGGGGACTATTTTACCTCCGGAATATTTTACCCAAGAGGACGCCATCATCATGTAATCATACAGTAAAGCTGCATGCCCTCGGGAAAAATTACGGCTGTAGTTTCCCCTTGCTTTCAGCCGTTCGCAGTACCAGCACAGCAAGGCCGTTTTGGTTATTGTTACAAGGCCAGATCAGTCAATCATCCAGACTGTTGCCCTTGCAACTACTGAAAAGGCTGCTGCCCCTCTTCAGGAACCACACGTTTGTCTGGCCTCTCAACACATACCCCTCCGTTGTGGTTGCACCTACGGTACGGCTATCTGTATCGCTGAGGCACGCAAGCCTCCCCACCAACGGCAAGGTCCATGGTTCATGGGGGGAGGCCTTCTGCCTTATTAGACCTTAATTCCCCCAAATCTCTTTTCAGTTCTGATTCTAATACTCGATGCCCTATCTCTTCTAAATCGACTCCTCTTTCTTCTTGTATCACATCAGACAAATATTCCCCCTCCTAGAGGCTGTCAATGTATGCTTTCCGACTATCCGTTCTCTCCTCTGCATTTAACAGTGGACTTCTCGTTGAACTCTTAATGTTAGCACCCTTACTTTTAATGTCATCTAAGGTTGTTTAGACTTTCCTGTATTCTGAGTCTGTCCTTCCGACAGTCATTCCTTTTTCGATGTCTTCATGTTTTTCCTCCAGCCATTTCGTCTTAGGTTCCCTGCACTTCCTACTTATTTCGTTCCTCAGCGACTTGTATTTCTGTATTCCTGTGTTTCCCGGAACATTTTTGTACTTCCTCCTGTCATCAATGAACTAAAGTATTACTTGTGTTACCAATGGTTTCTGCGCAGTTACCTTCTCTGTATCTATGTTTTCCTTCCCAACTTCTGTGATGCCCCTTTTTGGATACGTCCATTCCTCTTCAACTGTACTGTCTAGTAAGTTATTCTTTATTGCTGTATCAGTAGCCTTAGAGAACTTCAAGCGTATTTCGTCATTCCTTAGTACTTCCGTATCCCACTTCTTTGCGTATTGATTCTTTAATATTTTAAACTTCGACCTATTCTTCATAACTACGATATTGTGATCTGAGTCTTTATCTGCCCCTGGGTACGCCTTACAATACAGTATCTGGTTTCGGAATCTCTGTCTGACCATGATGTTATCTAACTGAAACTGTCCCGTATCACCCAGCCTTTTCAAAGTATCCCACCTCCTCTTGCGATTCTTGAACAGGTTATTCGCTATTACTAGCTGAAACTTGTTACAGAACTCAATTAGTCTTTCTCCTCAGTCTTCCTCCTCTCTCACTCCTTGTCCCAAGCCCATATTCTCCTTCCCATACAAATGCATTCCAGTCCCCCATGACTATTACATTTAAAATCCCCTTTTACATACTGTATTAACCTTTCAATATCCACATACACGTTCTCTATCTCTTCAACTTCAGCTTGTGATATCGGCATGTATACCTGAACCATCATTGTCGGTGTTGGTTCACTGTCGATTCTGATAAGAACGACCCTGTCACTGAACTCTTCACAGAAACTCATTCTCTGTCATACCTTTCTATTCATAACGAATCCTACGCCCACTATACCATTTGCTGTTGCTGTTGATATTACCTTATACTCATCTGACCAGAAATCCTTATCTGCTAGCAGTAGTGGACACCAAAAGATCCTGAGGAAGATCCCAGCAGAGGGGTCGAAACGCCGATCATTTTAGAGGAAACATGACGCTGCCTATTAACCCAGAAGATTTTAACTTCGGTGACAACGGCCACGAAAGCCTGCAGACTTACATAATCCTTATCTTCTTTCCACTTCACTTCACTAACCCCTACTATATCTGGATTGAGCCTTTGCACTTCCCTTTTCAGATTTTCTAATTTTCCTACCACGTTCAAGCTTCTGACATTCCACGTGCCGATTCGTTGATAGTTATCCTTCCCTTGATTGTTTGAATCCTTTTCACATGGTTACCTCCCCCTTGGCAGTCCCCTTCCGGAGGTCCGAATGGGGGACTATTCCGGAATCTTTGGACAATGGTGGGATCTCATGACACTTCTTCAATTAGAGGCCGCATGCCCTATGGATACACGTTTCGTGTCTTTATTGCAGTGGTATCCATTGCCTTCTGCATCCTCATGCCGTTGATCATTGCTGATTCTTCCGCCTTTAGGGGCAGTTTCCCACTCCTATGAGAAGAGAGTGCCGTGAACGAAACGACTGTCCGCTCCTCCGCCCTCTTTGAAAAGGCCGTTGGCAGACTGAGGCCTTCTTTTGACGAAAGTCCTCGGCCGCCAATTCTGATTATTAAACAAGATTTAAGCAACCTCGCGGGATTCGAACCCGGGACCGAAGACGTTTTGATTATCAATGCAAGACCCCCTTTTTTCTGTTTTGTTCGATATAGTCCGTTGCGTTTGGCCTGGGCGGACGCCACAAGACACCCGTTCAAGTTGATTGTTGATTCCTTGAATCAGTTTGTTTATTACAGAGAGCACTCAGCCCTCTGATCGAACACGCTGAGCTACCGTGCCGGCAAAATCCCCAGACCACGGTAGGAATTAGACCTCCACGACACAGAAAAAGAGGAAGACCCCGACTACATGGGAAAGATGGAGAGAGGCGTGCGACGCAGGTCAGGGACATGCAAATAGAGGACTGTTGGGATAGAAGAAAATGAAAACATGGGTGCGAGAGACGCTGCTTGGTGTAAAAACCCGCAGAAAGAAGAATAGGATATAGGAATCTTCTGTACTGCCAGCCGGATCCCTATGATAAGAACAAACAGCCACATAAAGGTACGAAATGTCAAAGCCATCCTATATTGATCAAGAAAGCAGTACTTTGATCGCCTCCAAAAGGTCTTCGACAACTAGTACATTCTTTCACCATCGCAGCATGTAGCAGCTGTGCGGCCCATACCCAGCGTGACTGCACCGTAAGTCGTGCCCGTAACGTCTTCGTATGTTGTACTGCAGTGTGTTCGACACACCGCCACAATCAACAATATCGAGGGCTTGGACTTAAAAAAGTAGAAATCCACAGCACCGTGATCCCCCTCTACAGAGTACAAACTCGTCTATGATACAAAGGGAGAATACCTGTATGCCTCTGTGAATCGTTCCAGCAGGAAATCGATCCGCGAAATCACTTCTGATGTTGTACGAGAATACGTTGCATGTATTATCAAGTTCTGAAACAGCTGAGAGAGGGTATTCTTCGCTGCTTGACGTAATTCATATACAACATTTTGCCTTACCCTCTTCGGCCGCATTCCCTAATAACCAAGTACGCGCATTTCGTTTGGTTCACGGTATGGAATAACGTTTTCCACTCAATGTTACTGGCTGTCGTACAACTAGCATGGTATGGAGCGGTCTCAAGAGCTGTGGTTATGCTTGAGAAGCTGAATTGAGCCAACCTTACCCAGAGAGGATTACTAGGTGTTTTTTTTTGTGTGGCCGCATCACATAGTTACAGTGGAATGGGTGTCAATAGACGAGTCACCCTGCATGTAAAATCGTCTATGGTATCTAATGAAGTGTCTGGGTACTAGACAGAAACTTGCGTCTTAGCATTTCGTTCTCACAATCTCCAAACCTTAACCCACGACCAATCCCAACTCTCTTCAAGTCCGTAAGTCCAGTACACTCGTCCTCTTCGGCACACTACAAAAGAGGAAGTGCGACTTAATATTTTGTGTTATCATTAGTTTCGTTGGGTCGTCCGGGCTGGCCGAGCGGTTCTAGGCACTACAGTCTGGAATCGCGTGACAGCTACGGTCGCAGGTTTGAATCCTGCATCGGGCATGGATGTGTGTGATGTCCTTAGGTTAGTTAGGTTTAAGTAGTTCTAAGTTCTAGGGGAATAGTGACCTCAGATGTGCACAGAGCCATTTCATTAGCTCCGTCAAGTTGTGTTTTAGGCCTGACAGGCAAGCCATTGACCCAAGCAGCAATAGTAGAGCAACACATATTCGCCGAACCATCTCATTAAGTTAAGAAAATTTTGCTTTGTTTCATTTTAAGATAAGATTCTCTTGATATTAAAGCGCACAAAACACTTCGGAAAGAGCGCCCCTTAACACTGGAGGAAAGACTTCCGTGCAGATCACAAAAGTACTTCTCAACAAATTTTATGGACTAGCTATCGAAAGTGTTAAATGACACAGGCAAATACCTCGTTCGAAATCTTTTATGTGGCAGGAAAATCCGATGACGAAGAAGATGGTATTTTCAAAAAATCGGTAAGAGCATTTTAAGCGAGAGATAAGGTTCCTTGTAGGGTTCCCAGTATGGCAACAGGCATAGACTGCTAGAAAATTTTATTATTTACCAAGTTCGTTGACAGCTAAATGATGACGATACCACCCTCTTCTGTGATGGAGGATTCTTGAAATTAACGTGAACAGCGGTAAATACAGCTGAAGCGAAAGTTAGTTTTGTTTTCTTTTCTACACTGATATGCACACACGAAATGCATCCCACTTTAGGAACAATGTGACCATCCGGATAAATATTCACTCAAATATTTTTGATGGTTGAGTATCTTGGCCAAATTTCTTGTTCAATACACTATCTGCAGTAACTGTACTCTATCAGACAACTCCCACTGTATGCAGTGAGTAAACTAATTGCATATTTCGCTATGTTGTTTGTATTGTCACTGAGATATGATCAATGTATCTTATTAACTGCGTTTCTACAAACCGTTAACACACAATGTAGTTGCTGTCATGTTTTCACTCTAGCACTGCTGTGGCAGCCGAAACCACATTCAAGCTCAGAGGAAGGAGCCTCATGCCACAGCACACATTACCTCTACAGACACCAGACAGACCGTCGTGGGATCCATCCGTCTCCCTGTCAGTGTTGGCAGCAGTGAGCTGCTGGGGGATTCCCCCGTCGCTGCTACCTTTCCTTTTTTCGGCCCTCCTCCGAGGACCTGTCCAAGAATACCAACTGCAGCGGTGGCGTAAATATAGCGCTCGCTCCCCGGCGACCCACGCCAACTGCGGTGGCACAGCCCCGAATACCAAACACGTCTGGCTGTCTCTGCAGACACCCCACACTGACTCCGACTCGCGATGCCGTGCTTTTCTAGTATTCAGGTTGTGCTCCCATCCATACAAAACGATGCTGTGCATTTATTCCTTTTGTTTGCGATCAATGGAAGTAGATTACTGTCTTTCATGCTTCGTAAAACTGTAGAAGGATGTGGGAAATGTGACAGTACGCCACATAACGTGATAAAAATGATATTCAATAATTTCGCAAATATAACAAAATTGACGTCGTAACGAAATAAATATTATCCCAGAAACATAACAAAGACAGTAATCAGTTAATATGATCTGCGAATATAATTGCAATCTCTGTTCCTTCTGCTAAAGGATCGCTCTCTTTCTTCCCTTTTGTTTCTTGGTAGTGTAAGAAGCCATTTTGTGACGAGGCATGAAAACGCGTAAGTTTCATGTAATATTTAGCCTAAATATAATCAAATATTACTCAAATATGTCGCTAATGTTTTACTGTAACAGATCCCATATTCATGAAGTGAAAGACTTAAATCCTTTACACAAATTTCATAGGGGAACATTGGTGCAAAGGTTAGCGCCACTGTCCTAAGTGACAACGGCCCAGAGCCGTAATCATGATATGCGAGCAAAAAACATGTTCTAAAATTCTACAACAGATCGATGTCAGAGATATAGGCCTACAGTTTTGCGCATCTGCTCGACGACCCTTCTTGAAAACTGTCACTAGCTGTGCTCTTTTCGAATTATTTGGAACCTTCCGTTTCTCTAGAGACTTGCGGTACACTGCTGTTAGAAGGGGGGCAAGTTCTTTGGCGTACTCTGTGTAGAATCGAAATGGTATCCCATCAGGTCCAGTGGACTTTCCTCTGTTGAGTGATATCAGTTGCTTTTCTATTCCTTGGACACTTATTTCGATGTCAGGCATTTTTTCGTTCGTGCGAGGATTTAGAGAAGGAACTGCAGTGTGGTCTTCCTCTGTGAAACAACTTTGGGAAAAGGTGTTTAGTATTTCAGCTTTACGCGTGTCATCCTCTGTTTCGATGCCATTATCATCCCAGAGTGTCTGGATATGCTGTTTCGATCCATTTACTGATTTAACGTAAGACCGGAACTTCCTAGGATTTTCTGTCAAGTCGGTACATAGAAGTTTACTTTCGAATTCACTGAACGCTTCAAGCATAGCCCTCCTTACGCTAACTTTGACATCGTTTAGCTTTTGTTTGTCTGAGAGGTTTTGCCTCTGTTTAAATTTGCAGGGAAGCTCTCTTTGCTTTCGCAGCAGTTTCCTAACTTTGTTGTTGAACCACAGTGGGTTTTTCCCGTCCCTCACAGTTTTACTCAGCACGTACCTGTCTAAAAAGCATTTTACGATTGCCTTGAACTTTTTCCATAAACACTCAACATTGTCAGTGTCGGAACAGAAATTTTCGTTTTGATCTGTTAGCTAAGCTGAAATCTGCCTCCTATTACTCTTAGTAAACAGATAAACCTTCCTCCTTTTTTTATATTCCTATTTACTTCCATATTCAGGGATGCTGCAACGGCCTTATGATCACTGATTCCCTGTTCTGCGCTTACAGAGTCGAAATGTTCGGGTCTGTTTGTTATCAGTAGGTGCAAGATGTTATCTCCATGAGTCGGTTCTCTGTTTAATTGCTCGAGGTAATTTTCGGACAGTGCACTCAGTACAATGTCACTCGATGCTCTGTCCCTACCACCTGTCCTAAACATCTGATTGTCCTGGTCTATATCTGGAAAACTGAAATCTCCATCTAAGACTATAACATGCTGAGAAAATTTATGTGACATGTATTCCAGATTTTCTGTCAGTTGTTCTGCCACTAATGCTGCTGAGTTGGGAGGTCGGTAAAAGGAGCCAATTATTAACCTAGCTCGGTTGTTGAGTATAACCTCCACCCATAATAATTCACAGGAACTATCCACTTCTACTTCACTACAGGATAAACTACTACTAACAGCGACAAACACATCACCACCGGTTGCATACAATCTATACTTTCTAAACACCGTCTGTGTCTTTGTAAAAATTTCGGCAGAATTTATCTCTGGCTTCAGCCAGCTTTCCGTACCTGTAACGATTTCAGCTTCGGTGCTATCAGCGCTTGAAGTTCCGGTACTTTACCAACGCAGCTTCGACAGTTTACAATTATAATACCGATTGCTGTTTCGTCCCCGCATGTCGTGACTTTTCCCCGCACCCTTTGAGGCTGTTTCCCTTTCTGTACTTGTCCGAGGCCATCTAACCTAAAAAACCTCCCAGTCCACGCCACACAACCCCTGCTACCCGTGTAGCCGCCTGCTGTGTGTAGTGGACTCCTGACCTATATAGAGGAACCCGAAACCCCACTACCCTATGGCGCACGTCGAGGAATCTGCAGCCCACACGGTCGCAGAACCGTCTAATCCTCTGATTCAGACCCTCCACTCGGCTCTGTACCAAAGGTCGTCAGTCAGTCCCGTCGACGATACTGCAGATGGTGAGCTCTGCTTTCGCCGGCCGCGGTGGTCTCGCGGTTCTAGGCGCGCAGTCCGGGACCGTGTGACCGCTACGGTCGCAGGTTCGAATCCTGCCTCGGGCATGGATGTGTGTGATGTCCTTAGGTTAGTTAGGTTTAAATAGTTCTAAGTTCTAGGAGACTGATAACCACAGCAGTTGAGTCCCATAGTGCTCAGAGCCATTTGAACCATTTTTGAGCTCTGCTTTCATCCCGCTAGCGAGACTGGCAGTCTTCACCAAATCAGATAGCCGTCTGAAGCCAGAGAGGTTTTCCTCCGATCCATAGCGACACACATCATTGGTGCCGACATGTGCGACCACCTGCAGATGGGTGCACCTTGTACCCTTCATGGCATCGGGAAGGACCCTTTCCACGTCACGAATGACTCCTCCCGGTATACACACGGAGTGCACATTGGTTTTCTTTCCCTCCCTTGCAGCCATATCCCTAAGGGGCCCCATTGCGCGCCTGACGTTGGAGCTCCCAACTACTAGTAAGCCCACCCTCTGCGACCGCCTGGATCTTGCAGACTGAGGGGCAACCTCTGGAACAGGACAAGCAGCCTTGTTCGGTCGAAGACCAGTATTAGCTGGAGACAGAGCCTGAAACCGGTTCGTCAGACAAACTGGAGAGGCCTTCCGTTCAGCCCTCCAGAATGTCTTTCGCCCCCTGCCACACCTCGAGACGACCTCCCACTCTACCACGGATGAGGGGTCACCCTCAATGTGGGCAGTATCCCGGGCAGCCACAGCCGTAGTCCGATCAGGGGATGCGTGGGACGAGCTGGCCGTCCCCGACAAATCCCCGTCGGGACCCCCACAGTGATGCCCATTGGCAACAGCCTCAAGCTGTGTAACTGAAGCCGACACTGCCTGAAGCTGGGAGCGATGGGATGGCAAATCAGCCCGTATCCGAGCACAGCAGTCGCAGTCCCTATCCATGCTAAATACTGTTGTGCAAAGAACGTCTGAACTATCTACAGAGAGCACAAACAATTCGACACAAAATTTAAACGGTTATTAAAATACAAGACTGCCTTGTAAATGCAGTAATACTGCTACTTGCGCACTGCTGACACACTACTTGGCGGCAGAAAGCTAACAGTACTCTCAGTAACGTACAAAGACTATTTGAAAGAAATAAACAAATGACAGACGACTACGCGACTTTACACGTCACAGATATTAAAATGCAAATCTGTCCCTGCTAAATACGAAACTACACAATGATTTGAAGGGTTTAGCTAAACAAGTTCGCTAAGAACACTGAAACAAATTTTCAGCTTGACTACAACACTTATATGAACGCTAAATAAGCCACTTGCTGCTACTTGCGCACTGCTGACACACTGCTCGCGTATCATTCGATTCTACACAGAGTAATCGAAGGAACTTGCCCCTCTTCCAACAGTCGTGTACCGCAAGTCTCTAGAGGAACGGAAGGTTCCAAACGATTCGAAAAGAGCACAGGTAGTTCCATTTTTCAAGAAGGGTTGTCGAGCAGATGCGCAATACTGTAGGCCTATAACTCTGACATCGATCTGTTGTAGAATTTTAGAACATGTTTTTTGCTCGCGTATCATGTCATTTGTGGAAATCCAGAATCTACTCTGTAGGAATCACCATGGATTCCGGAAACAGCGATCGTGTGAGACCCAACTCGCTTTATTTGTTCATGAGACGCAGAAAACATTCGATACCGGCTCCCAGGTAGATGCCATTTTCCTTCACTTCCGGAAGGCGTTGGATACAGTTCCGCACTGGCGCCTGATAAACAAAGTAAGAGCCTACGGAATATCAGACCAGCTGTGTGGCTGGATTGAAGAGTTTTTAGCAAACAGAACACAGCAGGAACACTCAATGGAGAGACGTCTACAGACGTTAAATTAACCTCTGGCGTGCCACAGGGGAGTGTTATGGGACCATTGCTTTTCACAATATATATAAATGACCTAGTAGATAGTGTCAGAAGTTCCATGCGGCTTTTCGTGGATGATGCTGTAGCATACAGAGAAGTTGCAGTATTAGAAAATTTCAGCGAAATGCAGGAAGATCTGCAGCGGATAGGCACTTGGTGCAGGGAGTGGTAACTGACCCCTAACATAGACAAATGTAATGTATTGCGAATACATAGAAAGAAGGATCCTTTATTGTATGATTATATGATAGCGGAAAAAAACTGGTAGCAGTTAATTCTGTAAAATATCTTGGAGTATGCGTACGGAACGATTTGAAGTGGAATGATCATATAAAATTAATTGTTGGTAAAGCGGGTGCCAGGTTGAGATTCATTGGGAGAGTCCTTAGTAAATGTAATCAAGGAGGTGGCTTGCAAAACACTCGTTCGACCTATACTTTAGTATTGCTCAGCAGTGTGGGATCCGTACCAGGTCGGGTTGATAGAGGAGATAGAGAAGATCCAAAGAAGAGTGGCACGTTTCGTCACAGGGTTATTTGGTAAGCGTGATAGCGTTATGGAGATGTGTAGCAAACTCAAGTGGCAGACTCTGCAAGAGAGGCGCTCTGCATCGCGGTGTAGCTTGCTGTCCAGGTTTCGAGATTGTGCGTTTCTGGATGAGGTATCGAATATATTGCTTCCCCCTACTTATACCTCCCGAGGAGATCACGAATGTAAAATTAGAGAGATTCGAGCGCGCACGGAGGCTTTCCGGCAGTCGATCTTCCCGCGAACCATACGCGACTGGAACAGGAAAGGAAGGTAATGACAGTGGCACGTAAAGTGCCCCCTGCCACACACCGTTGGGTGGCTTGCGGAGTATAAACGTAGATGCAGATGAAATATCTTAGTATTCACTAATCTTGACATATAAAAATAAATGTCAATGTAGGAGATTTCTCTTGATTAGCGTTTCTTCCTTTGAAACAATAAAAGTAATCAGTTTTTCCAATATTAAATCATATTTGAGTAAAGTGACTTCAGAAAATTTTTTTGATCCCCACTAAACGAAATTGTAAAAATCTCCTTAGCATTACATTTCCATAAAATCAATAAAATAATTATCAAAACTTATTATCCAAACTAAAATGAAAAACACAGCTATTTATCTGGCCGTTTTGTGTGTGGGTGGTGTCTTTTAATATAAAAACATAGTGTAGGGCAAACTAACTGGGAGAAATACCACAACTGAGACACTGTCGTAAATAATTTTTTAGTTGTGAAGCAGACAGAATAACACTACAACCAACATTTCGTAACATATAAATACCAATACAGAAAAAGAATCACCACAGTACCACTGACATAGAGAAGTTACGAGCTTCAATGGGAAAGTAAAGATACAGGACACAGAAAAATAGGGCGACATAAACGATTTTAGAACTTCGCGATACAATCTGTCGTCTAAGTGGTAAGAGAGTAAACATTCTCTTCTTTAGATAATTTCAATATGTCGTTCAGCAATCTTTATTCTGTCATCAGCCACATGGACAAAACTTATTTTCGAAGATTATTGCACCAATGATAATGATATACATATATGTATTTGATAAAGATCAATAGTCTCATATTTTAGCATGACCCCAGAGACGAAAGACAGAAAGAAATTGAGGTATGAAGATAAGACTGCAATTTAACTTTTGCGTAATCCTGTCGCCCAGCATTTGACATGTGGCACAGCTACAGCGAAAATGAAACATGCAGTTATTACACATTTTTATGTACTTTCATTCGTTTGGCTGATACTCTAATCACGAGCCAACATGTTTTAAAAATATTTAATAGACAATAATGAACATATTTAAGAATACGATATATTTACATGTGATTCAAAATTATTATGAAGAGCACTCAATAATTAATGCAACACAATTATTTTTTGGCCCGTTTCCCTCGAAAAAATGCATAATTTGTTGTGGTACGTCATGGGATATTCCTGCTTCAGCTCATATAGTTTCCCGAATCTCCGATAGGCAGCAGCGCTATATGTAGCTTTCAAATTGGAGTCTGTAAGGGAGGTGAGTTCCAATCAGACAGCTGTGATTGAGTCTATTTTGGTGGATAACCCGAACATCACAAACATTCGTAGGCGCTTGCAAAATGTCTGCGGAAGACCTGTCACTGAACAAAAGGAAGGTGAGTTTTTGGGCAAGGCGTCTGCCACTGTAGCAATAATATCGCGCAAAACTGTCAGTTCTCCTGAGTGCCGATCGGCTGCACATGGCTGCGACTTCTGCAGTTTTGGAACGTGCGGACACTGTCATTCGAGTTGCTCGATGGATCACATACAAACACCTCGCCGTACAACTGGACGGCTCTGTATGTAGTGCTGACACACTTGTCAACCAGTTGGGTTCCTCGCTGATTAACGGAAGACCACAAACAGCAACGAGTTTGGCCCAATGAAAGATGCATTCCTTGGGTGGCAGTACGTGGATAATGAAAAGGTTATTTATGCAGCAAGACGTTGATTTCGATATCGCCCTGTGGAGTGCTACCATGGATTCATACAGGCTCTCCAAGTAAGGTGGAGCAAGGCCGTCCCATTGAAAGGAGATTATGCTGAAAAGTTTGGTTTGGTAGCCAAAGGAGAGGGGAATAAAATGGTGCATTGGAATACTGAATAAAACCAAACTGCTTTCAGAAAACAATGAGTTTCGTTACTTACTGAACGCCCCTCGTAAAAATAGGCACTTAGAAACAACGGCATAAGAAAAGCTCTCAGTGTCTCCAGATTTAAATTCAAATTAGCGCGTATGGACAGTCTGCATGATGAGTCAGAAACATGGAAGTCGACAGTATCTTCGGAATCCTATTTAGCTTTGAGTAACAGAATATCTGAAGCGCCTTCGTCACGTCCGTCTCTAACGAAAATCTCCTCAATGCAATGATACACACATCATTCGAGCCAGAAAAGATGTGGAGAATGGTGATTTGTAGTCATCATTTACACAGGATAAATAAGTAAATTGATTTATGTTTCTCACTTTTTTCTTTTCTATCGTTGTTTTGGAAAACGGTCTATGAAACCCATTGAGAAAACTCATGTTTCCCAGGACTATGCCACGAAGTTATAAAAATTTTGTCAGCTGTAACCAGATTGCTTTTCTTGATTTTGTATGTAAAGAAGTAATGGATGACTGCTTGTTGGCTTGCGATGATGGTAACCAGTAACGTGAGGACTTCAGTAGTCGCACTCACTCGCAGACCAAAAGTTTAGTCGACTCGGCAGCTGGCATGAAGGGATTCTCGATGTTAGCATCTAAAATGGCTCTATGTTGGTTCGCAGTAGATGCTTTAGGTATTCCAGCTTTTTAACCAATTCGAAGTGATCCTGGACGCTGCACTTCTTCCCTTCTCGCATTTGGGTTTTTGCTGTTAGTTCTGGAACTACACTCCCTTCTGCAGAACGAGCGACTGGGCTACCACAATCTGAAAAATTTGCTCAAGTGTGTGAATTCCTAAGGAACCAAACTGCTAAGGTCATCGGTCCCTAGACTTACACACTACTTAAAATAACCTAAACTATGATAAGAACGACACACACACAAAAATGGTTCAAATGGCTCTGAGCACTATGGGACTTAACTTCTGAGGTCATCAGTCCCCTAGAACTTAGTACTACTTAAACCTGACTAACCTAAGGACATCAAACATATCCATGCCCAAGGCAGGATTCGAACCTGTGACCCTAGCGGTCGCGCGGTTCCAGAGTGTAGCACCTAGAACCGCTCGGCCACTCCGGCCGGCCAACACACACACACACACACACGCATGCCCGAGGGAGATTCGAACCTCCGGCGGCAGGGGCTCACCACAATCTCACATATTAACAATATGCCCTCAGTCGCCTCAGATGAGCAAGGTTTTGCTCTGAAGGAACTTCTTTTCGGTACACACTCCCGAAAAAAAAAAAAAAAAAAAATTCATCACACTTAAACACCAGGCCATTTCATTAAGAAGTTTGGTGATAGGTATTTCATCATTGTAGGAATATATAACAGGAAATTCAGATCAAATGAAACAAGACGTGTCACAGTAAAGGATTTTAAAACAGTCAGTTAGGTACACCGTTATGCATTTGGCGGCAACGTGGAATTATATTCCTGCATCGAAACGATTATCAAACTGCCAGATGGCATCTTGTGACAGATCGTCCCAAACATTTTGCACTTTGTGTACAATTTGGCAATGGTTCTTGCAGGCCGTGGTTGATGAGTAACTTTCCACTTCATCGTGTCGCATACTTATTCAATTGTCAGGAGATCTGGCCAGGGCAGCGGTTGTTCACCATGAAGAGCACGTTGTGTCTCGGCAGCCATATTTGGACATGCACTGTCCTGTTGAGATAGCACGTCACCTTCCTAGCGAAGAGGCACCAGTGGGATGGGGATACCAGCCTGTGCAATGTAGCAGTCACTGATTAAATTACCCTGCGAAAACAGCACATTTGACTGCGAGTTGTAAATGATGGCACTCACACCATGAAGCCTGGGATAGGACCTATGTATCGTAGACGAATGCACTGTGGAATAGGCAGCACACTGCCTCTACGCCATACACGTGTACATCCATAATTTGCATGTAGACAGAACATGCTCCCATCACTGAAGACAACAGAGCGCCTTCCCACTCTGCAGACAATTCTTCTGCTTCACCAGAATAGCTATGCCTGGCGGTATCGTGAAATCAGTGATATCGTGGCCAGAGGAAAACGATCTTAATCCTGCTGCTGGCAGATGATTTCTAACGATCTCTACCGTCTCAGCTGGTGGAAAATACGCCCAGATATCGTTCCTGGAAGATGTTTGGCCGACCAGCGTTTCTCGTACAACGGTCTATCTTGACAAGCGTCTGTGTTTGCACACGCCCAGAACCTGGTCTACAGATGTGGAAATGTTCCACAGACCACTTATGATTGAAAGCAGCGATACACCGCCATTACTTTATGAGCAGCACATGCTTTCTCTGTAACTGTTGTTACTCTGCCAATGCTTGTCATACGAGTGGTGTATGTTTTGATCACGATTTGTGCTATAAGAAAAGCCTTGTCGTGTCCAGTTATTATTTCTGTTATCACGAAATTGTGATAGAAGTGATATGTAATTGTTGTTGTTCTCCTGTTTTCGCATCACGCGACTGTCTCTGTCGATTTCTAGTTCTTGCAAAAGTCCCTGAAAAGCTTAGATATCTTCTTCACAACGTCCTGCCAAAACAATAAGCCTCAAAGGTTCAGGCAACTTAATTAAGCGAATGCGGATAAGTTCCGAAGGACTGTAAGGGTTTGACAAATACTGATATTTGTGCAACATATCTTCAAAATATTTTACAGGGCTGGAAAATTCAGACTGTTCGAAATGTTGTATCTTTATAATGCAGTGTTTTACTCGATCTTGAGTATCTTGACACCAATATGCAGAAAGGAAGGTATGATAAAAATCTCCTTCATTGTGACAGTCACGAATAACCGATCGCATTCTAACAGCTGGTTCGTTTTCTAGACAGCCACATATGAATTCTAATATGTGCTGTAATGACCAATTAGGAGGAAAACAATGAGAAAACTGATGAAGCCAAGCCTGTGGATGTATGTCATTACTGGAATTCTTGAATTTTTTTAATTTACGCGTTGTGATGAAGATATTAAAGTCATCGTGTTGCGGAGCCGCAAATCGGTCATTGTTATATCGTGTCGGCGGTTTAACCTCAAGGCTCGCTGCAACTTGCCATCTCCTTTCAAAATCTCCAAAATACCCTGTGTTATTACTTTGTGACTACCCCATATTTCTAAATCCCTCTTCCCGTGTCGGAGCGCGAGTATTCTCTGAAATATGCAATTCTTGTATGACATGAGCCAACTGACCTTGTACTTCCCGCGTTTACCTTTTATGTTACGTATTACTTTGATTCTGACTTTGTTTAAATTTCCTAGCTTCCTTGTACTCCTCTGTGTCAGTAAAGGATACCGGTCTTGTAACATTCAAATCATCATCTTCCTTCGCAGATGAATTTGTTAACTGAGCCCAAAGTTCGGCCACTTTTCGCGACAATATGCTAATTTCCTCCCTGTGTTTTTCTGAACCAAATTTTAGAGTATCTACTGTGACCTTTAAGTTTTCCTGATCTTTTACAATTTGTGTAACCGTATCGGTAGATGCAACTGAGTCAGTTTTAGCCTGCAAGGTGTCGCGATTTTCGTGAACAGTGATCTGCAGTTCTTTTATGGCTGCTTCATGATTCTGTAATGCGTTTTCATGTCGCGAAAAAATAGGCTGAAAATGTTAACAAATGTGTGTGTTTACATCTTCAGAATTTTTTGATATTTCGATTCAATTTTGAGTAATTCAGCGTTTAAACCTTCACGTGTTTGTTCTAGTGTTTCTTCAATTAGTTTCTGATTTTGTTCCATTTGTTTCATTAATTGCAATAACAATGTATTAGTGAACGAAACGTTGCTTTGTGCTTTTCGGCAGTGCATTGGCACCGCCAATGTAGGAATTTTGAAGAGCAAAGAATTAAGCTTGGCCTAACTGAGGGAAGGGCAATGACGCAAAACCTGAATCTACGGTATTTGCAAGATTTTATTTTTTTATTTCCCGTTCCTGAGGCGAACTGTTACCGACCGATCGATCGACAGTACTTCCCTGTTCACTAATTGTTTCAACTTCTACCCAGTTATTTACTGCCTGATCCATGTCCCTATGCACAATTACCAAATTATTATCTCGAATGTTTGTCACTTCGTTACAAGGTGGTGCTAACAAGCTACACTCGTCGTCACTGTCATTTCTCAATTTGCTTTGCAGCCTAGTTTTAAGCCTTTCACACGCCATGGTTATCACAATATTTCACACTATAACACAGAAAGAAACACAATTTGAGAAGCAATAACAATATCTAATTAGTTGCAAACGCGACTGCGAAATACTTAGTTCAGATCCACGTGCATGCCACACCAATAAGAAACAATAACTAGAAACGAAATGCCATATATACAATTACGCGCTAGCAGTAGACAATAACTAATTTCTAATCATGCACTAATTATTCAAACTACAAGAAAATCAGAAGATTGCAGTGATGTGCTATGGGTCGACAGGTGAAACTTCTTAATAAGAGTTTTTTACTTAAACTGAAATAACTGAGAAGGTGAAACCTCTATGTTTTTACTTAAACTGCTTAGTGAAACTGAACGTACTGTCTCTTTGCTATTTTTTTTATCATTTCATATCTGACCTACAGAATTATACCTGACAAATATAACTCAAACTTATTCATTTATTACCCACAATATACAAGGGTAACACAATTTGACTATTAATTAACACAAAAGGGTAGCCATAATTTAGAAGAAATCCTACCAATAACCCATTCATTTCATAAGTCATTTACCTCTCAGAAAACCTACATGACAGAACTACAGCAAATACAGCAAGTGTACAGCCAGGTAAATAAAAAGATTCTAGCTACTGTAGGCTTTAACTACTAATAGGCTTGTGGTTAGCAAAGGAAAGATTTGGTTGGAGAGAAAACAATGCATTTAGCAGATTTTATCTCAGTCATGTGACATCCAGTTCCAAAAATCATATAATCGTCCGTGACATCGAGTTCCAAAAAGTATATAGTCGTCAATAATTCCATTACCCACATTTTACAATCCCTGTCCAACCAATAATAAATCTCCATGACGCACACACGTCCAGAGCGTTCGCTTGCGCTAACACTGCTTCTAACCTCCATCACTACCAACTTTTCACCTCTAACTGCGAGTCCGACCAACCCCAGAGTCTCTTACAGAGAGCGCAGAGCGCTGTCAGAGATATTAATGCAGTCTATAGCGTTGCATAGCGCTGCCAACATACAAACACATAAACAGGCTACTTACAATTTTAAGTGATTAACATGCTGTCTCAAGCTACGACGCTATCCCTCCGCCTGAATAACCACAGAAAATACCTTGCTTAAGCTCTAAGGGGTTACGGATAAAGAAGCTGAAATATAAAGGTGTGTGAAATGCACAATGTATCAGCACGAAATTCAAACCGAACCATCAACCATAACACGAATTTAACTTGTGCACCTGCTTAATAGAAAGATCGTTAATCCCTCGTATCAAATGCAAAATGGAGTTAGGTAGTCTAACAAAAGTATTAAAGAAGGTCATATTTTGCGGGCCCTCGGTTTCTTGCTCGTTCTCCTGAGGACGTGGATTATCAAGTACACTTCCCCCTCTCCCCTCTCCCTCCCGACTTACAGTCGCTTGTTCATATAATGTGAGAAGACTCAAATCTACCTGTAAGTCCTGAAGTTTTCTAAGTTATAAAATCCACCACTTTCGTCAGGCTTGCCCGTTTCAGGTCGCGAAGACGATTCAGTCTATGTGTAATAGCCTGTACGTGGGTCCTATACACTTGTTTGCGTGTAGGCTAACTAACTCGTAAGAACTTCAAGCTCTCCTACAATCCTGTCGAGCACGGAACTTACCTCAGCAGTGTATCTGGGTTTGAGGTCCAAGGGCACCGTGCAAACGAGCAGCCATCTGAGGTGGAAATCGTTAAAACAAAGGTGTTTTCGCTAAGGCAGAAACTTTATACGAAATTCTTATAACTAGCGTCGTCCTCCGAATGCTAGAAGATTTCGTGCGCTCCCACATACACAAGGAAAATTATCGTTGTAATAAAATAAGAAAAATCAGAGCTCATACTCGAAGATTCAAGTGTTCATTCTTCTCGCACTCTGCTTGAGACTGGAACGGTAGAGAAATAACCGTACGATCCTTCGATGTATCAACTGCGAGGCACTTAATTGTGAATTGCGGAATAGTTATGTAGATGTATATGTAGCATGTAATTATGATATCAAATGGTGACTAGACTGACGCATAAGTAAATTTGTTGAAAGTCGTATAAAAATGAAAAATCTAGAATGTAGATCAAAAGGGCTTTTCCAAATAAACAGAATTATAACAACGAATATTTTCTACCATAGTTATCTGTAGTAGACGTCCATAGAAAAATGTGAAAATGTGCTAAGTACAATAAACGACGAAAGCTTTGTCTTGCAGTATCAGTTACTGAATGTTGAGCTGAGATTAAGGAGAAAGACTATGAAGTACCATATCACAACTGACAAACATAATGCCTGTAAAATGTACAAAAAAAATTCAATATTTTTCATTGTATGTTTGATGCAAACACTCACTCACAATTAATAAAATATTCCAGGCTATTCCGCCGCAGTCGAAGGGATTTCAAGTGGGAGGAAGTGAAATACCTTCGACCGCGGCATAATAGCCCGAAATATTTTATTAATTGTGACAGTTCCGGCAGTGAAAGTTTACATTTTACAAATGGTGAATTAAATTGGTGAATAAGGTAGAAGTTTAGCTCTACATTTTTACCTACTTCAGCACTTGAGAACAGTCTTTCAATATGTATTTATTTACTTTATCTTCTGTCCCCCAGAGGGTAGTGCAAGGTAGTGAAGATTCTCAACTGAGTGCCTAGAGGTAAACAGGACAACATACCTTCACTAGAAGTCCCTTGGTACACCGCTATAACATCCAATTTTTTTTAACTGCGTGGTGGTTCATTTTCGTCGACTATACAGCAACAGGTACCAGCGATAAAGACCACAGGACAAATTAACAACAGTAGATTTACGGGTGTATTTAAATCCAACATCTTTGAGTTGTACGGTAGATATATTTGTACTTTCGACGAATATCAAAAACTCTTGAACGGTGTAGTTCTGTGTAAGTACTCAACTCCTGTGATTAGATTATTATAACTTTAACCCCTGAACTTCCGGTGTATATGTGGATGAACAATTACCCTTCATTTTATATTCCCTGAGATGCAGACATTTGCACTTCGAAATGAAACTGCTTTCCAATCTTATATGGGGTATTCAAAAAGTCTCTCCGCAATGCCGTATGGTTGTTAGCAGCGCGTGCCGTATGCGGCAGTGATTATACTGAAATGAAACTATGTGAAATACAGGTTATTAATTTATTGAATATTCATTTTTAATTTCAAATTTTCTCATCAGATGTTGAAAGTGTCTCCCCTGTTGTTGAATACACAATCAAATTCCCAGGCAGGCGAACAATCATCCGGCACGGGCGGCTAACAATCATAAGGCACTGCGGAGAGGCTTTTTGATCACCCTGTACATAGCCCTTACAAAGTATGCCATTCTGCTCACCAGCCGCAAGTAGAACTTTGCGGAAATCTGCAAATGGTTTATTAGCTATGTTTTGCAGTACCTATGAAAAGAATCTATAAACAAGCAATCAACCGTCGATCCAGAGACACAGAAAACAACAAAATTTCTATGTAACACTGGCAACTTACGTAAGGTGAGAACGACTCAAAGCCCACAGGAAATCTGACGCTCAAACTTTTCATAGTTTATTCTGTGTAACAGTTTCCTTCACTTTTACCGCGTAAAGTAAATGCACATGATCATCTACGCCCTCACGGATTGTTAATCACAGGTACTGTCCACTACACATATATTCACTATCTTAAATGACATGTAATCATAACTCAAAGCTTCATAGCCTCTGATGATTTTATCCATTCCATTCCATGAAACGCTAACGTGTCCCATTATCAGTCTATAGGGTCAATGTCCTAGAAGTTCTTATTCAATAGGACGGCACCAGAGTGCAAATATTTCACCCATCGTCCACTACAGTTTCTCACTGACTGGCTCACGAGAGAACTCACAGTAATAACTCTGGCATCCGCAACTTCTTTGCTAATAAATCCTTTCACCGGGGAATGATCGCTTTGTAGGTTTTAGTTTCCTTCTTATCTTTTTCTTCTTTTGTCAGCGATGCTTTATTTTTCCATCAAAATTACCAGTAGTCGATTAGTCCCTTCCCTAAGTGGTCCCAAATTTTGATGTTAACCTCATTGGTGCTGCGCCTAAAATAGTTTCTTTTAGGTTCACTCTCAGTCTATATTCTCTTCTCAATGGAGTTTTCTTTCCATTGGAATCATCCTGTAATTATTCTCATTTTTACTGAGGACAGAAATATCGTCAACGAATCTCATCATTGATATTCACGCTGGATTTTAATCTCTGTTATGAACCTTCGTTTCATTTCTATCATTGTTCCTTCGATGTGCAGGCTGCACAGTAAGCCTGTAAGCCTGCATCCCTGCCACATCCCTGTTTAATTCGAGCACTGTCTGTCATTCTTATTGTTCCCTTTCTGTTCTTCTTGCACAAGTTGCATATTTCCTGCTGTTAACTACAGTTCATAGTAGTTTTTCACACATTATCAAATTCATTACAGTATTTTGAATTATCTAACACTTTCTCTACGAAGAAAAATGAAACTTCTAATTTTTTTAAAAAAATTTTGCCTCCATTATGAAGCGTAGCTACAGAGCTGAACTCTCTGTGGCTTTTAGCCTTCCGAAAGTGAAACTAATATGCGTTTAGAGAACCCTTAATTCTCTTTTCCATTTTCTGCGGTTTATTTTTGTCTGCTGCTTTTATGTATGGGCTGTTGAGCTGATTGTGAGACAACTATGGAATTTATTTAGTCTTTCTATCTTCGGCATTGTGTAGATGATATTTTTAAGAAAGCTTGATGGGGTATCTGCAGCCTCGCAGATTATCTTCTTTCTCAGCGTTTGTACCAATATGCAACGGTTCTCTGTCTCCACTTGAGGCAATATTGTACAAACTTTGTAAAGAATGAGGCCCGATGTCTTGAAGTCTATATAGAAGCTATGTAGTCAACTTTGTCTCGGTCACCCAGTAGGTCGTTTACGATTGTATTTCGGAGAAAACCTGCGGTTTGCCATTGTACGAAATACGCGTCCGTACCTACTCAGATGGCTTTTCTTTACCTTCTCAACAACAGGTGCCATTCCGTATCGCGCCCATACCTCCTCCAAGGGTTTTCCCTTCTCTACAATAGGTACCACTTCGTATCGCTTGCGACTTTTTATTTATTTTATTTTATTTTATTATTTATTTATTTGCTGGCCAACATTCTACACTGTACAAGACATCAGTGTGGACTTGAATCGGTCCGGCATCCTCTTATCACAATGCACGAAGCACAAAGCACAAGTCGTAGTCCGTCGTGTAGGCCGTTCATTGGTAAAGCAGTTTGTGATTTCACAAAGAGTGAACCGTCAGCAGCGATTTTTGACCCACAGTTCGTCTTTGGCAAATGTATGCCGTCGATCTTCCTTGTGTCCGTATTGTTTGCATCTGTTGACAGATATTCGATTTTCTTTATACTGAGATGTAGTCCGTAGTATTCACAACTTTTCTTCCATGCTTGGACTTGTTGTTGAAGGCGTTCTTGCTGTCAGTACCCAGCAGAACTTCACCAGCACACATCAGGGTCGAAGTGCTATTCTGTAGGGACCATGACGATTATTATAATGGCCAGAAGAGGAGACGGAACAGCTCCCTAACTTCTCAGACTGTGGTAACTCAGCCCGATCCAGTAATTTACTTCTTCAGTTACTTCATGGTCCCGGAGAGCAAACCATATGAGACACCATGGTATTCGGTCAAAATGCTTTTCCAGGCCCAGAAAAGTGAAGGTGCATGGACATCTCAAAGCGTTTCTCAATAAGCATGGATAACATTGGGAGAACCACAGGCTTTCACAATGGCTAATACTGTCAACCATGCCTGTTCTGTTTTCTACGGTGCTCACTCAGATCTTCATTGTATGTGATGGAAGGCGTACAGGTCAGTCGTTGGGACTTTCACCTGGACTGTCCTGTTTCCAGAATGGGGCTGTACTGCTCACTGGCCGGCCGAAGTGGCCGAGGGGTTCTAGGCGCTACAGTCTGGAATCGCGAGACCACAACGGTCGCAGGTTCGAATCCTGCCTCGGGCATGGATGTGTGTGATGTCCTTAGGTTAGTTAGGTTTAAGTAGTTCTAAGTTCTAGGGTACTGATGACCTCAGAAGTTAAATCCAATAGTGCTCAGAGCCATTTGAACCATTTTTGAACTGCTCAGTGTCTACACGGCTGCTATCTTTTTCAGGAAACCTGTTAGCCATTCAGCTGTCTCCCAGAGCCTTGAACTCCAAAGTTCTGCTGGCAGATGAACAGGCGTCCTTGAATAGCAGCCAGCTGCTGTACGGGGGGATGTGGAAAATCTTCATTGCAGACCACTTCGAAGTATTGCTGCGAGGGCTGTGTTGCCTTCTTTCGGTCGACGATAAGCTCACCTTGTCCCTCACAATTGCCACAGAACTTCTCTATGTCTTCCGTACGCCTATGCCTTTCCTTTCCTACGCGGTAAATAACACACACGCCATCTTGTGGCGCTTTGCCGTCGATAATAGGTGGAAGAGTAATATTTCAGATGATGTATCTTTTGCTTTGACCCATTCAAAAGGCTTTGTACTTCTTCCTCACATTCAACGAGGCTAGCAACATCACAAGCGAATCTTATCACTAATATACGTTGACTGTGAATCTTAAATTTCGCTCCTGATCCTTGTTCTCATTTACGTAATCGCTTCTTCGATGTATAGACTGAATAGTGGTAGAGCAAAAGACGGTATCCCTACCTTACACCCCTATTTATCAGAACTCTTTTCTCTTGGTCTTCCATTCTTATTGTAAACTGTTTATGTAGATTTTTATTTTTTGATGTGGTTCATACCACTTCAAGGGGGCTTCAAACATTCTACAACATTTCACGTTGTACTCGTTCTAGGCGGGCTGAGAGACGTCTTGGTTTTTCTCAAATTTTGCCTCTATTATTTATCACTGTTTATCTCTTTCCTTTATAGTTTCTTCTTTATATTGTTCTGGTCAGAAGTTTCATTGCTTGAACTGTTAAGCTGATTGTAAATACTTCTCACATTTATCCATCTTCGATGTCTTCGGGATAGGATGACATTCTTCTGAAAGTCCGATGGCATGTCTCCAGTCTCACTGATTGCACACACCAACGCGGGAAATCGTTAGGTTGCCGCACTGCCACTTAGTGATTGTAAAATGCGCGAGCTTAGTATTCGAATTATAATCGGTTCTAGCATGTGTTTCACCTCGGTATTCGCCTGCGACAAGCAATTACGTACGAGAAAGACCACGCTGTACAGTGATTGATAACCAAAAATCTGCTTATGAAGGGCTAGATAAGCCCCTAAACGGGCTGCATTTTTAGCATTACCTTCACCCTCATAGTGCAACTGATCTATAAATGAGAGATAGCTCAAAATTCTTATATATTATTAGGGTCATTTGTCAAAGCATTTCCCAAACAATCATTGAGATATTTATTATATTTTGATACTGACAATAATATTTATAATAGTATAAAAATGGAACGCTATTTCACTGCGGTTCCATTTTCTATAGAACCACTGACTGCACAGCTTGGAAAAAGAGTCATAGTACAGACAACATTCACATAAGTGTTTTGTGCCTCCAATTTCCGTCCCTGATGCTGATCTGTGAAAAGACTAGAAATTTATTTTACTATAAAAAATATTTATAATTGTTGCTCAAATGTCACCGTCATCATCATGTTATAAATTTTTCAGGAAATAGTAGGCAAGGGAGGTAGAGGAGGTCATTCTAAATATCTGTACCAAGTTTTGTGAGTTTAACTTCCATTATTTAGGAGAGAAGTGTACCTAAATGATGAAAATTCAAGTTTTCGGTAAATCACAAAAGAAGATTTACAGATTTATTAACTTACCACTGTGCTCGTTTAGAACATTCCAGCTGGTTACTCCAGTTTTTCTCCTGTCTCCTTATTCTCCATACTCTTTCTCTTCATTCTTTTCTTAATCCTTGACTCCTTGGTAGCTTCTGCAGCTGCCTCTGCTTCGGTTACCCACCGCTTATCAATAGCACTTAGAACTGAAGCCATATTCCTTCCCGTCTGGCTATTCAATTTCTTCATAACATTGATCCTTGAAATTGTACCATCATTGAATGCTATCATTCCACCCTTTACACCAATCTTCAGCACTACCAGCTCAACAAATATAGTTTTGGGTATTCTCTCCCATATACAGCTGTGGAAGCTTTCATTTGCATTCTGAGAGAGACCATGCATACATTTTTATTTGCCAGACCACTATATATAGGCGTAAATGCTTCCATTTCAGCAAGTGGTAAGGAATGCTTGAGGGTATATTGTATGCCTGTACCATTGCTCAACTAGTACTTGCACCACGAATCCTCCCCTTTTGGACACAAACCATACTGTGGGGTTTCATCTGTTGACACTCTGTGAAATCCTGTGGCCTAAACAGATGGTCTTATGTTCTTCCAAATCTCCTACGTTTCTCCTTTTTGCTAGTCTATAATATTGAGTCAAAAAATCAATTTCACTTTTTGTAAGACGACCTGGACCACCTTTGTGTTTTCCATCTGACAGTTTTTTTCCACTAAAGTCTTTAAATAACTTTCTCAGCTGAACTCCCATTATTTTCTGTACATCCCCAACACATTCAGGCTTTTCTATCAGTGTGTCCCCATATGGTCTGTCATTAACAACAGTGGTGGTCCTTTACAATCTATGTCGCCAAGGTAGCTTATATACACCACGACTAACCTCTCATCTCCTAAAAATGTTTCCATTTGGGCCATCAAAGTTCTTTACACAAACATGGATGCCAATAAATTTACTTGAACAACGATGGCAGCGCTTTATCAGACATTCATAATCTAGTATCTTACCAGTTTCCATAAATGTGGCAGTTACAACCTCATTCGGAGAAGTATGACCTCTCTTCTGCCAAGATCCATCAAATGCTGCTACTATGTCTGTATTCTCAGACAAGGCTACAGCTTCTTCTGCTGCTCTTTTCATCGAATGTTCACTTACATCACATAAAGCATTATGTATTAATTTATTATATCCGTCAAACCTCAGTGGAGGTGGATGCAAATCCATCACTGCACAAAAAATCAGGGCAGCTCTCATTCCCCTTCCAATACATCGCATTGCGTAAACAGGCTGAATATTTACACTGTAACGTCGACTATCGGTTACTGGCGATGTCATAGTATCACTGTGCATCTTACACGAGTTACAGGCAATCACTAACCGACTTGAATGACCCTTCCTTGCTGAAATGTCCTCAGAAACGTCAATACTATCTTCACATTTGCAGTACTTACATTTCACAGCACTCTTCGAAAGTCTTCACAGCATATTCAGGTTCACAATAACATTTCCGTCGTTATTACTGCTCGCAATACTACTAGGCTTGTTTTTATTACATTCAGAAAGGTAAAGTTTACGTCTAGAAGCACTGCCTGTAGACACAGTTTCCGCGGGCGACTTTTGAAGCAACTGAAGTGTATTATCCGGTTGTATTTGGAACTGGTTGCCTCGAAACTTTCGTTTGGGGCTAAATTTCTTTACTCTCGGCATTTGTAGCAGGAAACACACACACAGAAATAAAACAACACACAACAACTACAAAACCACACGTGTATGCAATTCCGAAATCATATATTCTCAGATCTTTGTTTATATTCGAACCATAGCCTTCTAGACATGCCTGTACTTTGGTTCCGGGAGTCAGTGCCTTTTACAAAACATCTCTATTAACGATTCGTAACTAACGACGGAAGAAACGAAGAATAAAATAATGCGTCACGTATTCTGACGCACTTCAGACTGACGGATGGGCGTGGCCCCTGTGCTTTCAATCCCAATTTTAGAACGAGACGAAAATGATAATGCCCATAAAGTATACATTTTTGGAAGCAGTATCAAATGCTCTTTTCTAGAGACAAAAATTTTTTTTTCAAATTTTTGGTCATCATCAAGAGCATGTCCCCCATATCTACAGACAGGTCAAGGAAATGCAACCAGAATGGTGGAAAGGACAAACGTATTCAAACCCTTCTCTTCTATTTCTCTCCTTGACTTATAAAAAAAGCAACAATAATATATATTGACAACAATAATAAGGTCATAAATTTATTTTAAAAAATCTTAATGCAAAAACCCTTTAAAGCCTAGACTACAATGTTCACTATACAATTAAAGCATGTTGACGTGCATCTATTGAAATGCATTCGTATTTATGTCCAACAAAACTAGGACAGTTTGAACTTAAAGACTTTATCGAGAGCGAACCAGGTTGTAAACCATAATCTCGCAAGGTGCACGTAATAGAAAAGAAAAAAAATTGCCAGTAGCATTAATGAAAATTGCAGTACTACCTGAATATTACGTGATTATGCTTTACAACCTCGCTCGCTCTAGATGTGGCCTTTAATAACATATTGTCCTAGTCCTGTTTGCCATAAATACCGATGCATGACTGTAACTAATGATGATGTTTTTCACTGCATATTCAACCCGTTTTTACGATTTGAAAAATCTGATGATCGTTCTAGAAAGCAACCGAATCTAGTCATTATGTTTTAACTGTAAGTTGAAATTTGCGGTCTAGGTATTACAAGTGTTTACACGAAATTTTTTACTTAACTATGTTAAGACCTTTATCTCCTTCCTGACAATGTCAGGCTTCACTTCGTCAATCGTTTGTGGGGAAAGACTTACATTTCCACAGCGTAATAACTATAGCAACTTGTAACATTACTGATAGGAATGAGAATAAATGTGGAAAAATGAAATGTACACAAGTCGGAATATATTAATATCTTGAAAGGTCTAATATGACACAATGGGTTTGACAGTGCTATCTTAGTAGCGCAGAACAGACTTATAATGACCCTCAGGCTGTCACGATTTTTACATTTTTTGAAGGTGGTTTTCAGCAGCTGTCAAATGTTTTCGGAAATATTTGTCACGCAACTGTCGATGTGCCCTTTGTTATCACTACCGGTTTCGATTCATTAAAATGTTATTTATGTCTCACGTCGTATCACAATGGAAATGTTATTAATATAGCCCCGTCAGAAATACTATATATTGAAATATCAAGTTTCTGTAGTCAATAGGTGGTGTGCTTTTGATAGTGAGCAGTTCTGATGCGAGTTTATTAATAATATGTCCATACTGACATCAGTTATTTAACATTATTTTTATACTACGGTGACGGTTATTGACGGAAACCAGTAGTGATAATAAAGGATGTATAGGCAGCCGGGTGCTGTGCATTTTGTAACCTCATGATTTAGGTATTCTCTATGATGTCCTTCAATTGTTTCAGACAAATAGCACAGTAATTTTCTTAACAACACAATGTAGCTTCATTCCGCATCCTACCTGAAGAAAGAGTGTACTCTCGTTTAGTTCCACTGAATGGCGATTTGTTAAGCTCTGTCCTGTTAATTTAAACAATTGAATTATAGACGTTCGTTCAGTTTCCAGAATGAATTTACACTTTTTAGCGGAGTGTGCACTGATTTCAACCTTGCTGATGAAATAAGACTGTGTGTTGGATCAGTACTCGAACGCAGAATACTTGTCTAACGCGTGCTAATGATCTATCTGGCTGAATGAATTTTAATGTCCCAGGGACGTTACATTTGTTCCACAAACTAGGGCATAAGTGAAGGAAGTTGAAGCAAACGATTACAGTTCTATATAATCAAAATACGTTGTGGGACATAATACCAACTCTGTAAGAAAAAACAAAAAAAATCCCCCATACGAAGACAAACATCTGGCTTATATGGTGTGTCCACTACTCGCTATTGTCAAGAAATAATTTTAATTCAAAGCAGCGAATGCTGATCCTGTGCGAGGTCTATCAGAATCATGTACAGCATTTCAAACGTGACGTCAAGCGAGAGTGATGTATTTCGCATACGTGTGCTCTCCTGGGAAATGTCTCGCTCACTGATTTTCTCTTTCGCCTCTCTGTTTCACGAAACTTGAATAGCTGCAGATGGTGACAACGAGTGGCTGAAAATTACCAAATTTGGTCCGCTGATTACGCTCTTTATCCGGCAAAAAATGCCCACCGGCTCATTTCGCTGCGAGCGCAACGAGTAACTCTTTTTCCGATTAACTGATATTTTGCGGCGAGATGGTCCTCTTAATTAGCAATTTGTAATCATCCTGCAGTTAACGAGCCAGTAAAATCGCAATTTAATTCCACATATTTCTGCGTTTTATGCCGCACTGTATTAAAAGCGGGAAGTCTCAAACACAGGACGTGCACTGTAAATACCGCGGAACTGTTTATCTTATGCGGAAATTGTGTTCTAATAGATTTTCACTTGGAAGTTTGATGTTGTCGGCTTTCTGTTTATTCGTTTGTGCTGAGTGGGAGATGAAAGATCATGAGCTTATGAGTGGCATCCCATAACTTGCCCCTTCCCTGGGCGATTTCTTTTTCAGCAACTCAGCAAAAATATTTTGTTTTTTGCTGTCCTATCAGAATTGTGATCAACTGACTATATTTATTTTTTTTATAATTTTAGTTTTGTGATTTAGGTCAAAAAATTAAAGTGGTATATGTATCACCATGGCATCTTTGTAAAGTATTAAATCTATGGTGGTAAATAGATTTCCCATTTCCCTTTTGTGAGCGGATATGTGTTGCTATTACACGTAAAAAGAGTAATGAAGAGTGTTTTCTTTTATTTTATTTAAAAATTATTTGTTATCGACATTAAACAATCCTAGGAACTTTGTCACGTAATAAAGGTATTGCTGGTACAGGTCACAATAATGTATACTGCAGATATGAAGCAATGTGTTCCGACAACAGCAGTAAACTGATTGTTGTAGCAGTTTTCATATATCTGGTGCACGGGACTATACTCTGTTCATCGTAAGGATAAACCTGTGTATACATTACGCCATGTATCATTCCGTGTTTGTTTGAATCTCATTGGATTTCGTTTTATCTGGAGTGGAAGCCAAGCTTTGACCAGTACAGTCAAGTACGACCGTAAGGATACATTTTATGCTGTGTTACAGACACGTAGACTAAGCGATAATGCGGGACAACAGCTTTACCGGCGCATTAAACTTGGACAGCACTGGCCAGCCAGCGGTCCACAGAAGCTGCAATGATTTTTCTCGGCGAGCTATGTGTGATGCAAAAGCATACTGTAGGGGTCTCACCGTACTGTTGCACTCTGAAGTCACTGAAGGTATTAATTACAGTCAGTCGTCTGGTAATCTCTTAGATCCTTCCTTATCCGAATCCGAGAAATACATTTTAGTTCTGGAACGGTCATGTTCTACGCTGATAAGGAGCCGATCGACAACAAAATCCATGAAACCAACCAGGCGCCACATTTTCTCCTTTTCTTTTGTGACGTGCCGTTGTACATCCCGCCAGCGTTCCGCAGTGACATGTGAAAAAGGTGCGTGCGTTGGTTCCAGCACGTCTGAGGCTTAACACCCTTGTTACTTCTAGGGGCCAAATCCCTTAGCTTGGTTCCGGATCTGTTCCGTTGGGTTCATTTTGTAATGACGCAGTGGAAAATATAAAAATACAGCATTTGTATGATGTACTCGATGCTGTGAAAATGATTGTTTTTCATGTTTCTACACCTATCTATGTATGTGGTATAAAACAATGAACAGAGTCAAATAAAGTGTTTGGTTTTTTTGGTTTTTCACTTTGTCTTAAAAAATTAAATTTTTATGTCTTTTTTTTAATTGAAGCAACCTTTGTTATCAGTATTTCATAATATATTGATAATTAAGAATTTATATTTGAAATGAAAAACAGGAATCTTGTGTGCAATATGTAATTAAAACAAGAAGACCTGCCTTATTCATAAAAATGTCGATGAATTTTACTATTACCAGACCTATGTATTTCAAACTGAACGAGAAAATAGAAAAAAAAGGAACCATGAAATACTACAACTTATTAAACATCTACGCTACCTTTTCCGCTATATATGCAATGTGTACGTGTGTCTCAACTGTATTCTGTATTTAATACAGTCCCTCGGAAAACTTGAAAACCGTTTATCTCTGTAAATTTATGAAAAATATTAAGAACATCCTACTCATCGGCACTTTTTAATCACGTTCCACACGCGTGTTTCACTACGAAACAGGAAGCAGCGTCAGTCATTTTCATGCTGCATATTAACAGCGTGACAATCAGAGCACAAAAAACAAAAACTACGTAGCTAAAGCGTGATTAGGAGAACCTTTGATGGCTGGCAATACACTTGAATATGTAATGTAACTTAGTAATGGTATATCTAATACATAAGTAGGACCTACTTGCAAGAGCGTAACAACAACAGTGAACGGCTTCTGGCTAACCATCGCGTTTGTCTTTGTTTACATCTGGTTTATTCTTATCATGAACGGAGTTTGTCACAAAATATCTGGCATAGATAGAGGTGGTAAGAAGTATTCCTAAAAGCTTTGGGGTACTCCTAAGGATGGTAACAACAGTTCACCTTTATTTTTTTCGGATAGTACCGACTTGTGTCAGATCTTTTGACAACAAATAATAAGCCAAATCGAGAGACGAAAAAAAAAAACAAATTATCACAGGTGATATAACTTCCAGACTTCTCAAGTCCAGTCACCTATGTTTTCTCAACAATCTCTCCAAGTCACACGGCTCCTCCTCCTTCTTCAAACTTTCATTTTGCTGCAGTAGCTTGTTGCACTGTAACAAATTGCCGTATCTGCCAGGCTTTGATGAGATGTGTTGTCCAAACTGACTGCGACCTCGAAATATGACCAAGTGTTCATCCACGGTCATGTCCCATTCTGGAATGTAGGCATCCCTAAGGGTAATTTCCCATATCCCAAAAATTTCCCTGATAGGCTCCAGTTTGTCACTTGACCTATGTTCACGTCAGGCTGCTGCAATGTCAAAGCGCAACACCCTCAGAATAGCACGGAAGCGGTTGCAAGACATAATTTCATTGAACAGTGGTCGACCTGTCTCAACATTCCATAGCTGACTGAAATCTTCGTTTCTTGACTTGTAAACTACGGTCAAGATCGGAACACCAAGAGACTTTTCCATTTAATGGATATCTGTATCGACACAGATTGTCGAGGAGGGCTACACGAAGGAAAAACATAAAACAAGATTCTTCATAATCAAGTTCCTAATCGAATAGCTTCTAGGTCCCTGGTCTCATTTCTATACCTTCTTTTTGCTCTGCCTACAAGAAGTTTGAAGAGCTGCAGCCCATATTTCATTCCTATTACGAGAAAACAATAAGTCACACTCAACAGAATTTGCACTAAATTGTTCTCCATCTTTGTAATCGAATTTTTCGTAATCATCATCTTCATTTAGTTCTGAGAATTCGGCGACATCTACCTCGTTATCATCATCACTGGAAGATTAACCTTGATTAGGTGGGTTTTCACAATCAGAAGATTGCTCCAACATTTCCGTTATCTCCTTGTCTGATAGTCGTCTTCTCTTCAGTTTGTGGAACAGACAAGTGTTATGAAAAATGTACCAAAATAAACATGTGCTTATCACAAGAAGATCTATTGAACACTAAAAGAATGACAACTTGAGTCAACGATGGCAAATAGCATAACAGACGCTGCGCCGATATCTGGTTGTCGAAAAACTGTTTTAACCGCAACGACCAGCAACACTTTAACACAAAGTCATAAGTCAATTTTTACAATTTTTCAAAAATTATGAAAAATTAGCAGAAGTCATGAATTTCATAAAATGTATAATTACTAATAGAGAAGATATAAACCATCACGCACGGATCTCTGAAGTAGTGTTTTACTGCAGGGTGTAAATAACTATCTGAGAACACTGAAAAGTAAAAGGGACTACGAACTGCTGGTGAAGTAAAGTGAATATCAAATTTTAACTTATTTCACTATTATAATTTTTATGTGTTTGCAAATATTTCGTGTACATTGAATTTCGCGTCAGTAATGTTGCAGAGTGCTGTTAACGATTTTCACTGAAATAATACCTGTTATAAAATAGTGACGTCGTGGATGTTTTATCTACAAAACGTGAGGACTGACGGCAATACAGTGAGTGACGTCGCTTAGTACATCTTATCTGACGTAGTGCATGTAGGTAATCAGTAGCGTGTCTTATTTTTTTAAATAACTGCATTGCATTGCTTATTAAAAATATGCATTTTCTTATATATGGATTTTACATTCAAGCTCACGCGCCTATTTCTGTTTCCACTGTTCCCGACTCATACACCCGTAATTACTTTCGTAATTTCTGTTTAATTTCACGAGTTTAAATTATTATCTTCGCCTCACTTACGAGTCGGCGATCGTAATGTGTTTTTCTGCAATCAAAATTTAATACAATTTTAGTTACAGCCTCAGAATTATAGCTTAATACGGTGCATTACTTAATTATATACAGTTTTATTTTTAGATTAAAGTTCAGTCTTGATCACGTTATGTCTGTTTTAATGAGTAACCGGTTTCGGTTTTTTCTATAAAACCATCATCAGACCTGTGAATATAGAAAAAACCGAAACCGGTTACTCATTAAAACAGACATAACGTGATCAAGACTGAACTTTAATCTAAATATAACAATTAATTGATCACTGCATTCCAAAAATGTTTACCAAAATATACAGTTTTTTCCAATGTTTTCGTCTATGATAAGTGCCTGTGTGACATCGGTCAATTTATAATCTTGTTTGCAGTCTTGCAGTTAGCATTGTTCTTCGGAATCTATGCCTCTTCCGTAAGACAAAGAAAGGAAGAAGAATTGGGTTTAATGTCACGTCGATATCGAGGTGATTAGAGACGGAGCACAAGCTCCGATTGGGTCAAGGATGGAGAAGGAAATCGGCCGTACCCTTTCAAACAAATCATTCCGGCATTTTCGTGGTGAAATTTAGGTACATCACGGAAAATCTAAAAGTGGATGGTCAGAAACGGGTTTGAACCGCCGTCTTCCAGTCCGGTATGCTAACCACCGGTCCCTTGCTCGGTTTCCGTAAAATACGAAATGTTATCTAAATAATTAATATAATTGCCGAAGAATGTAGGCAGATTATAGGGTGACAATTTTTTTGTCCAGTGTACGAACATTAACATTTAGCAACTGAGACACACACACTCACACACACACATACACACATCGTGAAGGGGAAAACTATTCAAAATATAAGAAGGAATCAAAAAGTCTCCGTTCGAAGCCCCTTTCCCACTTATTGATGATTATATATCCGCATCGGAGTCGCGCTGGGTTGCTTATACGCTGAAGCAACGCCCTAAAACGGAATCATACTGATCGCTCCGTATATAATGTCAAGCAAAGTGGCATATTTTGAGCGGCCCAATGGGTTAAGAGTTGGTAATATGCCACCATGTGGTGTGAATCCTTGCAGATATTTTTGTTTAGGTGCATGAACTTACGGCGAACTATCCGGGAAACAATGTCGTCAGACATTTACAAAATGGTTCAAATGGCTCTGAGCACTATGGGACTCAACTGCTGTGGTCATAAGTCCCCTAGAACTTAGAAATACTTAAACCTAACTAACCTAAGGACAGCACACAACACCCAGCCATCACGAGGTAGAGAAAATCCCTGACCCCGCCGGGAATCGAACCCGGGAACCCGGGCGTGGGAAGCGAGAACGCTACCGCACGACCACGAGATGCGGGCACAGACATTTACATTCATGACACAAAACATTATAACCATCTGTTTGATAGCTTGTTAATTCGTCTTTAGAACGAAATAAATCACAGATTTTGGATATCAGGGGTTCGAAAGTTTGTTGGTAGGTTTGTGGAAGTATATGGTTTTACATGCGTATGCACGGATCATGTGATTCGCGTAATTAACGGGCCGCTGACTTACGTACATGCTGGTGGCTCCCGTTGGCGACCCAGAGGGGTTCCGTAGAATTTACATCAGACGAATTTGGTCGCCGCGACATCAACTTGGGTTCATTATAGTGCTCCTTGAACCACTGTAGCATGGTTCTGGCTTCAAATACGGACAATTATACTGCTCTGCGTCCGTGGCGCGCTGCACGTTTCGGCTGCCATTCACCTCGAGATCCCGATTGTGGTGACGATCATCGGCCTAGTGTAGCAAAAATGTGATTCAGCCGAACAGTCGACACGTTTCCATTGATCGATGGTCGAATCCTGATGATCCCGTCCACACTGCAGTCATAATTGACGATGACGTTTGGTCAACGTGTGAACGCGTAGAGGTAGTCTGCTACGGAACACAATGTTCAACAATGTACGATGAACGGTTTGCTCCGAAACACGTGCTCGTGCACCAGCATGTTGCTCTTTCGGCAGAAATACCACAGAACAGCATCTATCCTATTTTACAGAGTCTGTAAAGAGTCGTGAGCATCCAACCATTTAGCACCTAGTGGTAGTTTCAGTGTTCTTCTACCTCTTTCCGTAGATGCTCACGACAGTAGCATTTGAACATTCGACCAGCTTCGCCGTTTTCGAGATACTCGTTCAAAGGGCCAGTGTAATAACAATCTTCGCTTTTCAAAGTCACCTATCTCAATGGATTTCCCCACTTGCATTTCTTCTCTAGAGTGATCTCCAGTTACCGCGTCACGTGTCCAGAGCAGCACCACGCGGCTCACATGGTCGCGGTGGACAGTGGTCATCATATTTTGGCTTATCAATCTGTATTTACATCACTACGTCATCGCGCCGACTATGGATCGTATCTTCGTCGACAGAACGAATGTGTACGATCACACTACCTGCTGCTGGGCCTCGTTAACACGAATATGCAAGGACTCGTGACCTGTTAAGAGCGTTTGTGTACCCTAGAATAGCTGTCAACGACACCACAGTCTTGTTGTGGTCTTCAGTCAAGAGACTCGTTTGATGCAGATCTCCATGCTACCCTATTCTGTGGAAGCTTCGTCATCTCCTAGTACCTACTGCAGTCGACTTCTGAATCTGCTTAATATATTCATCTCTTCAGATTTTTACCTTCCACGCTGCCCTCCATTACTAATTTGGTCATCCCTTGATGCCTCCGAACATGTCCTACCAACCACTCTCTTCTTCTAGTGAAGTTGTGCCACAAATTCCTCTTCTCCCCAATTCTATTCAGTACCTCCTCATTAGTTATGTGATCTATCCATCTAATCTTCAGCATTCTTCTGTAGCAACACATTCCGAAAGCTTCTATTCTCTTCTTGTCTAAACTATTTATCGTGCATGTTGCACTTCCATACATGGCTACACTCCATACAAATACTTTCAGAAAGACTTCCTGTCACTTAAATCTATATCCGATGTTAACAAATTTCTCCTCTGCAGAAACGCGTTTCTTGCCATTGCGTCTACATTTCATATCGTCCATTCTTTGAACATCATCAGTTATTTTGCTGCCCAAATAGCACAACTCATCTACTATTTCATGTGTCTCATTTCCTAATCTAATTCCCTCAGCGTCACCTAATTTAATTCGACTACATTCCATTATCCTCGTTTTGCTGTTGCTGATGTTCATCTTATGTCCTCCTTTCAAAACACTGAACATCCCGTTCAACTGCTCTTCAAGGTTCTTTGCTGTCTCTTACAGAATTACGACGTCATCGGCAAACCTCCAAGTTTTTACTTCTTCTCCATGGATTTTAATTCCTACTCCAAATTTTTCTTTTGTTTCCTTACTGCTTGTTCAATATAAACATTAAATAACATCGGAGATAGGCTACAATCCTGTCTCACTCCCTTCCCAACCACTGCTTCCCTTTCGTGCCCCTCGACTCTTGTAACTGCCATCTGGTTTATGTACAAATTGTAAATAGCCTTTCGTTCTCTGTATTTTACCCCTGCCACCTTCAGAATTTGAAAGAGGATCTTCCAGTCATCATTGTCAAAAGCTTTCTCTAAGTCTACAAATGCTAGAAAGGTAGTTTTGTCTTTCCTTAATATATCTTCTAAGATAAGTCATGGGGTCAGTATTGCCTTACGTGTTCCAATATTTCTACCGAATCCTAAGTGATCTTCCCCAAGGTCGGCTTCTACCTAGTTTTTCCATTCGTCTGTAAAGAATTCGTGTTAATATTCTGCAGCTGTGACTTATTAAACTGATATTTCGGTAATTTTCCCATCTGTCAACACCTGCTTTCTTTGGGATTGGAATTATTATATTGTTCTTGATGTCTGAGAGTGTTTCGCCTATCTCACACATCTTGCTCACCAGATGGTAGAGTTTTGTCATGGCTGGCTCTCCCAAAGCTATCAGTAGCTCTAATGGAATTTTGTCTACTTCCGCGCCCTTGTTTGGACTCAGGTCGTTCAGTGCTCTGTCAAACTCGTCACGCAGTATCATATCTCCCATTTCATCTTCATCTACGTCCTCTTCCCTTTCCATAATATTGCCCCTCCAGCTCATGGCCTTTATATAGACCCTGTATATACTCCTTCCACCTCTCTGCTTTCCTTTGTTTGCGTAGGTTTTCTATCTGAGCTGTTAATATTCATAAATATTATTACTAGATATTACTAAATATGCATTTGAAAACACTCTTTAAAGTGACACAACACGATTGCGCTACTAGAAATGTTCCGCAGGACATCAGACCTCGTCACTGACTTCTTCAATTGCAGCTGCAGGTGACAGACTCCGGGAACACCGGCGCTTGTCGTAATCAAGAAAATCTTCCTTATATGTTCCTTCACTTACTTCAATAAATGAAATAAACATTTGATACTGTTGTTGAACATAATATTATTCACCCACTCATATGATACATAGAGCTCGCAGTATTACGTATCTAAAATCCCACATCTTCATCGTCCTTCTACATACGAGAGTGAGAGTAAAAACAAACTCATGTAAAAAAAAAAAAAATGAACGAATATTTTTTCATTTTTCTGCGCCTTACCGCGAATTCATAATTAACGTCTTACCAATGCGTATGATTGATCGACGTTTCAATTTTTTGTTCTTTAGTAAATGTTAAATTTACGATATCCTGGGGGTTTTTCTCCATGTACTTACACACCTACCACAGCTTCCCTTTCATGACACTTGACTCTTATAACAGCCATCTGGTGTCTACACAAATTGTAAATAGTCTTTCGTTCTCTGTATTTTGTCTGTGCCACCTTCAGAATTTGAAAGAAAGTATTTTAGTCAACATTGTCAAAAGCTTCCTCCAAGTCTACAAATGTTAGAAACGTAGGTTTGTCTTTCCTTAACATATCTTCTGAGATACGTCAGTATTGTCTTACGTCTTCCAACATTTCTACCGAATCCAAACTGATCTTCCCTAAGGTCGGCTTCTACCAGTTTTTCCATTAGTCTGTAAAGAATTCGTGTTATTATTCTGCAGCCGTGACTTATTAAACTGATAGTTGGGTAATTTTCACACCTATCAACACCTGATTTCTTTGGGATTGGAATTATTATATTGTTCATGAATTCTGAGTGTATTTCGCCTGACTCATACATCTTGGTCACCAGATGGTAAAGTTTTGTCAGGACTGGCTCTTCCAAGGCTGTCAGTAGTTCTAATGGAGTGATGTCTGCTCCTGGGGCCTTGTTTGGACTCAGCTCTTTAGTGCTCTTTCAAACTCGTCACGCAGTATCATATCTCCCATTTCATCTTCATCTACGTCCTCTTTCATTTCCATAACAGTGCCCTCTAGTTCATCGCCCTTATATAGAGACTGATGACCCCGAAGTTAAGTCCCATAGTGTTCAGAGCCATGAGAACCTTATATAGACCCGCTATATACTCCTTCCACCTCACTGCTTTCCCTTCTTTGTTTAGAACTGGTTTTCCATCTGGGCTCTTGATCTCCATACAAGTACTTCTCTTTTCTCCAATGGTCTCTTTAATTCTCCTGTAGGCTGTATCTATATTACCCATAGTTATACAGGGTGAGTCACCTAACATTTCCACTGGATATATTTCGTAAACCACATCAAATACTGACGAATCGATTCCACAGACCGAACGTGAGGAGAGGGGCTAGTGTAAATAGATAATACAAACCATAAAAAAATACACGGAAGTATGTTTTTTAACACAAACCTACGTTTTTTTTAATGGAACCCCGTTAGTTTTGTTAGCACATCTGAACATATAAACAAATACGTAATCAGTGCCGTTTGTTGCATTGTAAAATGTTAATTACATCCGGAGATATTGTAACCTAAAGTTGACGCTTGAGTACCACTCCTCCGCTGTTCGATCGTGTGTATCGGAGAGCACCGAATTACGTAGGGATCCAAAGGGAACGGTGATGGACCTTAGGTACAGAAGAGACTGGAACAGTACATTACGTCCACATGCTAACACCTTTTTATTGGTCTTTTTCACTGACGCACTTGTACATTACCATGAGGGGTGAGGTACACGTACACACGTGGTTTCCGTTTTCAATTACGGAGTAGAATAGAGTGTGTCCCGACATGTCAGGCCAATAGATGTTCAATGTGGTGGCCATCATTTGCTGCACACAATTGCAATCTCTGGCGTAATTAATGTCGTACACGCCGCAGTACATCTGGTGTAATGTCGCCGCAGGCTGCCACAATACGTTGTTTCATATCCTCTGGGGTTGTAGGCACATCACGGTACACATTCTCCTTTAACGTACCCCACAGAAAGAAGTCCAGAGGTGTAAGATCAGGACAACTGGCTGGCCAATTTATGCGTCCTTCACGTTCTATGAAACGCCCGTCGAACATCCTGTCAAGGGTCACCCTAGTGTTAATTGCGGAATGTGCAGGTGCACCAGCATGCTGACACCACATAGGTCGACGCGTTCCCAGTGGGACATTTTCGGGCAACGTTGGCAGATCATTCTGTAGAAACGCGATATATGTTGCAGCTGTTTGGGCCCCTGCAATGAAGTGAGGACCAATGAGGTGGTCGCCAATGATTCCGCACCATACATTTACAGTCCACGGTCGCTGTCGCTCTAGCTGTCTGAGCCAGCGAGGATTGTCCACGGACCGGTAATGCATGTTCCGTAGATTCACTACCCCGTGGTTTGTGAAACCCGCTTCATCGGTAAACAGGTAGAACTGCAACGCATTCTCTGTTAATGCGCATTGACAGAATTGCACTCAATGATTAAAGTCATCACCATGTAATTGCTGATGTAGCGACACATGATACGGGTGAAAGCGGTGACGATGCAGTATGCGCATGACACTACTTTGACTCAGTCCACCGGCTCTCGCAATGTCCCGTGTACTCATGTGTGGGTTCATGGCAACAGCAGCTAACACACCAGCTGCACCCGTTTCTCCTGTGACGGGCCTGTTACGGACCCGTTTGCGTGCTACGACCATACCTGTTGCATACAGTTGGCGGTAGATGTTTTGCAATGTGCGGCACGTTGGATGCTCTCTGTCCGGGTACCGTTCTGCATACACCCTGCAGGCTTCAGCTGCATTTCGTCGACACTCGCCGTAGATGAGTATCACATCCGCCTTTTCAGAGTTCGAATACACCATGGTCACAGTTCCTGCAACACTACACTATCACAGACGTCTGGTAACACGGTGTACTACAGTTGGTCTGCGTGCGGAGACGAATGCAGAATAACAATAGCAGCAAGCGCTACATGCGGACACTGCGTCAGCTAGACCAAACCACAACAGTGCACTACAGCCACACTCGTAAACACGGTCGTCATCGTAAACATGTACCTGCAGATGCTGCTCGCCGACCGTGGCCCGTGTTTGTTACAACACGCAACTGAACGTCGGCGGTTTCAAGCGTCAACTTTAGGTTACAGTATCTCCGGATGTAATTAACATTTTGCAATGCAACAAACGGCACTGATTACGTATTTGTTTATATGTTCAGATGTGCTAACAAAACTAACGGGGTTCCATTTAAAAAAACGTAGGTTTGTGTTAAAAAACATACTTCCGTGCATTTTTGTATGGTTTGTATTAAACAATTACACTAGCCCCTCTCCTCACGTTCGGTCTGTGGAATCGGTTGGTCAGTATTTGATGTGGTTTACGAAATATATCCAGCGGTAACGTTAGGTGACTCAACCTGTATGTGCCTCTGCCTCCTTACATCTGTCCTCTAGCCATCCCTGTATAGCCATTTTGCACTGCCTGTTGATCTCTTTTTTGAGAAGTTTGTATTCCTTTTTGCCTGCTTCATTTACTGCATTTTTATATTTTCTCCTTTCATCAATAAAATTTAATATCTCTTCTGTTACCGCCTCCTTTTACCTACTTGATCCTCAGCTGCCTTCACTATTTCATCTCTCAAACCTACCCATCTTCTTCTACTGTATTTCTTTCCCCCGTTCTTGTCAATCGTTCCCTAATGCTCTCTCTGAAACTGTCTACAACCTCTGGTTCTTTCAGTTTATCCCGGTCCCATCTCCTTAAATTCCTACGTTTTTGAAGTTTTTCAGTTTTAGTCTACTGTTCATAACCAATACATTGTGGTCAGAGTCCACATGTGTCCTTGGAAAAGGTTGGGTAAACGAGTCGATTATCTTTTAGTCTCGTACGGGCGACGTCAGTACCGGTTTATTTTCGGTAGAATGTAATGAAAATTGCAAGTAATAGTTCAACAAGCCCTACATTTCTGAGGTTTGGTTAGCATGTGGGACTAGTGTTCGGGAGGACGGCGGTTAATATCCTTGTCAGGCGAACCAGATAAGATATTTTGTGGTGTTCCTAACCCACTAAAAGTAAACATCACGATGGCCCTTATGTTAACAACGCGACTGATTTTCTTCCTCATCGTTCATATTACGCGAGCTTGTGCTGCAATACCCAGACGGAACACAAAACTCTTAAATTCCTGCCTTCCTTCGTCATTTTCTTTAGAATCCTATCTACACGCAGTCCATAAAGCGAGTAACTTCAGAATTTCCTGACTCTGTTATATGCGTGTCACGAAACTTCAGGAGCCATCAGCATGATGTGCGGACGCTAGTTGGTATCCATAATGTTCTGAAAACTCGTCACGTAGGCATCAGCCCTACAGTAAAACAAACGCATCGTACGTTCCACGACACTGTTGATGTTGTTGTGCGAGTGGCAACTGTGTCCATAATCTGCTTGACCCGACACAATTCCGTAATTCCGTTTTCTCCTTTTTTTGTTATCTTTTTTTTCGGGCTTGCGAGCGCGACGCTGGAACAGACAGAGTACAATCTGCCCGGGATCGCAGCAGTGAGCCGGGGGACGTGCCTGCGGCCACGAAGCGGCGGATTGAGGCCGCGCCAACACTGAGCGGTATACTCAGCCGCAACGCATTATTTACACAGCGACCGTCCGGCTTTCCCGGGAGTCGGTACTGCGCCAGAAACTTTACTCAATACGAATTGCTTGGAGCGTTATCGTCCAGCGATTTTAGTGTGCCTGAAAGTGAATATCTCTGTTTACATCGGTAAATCATTGTAGAGTTCAGTGCTTATGATGCAGAGTTTCTGACTAGGAACCCCTTGAATGCGAGGTCGCAAGTTCAGTCTTTACTAAGGCTCATTTGAACGTGTTCTGTTAACACTTATGACAGGAAAAATATTAGCTGGTAATGACAAACCTTGTGCATCACAAGTACAGAGATCAATGGGCTGCATGTATTACACTTCACAAAATGGACGTAGTCGGCAATCAAGAAATGTTCAAAACAAAAAATTAACTTGCACCTTGAATACCGAACGAAACGCATCAAGATCGAAGGCCAACTCTGAGCAAGACGTTCAGTTAGATCTCCACTCTCGAAGAAGGTATACAGGGTGTTACAAAGAGGTACGGCCAAACTTTCAGGTATCATTCCTCACACACAAAGAAAGAAAATATGTTATGTGGGCATGTGTCCGGAAACGCTTACTTTCCATGTCAGAGCTCATTTTATTACTTCTCTTCCAATCACATTAATCATGGAATGGAAACACACAGCAACAGAACGTACCAGCGTGACTTCAAACACTTTGCTACAGGAAATGTTCAAAATGTCCTACCGTTAGCGAGGATACATGCATCCACCCTCCGTCGCATGGAATCCCTGATGCGCTGATGCAGCCCTGGAGAATGGCGTATTGTATCACAGCCGTCCACAATACGAGCACGAAGAGTCTCTACATTTGGTACAAAAATGGCTCTGAGCACTATGCGACTTAACTTCGGAGGTCATCAGTCGCCTAGAACTTAGAACTAATTAAACCTAACTAACCTAATGACATCACACACATCCATGCCCGAGGCAGGATTCAAACCTGCGACCGTAGCGGTCACGCGGTTCCAGACTGAAGCGCCTTTAACCGCACGGCCACACCGGCCGGCCACATTTGGTACCGGGGTTGCGTAGACAAGAGCTTTCAAATGCCCCCATAAATGAAAGTCAAGAGGGTTGAGGTCAGGAGAGCGTGGAGACCATGGAATTGGTCCGCCTCTACCAACCCATCGGTCACCGAATCTGTTGTTGAGAAGCGTACGAACACTTCGACTGAAATGTGCAGGAGCTCCATCGTGCATGAACCACATGTTGTGTCGTACTTGTAAAGGCACATGTTCTAGCAACACAGGTTGAGTATCCCGTATGAAATCATGGCGGTGAATCGAGGAAGTACAGTACATACTGACGAAACTAAAATGAGCTCTAACATGGAAATTAAGCGTTTCCGGACGCATGTCCACATAACATCTTTTCTTTATTTGTGTGTGAGGAATGTTTCCTGAAAGTTTGGCCGCACCTTTTTGTAACACCCTGTATAGAATCATTTTAGTGGGACAGAGTGGTGAGAACTGATGGAATGCCACTGAATGCGAAACAACCTGTCGTGGATATTATCGTGAAACTGACTATCCTTTAAGGCGTAGCAGCAGATAGTGCGACTATGCGTTTTATAGACACGGGAAAAACAAACATGCAGAGGCTTAATTTATCCAGTGGTCCCACCTAATATGAATTATAACGTCACACACTTTTCAGGAGGGATAGTTTGCTTTAAAGGATTATAACTTTTATACGCAGGCCAAGCAAAAGTAAATTATTTTGACCAGCTGTTGGCCAAAAGCAGTGCTCAACCCATAGTTATAATTCTATTACGCCCATTTTCCCACTGTTGCTTGCTGTGACGTAAATATTGCCTGCTGGCCTTGCAACATCACGCCCACGAGAAAGAATCGTGGGAGCCAGAGGACTTTCAACTTCTCGCAGCACGATAAATAATTTTTCTGCCAATTTACCATCCAGGTTAACAGTCGACATAATTGCATACGAAAGTGTTACGTCGTTGATGTTGGCTGATCTTGATAAAACTCTCTTGGTTGTCTAATTTGCAAGGTTCCTTTCATAATCATTTCATCTTCAAATCCTGATTGAACTGAGAACGAATACCTTACTGAAACGTGAGGTAAATTTGTCACATCTACTAATGTTCTGGTACATTGCGCAGTTTGATGTGCATCGTCAAGTTGATGTTTCGTTTCAAATTTCGTTACCTCACGTCTTCCAAATCTGCAGCACTGTCTGAAGTTACACAGCCATCCAATGCTTCTCTTGAAATCACTGCAATACATATTGCGTGCATTTTTGTGTGCGCAGTGTGGTCGATCAGTATCATGCATATTCTCTAAGTTATATCTAGCTTCTTTGAAACGCCCAAACACCACTTTTTGTAGCAAATGCGCCTTGTCCTCTCTTGAATAGCCGTAGTTTTTCCACGTATTGCTGCGGACGTATTCAAAATCTGTTCATAATTGTTCTTTAACTACGCTGTGGAATCTTCCATATATGTAATTATTTACCGCTCCTTGGACAATGATAGGTCGTTACTACCTTTCGCTGGAGACGGGATTGCGATTCCCTGTCCGACAATGATGATAAACTACATGGCTCAACACCTGTTTCAGTACCACTTTTAATTGTTAAGCACGTATAGTCATCTTTATATTCCTCATGCACACTCGCCACACAGTCGAGCGTATACGACACCACACCACACTGAGTCATTTTGCACAAACGCTAATATTTCATGCATCACGTCTTTCTCACTCGGAAAAATTCCTTGGGTTCCTTTCTGAGGAATTGTCAACTTTGGCAGCTGTTGTACATGAGACAGAAAACATGGCTCGGGATTAATTTTTTGGAAAACACCTCGAAGAGTGTGTAACGTGCGCGTGGGGCACACGATACTCATTAAAGCCTGTACTAAGGTACGTGAGTGGGGTTTACCTTACGAGACAGGATTTTTGTATAGATATTGACCGCGTGTACCTGAATGGAGGCAAATCAGACTTACACCCACTCTGTAATAACAATGATACGTCAAGCAAGTCCGAAATGCAACTACACGTCAGGACGGACAAAAAGCAACACAGCAGATGCTACCAATTTGTTAATAATATGGTCGCCAGCCTAATTAGGCATTAACTGAGTTTCTTCCCTGTACAAGTTGATGTACATTCATGCAAAACAACACGTAGTAACACTGCATAACATAGTAAATTTTAGAACCAGAAAATCTATTGAACTGATAGTTTCACTTTCTGTACTGATATGGAAAAACCATGAATACATAACACTACACTATAATGTATACTACCAAACTTCGTACTGTCTATTGATCTGATTAAAATCGGGCATAGGTTACCCTAGAAATAGCACTTTGGGGCCACACACAAAATGTCAGTTTTGATAAAGATAAAACACTGATAACTTTTGACATATATATTGACTTTAACTTTTGCTAGTCAAACAAATTTAGAACAGTTCAGAATTCAAATGAATAAAAAAAAAGGGGAGGTGGACCCTGAAATTGTTATGATCACTGTATTAAAAAAAATTTGATTACTAAATTCATTATGCGCTCAAGATTTCCAGTATATGAGTTACTACTCTTTTTATCTTATTTCCTGCTTATTTAAATACCTTTTTATCTGTCTCGAAATATTTAAACTTCATTACTAATTCAATATTAAAGTTATCTTCTAACTTTGTCAGACCTTCGTTGTTCATTTACTGGTTCATTAACAAAACAGTTCTTTAAACACCATTCTAACACAGCTAGGTCTGCAAGTTATTATTATTAACACAAAATTTAATTTTTCATTTCGGGACATTCGGATTGCACAACATTTGGAAAGGACCCTATCTAGGTTAGTTGTGGGGATAATTAAACGATAGGAAAGTTCTGGTAAAATTTAAGTTGTTATTGAACAGTATGGAACAAAAGTAACACTGGTCCATAGAATACAGTACTAAAAGTTTCAACCTGTTTGTATCGATGCGGCGGTTGGCAGGCGGCGAGATGGCGAGGCACAAAGCACACATACAACCAAAGCTATGGCTCTTGACGTATCGGCACTTTATTTCTTCATAGCGTCGCAATACTTTTCCATTTAGTGCCTATGGAATTTTGCCATGCTGTATGGGCGTTCGAACGGCATTCCCGAGGCTCAATGAAACTACGTCTTCCAGGACAGCCTCCTCGCTCCAGAACGTGTTACTCAGCCCAATGCCAAACTCCAACTACTACTGCTGAGCCCGTTGTGCCATGCAGTGCCGGCCGAAGTGGCCGTGCGGCTAAAGGCGCTGCAGTCTGGAACCGCAAGACCGCTACGGTCGCAGGTTCGAATCATGCCTCGTGCATGGATGTTTGTGATGTCATTAGGTTAGTTAGGTTTAACTAGTTCTAAGTTCTAGGGGACCAATGACCTCAGCAGTTGAGTCCCATAGTGCTCAGAGCCATTTTTTTTTTTTTTTTTTTTTTTTTGCCGTGCAGTGCCCGTGCGCATTTTCCCGCGCTCACCTGCCATCCACCTTTTACCGCTCCCTTACTGACAGGGTATTGACCCTGTTTACGGTTTTCTTAACACAATGGCATGAAACAAGAAAACAAATGAAATCAGAACATCGATTACTGAAGTTTAACGAAAAATCAGATGTAATAAAAAATATTATTTATATGTACAATAGTACAGCGTCGTTGTTGTTACAGGTGGCCCAACTTGATGCGTTATTTAGCATTCCCAAACAAATATTTTGTATTTAATAACAATTGAAACATAAATCAACTGACAGTTACCAAGATTCTTGAGAAAAACGTACAAATAGTAAATTTTTAAATTAAATTCACAATGTGTAACGACATTTGCGTTCTACATAAAATTACAATGGTGGCCCGACTACAAACAGTTGATTAATTATATAACTCTGCCATTGCACCCCGTAACTACATAACAGATGGTTCAGATGGCTCTGAGTACTATGGGACTCAACTGCTGAGGTCATTAGTCCCCTAGAACTTAGAACTAGTTAAACCTAACTAACCTAAGGACATCACAAACATCCATGCCCGTGGCAGGATTCGAACCTGCGACCGTAGCGGCCTTGCGGTTCCAGACTGCAGCGCCTTTAACCGCACGACCACTTCGGCCGGCAACTACATAACAAGTGTGGTCTAACCCACGACAGGACTTGAAAGTAAGTTCAACAGACATTAAATTTAAAAAAGACGGTAAAATGCATACATCTCGACTAGCTGTTCTGCTCTCATATGGACAACATACGGCCAAGCTGCCCGAAGACTACCCACCTGTAAAACCGAAGCAACGGTAGTATTCACTGACTGATCACAACCCTATTCCACATAAATCATGTTAAGTACTTAAATAAACGCAAAATGATAAATATAATTAAATCCTTAATTTTTTTTAAGAAATCAAGGAACTTAGTGCTCAGTTTGCCCAAAGACTTTTATCACACGCTCTTAAGCGCTTTACAGTAACAGAAATACTGAATTACTTACTTCCTAATCCGACGACACCCCCGTCGTGATACGATACCTAAAGACTAACAACAAGCTACTCAACTTGAGGCCGGAACGGGAGATCCGCAGAACTGTGTGTGACCCGCCAACACTTAGGCCTCGTGCGATGACGGGAAAGCAGCCGAAGCAGAAGGAAAACGTGTCCCTGCCCCGGACTAGCAGAACAGCAACGCGTCAACCACTGCCGATACAAGGCTGTCAGCATGTACCAAACACCTACAGCAAAACAGGTTTGATAAAAATTAAACGGGCAATTGAATATTCAACTATTAAGCTTCAGCAAGGTAGCGGCCCGCTAATAACATCACTAGTTAAACTTGCCAGCAATAAGAAGAAGCAATGTACATGGTCATTTAAAAGAATAATCACATAATAATTCAAACAAAACTTAAAAAATCAAGGTATACCTTTACTGGGACCTCTTAGGCGCTAGTAGACACTAATGAGGATATGCAACAGATGGCATATGGCCGGTGACTGTACACCTATAACCCGAAGGGCTCCTCAACAGTGAGTAAGAGTGTGAGCAAAAACAGACACGCACACATTCGGCGCGCACTTGGGCATCTTTAAGCCGAGCGCACTCAACTTTAGTTACTGTCCAAATCCAATTACCCGCCCCAGGAAGATCATGAGATCTACAAATCAAATGGCTCTAAGCACTATGGTTCTTAACATCTGAGGTAATCAGTCCCCTAGACTTAGAACTACTTAAACCTAACTAACCTAAGCACATGTCCGAGGCAGGGCTCGAACCTGCGACCGTAGCAGCAGCGCCGTTTCGGACTGAAGCACCTAGAACCGCTCGACCACGGCGGCCGGCATGAGGTCTACAACAGTCAAAAATTACAATCAGTAGTATCAAATATTCAGTGATAACAAACCACTATTTCAAATACGAGATTAACCTCTAGACTGTGACTCACAGACCCAAAGGGATCACCGAAAGGCATAAAGAAACTACATTCCTGGCCAGCTCACACCGGGGAGAATTATCAATTTTTAGGTGCAGTCTTCATAGATAATTTAAAAAAAAGGTCAAGGAAGCCAATAGCTTCAGGACTCTTAGTAGCAACTGGACAATATTGCACTGCTGTTCGTGACTACTAACAAGTTGTTGAATACATCTCGGCGTATTTAGCACACCACGGTTCACTGATGTACGTCGGAAGCAGGATGCACGCGACGAACGTCACTCCTCGCTCACACTATACTCGTCGTTACCAACGGTGAACGCTGCAGGAAAATGCGGGCCCGCATAGCCCAACGGTGAACTGTGTTAAGTAGCTGCGATCACCAGGGCCCCGAGTACTCAGGCCGTCCAGCTGTGTGTCAGACCCACCACCCGCCACAAAACCGTCCCAGAGGGAACACATGACCCAGCAAACATGATACGATGAAGATCAGAGTCGATGGAAAGCGCGCACAAGTGGCGTTAGTTGGGTCAGGCGCACGCCTTCACGGAAGCCGCCACGACTGAGTACATATAATGCAATGTTTGCTTTGTTCGGCCTTCCATTCCTCTGAATTGTATCAACACTACTTGCCACTGTTGTGAGTTACACGTCAACTAAGCAGTTCAACTATGCTACGTAGCATCATTCTGTGCTCACTATTGGATACCTCCAGTACCCAGTACCACCCGTAGCCATTAGCAGCCAATGCATGGCAGACAATATGTGGGGCTTCGAATTCCGCAAACATCACTTGGCCTTTCGCGACATCGTACTGAATGGGTTCCTTGCGAGATAGTGTTTTTTGTAACATATGTTTGCATTTCCCATATAGAAGGATCATTGGCAGGCATCACATTGCCAATCTGCCCTCATTCCATTATATAAAATTCCTACTCTAATATAAAATAGTTTAAGGGATTAAATACATGTAAAATTTATGACAAGATGACGAAGACGTGATTTAGATTCTTTTTCTTAGAAGGAGGATTTGATGAGGACTGATGGTAATTGTGGATTGGATGATGTGATGATTGTGATGTGGAAGGTACTGCAGAAAATATTATATGGAAAACCATAAGAGATGTCTTTGTGGGGAAGAACTGGTAGCTGGGATGTAGACATTAGGAGTAGAATGGGATGTTAGCTGAACAGGGAAACTCCTGGTTAGTGCCTTTATATGAGGTGGGACGCAGTGGGTAGAGTAGATTATGGTAGTTATGTAGAATAGATGGGTTCACAGTCTTGGAGGCGAAACGACATGAAGTGCTTGGGATTGGAAGGAAGGTAGTAACATGTTAATGGTTAGAAAGTAGGCAATGGGTTTCAAAAATGGGCAGAATAATGATGGGCCTCTAGTTCATGCAAACTATGAGAGACGCTGATGTATTTGAGGAGGTGAGGAAATAATTGAGCTGGTGTAGGATACATGTGAGAGAAAGTAATCAGGTAAAAAAAGTGAACTGGTGTGGATGTTCCAGAATTTGAAGGGATAAGATTTGGCAGGAGCGCAAGTCCATGCTACGTTGGATGAGGTAAAGATGGGATGGATGATGGCTTTCTACATACGGATGATGGTTGTTCTGAGATGATAAGAAGCAGAAATGTAACAATTCGAAATGCTTAACCGAGGTTCTGAAACGATCGTTTGTTTGATGTAATGAACCGATTTGTTGTACACATAACTGACAAGGTCCTAGATTCTATAAAACCCAATCCTCTTGTACACCATTCGCATCAGGAGAAATTGCATCGGTTTGTTTGATGTAATGAACCGATTTGTTATTCACATAACTGACAAGGTCCTAGATTCTATAAAACCCAATCCTCTTGTACACCATTCGCATCAGGAGAAATTGCATCGACTTTGATCATTCCTGCTAGCACCAAGGCTACAGCTTAAAGTGCTAATATCGGCTGACTTATGACACTGACAATGAGAAGCCTGACGTTATCGGCTAGTGCTGCACATGCGCTCTGCATACTCCTCTGAGGGGTGGGTATACGAAGCTCTACACCTGCTTTGCGTGTCACGTGAAGCACATTACCTCATAAAAATATTCGGACGCTAGTTGCTAGATATTAATATAGGAAGTATTCTCCGTTCGTCTTATGATGGCTTGAACTCTTTAGTGACACTTTCTATGTATATATGTATGTCTGTGGAGGAATGACAGCTCATTCCTGCGCAATAGCCGAGACCAGAAGAGGTAGTTATGTTAGTGCTGTCGACATTCTTACTCATCCAAAACTTTTTCCACTCGGCTCAATTCGGGACTCTGTGCAGGCCAATCCATTTCAGGAATGTCGCTACACAAGCATCATAGGGCTACCTTATGACAGGGTGCAGTGTCACACTGATCATGCTGAGACAATCATTCATCGTCTCTGAAATGTTCTTCTACTGTACACAGTGCACAATGCTGCGATGTGTGATCACATCCCTTTGCATGTAGTGTTCTCTTGAGCACAATGAGAGTATCACACCCTAATCACGATAACGCACCCATACCTTAGCACTACCTCATTTGTGTTACATTGTTGTTACTACACTTGATGTAAGGTAAGGTTTTATAGGCATTCGTTAAGCCGTTCCCTTCCACCGCATTCTCATCACTCCAAATCACTCGTTTTCAGTCATTCATTGTACAATGGGGTCTCTCTTTGCACCACCTCAAGCGTCCTTCACACTGACTAGATTGCAAGGAGCTGCTCGACCATTTTCCGCCATTTTTACGCATTGTCATGGTGCTGGATTAGCTGCTGGTAGAACTTTAGAACTCACCAGAGATTCCTTACGCTGATTTCACCGCATATATTTTTACAACCATTCTCCGCAAAGCTTGACGGTCCCTGGCCGTCAGTATATTAGGTTTACCAGTTGTCACCAACATTGGACTTGTGCAGCTTGAGCAGAGCTGAAATGATACTGATGGTTCTGTTTTCGAGATGACATTGAATGATTAGTCCTCGATCAAAGACACTGAGCTCTCCTTAATTCAACAATACAACAAACAAGACGTACAACGGAACCATACAACTCCATCTTGGAAACAGAAGGGCAGCCTTTAATCAGTAATAAACCTGCTGTAGTGTGCGTTATGTAATGTAGAAACAGTTATCACATCTCAGACAGTATTAAACACAGCAAGCCTTAGCAGCTGCCGACATTGGACTTCACATCGTATTCAGTAGGTACACTACTGTCAGTCCGCTTTCTCCATTATATGCACTTTTCTAGAATGAAGTCTGTTACACGGAGACAGTTTCAGTACTCACATATGAGCCGTTGAGATAAATTGTGTATAAGAAATTAGGCATTGAGAAGACATCCCTTTCCGGAATTCCGTTTTAACTATAATTTTGTTCTGCACTAATTGGCTTTAAATGAAGCAAACTAATTTAGTACGTCGCTCAAGTAAAGGTCAGCAGCTGTGTCGCATTCTGTCAACAACATGGTTAAATTTGACAGTCTCCTTTCACTCATACTCGATTTTAAGTAATTTTCATCAACTTTATTTTGCCGAAACTGCCTTCCTAAGAAAAACTCTGGAGGGGTATTCGTTGTATAATGGTCAGTGAAGCATTCACTATGGCACTGGTTTCTTTATTAATATGAAAAGTTTATCAGGCCTTTTAGTGTCTCGAATTACACAGCGTTATAGAGAAAGGGTTGTACTTCGAAAAGTATATCTTACATATACAGTGACTAATAAGAGGTGTGTTACATAAGTGTCATCCTATATTATCGAGTGAGGTGGTGCAGTGGTTAGCACACCGGACTCGCATTCGGGAGGACAGCGGTTCAAACCTGCGTCCAGCCATCCTGATGTATTTTTTGCGAGATTTCACTAAATCACTTCAGGTAAATGCCGGGATGATTCCTGTGAAAGGGCACGACCGACTTCCTTCCTCATCCTTGCCTAATCGATGGAATCGATGACCTCACTGTTTCGTCCGTTATCACAAAACATAAAAAGTTATTCTGCATTGACTACCTCCGTATACACAGGGGAGATACAATACCCTCAGTGGTTTCGATAGCAATCCTGCTAATCATATTCGTTTCTATTACAGCACTCAGTTCCACGCACTGTGTGACTTACACATCAGCAGAAATCTCTTGTCTACTGCGACTGTCTCTCTCATTAATGTAGTTTACTTCTCCACTTTTGTCGTACCTACATTAATAATTTGTCGTAAGCCGAATGAATCATCCGCAAATAGTTTAGGAAATCTTTCGGGCATTTAGTCATTGAATTAAAATACGATAATTCACCTCTTTTTCAGTCATTCTCGAACCAGTTACCTCTACTTCATTATTTTCTGTTGTTTATCAACTATAGCTTTCATAACTGTGTTACGGACTTTCGTTTGGATCTTAACCTCGTGAAGTCGCACTACCATTCACGATATTGGCACTGTTATGTAGATGTGTGTGTCGCTTCATCATATCAAAGGTTTGACAAACCAATACGAATTGGCGAGGGCGCTGTTCACTCGCCATCTTGAGAATGTGTTCACAGTGGTCAAACAGGACTGGAGGACAATTAATTGTATGCGTGGCAAATGTTTAAATGTGTGTGAATTCCTATGGGAATAAACTGCTGAGGTCATTGGTCCCTAGACTTACACGCTACTTAAACTAACTTACGCTAAGGACAACACACACACACACACACACACACACACACACACACACACACGCTCGAGGGAGGACTCATCAGTGGCTAAATGGCTCTGACCACTATGGGACTTAACTTCTGAGGTCATCAGTCCCCTAGAACTTAGAACTACTTAAACCTAACTAACCTAAGGACATCACACACATCCATGCCCGAGGCGGGATTCGAACCTGCGACCGCAGCGTCGCGCGGCTCCAGACTGTAGCGGCTAGAGCCGCTCGGCCACTCCGGCGGGCCATCAGTGGCTAAGATCTTAATAATAACTACATAATATAATATAACTAAATCTAACCTGGTAAAATATGCGTAATAATAATCGTAATACCATATGATGAAACAAATAATTATTATGTTTTAGGTACCAAATATTCCCTGTGAGGTGGCTACCGAAACGTAGTCCAAGAAACATGGAAGCTAAGAAAGAGAGAATAATACTAGACATTGAAGACATGTATCCATAATTATCAGTACATGTACGAATGCCGTCCGTGGGCGGGTAGCTAGTAATACAGTCAGAATGTGGAGGGAAATATCTCAACACAGTGCCAGTCATTATCAGACAACTAGCAAATATTTGTCTTTCCCGGCAGAAGGACTACTTTGAAAAGATGGTGAAGCGATTTCTACTCAAAGAAGAAGATTACGAGCAGAAAACGCTAAAAAGTTTTTAGGTTTGGAAATGACCATTTTTTTATATATAGAGTGATTTCGGTTATCAACATTTTTACATTTTTCTGTGTGCAACAGTATAATATTTTTTTAAATTTTTTGCTAGTACTTCTCTATTTATATGCAAAATAATATGTAGTTATAAGTTGTTGGTTTGGTGGTCTTCAATCCAAAGGCCGGTTAATGCAGCTCTCTATGCCCCTCTATTCTGTGTAAGACTCTTCTGCTCCAAATAACCTACATACTTTTAAATCTGCTTACTGTATTCATCTCTTGGTCTCGCTCTGCAATTTTTACATTCACACACACACACACACACACACACACACACACACACACACATGCGCGCACACAGAGACACTTCTCCCCACTACTAAACTGATGATCCATTTATATGTCAGAATGGGTCTTATCATCGGATCTCTTCTTTCAGTCACCAATTTCTTGTCTCTCCAGTTCTATGCATTACCTCTTTATGACTTACGTGATCCACCTATCTAAAATACAGCATTATTCTGTAGCAGCACACTTCGAAAGTTTCTAATCTCTTGACCAAACTGTTTATCGTCCATGTTTCGCTTACTTGTACGGTTAAACTCCAGACACATCCCTTCAGAGAAGACTTCCTAACACCTAAATATATATTCTTCTTCAGAAAAGTTCTTCTTCCTTTGTTAGTCTACATTTTAGGCACTGTCTACGTTAGACTTCATCAGTTATGTTGCTGCTCAAATAGGAACTTCATCTACTACTTTGAATGTCTCGTTCCGTAATTGCCTCAGCATCATTTGACTGAGGCTACATTACATTATCCTTGACTTGTATTTGTTGATGTTTATCTCATATCCTCCTTTCAAGAGACTCTGCATATCGTTCACCTGCTCTTTCAAGCCATGCTGTCTCTGACAGAATTACTCTGTTTCCTCCCTGAACTTTAGTTTCTGCTCCTCTTTTCTTTTGTTTCCTTTACTGCCTGCTCAATGTGCAAATTGAATAATATTGGGGATAGGCTACAACGTTGTCTAACTCCCTCCTCAATCACTGCTCACCTTTCAGGCCCCTCGGCTCTTATTACTGCCGTCTATATACAATTTGTAAATAGCATTTCGCTCTTGTATTTTACCATTGCTACCTTCAAAATTTGAAAGAGAGATTCCATTCAATTTTGTCAAAAGCTTTATCTACAACTGCTAAAAACGTATGATTCTCTTTCGTCAACTTATCTAATAAGTCTTAGGTTCAATATTTGCTCGTATGTTCCTATGTTTTCTCCGAAATCCGAAATAATTTTCCCCGAGACTGGCTTCTAGCAGTTGTTACGTAAGGAACTCGCATTAGTATTTTGCAACCACTCGTTATTAAACTGATAGTTCGCCAATTTTCACACCTGTGAATACCTGCTCTCTTTTAAATGGGAATTTTCGCATTTTTCTTGAAGTCTGCGGGTATTTCGCATGTCTCATACATCTTACACACCATAAGGACGCATTTAATCACGGCTGGCTCTCCCAAGGGTCTTAGTAGTTCTTACGGAAGGTCGTCTATTCCAGGGGCCTTGTTTCGACTTAGGTCTTTCAGTGCTCTGTCAAATTCTTCTCATACTGTAATATCTCCCTGATCATTTACGTCCACTTCCATTTCTATAACATTCTGAGCTCTTGATATACAGCTTATTATCTTTTCTCCAAAAATGTCTTTAATTTTCCTGTAGGTGGTATCTATTTCTCCATAGTGAAATATACTTCTCAATCTTTACATTTGTCCTACAGCCATTCCTGCTTAGCCATTTTGCAATTTCTGTAAATTTTTCAGACGTTTGTATTTCCTTTCGTCTACTTTTTTGTTGTATTTTTATATTTTCTCCTTTACTCGGTTAAATTCAATATCTCTTATGATATCCAAGAATTTCTACTAGGTCAATCTCTGGGTCTTTCAATTTATCCAGGTCCCATCAACTTAATTTCTTACCTTTTTGCAATTTCTTCAGTTTTAATCTGTAGTTCATATTCAAAAAATTATGGTCGGAGTCCACATCTGTTTATGGAAATGTCTATCAGTTTAAAATCTGGTTACAAAATCTCTGTCATACCATTATGTGATGAATCTGAAATCTTCCGGTGTCTTCAGTTCTCTTCCACGTATACAACCTTCTTCCATGATTCTTAAAGCAAATGTTAGCGATGATTAAAGTATGATCTGTGCAAAATTATACCAGATGGCTTCCTCTTTCATTCTCCCCCCCCCCTCCCCCCGCCCCACCAGTCCATATTCGCCTACAATTTTTCCTTCCCTTCCTCTTCCTAATATCGAGTTCAGGTCCTCCATCACAATTAAATTTCTGTCTCCCTTAACAATCTAAATATTCACAAACCGCGACACGGTAGCGAATACAAACAGTGATCCAGGTACTGTCAAATGTTTTTTATTCCAGTCTTTGATCACAATGTAAAGCACTCCGACGATGACCAGTTTCAGTCAGTAATGAGGATGTGCCCTATTTTACACCATATTTTAGTTCTACGTGACGATGCTTTGCTGAGTGTATTTATACGTTTTGACGATGCCATTCATGGTGTAGAACAGATTTGAAGATGACCATTACTGACTGAAACCGGTCATCGTCGGAGTGCTTTACATTGTGATCAAAGACTGGAATTAAAAAACATTTATCTAAATAATTTTGTTTATTTCATTATACATTTCTACAATCCTTTCATCTGCGGAGCTAGTTGACATATAAATTCATACTACGGTGGTAGGTGTGACTTCTTGCCTATAGTGGCTGCGATAATTCATTCAGTATGATGTACATAGTAGCTTACCGGATTCCTGTTTTCTAATTCATTGTTAAACGCTCTGCTGCATTAATCGTGCGTGGCGCTGTATTTATAACTCTGTATCCACCTGACTAGACGCTTTGTTCCTCCTGCCACCGAACTTCACTAAGTCGCGCTAGATCGAACTTCTCCATATCCATTTCCATTTTTTAATTTTCGGGCCCAGTGTAATTTCTTCCGATGACTACATCCTCCTGAGTAGCCCTCACCAGGAGATCAGAACGACAGAGGGGGTGGGGGGAAGGGGGAGGCTTTTCAAAGAGGTCACCATTATCATCCACTCACACAGTAGAGCTGCATACCCACCGTAAAAATTGCTGCTGTAGTTTCCCCTCGCTTTTAACCATTCATTGTAACAGCACAGCACAGCAAGGCTGTTTTGGTTGGTGTTACATGGCCAGGTTAGTCAGTCATCCTGACTGTAGCCTCTGCAACTACTGAAAATGGCGCTTCCATCTTCATGAAATACAGGGGATAGGCAAAATAATGTGAACAGTGGAAATAATGAGATGGCTATGTTTGACGGCCAGCAATGCAAGTAGGATACATGTCGTTCTGGACTGTGCGTCTTCAGTACAAGTTGTCATCAGTGCAAGTTGTTTTCGAGTAGTGCACACTTCGTATTTGCATTCAGAGGACGAGGTCGACGTGCAATGAAAGCCCTAACAGAGTTCCAAAGATGGCAGATTGTGGGGGCCGGATTAGTTGGAGAATCGGTTACCAAGACAGCCAACTTACTGAACGTTTCAAAAGCAGGCATGACAGCTAACACAAAACGTGGAATGACATCATCGTGGGAGCAAATCAGAACTAAATGACAGAGATCGTCATACGCTAACACGAATTGTATCAAACCAAGACATAACTACGGCGGCTAAAATGAGTGCACAGCTCAGTAGCCATCTTCGAGACCCCATCTATCGGCACTGTCCGCCGAGAACCCCATAAGACGAATGTTCAAGGACGAGTTGCTATAAAGAAACCATTAGTGACACCAACCAGCGCAAAGAAGTGTAAAACATGGCGTCAGGAGCATAAATCCCAGATGTCTGATCAGTGGAAACACGTGTTATGGTCCGACGAGTCAGCTTTTTCGTTATTCCCAATATCGGGCCGTGTTTACGTCTGGAGAACGCCAAAAGAAGCATACAATCATGATTACTTTATTCCAACTGCTCTCAATGGCCGTTTTACAGCCAACGATTATGTGAACATTTTAGGCGATCAGATGTACCCCATGATTCATATGTTGTTCCCCAACAATGATGTCATATTTCAGGATGATAATGCACCCATTCACACAGTCAGGATAGTACAATCCTAGTATGAGCAACATGCAACTGAACTGCAGCGTCTTCCCTGGCCAGCACAGTCCCCGAACTTGAACATTATCGAACCCTGGGGGAGGCTGTATTAGGGAGCAGACTCTGGAGAGGTTCTGATCAAAGAGTGACATGACATTCCACAGGAGACTACACAATCATTATATACCAGTAGTCCAAGAACAATCGCAACTTTATTACAGGCAATTTGGGGTCCAAGCCCATTATTAATAAACCCTACCCAAGTAAGTACAGCTGTCAACATTATTTTGCCTATGCCCTTTAGATGTTTGTCTGGCCTTTCAACAGACAGCCCCACGCCCCATATCCCCCCCCCCCCCCTCCTCCCGTTGCGGTTGGACTTATAGTACGGATATCGGCGTTGCAGAGGCAGAGGCACATAATCCAGCCCAACGACGGAACTGGGGCTGGGGAAATGGCAGACAATATATGATTTACTTTACAAAATACGGTTTACGTAACTTTTCATTAAATCACAAGTCCCACTCCTAGCAGTTTTAGATAAGACGTGGAATCAGAGGCGTACTACTAAATTTGTTACCAGTAGGTTCGAGCGGTCCACAGGTATTAAGCAGATATTTCATGATTTCAAAGGAGAATCCCAGGAGGTAAGAGGCCACTATTGCGGGAAATTAGAGAACCAGCATTTCGTCTGACTGCAGAACGATTCTTCTTCCACCCTCTCTATCGCCACGCCCCTGGCTGGAGGATGTCTCGCCACGCCCTCAGTACGGCACTAGCAGGACATTCAAACCGCCACTGACGTCGCTGTCACAGTGCACCTGTATCCACACCAGCCGGTATCATCCTGTCATATCGTCAGTATCGTGAGCCACATTACGTTTGAAATTGTCTGAGCAATACGTCAACAAGTATTAATGAAACATTCAAGGCAAACAAGTAAAAGTATGTACTGTGCATGAAAAAATTCTTGCTTTCAATAAAATGATAGAATTTTGGATAATTTGAATGCGCTTCAATGAGCTTGGTTGCATCGCAACAATTACATTTTTTTTCGAAACTGAAGAGGTTGAAACTGGAGCACTTATTCAGCGGCTGAAATGTTTGAACGAAGCTTTTAATTAGTTTTGTTTCTAAGGAACCGCCGATGACATATGAAAATGAATTTTAGACTAAAAACCCATTTTTGTCTATGTCCGACCTTTCAGCATGTCAGCACATGAATATAAAATTTTAATTGAGCTGACATCCCATTTATTGTTGGAAGAGACATCGATATTACAGCTTTTAGCAGTATTACGTTCAGTTTAAAAACAAAATATTTTCAACTGTCTCAAAACGTCTTCTTAGTATTTCAACGTTTCGCAACAAGCAGAGTTTTCAGCTTATGTGTTAATAAAAAATAAATACTAAACCTCTCATTAGAGTTCAGGGAATTAATACTGGAAAAATTGCAAGTTCCAGCGTATGTGGACCACAGATTTTTACTCCGCGCTACAGAATTAAAGTACTCCATTTCCAGTTTTGATTCTGATCGTCGGTGTGTCTGAAATGTTTTCCTCAGCCGCCTATAAACCACGTAATTTCAGCTCCGCGTCGCCGCTCGTATCTCTATCGCAGAGGCGTGAAAAGAAGGGCTGAAATATGGCTCAGGAGGGCTGTGTCGATTTTCCCATACCGCAAAAGGTGATGGATAGAATTGTGGTGAAAATCAGTCCCAGTACATCATTAACCCACCTTACAAGTCACATGCATTTCTGAGGTGTGGCCTTTTTTTAACCATGTGTCGACGGCATGTTGTCTGAAGCGTCGCCAAGTCCAATGATGAGGTCGCAGGATGCCACGCCTTTGCATAACTATAGGGGCAGATTCTAGGCACGTTTGAGCCAAATTTCAAACATATTCATCGCAATGGGAGGCAATTACGGGGTTTCGAAAAGTGATCCTTTAATTCTGTCGCGCATGCATGTGCGTAATTATAAAACGCTTGACAAACAGAAGCAGCTCTCGATATCTGAATGAAATGAAACCACTGTCTGAGGCTGAATGACTGCGGTGACACAACCACATCAAATAATTTCTTTTTTGCAGAACGGGGCATAACACATAGTTCAGGTGTATCAGAGAAATTGTGTTCCCTGAACATCTCCGCTAATAAATTAGCAGTCAAACACATAGAAATAAGTGAGAACGCACGAAACATTTGACTTGAAGCTTTAGAAAATGTCGTATCGAAGGGGATGTGGTTTTTCGGAAGCCCCAACGCGAGTGTTGGTAGAAAATGAGAGATTGAAAGTTTTGTCATTGCACACCATACATTGCCCAGAAAAAGCCACTCATTATTTTGTAATCTATCCAGAAAGCCGGTCAAAGAATACACATTACGTCATTTCAGGTTTTCAAATACCTTAGTTTTGTAACTTTTTAACTTCAGATGCTCTCTCACAACTGTTCTCTGGATTAGGATTGTCCAGAAACTCAGGGGTAATTTGAATCGTGTCGTTTACTGCGTTTGTCGTGGGTGACCTACTTCATTCCACTCGACGTAACGCACCGCCAGACTTTTTAAAACTATTTCAGCAGACGATTCAACGACTGCCCTGTGTGCAGATCTTAATTACATTTTGGACAACATCGGCGACGTAGCGAGTTCGTTAGCCATAAACGGAACGCACATTATTGCCTCCCCTTAGATGGTCGCCATTTTACTGAATTCTCGCAATGGATGACAGCTTTTAGGGATGCCTCGCTTAATAGAATCAGGAAATGTCTTTTCATTTTGAATTTGCTGTGTACAGAGAATTATTATTCAGTGCATAATTCGTGGGCACTGTGTAATACGTTAACTGTTTTTATACCGGGCGCGAAATCTCTCCACACGATTACGTATGCAACGTAACGAGTACGAAGTTATGTAGCAGTTTAATAAACCGGGTACACGCCAAACAATTTTTCTCCATGAGAAAGGGCTAAAGGAAATACTCATTCTGTGGTTCTTTAATAAAGACTCACTAATTTCAACGGCTCAGCATTAATTGTGATGAAGCACCTGTTTTGTAATGTGGTAATTTCTCGTCGTCATCGCAAGCGGCTTTCAATTTTACTGTAAGAAATAAACAACGATATAACCGCACTGCCATGAAATTCTAGACTGGTCGTAGAATTTTAATACTGCTATAAGAGTTCTTGCAGTATATTTATTGTCGCCTGACAACATTCAGCAGCCTCAAAACGACATTCCGGCAAATTGTCACTATGATTTGATCATCATTTGCGGCGTTAAAACGTCAAGCTGTCAAGCCATCGTACTTGATCCCGTACTCAAGAAAATATTATAATTTATGTTATTCCACTTTTAATCAGACAAATACTAATTAATTTGGGAACAAACGGGTAGTTCCAAGCTTGTGTATTAGGAGACGTTCTGGGATCAGAAATGTTAAGCAACATTAAAAAATATACCTTGTTTGTTTCACTAAATAAGCAAAGACTGGTAATTTTAAATCATAGTTACCGACGTCAACTGAACTTCAGAAAAATTTTTCTTGCAAGACCATGACAGTTTAAATTTATATTTCAGCAGCCTCAAAACGACATTCCGGCAAATTGTCATTATGATTTGATCATCATTTGCGGCGTTAAAACGTCAAGCTGTCAAGCTATCGTACTTGATCCCGTACTCAAGAAAATATTATAATTTATGTTATTCCACTTTTAATCAGACAAATACTAATTAATTTGGGAACAAACGGGTAGGTCCAAGCTTGTGTATTAGGAGACGTTCTGGGATCAGAAATGTTAAGCAACATTAAAAAATATACCTTGTTTGTTTCACTAAATAAGCAAAGACTGGTAATTTTAAATCATAGTTACCGACGTCAACTGAACTTCAGAAAAATTTTTCTTGCAAGACCATGACAGTTTAAATTTATATTTCAGCAGCCTCAAAACGACATTCCGGCAAATTGTCATTATGATTTGATCATCATTTGCGGCGTTAAAACGTCAAGCTGTCAAGCTATCGTACTTGATCCCGTACTCAAGAAAATATTATAATTTATGTTATTCCACTTTTAATCAGACAAATACTAATTAATTTGGGAACAAACGGGTAGGTCCAAGCTTGTGTATTAGGAGACGTTCTGGGATCAGAAATGTTAAGCAACATTAAAAAATATACCTTGTTTGTTTCACTAAATAAGCAAAGACTGGTAATTTTAAATCATAGTTACCGACGTCAACTGAACTTCAGAAAAATTTTTCTTGCAAGACCATGAAAGTTTAAATTTATATTTACGCGAGTTCTTCCTATAAAACCATATCAAAACAAATGTAAATTAATGTACAATATTGAGCTGTGTCACGGCTCAGCATATTTGATTTACCAGCGAGATTATTTCACTGTTTTCGCCGCAGCGATAGGGGGCGTGATCGCTGAGCAACAGTTTTGGGATGACGGCTCGGTCGATATATGGCGACAGGACGGAAGTGGCGGGGAGTCAACTGGTGCCTGCCGATTTTGGACTGCGATGAGTATGGCTGTTTGCGAGCATGTTGGAAGGACGGAAAGCTCGCTTGCTTAGCGTGGTTCTCCATGACCAGCTGCTGTTTGTTGGGCCTAGCACTCGAGCGTAACAGGAAACTGCATTGGTGTGGTTCTCGTCACCTGGATAAGGCCGAAACTTTCATATACTGTTATTATATTTCATGATCATTACCTTATTATGGGGTTGGTACTTGTAGCCACCATTTTGCGATTTCAAATACTTCAGAGAATATCATCATGTGCCAGGTGTCTACTGTGAATAATTATTAATTAGTTTCATAGTGTATGGCACGGTATCCACTATCATCGATCATTTTATGAAAGTTCAGTCCAAATTATTATGACATTAGACTTTGTTAAAACTGATGCGTTTAAATTGCAAATTTCCTAATTGTAGTAATATTGCTTAGGATAAACCCATCTATTTCTTGATATTGCCATATTTGTGTATTAAGTTGTGTTTCCTCTCGAGACTGACACGTGGGGGGGGGGGGGGGGGCGGAGGGGGGGGGGGGGATGGAGCGGAGTATTTAAATGAAAATTTGCTAGATAAAAGAACCGTCGTGAAATTGAAAACTTGCCAGTGTTTACTCATGTCACCAGTAGTTAATGTTATTTCTGTCTTGTAGCTTACTTAAGTGATATAAAATGATTTAGAAATTTTGTGTATTTGTCACGAAAGATGAACTGATGCTACATGACATTGACATTTGTGTCGGGTTTACGGAAGCTTAAGTGAAATAAAAAAAAAGAATTAAAAAAACTGTTTATCATTGCCACTTTTTTTTTTAAGCAGGCAGTAGGGAATTTGTTGCACTCTTGCCAAATTGGATTTTTTTTAAGGTTTGATTTGCATGTAATACAAATCAAGTTCAATATTTTTCTGGTGTAATTGTTAATATTTGTACATGTTGCACTATTGTAAGATATAATACACCTTTTACTAACTGTACCTTTATGTAACGTTTCAGAGTGGGGCTGCATGTTCTTCTAGAGAATGTTTAAAATTTTTTTGTTGCTAAAATTTCCTTTTAAACTGTTAATTGTATTAACTTGGATGTAAAACCAATTATTGTTAAATAATAAATTTGTGTCAACAAGGCTTGGGCCAAATAAATGTGCCTACACCTTCCCCATCCTGGCTCTGCTACCGTCTGTACTTCTCAAATATATTACAACATCAACTTCAAGATTTTCACAGCTTTATCAGTTTTAAAATCTCTTTTGTTAAACTTTTCAGTAAATGCTAAGAAAACAATTTTAAACATTTGACTGGCTTTGATCTAGCAACCGAACCCTATTTAATTACAGGACGGGTATACAGTTACTTGGTTGCATAAAATTTTTTTCAATTTACCACGGTTTCGATTGCATTGGGGCAATCGTGGCCAGAATATAAAGTTACTTGGACCAGCTAAAACTGTAATGACGTGGACTGAAATAATACTTTATAGGATTACTTCTGTAAATTATGTACAAACAGAATGTACTTAAACGTAATCACAGCATGGTTTAAAATGTCTGAGCAAAAGTGCTCTTGTCAAAGAGAAATGTCATAGGAATAAAAATAAAATGTAAAAATATAACATGACTGTAAACCAGATAAAATACTCCATGGTTTATAACGACAACCACAAGGTCGCTTAGGACCAAGAGCGGCATAACACAGCCTGTATCATCATACTAAATGACTATCACGCCGAGGCAGCTACGAGGTGGACACGAAAACAGATTCGAGCCATCTAATCGAAATACAGACAACTTGAGAGCTAATGACACATTACTAGGACGATTTTCACCCTTACTGGTAACAAACAGGAACTGCAGTGTTAAAGTTACAACATAACGTAAGTCTTTCGTATAAAATAAAATACACATCAGGTAATGTTCCGAGAAAACGTAAGATTGGAAGGAAAAACGATTTTAGGAGGCCACGTTGAGTATCGCCATTCAGACATTTTTGATTAGTTGCTTTATAATTTGAAAAAGTTTTTGTTGCGTAATTGCAACTACTCGTTAAGAATGAGACCGTCCATCAGAGATAAGTATTTAAAAATTTCTAGTTCTTATGAGATGTTAAGCCTAAAGCATATTTCTCTGAGTGCAAGATATGGACGTCTTTTAAGTCTTTAGGATTATGCCCTGTAGTTAATAAACGAAAGGTGGAAGTTCAATTATGAACATTGGTGCCTTTTTTCCCTAGATGTTCCTTGTAACTTATCGAAATAGCACGACCTGTTTGTCCTATGTTATAGGCGGAACAAATGTCGCAAATAATTTTATAAACACCAGAATTTTACAAAGGGGAACGCATACGTTTTAAGATATGTATGGTGTTATTTGTTAAAGAATTATTGGTGGAAAAGGCTACTCTAGTGTCATAATTATTTTGAAGCAGACGCTGTATTTTATAAGCAACTCGACCCAGAAATGGTGTAGAGAAAACTTTTTCTTTACATTAGGTTCATTATTAGAATTGCTTGGGTTGGTGACCCTGTCATTGGTTTTACTACTAACAATATTATCTACTATGGTAAAGCCATAGCCATTACTGTCTGCAATAATCAGATTAATTTTAGATTTGAGATTTTCACTAGAAAGGGAGATGGAGGTGGTTCTGTGGATAGCTGAATGAAAAAAGACTTCCTTATGAGAACGTGAGTGTACTGAAGTGAAAGGTACAATTTGATCATAATTGGTTACTTTATGGAAGATCTTGAAGCTTATTTTTTCCTCTACTATCGTAAGAGTGAGATCTAGAAAGTTTAGTTGCCGGAACTTATTTTCAAGTTCACAAGTGAAAGAAAGATTTTCGTGAAACTCGTTAAATTTTTGAAAAGTCAATCAATATCTTCGTTAGGTCCTTTGTAAATGATCAAGATGTCATCGACGTATGTAGCGTGTAAAAGAAAGTCTACAGCTGATACTGAGAAAATTAGTAACAAATTTTACTTCTTAGGAATTCATGAACACATCTGCAAGGATACCTGCTAAGGGGTTCCGCATTTCAAGTCCATGTAGTTGTTGATATAGCTTTCCATTAAACTCAAAATAACTATGTTTCACTACGATACGGAGTAAGTTCATAAAATCTGTGATTACCTCACCAGATAAGCCGTTTTGATGATTTACTCACCAGATAAGACTTTTTTGAATAAACGTAAATTATTCTCTGCTTTGTCTGAGGTTGAAAGTACTGGCACGTTTGTATAGAGATTTTTAATGTCAGAGGAAAGTAATTCCGTATCTCTGTCACAGTGAACGTCTTTAATTTTATTAACTAAATCTTAACTATTGGAAACAGAATAATTATTATGGAAAACGATCAATTTTTTCAATATATCTTGCAGAAATTTGGCTTTGTCATTTAAATATTAAAAATAAACACAACACTTCAGTTACTTGGTGCAATTTAAAGCAAGGAATTTAAATTACAAAAAAAGCCGCTTAGTGCTAAAAGCAGCTAGGCAAACCCTTTTGCCAAATTTAAATATGAATAAACCACACTCGATTGGTGGACTATATATATGTATGCAGGTTTTTCCGCCGTGTTACTACCTGGTCACTGTAACTAAATCTGTGTCTGGTAACCAGTATGCCGAACTTCCCACAGGTTTGCTGTAGTGCGAAGTTTTAGAGCAAGATATGTGCTTTTTTTTTTTTTTTTTTTTTTTTTTTTTTTTGTCATCAATCTACTGACTGGTTTGATGCGGCCCGCCACGAATTCCTTTCCTGTGCTAACCTCTTCATCTCAGAGTAGCACTTGCAAGCTACGTCCTCAATTATTTGCTTGACGTATTCCAATCTCTGTCTTCCTCTACAGTTTTTGCCCTCTACAGCTCCCTCTAGTACCATGGAAGTCATTCCCTCATGTCTTAGCAGATGTCCTATCATCCTGTCCCTTCTCCTTATCAGTGTTTTCCACATATTCCTTTCCTCTCCGATTCTGCGTAGAACCTCCTCATTCCTTACCTTATCAGTCCACCTAATTTTCAACATTCGTCTATAGCACCACATCTCAAATGCTTCGATTCTCTTCTGTTCCGGCTTTCCCACAGTCCATGTTTCACTACCATACAATGCTGTACTCCAGACGTACATCCTCAGAAATTTCTTCCTCAAATTAAGGCCGGTATTTCATATTAGTAGACTTCTCTTGGCCAGAAATGCCTTTTTTGCCATAGCGAGTCTGCTTTTGATGTCCTCCTTGCTCCGTCCGTCATTGGTTATTTTACTGCCTAGGTAGCAGAATTCCTTTACTTCATTGACTTCGTGACCATCAATCCTGATGTTAAGTTTCTCGCTGTTCTCAATTCTACTACTTCTCATTACCTTCGTCTTTCTCCGATTTACTCTCAAACCATACTGTGTACTCATTAGACCATTCCGTTCAGCAGATCATTTAATTCTTCTTCACTTTCACTCAGGATAGCAATGTCATCAGCGAATCGTATCATTGATATCCTTTCACCTTGTATTTTTATTCCACTCCCTAACCTTTCTTTTATTTCCATCATTGCTTCCCCGATGTACAGATTGAAGAGTAGGGGCGAAAGGCTACAGCCTTGTCTTACACCCTTCTTAATACGAGCACTTCGTTCTTGATCGTCCACTCTTATTATTCCCTCTTTGTTGTTGTACATATTGTATATTACCCGTCTCTCCCTATAGCTTACCCCAACTTTTTCAGAATCTCGAACAGCTTGCACCATTTTATATTGTCGAACGCTTTTTCCAGGTCGACAAATCCTATGAAAGTGTCTTGATTTTTCTTTAGCCATGCTTCCATTATTAGCCGTAACGTCAGAATTGCCTCTCTCGTCCCTTTACTTTTCCTAAAGCCAAACTGATCGTCACCTAGCGCATTCTCAATTTTCTTTTCCATTCTTCTGTATTTTATTCTTGGAAGCAGCTTCGATGCATGAGCTGTTAAGCTGATTGTGCGATAATTCTTGCGAAATGTGAATATTGCACTGCATCCTTCGTCGTCAGAACTGGAATACCATTCTTATACACATCAGTCGCACTACAAGACTCATGCAAAGGTGAGCGCGTTGCACACACTAAGACCAATAACTTGCTCCAGAAGTTTCCTCCAGAACGGTGCCTTCAGTGGGAAGCTTTGCTGAAAGTATGATCCGCTCGTGGAACTGAGCCAAGCTAACATGTCCTTTATGTACTAACCGCGCCAGAGTTTCTTTAATATCCGAGTCTGACACGAAATTATCGACTCTGAGCAAAACTGGAGCGTGGTTGGCAGCGCCACTCTTTCGCGTGCCTTGAATTACGAGTGTTACTTATGACTGAAGTCATACGGAGTGTTCCCATATTGAGTCTTAGTAAGTCATAAAGTACTACAAGAGTTGGCTCAATTTAATTCAAATTAGTAAATTAAGATTTTTTGCTCATCGGCTTTCTAACAATTAGGAAAGTTAGTTTACTCGTAAGAGAAGCACTGTTGCAGGAAATTATGCATAATCATCCTTACATAAAAAAGCTTGTGTCACTGCTGCCTTTTTTGTGTGTCATAGAGTCCTTTGCCACATAATTTTGAGTGTGCTGTACTCATCCAACTACGGTGATGTCTGGATGTTCTTTACTTTAATATAAGTTTATACATCTGTCGTGGACATTAATAAATTGTGATTTTATTCTTCATAATATAGTTGGTGCATCGGTGATATTTCTAATCTTACATTGTTTAGTCTTTCAGTTACACTACATTCATAGATTCTACGTCCTTAAATGTAGTGCGTTTTCATGTTGGACTGTATGGGGAAACGCACATTGTGCAAAGTGTAAGTAAGCAAAATTGTGTACTTACTCATCCGTCAGGATAGCATCATTCTGCACAACATAAAGCACCGGTGTGATGTTTGTATGTAAATATATCTCTTGTAAGGTCCTCATTATCTATATTGTAATTTACCTACACTGAACTCATTTCTTGCATATTAGTATCACACTACAGTATGTATAATCCTCTAACTATAGCCAATAGCTGCCGGTTTGGCCGTGCTGTTCTAGGCGCTTCAGTCTGGAACCGCGCGACCGCTACGGTCGCAGGTTCGAGTCCTGCCTCGGGCATGGATGTGTGTGATGTCCTTAGGTTAGTTAGGTTTAAGTAGTTCTAAGTTCGAGGGACTGATGACCTCAGATGTTAAGTCCCATAGTGCTCAGAGCCATTTCATATAGCCACATATTTGGCACATAAAACGAGGGATGTACACTGCAAGGTTCTAAGTTTATTTTTGTTATTCAAGAAATGTGTGTCTCATACTTCATATCTGTACTCTGGATATTTTTCAAACAATAGTCTTCAATAATAAGCATATTACGCTACCGAGGATCTGAGTACAAGCGCTGTGATCTTTGGTTGCCAGTAGCATTATTGTTACTATGGCACAGAGTGAGAAGTGACTGTGATTTGGTCACACTTCTGAGCGGTATGGAAATAGCTTGCAGAGCGCAAAGATTGATAAGTGTCAAAACGTACGGGTAATGTTGCTGCGTTACTTGCCTGCAAGGAATTTAGGATGTACTTGGAAAATGGAAATATTTAAGTGCGATTTTTCTTCGTTGGTTCTGGTTAATTAATGCGGTTATTGACACATGATTAAGTAAAGTTGTCAGTTCACATGCCTTGCACTGATAAGTTATAGACTTAGCATTCCTTTACCATTTCAGTAATTACCTTTAGGTCAGAGTCGTCTTTGTAAAGAGAAATAATCTTTATAAAGATGGTTGTAATTGTTAAGGACAGTATCAGAGATTCAGTGGAGTTTCTGAATGCTAATCTCTTCACATTATCCAGTAAATGCAATATTCTCCACCGTCTCCTCAGGAACTTTCTTTTTTAACTGTTTATGTCGCCGAATAGCACTGAGTGGACGCAGTTGCACAAAAGTACAGCTGAAGTTCAATGTGCTTAGCATAGTTGCATGTCCTTGTATTTTACTACACAATGATTGTTTTTATTTAGCTGGTTTCCTGCAGCACTGTACTTTTTATGTTCATCACTTACGAGCAGTATCAAGTTTTCTTTACCACAGGTAGGCGATAAAAATTAGTTTGGGTTAGTTTAGCACCGCAGTCGGAACGTAGCAAGATGATTTACAGTTAGTTTTGAATTTCGACGTTGTTATCAGGTTCAGTCTAGGGAAGTTCATATCAGACTTCATTTTATGTCCAGACACTCATATCCCTACACTGCAATGCTACATTTGTGTGTGCATCATTTAGTGTCGGAATATTATTTAGTCAGTTTGCGAACGTGGAATCGCAGGACATTTCACAGAAACGTTATGATTATATTATGGTATTTCAAATTTATTTTGTAATTTTATCCAGCATTTCTTATTCTGTTAGTTTTGTGTGTTGAAATTGAAAGTCACATGTTATGACGTCACTCAATGTAGTAGTGCTCACTGCACTGCCTAATACAGAATTTCAGATGACATTTTCTTTAGTTTACAGATTTAACTTTTCTAATTAATTTTTTTGAAGTTAACTAAAACAGTGATACAGTTTCAAATACTTTGGCGGATTATTATACAGCAGTGTTACCGCACGACGGCTATCCAAATCCCTCTCCTTTTTCTCTATAGTTTTAGGTTTTAGATTCTTATTTTAACTACTATTTGTGATATTATTTACTCTGTAAGCGATTTATTTCTGGATTTTCATCCCAGCCTTTCTTGTGCCGTTATTTCTGTTACTCGTGAGTATGTTTAAGTCGTGCGTTTCCGAAAGCTAAGTACTGAGAAGTTTTTTGTGTATTGTAGTCAATTATTGAATGTAGCAGCCTTCAACCGGCATTTCTTGCCATTTGTGGTGAAATAAGTGCATAGCAAACTTTTGCAAACATTTCCTAACTGTGTTGATAAAGTTGTTTGTGCGTTGCAGTGGGTAAGTGAATTTAGTGGTTGACCTGTTTCTCTTGCTGTTTCTGTTGAAATAACTCTTGAAAATCTTTTTCTCACTGTGTTTGATAAAGTTGTTCGTGTTGCTTAGTTCCTGGTGCTAAAGATATTGTGCAAACTTTCACAGATTTTAGATCAGAGTTTTCAGTTTCGTTAATGAATCAGTATATATAGTATGAGATTTTCGCTCTTCAGAGGAGTGTGCGCTGATATGCCAGTACCTCGTCTGATAGAGCACTTGCCGGCGAAAGGCAAAGGTAGCGAGTTCGAGCCTCGGTCCGGCACACAGTTTTAATCTGTCAGGAAGTTTAAATCAGTATATGCTTCAATTTTTTGTTTCAGACAACAAATCGTGTGAAGTTTTTGTGGTATCGTTATTTGTTGTGCATTAATACTGTTAATAATAGTATTTACTTTCTTTGCAGAGGGTGAAATTTGAGAATTCTGTATTTAGGTCTTAAAATAGTTCTGTTGTAGCAACAGAAATTAGAAAACATAGAACTTGAGGTTTTTTTTTCAGAAGCTGTAGAAATTTTACCAAGAATGAGAAGTGTGGGCTTTGTTGCAGGTTTGAGAGTAATGTATTACGGTGTGAGATTTATTGAAAGTATTTTCATTGGTGGGAATGCAGTTGTGATGCCAGTGAGTATTCACGAGGGATTCTCTCCTAGAATCATTGGACATCTAAGTTAACAGAGGAGCAGGAGGGTAAGATTTGTACCCTTCAGGTGCAGTTACAAAACGCAAAGGAGGAACTAGATAGGAACAGGAAAGAGAAGGGGCCTGTGGAATGGGAACTGGCAGCTGGCAAGAAGGCGTCTAGAAGGAGATGTAGAGATAGTTGCACTTTGCGTGTTACCAGTAGACGCTAGGGGAGGGGAACCTCTTGTAGCTCTAGGTGTAAGAAGCATGCAGCAAATCTCAGCAGTTAGGGAGCTCAAGACTACACCTACATCTTCATCTCCATGGATAATCTGCAAATCACACTTAAGTGCCTGGCATAGGGTTCACCGAACTCCCTACACAATAATACCTTATTATTCCAATTTCGAACAGCGCGGGGAAGGAAAGAACACCTGTATCTTACCGTGCGAGCTCTGATTTTCATTGTTTTATTATGATGATCATTTCTCCTTATGTAGGTCGGCATCAACAAAATATCTTCCCATTCGGAGGATAAAGTTGGTGTTTGAAATTTCGTGAGAAGATTCAGCCGCAACGAAAAATGCCTTTGTTTTAATGGTGTCCACCATAAATCCTGTAACACGTCAGTGACACTTTCTTCCCTATTTCGCGATAATACAAAACTTGCTGCTCTTCTTTGAACTTTCTCGATGTACTCCGTTAATCCAATCTGGTAAGGATCACACAGTGTGCGGCAGTACTCCAAAAGATGACGGAAAAGCGTAGTGTAGGCAGCCTGTTTGGTAGATTTGTTACATTTTCTAACTGTTGTACCAATATAACGTAGTCTTTCGGTTGCCTTTCCCCCGACACTTTCTATGTGATATTTCGAATTTAAATTGTTCGTAATTGTAATTCCTAGATATTTATTTGAATTTACGACCTTTGGATATGACTGATTTATCGTGTAACCGACGTTTAACGGATTTCTTTTAGTACTCATGTGGATAACCTCGCACTTTTCATTATTTATGGTCAGTTGCCAATTTTCACAGCACTCAGGCATCTTTTGAAATTATTTTGGAATTTCTTTTGATCTTCTGATGATTTTACTAAACGATAAAAGACAGCATCATCTGCAAACAACCTAAGACGGTTGCTCAGATTGTCTCCTAAATCGTTTATATAGATCAGGAATAGCAGGGGACGTATAACACTACGTATCTTGGGGAGCGCCAGAAGTCACTTCTCTTTTAATCGATGACTTTCCGTGAACCCCGGCGACCTGTGACCTCTCTGACAGGAAATCACGAATACAATCACGTAACTGAGACGGTATTCCATAAGCGCGCAATTTCACTGCGAGCCGCTTGTGTGGTACACTGCTAAAAGCCTTTTGGAAATTTATAAATACGGAATCAATTTGAAATCCTTTCTTAATCGCACTCAACACTTCGTGTTTCACAAGAACGATGTTTTCTAAATCAGTGTTGACTGTGTGTCAATAGGCCGTTCTCTTCGAGGTAACGTGTAATGTTCGAGCACAGTGTACGTTCCAAAATCCTGCTGCATATCGACGTCAATTATACGGGCGTTTAATTCCCTTCTACCTTTCTTGAACATTGGTGTGACTTGTGCAACTTTCCAGTCTTTAGGTACGGATCTTTCGTCGAGCGCGCTATTGTACAGGGTTATTACAAATGATTGAAGCAATTTCACAGCTCTACAATAACTTTATTATTTGAGATATTTTCACAATGCTTTGCACACACATACAAAAACTCAAAAAGTTTTCTTAGGCATTCACAAATGTTCGATATGTGCCCCTTTAGTGATTCGGCAGACATCAAGCCGATAATCAAGTTCCTCCCGCACTCGGCGCAGCACGTCCCCATCAATGAGTTCGAAAGCATCGTTGATGCGAGCTCGCAGTTCTGGCACGTTTCTTGGTAGAGGAGGTTTAAACACTGAATCTTTCACATAACCCCACAGAAAGAAATCGCATGGGGTTAAGTCGGGAGAGCGTGGAGGCCATGACATGAATTGCTGATCATGATCTCCACCACGACCGATCCATCGGTTTTCCAATCTCCTGTTTAAGAAATGCCGAACATCATGATGGAAGTGCGGTGGAGCACCATCCTGTTGAAAGGTGAAGTCGGCGCTGTCGGTCTCCAGTTGTGGCATGAGCCAATTTTCCAGCATTTCCAGATACACGTGTCCTGTAACGTTTCTTTCGCAGAAGAAAAAGGGGCCGTAAACTTTAAACCGTGAGATTGCACAAAACACGTTAACTTTTGGTGAATTTACTGCACGAATGCGTGAGTATTCTCTACCGCCCAGATTCGCACATTGTGTCTGTTCACTTCACAATTAAGAAAAAAAGTTGCTTCATCACTGAAAACAAGTTTCGCACTGAACGCATCCTCTTCCATGAGCTGTTGCAACCACGCCGAAAATTCAAAGCGTTTGACTTTGTCATCGGGTGTCAGGGCTTGTAGCAATTGTAAACGGTAAGGCTTCTGCTTTAGCCTTTTCCGTAAGATTTTCGAAACCGTCGGCTGTGGTACGTTTAGCTCCCTGCTTGCTTTATTCCTCGACTTCCGCGGGCTACGCGTGAAACTTGCCCGCACGCGTTCAACCGTTTCTTCGCTCACTGCAGGCCGACCCGTTGATTTCCCCTTACAGAGGCATCCAGAAGCTTTAAACTGCGCATACCATCGCCGAATGGAGTTATCAGTTGGTGGATCTTTGTTGAACTTCGTCCTGAAGTGTCGTTGCACTGTTATGACTGACTGATGTGAGTGCATTTCAAGCACGACATACGCTATCTCGGCTCCTGTCGCCATTTTGTCTCACTGCGCTCTCGAGCGCTCTGGCGGCAGAAACCTGAAGTGCGGCTTCAGCCGAACAAAACTTTGTGAGTTTTTCTACGTATCTGTAGTGTGTCGTGACCATATCTCAATGAATGGAGCTACAGTGAATTTATGAACTCGCTTCAATCACTTGTAATAGCCCTGTATATTATCTCTAGGTATGGAGCTATAGTATCAGTACTCTCTGAAAGGAACTGAACTGGTACACAGTCTGGACAGGAAGACTTTCTGTTATTGGTTTAAGATCCTTCACTACTCAGAGGATATCTACTTTTAAGTTCTTCGCAGCTGTTCTTAATTCAAATTCTTGAATATTTACTTCCTCTCCTTTGGTGAGAGAATTTCTAGACTCTGTGTTTAGTAACTCCGCTTTTGAAGCACTGTCGTCGATAGTATTTCCATTGCTACAGCGCAGTGAAGGCACTGACTGTGAGCTGCCGTTAGCATACCTTACATACGACCAGAATCTGTTTGGATTTCCAGCCAGGTTTAGAGACAAAGTTTCGTCGTGGAAGCTTCTGTAAAAAGATCACCAATCTTAGAGATTTTGCGTTCGTTTGAATCTGACATGCTTTTTTCGTCGATTTTGCAGCAGTGTTGTGACCTTTTTTGTGTACCAAGGGGTATCAGGTCCGTCGAATGTTAATTTATTTCAATTGCTGTCGATACTATTTGTTTGAATTCAAGCCATATATGGCCTACATTTATATTGCTCATTTGGAAGGAGTGAAGATTGTCTCTCAGGAAGACTTCAAGTCAAATTTTATCTCCTATATTCAATAGGAATATTTTTCCTATATTTTTGTAGGATTTGGGGTTGACAATATTCATTATCGTTAGGACAACCCTGTGTTCACTAATTATTGTAACCGTTTTGATTCTCGTTATTAGCTCAGTATTATTTGTTGCTAAAAAATCAAGTCTGTTATCGCAACGCTTACTATTCGCCTGGACTCATGAACTAACTGCTGGAAATAATTTTCAGAGAACGTGTTTAGCACAATTCCGGATGATGTTTTATGGGTACTTCCGTATTTAAACATGTGTTTCGCCAACGTATCGATGGTAAATTCAAGTCACCACCAACCGTAACTGCATGAATCGGGTACACGCTTGAAATTAAACTCAAGTTTTCTTTGAACCTTCAAGAAATTTTATCATGTGAGTTGGAAGATCGGTAGAAGGATGCAAATATTGTTTTATTCCGGTTTCCAAGATTGATCTCTGCCCATACTAACTCTCAGGAACTATCTGCTTCAATCTTCAATTTCGCTGCAAGATAAACTACTTCTAACAGCAAAAAAAAAAAAAAAAAAAAAAAAAAAAAAAAAAAAAAAAAAAAAAAAAAAAAAAAAAAAAAAAAAAAAAACCGCCACCGCCAACTTTGCTTAACCTGTCGTTTCGGAACTCCATTGTGTTCTTCGCAAAAATTTCGGCTGAACATATCTCTGGCTTTAGTCAGTTTACAGTGCCTATAACGATTTCAGCATCAGCGCTTTTAATTAGCGCTTGGAGCTCTGGTACTTACCCAAAAGAGTTACGATAATTACAACTGTTATACCGATGCTATCTGTACCTACAACGGTACCTGTATCTGCGTTCTTCCTATGTTCGACCTGCACCCTTTGAGACTGAAGCCGTTTTTGTACTTCCCCGAAACCCTCTAACCTAAAAAAAACACGGAGTCAACGCCACACAGCTACTGCCACCCTTGTAGCCGCCTCGTGCATGTAGTGGACACCTGACCTACTCAGTGGAACCCGAAGCCCAACCACCAAATGGCGCAAGTCGACGAATCTGCATCCTGCACGGTCTCAGAACCGTCTGAGTCTCAGACCCTGTAATCGGCTCTAAAACAAAGGCCTGCAATCGGTCCTGTCGACTATGGTGCAAATGGTGAGCTCTGCTCTCATCTCGCAAGCAAGACTGGCAGACTTTACGGTGGGGCCTGCCCACTCGTCTCGTATAGGGTGCCTTAAAGGATGCTGCGTTCCCGCTATGTTATACAACAATTCAAGCAAATAACATTAGTAGTTTTATTTCAGTAAAACAGGTTGAAAATACTTAACTTGAATGTACAAAGGTGTCGCAAGCAGTGGGCGAAGTGCAACATGAATCCGAGTCCTTGCTATACAAAATGTTCAAACAACCAATGCATATGAGTCACTACAATCCGATATCGTAGCACTCTCTGCTAGGCCGTGCTAATATTCCACTAACGTTCGGCCGAGTCTGGCAGGAGCGGCGCTTATATTCACTTCTTGCAGAGGTCGCTCCTGTCGTGGCGCAGTCCTTGTCAGAGGGCTATTGGGCTGACGTCGCCTCACCTCCTTCTCTGGTATTGCGTTCTTCCTCTTCGTTCCGTCGCTTGTGGTTGCGCCAGAACATTCCCCTCCCCACCCCATCCCCAAAGAGACGGACCGTCGTCATGTATGGAGTGCGACCACAGCGAGGGATGCAGGAGTGTAGGCGCAACGATGGGCCAGGGGCTGAGGCTGCAGGGGACGTCAAGCTTCCGGTAACACCGCTGTGCGCTCTGGCGGGAACGTCCCCCAGGAAACGATCAGAAGGGTACGTCCTGCTGCCAAGAAGCAGATGAAGAAGGCGGCGACTGCTGCTGCAGTATGGGCGGCTCCAGTTCCATCGATAGGAAGAGAGGAAGTGGAGGATGCGAACGCTCCGTCTCTATGGGGTCTTCCCACGGTGGCGTGACATCCTCTGGCGGCTGCCGTGGCCGCGCTGTCCTCTGGATCCTCGAATCTGGGGAAGAGAGACTGAAAGATAATCGTGTACATGGCAGAGGCGAAGTTCGTTTTGATGGGAATGCTGCAAGCCATCTGGACCGGAAAAATGGTACATGCAAGCGCCGAGTCGACGGACGATGTCGCCTCGCGCTCACCGTCTGGTGCCGCCAGAAACCCTGCAAAAGACAATATCATGCGGCGCGAAGCGATACTTGCGGACTTCCTTCGGCGCTGGATGCTGAGGAGGGTGGAGCAGGCGGAGCAGTGTTCGATGGCGGCGGCCGTGAAGCGGTTCCACCGGCGGTGGTCCATCTCGTGAGTGCGAACTATATGAGGCGAGATACAGTTGCAGTGCTTGATCCCTGGTGTGTGCAGAGCGAAATCTGGCCATCTGCTGCTTGAAGGTTCTGACGAAACGTTCCTCTTCGCCATTTGACTGTGGATGGAACGGTGCAATAATTAGATGCTGTATGGCATTTGCGTTCACAGAATGTCTCAAATTCATTTGATGTGAACTGAAGTCCATCGTCCGTCACTATTACTGCAGGTAAATCTTCGAGGCAAAAACATCGATGACAAAACTTGAAGTGTTGTACGTGACGTAGTCGAGTTCATGGGCGCAGTAAAAGGAATCTCGGTATATCAGTGAACCACAATCAACCAACGAGTGTTCCATAACGGTCCCGCAAGGTCGATGTGCACACGTTGCCATGGCGATTGCGACTTAGGCCAAGCAGAGAATTTTTGTGGCGGAGCAGACTGATTTTCCGCACATGCTTGACACTGTGACGTCATCTGTTCTATTTGGACGACCATACCCTGCCAAGTACAGTGTTGGCGCGCTAACTGTTTCGTACAAACAATCCCCCAGTGTCCTTCGTGAAGTAACTGCAACGCTTCTTTTTGCAAAGCTTTAGTGATCAAACCACGTGACAGTCCACTGTCGTTCTGAACAAGAATTACACCTTACTGTACAGCGACGCTATGGCGACGTGCAAAGTATCGGCACATTACAGTGTTCTTTATGCTGTTCAAAGAGTGAGGCCAAGATGTGCGAATACAATTGAGCAAAATGTTCAAATCTGGATCAGCTTCCGTGGCCTGTGCAATTTTCTTATAGTTAAGAGGAGAAGATTGAAGCAATTCTGAATCCTGAGCATCTATGTGACAACAAGGGCCAATCGGAAGACGTAAAAGTGCGTCCGCATTAGCTTGTTTAGCTGTCGGACGATACAGAATTTCGTACTGGTATTGAGTCAACAACAAATCCCATTTTAGCAATTTTTGGGCAGTTCGTACAGGAACCGATTTCGTCGGATGAAACAAGGACTGCAAAGGCTTGTGATCCGTCACTAAGTAGAATTTTCTGCCATACAGGTAGTGGTGAAATTTGGTGACACCACACGCAATTGCCAAAGCCTCATTTTCAGTTTGTGAAGAGTTACATTGGGCGTTGGACAACACTTTAGATGTGAAAGCGATAGATCTGTCTGTGTCAACAATTCTTTGCGAAAGCACTGCACCGATTCCGTAAGAAGAAGGGTCAACTTGCAATACGACTGGTTTGTCACGATCAAAGTGAACTAAGCATCGAGCAGTGCATCTTTAAGTTTTTGGAAAGCTATTTGGCACTCATCTGTCCAAACAAAGGGAACACACAATGGAGCTAAGATTTTTGCATCATTCTGTATGAACCGAATATAATAGTTCATTTTCCCCAAAACTGATTGCAAGTCTGTGATATTGCGAGTAACTGGAAAATCTCGTATGGCTAACAAATGCGACTGAAGAAGATGCACACCCCCACTGCTTATGCCCGCATCTCGTGGTCGTGCGGTAGCGTTCTCGCTTCCCACGCCCGGGATCCCGGGTTCGATTCCCGGCGGGGTCCGGGATTTTCTCTGCCTCGTGATGGCTGGGTGTTGTGTGATGTCCTTAGGTTAGTTAGGTTTAAGTAGTTCTAAGTTCTAGGGGACTGATGACCATAGATGTTAAGTCCCATAGTGCTCAGAGCCAGCCACTGCTTATGAAATTACCATGATACTGCAACTCAGGTTTAAAAAATTACACTTGTGCAGTCTACACTTCAGTCCTGCATCAGATAGCACAGGAAGCAAAGCACGCAAATTTGAAATATGTTCTTAAGGTGTACGACCGGGTACTGCAATATCATCCTAATAGTTTGAACATTTTGGCACTTGTGCAGTCAACTGTTCCAAATACCGTTGGAAAATGGCGGGTGTGGATGCACTGCCAAAAGGTAAACGCAAATTTTTAATCAAATCCAAATGAGTGTTTACTACACACTTTTTGAGATTCTTCACGGAGAGGTATTTGAAGTTACGCGTCGCACAAATCAGTTTTTGAAAAATAGCGTCCAGCGCCTAACCTGTCCGTGAGATCCTCTGGGCGTGGCAATGGATAAGTATCAATCACAGTTTGTGGGTTGACTGTAGACTTACGTCAACACAGAGCTGAAAGTGACTTGAAGGTTTGGGGAGCAATACCAGTGGATTTGCCAACTTACTAGTTGAAACGGGCGCTAAAAATCTGTTATCTTGCAATTCTTTAAGTTCAGCAGCGACTTTGTAACGTAATGCTGTGGGACTAGTTCTAGCCCGGCAAAATTTCGGCTGAGGATTGTGGCGATCCTGCACGCTTGCTAGTTGTAATCTTGGAATACGCTGCATTAATGACATGGGCCTTGTGATGAGAGTTTCGTGAGTGTGCCGAATTCTTACGTTTATTCCAGTGGAAACGTACGGATTGCATATGCCCTTTCCTAGCACAAGCATAACACTGAGCTTGTCGGGAGGGGCAGTCTTGGTGTTTTTGCCATGAATAACATCTAGGGCAAGACTTAATTCCATTCGCCTGTGCAGCCGCTGGTTTAGCAAACTGCTTACGTGGCGTGGAAGATTGTTTACTCTGCGTGGCTAGGGCACGCAGACGGTACAGGATGGGGCGATCACAAGCAAGGGACTCAACCTGGCAAATAGCTGGCTGCTCAAATGTATTAACCGACAAGGCACTGGAATCGTACTGATCTAGTATTTGCACTATCTGCTGAAATGATGGATCTGACTGTTTCAAAATCTGTTCTCTGAGTTTGATATCAGGTACATTGCACACGATCGCATCACACAGCATAACATCTCAATAGAAAGCACCGCAATCACATTTGAATTTCCATTTCCTTATCATACCCCGCAAGTCTGTTACCCACTCGTGATGTTTGTTCTCACCGTTTTTTTGCAATGAAAGAATTGATATCTAGCTGTCTTGTTCACAAAGCTGTCGAAAAGGAGGTATAGCAGCTGTAGTAGGCGGTGATTGCTCCGTCGGGCGCGCAGCGTCGGCGAGTAGCTCTGCACCGTGTTGAGCAGTGCTGAGATCCGCTGCGTCTGGAACCAAACATCTGCATCTAACGCTTGCAGCTGCGGGACAGATGGGGCAGGCATATTGGTAGACACAAATGTAACAAGGCAAGTAATCAACAGAAGGATAAAAGCCTGGAAACACTGATAAGCAAAAACGACAAGAAACTGTTAAAGCAATAAGCGCTCCTGCAAAGTAAAGACAAGAAAAAATTGAGGTACCAGCATGATACAAATGAAAAATTCGTGGCCATCGGCACATAGTTCGTTTGGGAGTCTTTTCGACAACTGTGGTGTCTTGCCCACTCCTCTCATATAGGGTGCCTTAAATGATACTGCGTTCTCGGAATGCTACACAATAGTTCAAGCAAATAACATTAGTAGTTTTATATCATCAATAAAGCAGGCTGACAATACTTAACTTGAATGTACAAAGGTATCATAAGCGATGGGCGACATGCAACATAAATACGAATAATGATTATAAAGAACCCGCCTCGATTGGAAATTGAAACCGGATGTTGACCTACGTTTCGGCGCGGATAACCACGCCTTCTTCCGAACTACTGCAATACAGCGAGCGCCACTACGCCAGCTAAATAAAAGATTCAAACTACTGAAGTCACTAACTACTGATAGGTATAGTTAGCAAATGAAAGATTTTGATAAAGAACAAACAATGTATTTACCTTAATAGTGTTCAAAAGTCATAATATATACATCAGTTCATGACATCCAGTCTTGCAAATTTACTGTATCTGATGGGCACACGTCCAGATCATCCGCTCTCAAAACTCCGCCATCTCTCTCCCCACATCCACCACTGCTGGCGGCTCACCTCCAACTGCGCAACGCTACGCGCTGTTCACATCCAACTGCCCAACACTACAATAGCGACTATTCCAACAATGCCACCCAGCCACAGACTGCACATAGCACAGCCAGTGATTTTCATACAGAGCGCTACGTGGCGTTACCAACATAAAAACCTAAACAGCCTACTTACACACTAAAATCTGATAGCGTAGCACTCCCTGCTAAGCAGTGCTAATACTCCACTAGTTTCCGGCTGAGGCTGGCAGGACCGGCTCTTATATTCACTTCTTGCAGAGGTCGCTCTTGTCGTGGCACGATCCTTGTCAGAAAGCTACTGGCTGTCACCACCTCACTGCCTCTCCGCCTTCTCTGGCCTTCCTCTTCGTTCTGGCGCCTGTGGTTACGCCAGAACATTTATCACTTCCGTTAGCCACTGGAAAATAGACAGAATCTCCTCTGACCCAAAATGACACACATCATTGGTACCGACGTGAGCGACCATCTGACGCTGGCTGCATCCTGTTCTCTTTATGGCATCCGGAAGGACCCTTTCCATATCTGGAATGACTCCACCCGTTATGCACAAGGAGTGCACTTTGGCTTTCTTCCTCTCCTTGGCAGCCATGTCCCTAAGGGGCCCCATAACGTGCCTACCTCTGTAGCCCCCAACTACCAATAATCTTAGCCTCTGTGATTGCCCAGATCTTGCATATTGAGAGGTTCCTTCTGAAACAGGACAAGCAACTGCACCTGGCTGAGGGACAGTTTCAGCCACTCACATCACCTGGAACTGTTCGTCAGACTAACCGGGGAGGCATTACGTGCGGCCCCCTGGGAAGCCCTTCGGTGCCAGCCGTGGCCCGAGTCAATCTCCCACTCGACCACGGGTCAGGGGTCATCCTCATTTGCAGATTTTAACAGAAAGGATTGTGCTTTTACATAGTTCGCACGGCAGAGGTGTAGATTGGCAGTAGAAGGCGGTATTGCGGTGTGACTACCAGGTCACAGCATGGTGAAGCTTGGTGCAGGTTTTGCCCAGTTGACTGTTGACGCATGGGAGACGTGTAGAAATTTTACAAAAGAGTATCTGTTAGTGATTGTGGGTGAGGCTGGGAATAGTTTTGATAGGGACGGGTTATACGAAGTAGGTGGTGACCTAGAAAAAACAACTATGCAAATTAGTGGCACAAATTGGCATTTCGTACAACTGTTTCAGCGTCATAATCGGCCTGATCTTAATACAGCTGACATCTACATCTACATCTACAAGGCTGCTCTCAAAGTCACACTTCAGTGCCTGGGAGAGGGTTCGTCTCAACACCTTCACACTAATTCTCTATTACTTGAAATAACTCAGTCTTTGTTGCAAATTGTTTTAATCTATTTGTTGACATTGACGCATTTCGCCCTTGTGGGGCATCTTCAGATTAACCTAGAGGTTCAAAATAACATTGTGGTGCATAGGTACATGAAAAACAGGGGGTTGGGTACTATGAGGCAAAGTTCTAGGCTGTGTAACAGTCCCTACAAGTATCAAGAACTGTGAACTTACGCAAGAAGTAATGCGATGAGACCGCGCGACTGCTACGGTCGCAGGTTCGAATCCTGCCTCGGGCATGGATGAGTGTGTTGTCCTTAGGTTAGTTAGGTTTAAGTAGTTCTAAGTTCCAGGGGACTGATGACCACGGATGTTAAGTCCCATAGTGCTCAGAGCCATTTGAGACAATGCGATGAGCCAACTTGCGTCCTTTAATATCAGTATTTCCGAGCCTACTTCCATCCTTTAATATCAGCATTTCGCATTAAGACAGAAATTATAAGGAAACATCCTCCCATAGTCACAAGGCAAAGAAAAGCATAAGGGACATAATACAGAGCCAACCGCGTTCCGGCGTACGCAGAATGGAGTGCTGCGAACAGCTGACAAAATGTAAGTAGAATGTGGTCGAGAACGTACTCGTTAGATACGCCAGACAACGCAGCCGGCCACACACAGAGCCATTAAGAGAAGGTTACACAACCGTAGTAACAGACATTGGTTAACCAATAATTCAGAAAATACGTTGCACAGCTAAAATACGTATGAGGTAAACAAAAGGTTAGGTAAATAGTAAAATTATTAAAATCAAATTAGTGCAGGTATTGTGATATGTCAAGTAGAAATCATAAGTTGTGTAGGCGTTAAATAACCTCTATAAAGTAGGAAACTGTTAACACCTGCCAAAATGTAAAACTTAAAATGAGCAAAACATAACAACTCAGAACATAAAAAGCCGGTTGCAATACAGAAGAACAAATACGACAACATGACATTCGCGCTAAAGAACTATTGATGAGTTAGTGTAGGAGGTATCATAATACCATAATAAAACTTGCTTCTACTAACCAATATATCATTCAATAATCTACCTTTTTCTGCCCAGGAGTGCTTAAGAATTTCCCATTTCTCTAAAAGATTTAGCTTTTTCCCTTGGCGGCGGTGAGGAGTAGATGTAAATTCTTCAATTTTGGTGGCCACCGGAAAACGCTCTTTAATCTGCCCTTTCTTGTTAAGAAAATGTTCACTAAATCTTGTACGAAATTTCCTACCAGTATTGCCCACATGTAAAGCTTCGCATATTTGTCTTTGGTAGAAAGTTCGTTATGGGTGTACCGATGCTGGGCTTTATTTGTAAACAGAAAGGTGATCTCCACACCATATTTTCAAAATAGCGTTGCCAGTTCATACGATAGAGAGCCTACAAAAGAGAGTTTAAGAAATTTAGTATTATCGGATAACAGGCCTCGTGGAAATTTAGATTCATCAGGACTGGGTTGTTGCTAATAATGATCATGTATAAATGAGAGCTGAATTCGTTGGTGATTGCATTATATATGTTGTAATATCCTACGTTAAATTAAATCAGGACATCATCATCATCATTTAAGACTGATTATGCCTTTCAGCGTTCAGTCTGGAGCATAGTCCTCCTCCTAAAATTTCTCCATGATCCCCTATTCAGTGCTAACATTGGTGCCTCTTCTGATGTTAAGCCTATTACTTCAAAATCATTCTTAACCGAATCCAGGTACCTTCTCCTTGGTCTACCCCGACTGCTCCTACCCTCTACTGCTGAGCCCATGAGTCTCTTGCTTCTCCCATGCGTGTAACATGACCCCACCATCTAAGCCTGTTCGCCCTGACTGCTACATCTATAGAGTTCATTCCCAGTTTTTATTTGATTTCCTCATTGTGGACACTCTCCTGCCGTTGTTCCCATCTACTAGTACCTGCAATCATCCTAGCTACTTTCATATCCGTTACCTCAACCTTATTGATAAGGTAACCTGAATCCAACCAGCTTTCGCTCCCATACAACAAAGTTGGTCGAAAAATTGAACGGTGCACAGATAACTTAGTCTTGGTACTGACTTCCTTCTTGCAGAAGTGAGTAGATCGTAGCTGAGCTCACTGCATTAGCTTTGCTACACCTCGCTTCCAGTTCTTTAAGTATGTTGCCAACCTGTGAGAATATGCATCCTAAGTATTTGAAACCGTCCACCTGTTCTTTGTTCCTCCTATTTGGCACTTAATCCGTTTATATCTCTTTCCCACTGACATTACTTTCGTTTTGGAGATGCTAATCTTCATACCATAATCCTTAAATTTCTGATCTAGCTCTGAAATATTACTTTGCAAACTTTCAATCGAATCTGCCATCACAACTAAGTCATCCGCATGTGCAAGACTGCTTATTTTGTGTTCACATATCTTAATCTCACCCAGCCAGTCTATTGTTTTCAACATATGATCCATAAATAATATGAACAACAGTGGAGACAGGTTGCAGCCTTGTCTTCCCCCTGAAACTACTCTGAACCATGAACTCAATTTACCGTCAAGACAAAAACACGAAAATGACAGACAATCTTGCTTCTCTTTGCAAAGATGAAGCACAAGTGGAGAAAAAGAATGACGTCAGTGCATTATGGATAGAAACTTATCTTATGAGAAAAATGTGCCTACTAAATACTTTGGTGTTATTTCTTTTGTGCAATACATGTATTCCGATTTAATAGTCTAGACTATCGCCTTAGATCCGTGGATCGCGCTGGTTAGAAGAAAAATCCATAGTCGCTAGTCGCTTGGAGAGAAAGCTTCATCTCACCACGAAAACAAGGGAGCGAAAGGAGAGGGTTGGCAGGCTTTTCCCTCCTACGCAATCTTCAATGTGAGCCATAAATCTGCGTGAGAGCTTATCTGTGCACTCCGGTGTTCATTTGCCGAGTCATTTACCAGGACGAATCACTACGCGCTCTCCTGGGAAATGACTGCAGAAATTCCTAAGGGAAAAAGAGTGATGGGGGAAAGAGGTACACAATAACATCGAACCGTACTGCAGACACTACGAGATATACTTTGTAATATCCAGGAGATATTAGATTTCTTACGCGTAGGACATTTTGTTTTCGTGTGAATATGTCTTGCATCAAAACAATATTTCGATAATATACATTCGGAAACAATCTTACAGATTTTATGAATTGTATAATTTTTGTGTCAATCTTAAGAAGTACCCAATTAAACAGCGTTGCGGAAGCACAAAAATATTTTTCTCTGACGTTACTTCCAATAACCACACTTAGAGTGAACAATCGTAGCGTTTGGAGGTAAAACGGGCAGTATCCCCGCACTACTTGTGCTCTTGTGCTCCTTGACTGAAAACGTCCTCCTAACTGCGTCGTAAAGTATCAGTGCCACTCAGACACAAAGGTCGTAAAACTGTCTGTGGAATTTCTATGCAGATTAAAACTTAGCGGGCGCCTCGCATCTACTGGGGGAACAAAATAAAACTGTCCAGGAAAATTTTTACTGTAACGCTGACGCGGGGTTGACGCTTGTTAATGAACGTCACGGAAGACGCTGGGAATGGCCACCGATGATGACAAAGCAGCGCTGTGCTCAGTTTTTCACACATTGCTGGGGGTTTTTTCCAAACATTTCCAGTGTTAAAATCCTGCACGAACAGTTCCACACACATTTCTCACCAATTGTGTTGCGTAGAACACTCGACAACGAACGCGCACTACATTATCGTGGACACTATTTTGTGTTGTATTCAACTAGTAAGTAATACGTCTGCTCTCACTCATTCCGACGTAATGTCACAGCTGAATATTCTGGACAGAGTACGTGGGAGACTCGCATTCATAGACATGTGACAGCAACCAATTAACGCATCTAAATCACGTTTTCCTGTTTCTCTTGTGAGCAGCATATCTCCTGCTCCTTAACTAGGGCCAGTTTGAGTTAATGAACATTTTACGAACCACTTTTATTTTGCCTTAAGTGTATTGATGACGCTCAAATACTGCTCTCACTAATCCATCGAAACAAAAAAATAGATTAAAATCAAAACCAAAATTGAAACCATCGAAGTGACATGGGCCTCTTGTACGCTCCCTTTGACTCTCACATTTATCTACTCAATCGTGCAGAAAGTAAAACTCTGTCCACATAATACTGTTGTAATTCTGAAACACTTGGGCTGGCCGCATAGCCAGTCAAGGGAACATCGTAAATTTTTATTATCATTTCTAAATTTTGTCCATTTAAACTTTTAATATGTAAGAAACTATCAGCCTCGACTGCGGTAATGAAACCAACCTTGACCTAGATTTCAGCCCAAGTAATTGAGCCTTCTTCAGAAGATAAACCTGATTCTATAATACGTCTACGAGGTCATGGTTTAGAAATAAAACTAAAACAGCCTGAATACGTGCAGTCACTTTTTAAAAATGCCATACATAGGCACTAAGTCATCACCAGGACTTACCTTGCCGTTTCCTATGTCAAGGGTCTAAAAAATTTTCCTATGTGTCTTTTCGTGTCAAGCACTTTTTATCATATCTCATCTAATTAACAATAGCCTTTAATATAAGAGGCGATAATTCTCTTTTGTAGCACGTTGTGAAACTGACGTCTGTCGGTCGATAGAGCGTAAGGGCGATGAAAGGACGTTCACGCAAATACCATATTTTTTACACGTAAACATAATTTGAACTAAGCTGGTCAATTGCTATTACATGGCGATGAAGTGGCGTTGTTCGAGCACTCACGCATTATTTATAGTAATAAGATAAAAATTAATCTTGATAGTATTCTTCAAAAATGGCGCTGAGAACTATGGGACGTAACTTCTGTGGTCATCAGTCCCCTAGACTTAGAACTACTTAGACCTAACTAACCTAAGGACACCACAAACGTCCATGTCCGAGGCAGGATTCGAACCTGCGACCGTAGCGGTCGCGCGGTTCCAGACTGTAGCGCCTAGAACCGCTCGGCCACCCTGGCCGGCTAATATTCTTCATTCAGTTCGTTTCAGCAATAAGAAGTATATCTACATCAACTGATAAAAACACCTACTGGACCTACTGTTTATAGGTTATCCGAAATTATTGCATTTTGGCATTTACATACTACAGTTTCTCTGTTTTATGTCATATTTCATTAGTAACGATGGCTACGTTATGCAGTATTCGTTGTGAAACGGCCAATATATTCTAACAGTGTGAGTCGGGGTAGTGTGTTCGAACTTATGTAAATCAATGCGTAGTTTGTTACATTTTAGTCAAAACCTGGTGCAGAGGCTTTATGTTACAGAGTTTCAACCATTCTAAAAGTTATTTGTTTTGAGATATAACTGCGTTGGTCTTTTTTCTTTGACAGTCATGGTCTCAGTTAGACATGCGCAATGTTCCCCAGCATGCTGATATACAGCGCGTCATCTAGGTCTACTTAGTATCACGTGAGCTTCCGAGGCCCACCGCACGGCGTCCATGGAGACGAGACGCTCGCCGGAGCTTAAGTCTTGGTGGTGACTTAGTACCTATATACCGCATTTTTAAAATGTGACTACACCTATTCAGACTGTTTTAGTTTTATTTCTAGACCATGCCCTCGATAAGTAAAGATTGATTTCATTACCGCAATCGAGGCGCATAGTTTCCTGTATATTAGATTATCACGATTGCTGACTGGGCTGCAATGTTGAAAGTACTACCGTTAAAAATGTTGTCTACAACCTTCGAGTGCATTTCATTGTGGCCTACGAGCCGAGCACGAACATCAGTTTAGCCCGGGTTGTTTGCTCCCACAGAATACGCTATCCCAAAGCCCCAACGCGCCACTTTTTCAACAGCCAATAAGGAGCATAAGAGAGAAATCACTTTTTGGTTCCAGGACAGAGCTGAAGTGGCGGTCCATAATAGGGCACTCACTTTGATTCCATTCTCCAGCTATAAATGAAGTGCTCCATCTTCTCATTTCACCCTGATTAGTCTTGATTTCGTTCTAACTTTAAAAACTACATGTTTCTCTGAATATCCTGACTAGCTAATGGTCTGGCAATCTGGTTCTTGCGCACACAGTTGCATTCTGTTTCAGAGAATGCACACTGTGCAGTCACATTAATGTGACCACCTACCAAAAGCCTGAATAACCACCTGTTGCAACGCAGACTGTTGCGTATAGTGTAGGAAGAGCGTCACTGAGGTGCTGGAAGGTGCTGACGGCAGTGTAATGCCATCACTACTCCAGTGTCGTGGCAAGTTGCGGTAGGTTTCTCCGTTGAGGATCCGTGACGCGTACAGCCCGATGAAGATGGTCCCACAGATTCTCGATTGCGTTTAAATACGGGAACTTTTAGGGCAGGGCAGTACGGTAAACTAATCCTGGTGCTCTTCGAACCACGCACTTACACCGAGAACTGTGCGACAATTGTGTTGTCCTGTTGCTGGAATGCACCTTGTCGAGGAAAACCAAATAGCATGTAGAAGTGGATCTGGTCTCCAAAGATAAGACGCACACTTTGTTGAACCATCGTGCCTATCAGAATGACGAGAGCACCCAAGGAATGCAACGAAAACATTCCTCGGGCCATAATGATCCTTCCTCTAGTTTAGACCTTCCCGATGATTGTTGCAGAGTGTCTGCTTTCGGACGTTTCACACCGTACACACCAACGGTCACTTGTCCAATAAATAATAAAACGTGATTCAACTGGAAAGGCCGCCCTTTGCCACTCAGTGGATACCTGGTCGTGGTACTGGCTTGCAAATTCCAGCCTTCGTCACTGACGAACAGCAGTCTGCATGGGCCCATGAACCAGGAGTCTGCTGCAGAGGCCCAACTGCAACAATGTCCGCAGAACGGTCGTTGAAGACACACTGTTAGCAGCCACTTGGTTCATCTGGATAATCAGCAACTCATCAGTTGCACGTCTATTCGCACGTACACTTCTTCGCAACCTCGCTCATGCCTGTCTATCTATGACCATTGATTGCCCTCGCAAAGTTTGGTCAATTCTTAATCGCATCAGAACCAACTGTGGAAGATGCGCCGACTCCTTACACAGATGGGGTAAACTTCCTTCGGCCGCTTGCGACTGTGGCGCTGAGAGACAGACGGTGAAACACGTCGTGCAGGAATGCCCACTAAGGGCATATGTGGGTGACCCACAGGATTTCCTAATGGCGACCCAAGAGGCAATCGACTATATATTATCTAAGCTGGACGTTTGTTTGTGATTGCTCTTCTGTGAGTGTAAATTTACAATTTGTGGTATCCTTACATACAAACTGTTATTTATTGCTCTGTCTACACATATGTGATTCTTTTTTTTGTATCATGTTATTTCTGTAATTTTTACTGTGAAGTTATGAGCCATACGCTAAATAAATAGGTGCCGGTTGTAGATAGCACCATTTTCTCGTGCACGGTGTACTTTAACCACGGCGGCAGGCGACTGTTTATAAATTTAGGCGTGTCGGGAATGCTATCACCCGTGGCTGGAAAGACAGTGATAAGGCCTTTTTTAGACGCTTCCTCATTACGACAAGCACTGCACTGTTTCCTGCGTCGCCCTGACACGATTTCTGTATCATCCGCAGCTAGTGCTGGCGCCGACCGCCTGTGAGAGGTTATTGCACGTATGCGTCTAACACAGGCGGTGGTGATACTAATGTGACTAGACCGTGTATCTGCTAGCAGCTGGAAAATGGAAGATACTTCCGCCGTGGAACGTAGTGATGAACGTCAGGCTTTGGTGGATCAGATTAAGAGAATGGCCCTGCTGGAGCAGCTGTAGGCAGTGCAAGCGCCGCCATCTGACCCACAATCAGACTTAAGCAATCAAGCTATGCATGATCTTGTATTGCACTCCAGAGTGCTAAAAGATTTATTACGGACAATTTAACACCTCCGTTCTTGGGGAAGACACGTGAAGATATCACTAAAGTTTTCGGAAAATGTCCATGATGTTGGCCAACTGCATTCTTCCCTGACAGTACATTGCACGTTTAAATTTACCTAGAAACAGAAGATTCTGGGTAAACTCAGCAGAATCGCTGTGCAATGCCTGATACTCCAACTGAATGTTTGTGACTTTTCACAGAAACGAGTTGTTCACCACTCATCAGCAGACTCGGGAAGATTTTCAGAGTTTTTTGATCATATTTGCTCATTTTGTGCCACACTCACGCCGTGAGGTTAGCCTTACAGAGGAATGACGTGCTTCTAGAACAAAGGAAAAGAGCTATGGATAAATTTATCAAGGGAATAAACCCGCAAATGGGCAGAGAAGTAGAATCTTTACAAAAAACTGTGCACCTAGCACTGCTGAGAGAGGAGACTAATCAGCTTCTCTCGTCTTCTTCTCATGGAAATGCCTTCAATATCATGTTAATTGTTGAGACAAATTGTAGGCATATTAACTACCTACAGTGTCAATAAAACGAATTAAAATGATATGTGTAGTTATTATCGCAAAGTGACTTTCCGTATTAAAATTCATGGACTCTGATATTCACAAAGTATACAGACATGTTTCCGTATTTGGTACAGTTACAGTTAGTAACGAAACGTGCTCTCTCTGCAAATCTCCTATACTTGAGTCCAATGGCTGCAAAATTAATAACCTGAATGCAGTAGGCGATGTTTACCACACACAGTCTGCTGTTCCCACTGCAGAGATATCAGCCAGTTGAGTCTGCAGTCATATGTGGTATAAGCGAAGTAGAGGCCGTGGAATATTCCGAAGACACGGATGTATTGTGAAAGGGAATGGGAGCCAGCGTAGCCGCCGATCAGGACTAGTAATAGAATCTGTTAACACCATTAGTATTCGTGAGTTACCTCAGGTGGTCAAGCGGTTGTGAAACGCAATATCAAAGGCATTCACGTGCTCCAATTACTATTACCCCCCCCGGCCTTAAGTAGGCATTACAGCTGCCTCCCTGTTGCATTAGTGGTCTGGGTACAAAAACAATTAACCCGTTGGGGACATATCGTGTTGAGTAATAGATCCGGCAAAGAAAACATCATTGTGATATGGAATTCCTTAGGAAAAGAGGACAGGATTTTTGTTGTTGTTCTTGGGAATGGTTTCCTGTGCTACTCTCAAGGAGTTAACGACTTTTAGTTGCAAACTCTCCAACTCAACGCCTCTAAGCATCAACTTGATGGCAATGACACTCAAAAGCGATTAGTAGCTCGACGGAAAATGACTGTTCGTCTACTCTATTCCACACCGCATACCTTAGTGTTTAAAGCGCGCTCTCTTGAAATTCTTTGTGGTTGAATGTGGAAACGTCTCTGGATAACAGCCGAAATCCAAGGGCCTACAGGAACTGTCATTTTGGCCGATCCCCTCACCAGAAACCTAGTGCTTCACCACTAGGAGATACAACTGAAAAAAAAAAAAACTTTCGCGGGTCCAAATGCATTAGCGGAGAGATAATTCCGCATGGAACAATACTGGTCAATGTACACGAAAAATAGTTTTTAGGAAATTTCTGGGACTCACAACTGTGTTAGTAAACATCGTAGCGGTAACTTATAAGAAAATTGAGGGAGAAGTTAATGCTTGTCAGACGTGGAAAAGAAGGTGTTGTATCTAGTATTCAAGAAATTCACGTGAATGTTTGAGGAAAGACAGTATTTAAAAGATACAGATCCAACAAAACACGAACTGCACAACTTGCCTCAGAAGACTTTGTACATACCCTACCATTCAGAGTCAGTCGTAGACGAAATAATGTAACAACAGTCAGTTTCGAGAATAATTAAGCCTTCCTCTGCCTAAAAAAGAGTCATCAATTGAGTAGATATTACCGCCTCTCAGAAAATTATGCGATCAGATATGTATCCACTCCCCTATATCCATAAAATGCTCGACCACTTGGGAAATTCCGAGTATTTTACCAAAATAGATATGAGGGAGGGCTTTCACCGGATACCAATTCATCTGGTCTATATGAATTTCTGCGAGTCCCTCTTGCCTTGGGAAATCCACTGACCACTTTTCAGTAGGTTGCACATTTAGTATTGTGCGGACTGAAGCCCACCATTTGTCTGGTATATCTAAAATCGTATCATTCTCCCTTTGTAGAGAATCTAGAAACTTGTAGATCAATTGAGAAGTGTATTACACAGTGCTATTTTAGTCTGACAGTAGAGAAACATTGTTGTGATAAATCTGAAGTGCAATAACTGAGTCACATTGTAAGTTGTGTGGGCATTAACCTCAATGAAGTCCAAGCTGTAGCGATTGACGGCTTTTCTCTGCTGAAACACGTAAAAGAATTGCAGTTATTACTGGATATTTCCAGTTATTACTGCAGATTCGGGCAAGATCATGACACAGTCACTAATCCTTTGACTAAAACATTGAAAAGGTGGAACCTCTCATTTTCATTATTATGTGGTGTGACGGTGTGAGAAGTTAAAGAATTTTTTGATAAAATCTCTCTTCTTAATTTACCTGGTTTTGAAAAACCTTTCATTCTGTTCTGTTACACCAGATGTTCTGTCAGGTGATAAACGCTCAGAATGATCGCAGAGCACCACGATGCATGTCACCCATGAACCAAGTGTCAACGTACCCAGCAAGCAAAACATCCGAAAGTGTGGCCCGTTTCAGACAAGGCTGTGCAATAGCGTGACAATATGAGAAAATAACATTACAAAAATGCAAACCAACATTGATCAAGTAAACAAGGATCAGACTAGCACTATCGACCCATCGACTAAAGGCACTGCCCAGTGTATGCCACACTCACACTGCTTACGTATCACTCTTGAGTTTTAAATCTGAACAGATCCTCGTGTGACATGCCTGTGTCTGGTGGGGATACCAAATCCCTTTCTCGTTTAAGGGGCACATCGGGTTGAGAATGCCCACACCTATGCAGGAGTCGTGAAGTCAAGGGGCAACAGGCGACAGACATCTCTGTTGGGACATCTATGGTGAAACTGGTGGTAATTGGCTGAAACTCCAACCAAGGATGTTGATCGGTGCCATAGCTGGAGAGGGGTGGGGTGAGGGGTGGGGGCTGGGGGAAGGCAACTGCTGCTGCGATGAAAGGAGGGTGGGAATGCAGCTGCTCTGCTGCTGTAAAGATTGAGTGAGGCATTCGACCTCCATCATACCTTCCAAACTACCTCCCCCCCCCCCCCCCCCCCCCCCCGCCGGCCCCCCTGGAGCTATTCTCCTGGGTGTCAGGTTTCTCAGGGCAATGGCACGCATATTGTGGCGATTGGTAGATGGGTAGTGGGAATGATAGTGGGTGCCACTTGGTGCTTGGGCAACGGGTGTACACAATAATATAAAATTGTCGCCCAGATTTGTGGACCCAGATGGCTGAACTTTAATGATACTGCGACAAAGGCCTTGGGCCATGGGTTCATGTTGCTGTGTAATAGGTCGAAGAGTCCACGAGGCCGATGGCCATGCAGCTCACAGTTTGGCGTTGCTCGGTAAGAAGACAAAAAACTGGACAGGGCTTGCTCTCTATTGGCCACCAGAATGTTTGCAATTTGAATGTCCTGAGGAACCAGTCGTCATCTACGGTACATGCTGAATGGAACACTATGGTAGTCGGCTGCTGAATGCCACTTTGGTGGTAAAATGCTTGAGATTCACCAACAGGACCGGGCATTAATCGCCTCACACTAGCGTCACGGCAGATGTTAGAGACCTAAAATAATAGCTAAGGCCCAAACTGTAACGTGCGACGATTCCATATCTTCCATGACTACAAAAAGCCAGCATGGTCACCAATTTTGAAAGTAGGCGAAAATTACCTATTGCTCGCAAAATGTGCCAGTTTGAACAACAGCAACGGGTGCCATAACTTCGTGAACAAATTAGTTATCTCTTGTCAGTTAAAGTGTAATTAATTTTATGCAAGTGCTTGCATGCCTCTTTACTGAGTTCATTCTCCCAAGGCACTAGGATAAGAAAAATGAATGCTAAATGTTGGCAACTTGAAGAGAAATGGACGGAGGATTATTTATTCACCATATGAAATGCTAAATCTGAAACTTCCTCTGAGATTAAAACTGTGTGCCAGACCGAGACTCAAACTTGGGACCTTTGCCTTTCGCGGGAAGTGCTCTACCAACTGAGCTACCCAAGCACGACTCACGCCCCGTCCTCACAGCTGTACTTCCACCAGTACTTCGTTCCTGCCTTCCGAACTTCACAGAAGCTCTCCTGAGAAACTTTCGGAACTAGTACTCCTAGAAGAAAGGATGTTACCAGAATGTTTCAAGGATGAGATTTTCCTTCTCGGTCCGGCACACAGCTTTAATCTACCAGCAACTTTCATATCAGCTCCCACTGCGCTGCAGATTGAAAATATCATTCTGGATGCGAAAGCTGTTTGCTTGTTGTGTAGCAAATCGTTACCTGCTGTGGAGGAATACAAAGCGAAAAGTTTTACGTGAGCGTTGCTGAACAACAGCTTACAGGACAATTTCAGGAAGACAATTTGGACAAACAAGAACAATTGTTTGACAAACAGAGAACATGAGGCAACAATTCGGTTAAAGTTAGTTTTATGACAATTGGAAAAATTCCGCAATCGTTTAAACTTCGAGTGCAGCGCCCATAATTTACGTTGCCTTCAAAGTTGGAAAGAACGCCATGCCTTAGTAATTCGTAATATTTTGGGCAAAGAATCTTAGCTGCCGTGCCCATAGTACACCCTAAAATAAAAAAAAGGAACAAAAACCAAAAAAGCCGCCTTACCACGAGAATTATCCGAATCCGACGGAAATTCGTATATGTGATGTAAATTTGCAAACAAATGATTAAAATGTCAGGAAAATGGGATGATTTATTCAGGAGAAAGACCTTCAGAATCTGAGCAAGTCAGTAATCCTCTGGCCCTAATGCAAGCAGTCAGGTCTCTTCCCACTGACTGAAAGAGTTGTCGGCTGTCTTCCTGAGAGATATCGTGTCCAGTTCTGTTCAACTGGCGCGTTATATCGCCCAGATCCCGAGCTGGTAGGTAGGCCCTCCCCATAATGCTCCAAACTTTCTCAATTGGAGGGAGATCCGTCGACCTTGCTGGTCAAAGTATGGTTTAGCAAGCACGAAGACAACCAACAGAAACCCTCGTCTTGTGCGGGCGGGCATTAACTTGCTGATATGTAAGCCCAGGATGGCTTGTCATGAAGGGCAACAAAACGGCCCGTAGTATGTCGTCACCGTACTGCTGTGCTGTAAGGGTGACGGGTGCCCGAATGACAACCAAAGGGGTCCTGCTGTGAAAATAAATCTTACCCCTGACCAACACGCCTCGTGGTCCGACAGCGTGGTGGACGACAGTCGGTTTGGTATCTGACCGCTGTCCGCGACACCTCTAAGCACGTGTTCGCTTGTCTTCGGGGCTCGATTCGAAGCGGGACTCACTAGAATTTTTTATGTGAGAATGTTGTTAGCTTTAATCTTTTTAGGTGGTGGTTTTTATTCTTTTATATTCTGCTCGAAAATGGGACTCCACTTCTAAGTACTTTTTACTTTTAGCATTACAACCGTTAAAAGGGAAACACTACTGGAGACGATAAATTTGGAGAAGTGTAAAAAATCATCAAAACGGTCAATTTACGTGGAGTCAGCTCGCTTCAGTTTGTTCTGATGGACCACTTGTGATAGTCATTTCATTAGGACATTAAATTAAAACTCTATAACTAAATAGTGTGCAGGCTAATTTAATTCTTGATTGTATTGTTATCCAACGAAGTTCGTGTGAAACCTGCGAGATAAAGTAAGAACATGGACTCGGCCTTTGGGTCACCAAGGTTTCCCATGCCTACCTTAAACTATCCGTTCCAAATCCGCTAACAATCATGCCGACCCTGTGCAGATGCAGGTTAGATGCACAAAATGTCATACAAGTGTTGCATGAGACTGAATGTACCTGCTGCTCTTGCCATTCGTCTGCCAGATGGGCTGGGGAGTAGGGGCAGAAGCTGACAATATTAACATGTTACACGCCCAGCCACCATCCGAGCAGCTATAGGCCACTGCTAAGACCAGTTAAAAAATATAATATACTGACTGTATACATTTATCTGAACTTGTCTGATGAACCTCCACTTCAATTTTTTTGTTCCCCCTAGTTACAAGCTACCTAAAACTGATCACCCCACCACTATACGTGAGCTTCCGGAAGGAGGAAGCAACGTGCAGGGCGCTTAGGAAGTCTAGCATCTATTGAAAATTTTAGTGTATCTTAAGTTTCGATCTACAGTGATCTAGTACAGCTAATTATGTTCTACGTTCCGGCTAGGATCGTCAGCTTAGCCGAGACTGTTCGCTGCCATCAAGGGCGCCGACCCGAAAGCCTCTATGGATTACTTTTTGAACAGGCAAGAAGAAGTGTGAGTAGGCTGCAGGACGTAGCTGGAGCGTCGATCCGAGACACGACGCTCTCTCTGGTTGCAGCACCCATGCATTCATTGTGTCCATCTCCTCTTTCTTAATTTGTCTGGACTTCGTTCAGACTTTAGAAGTTACAATCTCCCGTGACTACCTTGAATGGATGATGGTCTAGCATTTTGACAAGATCGGCCCAGTTTTATTCCTTCCCAGAGAATACATATGAATATATGAAAGGTTTCAAATTTATACTTTCAAATTTAAAGAGCTCGCTTTAGAAGTGTACATCCTTCATGATACTGATCAACTTCCGAGACTACCCTAGCAAGCCTCTTGTCAGACCCAAGTACTCAACTTATCCACCTACTGATGTAGTGCCCCTTGCCCATTTGCCCATAATCTTCATTACTCGCGGCATTCCGCCGATTCCATTAAGAGTTTGAGCGTGGTGTGCATCCGCACTCAGGTGATCAATGGGTCGTCCGTACCTTAATTATACATGTTGTGATGTTCTTTCGGGCGTTCCCGAAAGAACATATACCACATATTAAAATACACACACTCACAATAGCAAAGCAGAAGTATTACTTATTGGACTTGCTCTTGATGGGATTGCGAATCTAGTCATGGAACTATGCCTACACCAGTGAACAAAACGAGATCCGACGTATATCAAACACGTAATACGAATCACCTTCTACTCATTATTGGTTATCGTCTTGAGACTCAAAAATTCAAATGTGCAGCGTCTATTGTGATATAATTAAATGAAGACTCAACCATTCCTAAAAAGTAAACACCTGAAATACCTTGTAGGCTCCAATTTACATCGTCCACGGAAACATATATAGACTTCAGATAGCAATCTATACTCTTTAACACGAGGTTCTGCATATTAGCAGTGTTCCTTTTGAAATGGAACTGAAATTCAGTTGACAGCTTGATTTTATTCGATAAATGTTCATTTCACTGCATTTTAACACACGAATAACATTTACTGTCACATTATTCCAACACCATATATTAATTAGACAAGCTGATTAAATTTGGCTGTTAACATTCATAAAAAATTTTGTGTCTTCTCATGCAACACAAAGAAACTGTCGTACATTGGAACACCTTCAAAGCACCACTTGGAAGGAGCAGCATATTCACACTGTGTGTACACAGACGAGCAGACTCCCTTGTCTGCTCAGTAGTTGACCCTGATCGTGTCTTCGGGATTCATCTGCCAGATACGTCCATTGTGTGCCAGAGATCTATGCTTTCCAGAAGACACTGTAGCAGATTGAGAGTTTTCTGCTCTGATTTCCTTAGTGCTCTTTTGGCCTTTCATTATACTCAGCAGAAAATAGAGGAAACCCTTCTTGTGCTGGGCATCGAGGCACGCGGGAATGAGAAGGACTAAAAGAGCCAAGGAAGACTGCAGAGGTATTAATATGTTTTCCTTACGCTCTGTTATCTCAGTACTGAGTCGGTAGAAGTACAAATAGTAGGAAGGATGGCCGGAGGCGAGTGACAGAAAACTAGGCACCACGAAAGCACCTATCTCACTGTTGCGTTTCTCCTTACGACTTCAGAGGGCGAAGTCTCATATCAAAGACTATTGAAGACCAAGTCTAGCAACATACATACATGTGAATTTGTGAATTATAAAATTTTATCGGCGAATTAAACGTTCAAATTTCACCCTCGCAGCTGGTCGTAGTTGAATTCATTACACGATATTTCGACTGAACACTTGCCTATCGGATTTAGGGGAGCCATCGAAGTCAATCTTCGATGGCGTCACCTGAAGATGACTGGCAGGAGTCCAGTCGAAATATCGTGCAATGAATTAAACGACGACCGGCTGCAGGCCCGAAATTTGTTTGAACAACGTACAAACATACCCAGCAATCACAGAGCCTGTTAACCAGAAGCTTCCACGAACCGCCTCCATTCCTTTTTGTTCTGTGCTCGGTTCCTCCAGATGACTTCAATACCCAGGGCTGCCAGATCTTTTGCCAGTTCGCCCATCCAGCTCCTCCTTGGGCGCCCTACGGGGCGCCTGGTGTTCGGTTTCCCCTCAAATATGCTTTCTTCCCCTGTCCTTCTTCTAGCATACAGGCTACAAGGCCAGTGCACTGGATTATTTTTGTCTTCAACTTCCATAGAATTGATGGTTGTTGCATCAAGAGGGACATTTCTTCATTATTACTCCTCCCTTATTCTCCATTCTCGTATATAAATCTCCATATTTCCACATTACTCTTCTTTCAGATCTTTTTTTCTTTTCTCCTATAGTGATGCTCCAAGTTTTGAACTGAGCGTCTCCCTGAGGGAATACACGCATTTCATTCCCACTGCTATCCCCTCGCTGATGTCCATCCTTATGCTGTGGTCACAGGTACATCAAGATCCCAAATATTTGAAAATTTGAACTTCCTTCAAACTCATGCCATCTAGGCCAACAAATTTATCCTGCTCATTTCTTCTTCCTAATTACGTGTACTCTGTTTTGCCATGCTTCACCTTTAGCTTAATCTTCTGTGCCTAGTTATCCATTTTCTGATACATTTCTTTCAACTCACTGTTTGATTCATTTAGTAGTACTATATCGCGAGGGTATGCGAGACAACTGAAATTACCCTCCGTCTGTACTTTGGCCCACTCCTGTTCCTACATTCCTTTATCCCTTTCTGTAAGATGACATTAAACAGTACGGTTTTCTGAGACCTGTCTGAATTTCGAACTTGAATTTCCATTCAAGTTCGCAACATTCTCACAATCTTCTCAGAAATTCTAAAGTTACGCAGTTCATTTTATAGGCTATTCTTGTGGATGCTGTCATATGTAGATTAAATATCGACGAACGGGCCGCAAATATATTCTCCGCATTGTGATTGTTTTTCTAACAATTGCCTTAGAGCGAAGATTTGATCTATTGTCTGTCGGTTTGGTCGTAAGCAGCTTGGTATTCCCGTATGTTGTTCTCTATGAATTGTTGTAACTTTCGGACGATAGAGACAGTCAGTATATTAAGCAATCTGATACCACTGTAATTACCACATACCATTTTGCTTTTCTTCTTGCATACCTGGCACCTTATGGCCAATTTCCATTCTTCTGGTAATGTCTCATTTCTCCATATCAGCTGGATCGGTTTATATATTTCTAAGTGCAATCTCTCACATCCCTCTTCGATTAATTCTCCGTTATTCTGTACTCCCCAGGGCCCTGTGGTTTCTGAGTCTTTTGATTGTAGTCCTCACATTTTCTTCAGTACTTCCCATTCTTACTTATCTTTCCTTCTTCCATGGTGTCTGCAGATAGCATCTCACCTGAGTTTGGGCGACTCAAGAGTTATCTCCAACGAATGCGTTGGACCTTAAAATCCACGTTTTCGATTGATGATGCATTGGAAAAAAATATCTCCTAGACGTGGTTCTCCACCTCAATTCGTTAAACTGGCTACATATATTTTTTTCTGAGGATTCACTTCGTCTCCCTTACGATTTTGATAAAATGTTCCCTTTTGTGATCATTCTGCCTGTCACCCAGCCACTTCTCCTTCATATTCCTTCTCTTTGACGTAGCGTACAGCACGTCTTTTCTGACATGCATGAGTCTACAGCATTAGACCACCAAGACATGATCTGTCTGGTTGGTACTTCTTCTATCCAGCGAGCACCACGTTCCCTTAAGTGTTCTCCTTTCTTCGAAGTAAGTCAAACTTATTCTCACGTTCTTTGAGATAGCTAAGTTAATCATCCTCTGACTATTCTCATTAGCCTCGTATTCTTTTCCTGATGTACCATAGAAATCGTCCAAACCTATCTTGATATTTCTGTTTGGTGTGATGTCAATCGTGCGTTCCAGTTGGTCATAGAACTTTTCCATTTCCTTATATGTCTTATCCTCTGTCTGGGCGTGAACATTGATAGATGTGATATTAACACTTGGTTTCCGAGTACTCTGAATTACTTAACCGAATTTACTGCTTTGATATGTATTACAATACCTGTACCGAAAACTTTTTTATCTAAACACCCCCTCATAAAGTAGAACGTAGCCATTCTCTTTTTGAGTACCCGCCATCACCCAATCTGTCTCTTCTACGGCTATCTGCTCCAGTTTGTGTAGCTTACTTTCCGACACCATATACTGGATGCTTCCTTGTCTACATAGGATTTGAACATTCCAAGGTCCAAAATTAAAATTTCCGAATCGCAGACCGTTTTTCCTTTTCACTTTTCGTCTTCAATTGTATCCATCCGTGTCCAGCTTCGTGTTTCATAATAAAGAGCTTTTTACGGGAGTGGGTTGTTAGCCCAGTGCCTAACTGTCCTCCTTCATGGGGCTTTGGGGCTGGCAGTAACTGTTACAGGGCAGATGAACGGAGGCGGAGTTTTGTGTGACATAGGCATCGTAATAAGACGTTACTACCTTTCCAATCGTTCATCGCAGTGAATCCACGCTGTATATAATTCTAAAGCCTAACAAGGATAACGAGGCAGATGTTGACTAGGAAGATGTATTATATAGGTTTTCTATTCGACAAGGTTAATAATTCTCATCGAAGTTTGTAAACCGTAAATTAGCCTTTCCAATCCGAATGAAGGCAGTGTGAATTGATTTAAAACTTTCTGGCAGATTGAAGCTATTTACTACACTGCTGGCCACCGTAAATGCAACACCAAGAAAGACAAGAGGTAGCACAACAAAATTTATTTTGTAGATAACATGTTGACCAAGTATCAAATGATTACGTTTACAGACGTCTGTGACATGTGGTTCCTGCCAGAATCAGTAGCCAGAGTAGCCGCCATTGTTGGAGATCACCGCTGCCACACGTCTCGGCATTGAGTCAAAGAGACGTTGGATGTGTTCCTGGGGTACAGCAGCCCAAGCAGCTTCCACACGTTGCCAAAGATCATCTGGTGTGGCAGCTGGGGATGTAATCTGGGTCACTTTTTGAGCAACCATGGACCACATGTTTTCTATCGGCGAAAGATCCGGAGAGCGAGCCGGCCAGGGAAGCACTTCAATCTGGTTATTGACGAAGAACTTTTGGACAATGCGTGCCACGTGTGGTCGCGCATTATCCTGTTGAAATATGGCTGTGGCCGAGCCCTGAAGGTAAGGAAGGACAACTGGCTCCAGCACCTCGGATATGTAGCGCCGGCTGTTTAAAGTACCGGCAATGCGTACTAGAGGCGTGCGAGAGTAATATCCAATACCGCCCCATCTACATCTACATCTACATTGATACTCCGCAAGCCACCCAACGGTGTGTGGCGGAGGGCACTTTACGTGCCACTGTCATTACCTCCCTTTCCTGTTCCAGTCGCGTATGGTTCGCGGGAAGAACGACTGTCTGAAAGCCTCCGTGCGCGCTCTAATCTCTCTAATTTTACATTCGTGATCTCCTCGGGAAGTATAAGTAGGGGGAAGCAATATATTCGATACCTCATCCAGAAACGCACCCTCTCGAAACCTGGCGAGCAAGCTACACCGCGATGCAGAGCGCCTCTCTTGCAGAGTCTGCCACTTGAGTTTATTAAACATCTCCGTAACGCTATCACGCTTACCAAATAACCCAGTGACGAAACGCGCCGCTCTTCTTTGGATCTTCTCTATCTCCTCCGTCAACCCGACCTGGTACGGATCCCACACTGATGAGCAATACTCAAGTATAGGTCGAACGAGTGTTTTGTAAGCCACCTCCTTTGTTGATGGACTACATTTTCTAAGCACTCTCCCAATGAATCTCAACCTGGTACCCGCCTTACCAACAATTAGTTTTATATGATCATTCCACTTCAAATCGTTCCGTACGCATACTCCCAGATATTTTACAGAAGTAACTGCTACCAGTGTTTGTTCCGCTATCATATAATCATACAATAAAGGATCCTTCTTTCTATGTATTCGCAATACATTACATTTGTCTATGTTAAGGGTCAGTTGCCACTCCCTGCACCAAGTGCCTATCCGCTGCAGATCTTCCTGTATTTCGCTACAATTTTCTAATGCAGCAACTTCTCTGTATACTACAGCATCATCCGCGAAAAGCCGCATGGAACTTCCGACACTATCTACTAAGTCATTTATATATATTGTGAAAAGCAATGGTCCCATAACACTCCCCTGTGGCACGCCAGAGGTTACTTTAACGTCTGTAGACGTCTCTCCATTGATAACAACATGCTGTGTTCTGTTTGCCAAAAACTCCTCAATCCAGCCACACAGCTGGTCTGATATTCCGTAGGCTCTTACTTTGCTTATCAGGCGACAGTGCGGAACTGTATCGAACGCCTTCCGGAAGTCAAGAAAAATAGCATCTACCTGGGAGCCTGTATCTAATATTTTCTGGGTCTCATGAACAAATAAGGCGAGTTGGGTCTCACACGATCGCTGTTTCCGGAATCCATGTTGATTCCTACATAGTAGATTCTGGGTTTCCAGAAATGACATGATACGCGAGCAAAAAACATGTTCTAAAATTCTACAAGAGATCGACGTAAGAGATATAGGTCTATAGTTTTGCGCATCTGCTCGACGACCCTTCTTGAAGACTGGGACTATCTGTGCTCTTTTCCAATCATTTGGAACCCTCCGTTCCTCTAGAGACTTGCGGTACACGGCTGTTAGAAGGGGGGCAAGTTCTTTCGCGTACTCTGTGTAGAATCGAATTGGTATCCCGTCAGGTCCAATGAACTTTCCTCTATTGAGTGATTCCAGTTGCTTTTCTATTCCTTGGACACTTATTTCGATGTCAGCCATTTTTTCGTTTGTGCGAGGATTTAGAGAAGGAACTGCAGTGCGGTCTTCCTCTGTGAAACAGCTTTGGAAAAAGGTGTTTAGTATTTCAGCTTTACGCGTGTCATCCTCTGTTTCAATGCCATCATCATCCCGTAGTGTCTGGATATGCTGTTTCGAGCCACTTACTGATTTAACGTAAGACCAGAACTTCCTAGGATTTTCTGTCAAGTCGGTACATAGAATTTTGCTTTCGAATTCAATGAACGCTTCACGCATAGCCCTCCTTACGCTAACTTTGACATCGTTTAGCTTCTGTTTGTCTGAGAGGTTTTGGCTGCGTTTAAACTTGGAGTGGAGCTCTCTTTGCTTTCGCAGTAGTTTCCTAACTTTGTTGTTGTACCACGGTGGGTTTTTCCCGTCCCTCACAGTTTTACTCGGCACGTACCTGTCTAAAACGCATTTTACGATTGCCTTGAACTTTTTCCATAAACACTCAACATTGTCAGTGTCGGAACAGAAATTTTCGTTTTGATCTGTTAGGTAGTCTGAAATCTGCTTTCTATTACTCTTGCTAAACAGATAAACCTTCCTCCCTTTTTTTATATTCCTATTAACTTCCATATTCAGGGATGCTGCAACGGCCTTATGATCACTGATTCCCTGTTCTGTACATACAGATTCGAAAAGTTCGGGTCTGTTTGTTATCAGTAGGTCCAATATGTTATCTCCACGAGTCGGTTCTCTGTTTAATTGCTCGAGGTAATTTTCGGATAGTGCACTCAGTATAATGTCACTCGATGCTCTGTCCCTACCACCCGTCCTAAACATCTGAGTGTCCCAGTCTATATCTGGTAAATTGAAATCTCCACCTAAGACTATAACATGCTGAGAAAATTTATGTGAAATGTATTCCAAATTTTCTCTCAGTTGTTCCGCCACTAATGCTGCTGAGTCGGGAGGTCGGTAAAAGGAGCCAATTATTAACCTAGTTCGGTTGTTTAGTGTAACCTCCACCCATAATAATTCACAGGAACTATCCACTTCTACTTCACTACAGGATGAACTACTACTAACAGCGATGAACACTCCACCACCGGTTGCATGCAATCTATCCTTTCTAAACACCGTCTGTACCTTCGTAAAAATTTCGGCAGAATTTATCTCTGGCTTAAGCCAGCTTTCTGTACCTATAACGATTTCAGCTTCGGTGCTTACTATCAGCGCTTGAAGTTCCGGTACTTTACCAACGCAGCTTCGACAGTTGACAATTACAATACCGATTGCTGCTTGGTCCCCGCATGTCCTGACTTTGCCCCGCACCCGTTGAGGCTGTTGCCCTTTCTGTACTTGCCCAAGGCCATCTAACCTAAAAAACCGCCCAGCCCACGCCACACAACCCCTGCTACCCGTGTAGCCGCTTGTTGCGTGTAGTGGACTCCTGACCTATCCAGCGGAACCCGAAACCCCACCACCCTATGGCGCAAGTCGAGGAATCTGCAGCCCACACGGTCGCAGAACCGTCTCAGCCTCTGATTCAGACCCTCCACTCGGCTCTGTACCAAAGGTCCGCAGTCAGTCCTGTCGACGATGCTGCAGATGGTGAGCTCTGCTTTCATCCCGCTAGCGAGACTGGCAGTCTTCACCAAATCAGATAGCCGCCGGAAGCCAGAGAGGATTTCCTCCGATCCATAGCGACACACATCATTGGTGCCGACATGAGCGACCACCTGCAGATGGGTGCACCCTGTACCCTTCATGGCATCCGGAAGGACCCTTTCCACATCTGGAATGACTCCCCCCGGTATGCACACGGAGTGCACATTGGTTTTCTTCCCCTCTCTTGCTGCCATTTCCCTAAGGGGCCCCATTACGCGCCTGACGTTGGAGCTCCCAACTACCAGTAAGCCCACCCTCTGCGACTGCCCGGATCTTGCAGACTGAGGGGCAACCTCTGGAACAGGACAAGCAGCCATGTCAGGCCGAAGATCAGTATCAGCCTGAGACAGAGCCTGAAACCGGTTCGTCAGACAAACTGGAGAGGCTTTCCGTTCAGCCCTCCGGAATGTCTTTCGCCCCCTGCCACACCTTGAAACGACCTCCCACTCTACCACAGGTGAGGGATCAGCCTCAATGCGGGCAGTATCCCGGGCAACCACAGTCGTAGTCCGATCAGGGGATGCGTGGGACGAGCTGGCCGTCCCCGACAAACCCCCATCCCGACCCCCACAGTGATGCCCATTGGCAACAGCCTCAAGCTGTGTGACCGAAGCCAACACTGCCTGAAGCTGGGAGCGAAGGGATGCCAACTCAGCCTGCATCCGAACACAGCAGTTGCAGTCCCTATCCATGCTAAAAACTGTTTTGCTAAGAACGTCTGAACTAATCTACAGAGAGCGCAAACAAATCGACAAAATTTAAACGGTTATTAAAATACAAGATTGCCTAGTAAATGCAGTAATGCTGCTACTTGCGCACTGCTGACACTGCTCGGCGGCGGAAGGAGACTAAGCGAAATTACACTATTCAGGTACTAAAACACGATGCTACACTCTCAAATACTATAATACGCCCGAAATTTATGAATTAAACAATGCAAGAACCAAAAACACGCAAAGAAATTAAGAATTAAACTATGTAACAAATGAGTGAGCTAGGAGTATACGACTTGCTGCTCAGCTGCTTATCCAACGGCGGCAGGGAGCACACTGACTGCGACCAACCGACACTGGCCGTTCAAAACAAAACAGTAGACAAACGACTACGCGAATTTACACTATTCAGGTACTAAAACGCGATGCTACAACTCTCAAATACTATAATACGCTCGAAATTTATGAATTAAACAATGCAAGTACCAAAAACACGCAAAGAAATTAAGAATTAAACTATGTAACAAATGAGTGAGCTAGGAGTATACGACTTGCTGCTGCAGCTGCTTATCCAACGGCGGCAGGGGGCACACCATAATACCCGGTGCAAGACCAGTGTGGCGGAGCATAATGCAGCTGTCCAGCATCCTCTCTCTACGGTGTCTCCACACTCGAATCCGACCATCGTGATGCTGCAGACAGAAGCGTGCCTCGTCAGTAAAGACAACGTCATTCCATTCTGCCGTCCACATCCGTCTGTCATCACACCATTGGCGACGGAGACGTCTGTGGTTCTGCGTCAATGGTAGACGAAGCAATGGACGTCTTGCGGACAGACCACTCTGCTGTAAACGGAGTCGAATGGTACGCGCAGACACTGGATGATGCGTTACAGACGCAATGTGCTGTGCTATGGTTCGGGATGTCACTGAGCGTTCCGTCACTGCCATGCGCACAATTTGCCTATCAGCACGTGCAGTGGTGCATTGAGGCGAATGCGATCGACCACGTCGGTCCGTCGTACCCTCCTGCATCCAACGGTCACATATCCGCATTACAGTTGTTTGGTTTCGTCCAACACGACTAGCGATTTCTCTGTATGATAATCCACAATCTCGGTAAGCCACTATCCTCCCTCTGTCGAAGTCGGATACTTGATCAAACGATGTTCGCTGTTGTCTACGAGGCATAACTGATTGTCTTGTGAAACAACCACAAGGTAAACACACGTGCCGAACGTACAGTCGTCGAAATTGCCAAGCCTTAAATGGCGCTATGAGGTGGCGCCACAGGCGCGCGTGATGTGCGTCTGCAAAAAAATGGTTCAAATGGCTCTGAGCACTATGGGACTCAACTGCTGAGGTCATTAGTTCCCTAGAACTTAGAAATAGTTAAACCTAACTAACCTAAGGACATCACAAACATCCATGCCCGAGGCAGGATTCGAACCTGCGACCGTAGCGGTCTTGCGGTACCAGACTGCAGCGCCTTTAACCGCACGGCCACTTCGGCCGGCTAATGTGCGTCTGCGCTGAAATTCTAATCAGTTGCATATGTCATCGCTGTAAACCCATGGTGTAAATTTCACTTGATTCGTATGCTTCCTTCAGGGTGTTGCATTTACGGTGGCCAGCAGTGTAGATACAGCACTTTGTCAGAGAACCGTTACGTAATTATGAAAACGGATGACTGTTTTTCAGAAAGTTACCCAACAAAACGCCATGAAGCAATTTTCGTGAACTTCATTGACTACTTCCTCGTACGTTTTGTTGGCTCCGAGCACTATACGACTTAACTTCTGAGGTCATCAGTCGCCTAGAACTAAGAACTAATTAAACCTAACTAACCTAAGAACATGACACACATCCATGTCCGAGGCAGGATTCGAACCTACGACAGTAGCAGTGCTCGGCTCCAGACTGTAGCGCCTAGAACCTCACGGCCACTCCGACCGGCCCGTACGTTTTGTCACAGTATCCAATAGTCAACATATCATAGATTTATAATAGTCGTTAAAGCTGTGCCCTGGTGTTTCAGAGAAAAACTGCTCATGATCCTAAAGACACATCTACTTAAGGCACCGCCGGCCGCGGTGGCCGAGCGGTTCTAGGTGCTTCAGTCGGGAACCGCGTGACTGCTACAGTCGCAGGTTCGAATCCTGCCTCGGGTATGTATGTGTGTGTTGTCATTAGGTTTAAGTAGTTCTAAGTTCTAGGGGACTGATGGCCTCAGATGTTAAGTCCCATAGTGCTCAGAGCCATTTGAACCAGCCTGTGGTTTCCTTATCACTACAGTCAAATGGAGCAGAGGCATGCGCAGTTAGTTGCATATATTACCCAAATTAAGCTAGTCTTTTGTGGCCGGCGCGCCTACCCGAGTCGACGAAGCAGCTCATTAGCGCTCTCGGCTAACCTGGCGGGTTGGCTGGGTTCACTTGTTAATTCAACGCGCTATTTTCCTCAGCCAGTTTCGGTTAAATCGGATATTTTGTGGGACGTTGTGGAATATTTTCGCTTCAGGCCCTATAATATCATGAGCTTCCGATATATATATATATATATATATATATATATATATATATATATATATATATATATATATAGCTGTCAATGAGTTTCTTTTGGTGGAAACGCAGAGCATCGCAGATATTCATAGCTGCTGTTCACGGAGAATGGCAGTGAACAAAAGCACGACAAGTCATTGGGCGAGACAGCTGTCATCATCGTAGCAAGGTCGTGCAAACCTCTCCGATATCCTGCGTGGTGGCTGGCTGCACACAACTGTGACTTTGCAATGTTGGAACGTGCGGACACTCTCATTCGATGTGATCGACGGATCACAATGCTTGACTGGACGTCTCTTTTGGTAGGCTGACACACTCATAAACCAGTTAGGGTACTCAAAGTTGTGTGCGTACTAGGTTCCTCGCTGGCTAAAAGAAAACCATAAAGAGCGACAAAAGACAATCCGTGAGGAATTGCTTGCGCGTTACGAGGCTGATTTTTTGTAGAAATCGTCATACGTGATGAAATATAGGGGCCTTCTTGGACTCTTGAAGGAGTTGTTCTGTTTGTTGTCCTGCCTCATGAGCGACGAACAACCCTAAAGTGCAATGTGCTACCCACAGGAAATTGAAGAAATGACTTCAGCGTGCTCGTCACCACAAGAATGCAAACGAACTTCTCTATGACAAGGCCTCACCCAAGTCTAAGCACCCGAGACGAGCTCCCAAAACTTGAATGGATTGTTCTTCTTCATCCACCCTACAGCCCGGTTCTGGCGCTGCAGTCTGGAACCGCGAGACCGCTACGGTCGCAGGTTCGAATCCTGCCTCGGGCATGGATGTGTGTGATGTCCTTAGGTTAGTTAGGTTTAACTAGTTCTAAGTTCTAGGGGACTAATGACTTCAGCAGTTGAGTCCCATAGTGCTCAGAGCCATTTGAACCATTTGAACCTACAGCCCGGATCTTGAATGGATTGTCCTTCTTCGTTGATCCTACAGACCGTATCTGGCAACTTCTTACTTCCATCTGTTTGGCCCAATGGAAGATGTAGTCAGCGGGGAGCAATACATGGACAGTTGGAAGGTTATCGATGCAGGAAGACACTGGCTCCATCAGCGACCAGTGGAGTGGTACCATGCCGGCATACAGGCCCTCCCAGTAATGAGGCGTAAGACCCTCAGTTAAACAAAGATTACGTTGGGGAATAGGCTTTGCAGCCAAAAGAGATGGAAATAATATGGTGTATTAGAATCCTCAATAAAACCAACCTGATTTCAGAAAAAGAAATGTGTTGCATTATTTATTGAACGTTCATAGTATTTTGAAACTGACACGAAGTAAATGAGCTTGATGATTGTGGCCAGAGAAGGATACATTTTGAACGCCTAGTACCGTTCCGCAGGTGCAAAAAAAAAAAATAAAATAAATAAATAAATAAATAAATAAATAAAAAATAAAAAATAAAATAAAAATCAGGCAACGATAAAGGATAATCGATAGCCCTGGACGTGACATCGTCCAGTTCATCAGGATATTATTAATTGTTAAAGATTATCTGGCTGATGAATAAGTACGTGGCATGTTTCAGTACCGACAACTATACGTTGGGCAAAGGACACCTTTACTCGGCCGTTATGTTTGCCCTATAAACAGCTACGACATCGATGTTTAAACGCGATATAATTATGTTATCCTATTAAATACTTCTTAAATTTATTGTAAATCACTACTGGTTTCAATAAAATTACGGCATGGTACAGTAAAATGATATTATCTTAGAACGTGTCCCACTCATATAAATACATTTGATTTACAGAAGTCGTAGCCTAAACTTAAGCTAACTCTTTCCCTACTTGTGGTTTCTATATAGCGAAGTATTGTTTTGGGGAGGGAGACGCGTGAGATGGGGGAAAGGGGATCAATTATTTTAAAACTATAAAAATACGACTGCCTGGCAAGAGAGGCAGAACACCAGCACGAATACATCACAAAGGATACCAATATAAATAGCTGCTACTGATGATGACTGAAAATTCCTGAAACATATCGTGCATGGGAAAGTAATTGGTGCAATGTTTTATGATTAAAATCATTGGTAGGCATTTTAATTTTATTCTAATATAACCTCGCTTTAACGATAATTACTGGAAGTGTAATTATATTATTATATATTTCATATATATTTTTTGTATCAGAGGAATTAAATTAATTTTATCAGTTTGTTTCACGTTCTGATACAAGTTATCACTATTCGAAATGTTACACACTTTCATTTTGTCAGTTGTGATAAAAGAGGTACATATTTAACACTCGAAAACGGAAGAAATATTCTGCGCACTCTCTATTAGTTTAAACATCTTAGTGTGAGAAAAGGAATTTGGCCATAGAAAACACAGCCGAGATTATTAAAAGCCCCACAGTCGAATGCAAATGAAGGGATTAGAATATAAAGAAACAGAAGTGCAGTAGTAATGCCCGCAGAGAATAGCCAAGAGCGACTTCGTTATATAATGTTTTCCTAATGAGAAACATGAGAACACGGTCCAAGCACCAGAGACGGAATACCTTGACCTGCTTGCATTAAGTTCTTTCGTCGCTACATCCAACAGGATCAATGTGTAAGGCCGTCTGCGAAAGATTCCTATTCACTGTAGTTCCTATTCCTCTGCCTGCGTTCTTGAGCGTCTTGTCCTTTCCACAATACTCGCGCCCTTGAATAGGCAGAGCACGATTGTGTGACTCTCAAAGGGAAGATGCAGAAAAATTTTACCGCTTTCATAAGTTTCAAAAACACATAAAGTTGAAAAAATCAAAACCGACCAATTAAATGCATTTGAAAAAGATCTTTACTACTAAATATATGTATAATACAGCTAAAGCCGGATTCTCTGTGCGGTTCAGTAAAGTGCTCTATGTCTCAATGTTCAACGGGGCAGTGTAATTTTCTGACGTGTCAACATAGTTTGAATGGTTAGTGAAGTGCAGGTGGAGCGCACATTCTGACGTTGCGACAAGTTAGCGTGGAATGTTTCTCGGCAAATTAGCAGCCTCATCGGAAAATTGAGTACCCACCTCTCAATCGTCGCCAGTGGTCAACACCAGCGTATGTCCACCAGCCACAAATTATGGATCGTAGGCATCCAGAGGAGAAATCAACACAATTTCCTGCTACCGTTCTGAACGCAGGCAGTACGCAACTACTTCTTTGTGCCCATTACGGACATCATAATGCCCAGTAGACTGAAGAAGGCTGGACAAGACACACTTGGAATGACACTACGATCAATGGTGTAAGGTTCGCTTCATCGACGAGTGCACCACTATCCGAATCCTGAAATTTCATATTCTTAAAGAGTGTGTTTTGGTCACATGTTGCTTCTCACAGAAGATTGTGGAGTCGGTCAGATACCGATGGATGTCTCAGGCAAGCATTTTCACGAATTCAGCAGAGCGGTTTTAGGTGGCACGTAAGAGTGATGGATGGCTCTCTTTGGCATAAAGCATGATTTAGAAGGGTCTTGCAGTATAGGTATTAGAAGCTAAATAACCTCAGCAGACAACAAATTAGTCACTCCCGTGCGCACGCACTTATGAAACCTTAAGCTTTTACGGATGGTGCAGCGATAGAGTTAAGTGATCGAACACGCGCTCACTGCCTCTACGTGAGCATAAGATAGTAGCGATCAGTGAGACATTTGTGTTTCAATTGGATATTGTACACATGGGTAAATCTAAGGACGTGACAGAGTGGCGAAATGGGGCAATCGTGTTTTGTCCTGCCCTTGCCATACGGTGTGTGATGTTGATGGATTTGTTCGTGTTTCACGGCGGACTGTTCGACGTGTGTAAATACGCGTGGCCACTAAACATGACGTCAGAATTTTGGTCGGAGAAAGATTCTGACAGAGGGGAACCGCAAACGCGTTTCGCGGCTTGTGAATTAAAATCGCCAACAAACACTACAGGAAACGCTGCTAGTAGGGAACGGAGGTCCTTCTCAATCTTTTAGCCAGAGAACATTACGACAGGAGCTGCATGCAATGAACATTTGGAGTCAGCCATCTCGCAAAGATGTCTGCTCACATAGGAACATAAAGATAAAGCGAAGTTAAACGTGCTGTAAGAACATGTGACTGGTTTTCTGCACACTTCCGCACTGTATTACATCTCTATTTAGCCGAACCCCGTAGGAAATCTGGGTGGACGTCCTGCACAACGTTCTGGCGTCATTTCCTAAACGAATTCGTGTTCTTATTAAGTCCAGAGGTGTCATTGTACGGTATTAAATGATTGTAATGATTTCTCTAGTGGTGACTAATTTTTGGTCCCGTGAGCTTACTTCGGTGCTGAATTTGTTTGACAGGAGACACTGCATCCATCCCGAGAACACTTTTATCCCTGAAGCTGAAATCAACCAAATTGGACGGGCTGTGATGTTGACACGAGCGTGACTGAGCATGCTTGGGACCAATTGAAAGTAGCAGCGCGTCATCACAAGGATTATTTTTGCACACTGTCTTTTAAATTCGGCAGGTATGAGTAACAGAGTATCGACCACCTTGTGGACAGCATATCAAGGTGGAAACAGCACATGGGGTGGAACAACACACTGATAAATTCCCCCCACCCCCCACCCCTTGCAGATTTCAATTCCACTTATGTGAAAATATCAACAGATTTTTATTCAGTTATAATTTAGCTTTTATTTAACGTTATAGCTACCTTTCTGATTTCATAGGACTTAGTGGCCTAGGGGTAGCGTCTATGATTCATAACGACAACATCTTCGGTCCCGGGTTAGAACCCCACCGTTGCTTAAATTTTGATAATAATCAGCACTGGCGGCCGAAGAAGTCACCCTCATTCTGCCAAAGGCCTTGTCAAAGAGGGCGGAGGAGCGGACAGAGCTTCAGGGCACTCTCTCGTCCTAGGTGAGCGAAACTGCTCCCAAAAGATGAAGAATCAGCAATGATCAACGGCATGAGGATGCAGATGAAATGTTATGATGATCTCTCCATTGGTAAAAGATTCCAGAATAGTGCCCCATTCGAATCGTCGGGAGGGGTCTGCCAAGGGGGAGGCTACCATGAGAAAAAGATTCAATAATCAAACGAAAGGATAACGTTCTATGAGTCGGGGCATCGAGTGTCAGAAGCTTGAACGTGATAGGAAAGTAGAAAATCTGAAAAGGGAAATGCAAAGGCTCAATCTAGATATAGTAGGGGCAGTGAAGTGAAGTGGGAAGAGGACAAGGATTTCTGTTCAGATGAGTATAGGGTAATAGCAACAGCAGCAGAAAATGGTATAACGGGATTAGGACTAGTTATGAGTAGGAAGGTAGGGCAGAGAGTATGTCACTATGAACAGATCAGTGACAGGTTTGTTCTTATCAGAATCGACAGCAAACAAACCCCGACAACGATAGTTCAGGTAAACATGCCGACGTCGCAAGCTGAAGGTGAAGAGGTAGAGAAAGTGCATGAGGATACTGAAAAAAAAGTGGCTCTGAGCGCTATGGGACTTAACATCTGAGGTCATCAGTCCCCTAGAACTTAGAACTACTTAAACCTAACTAACCTAAGGACATCACACACATCCACGCCCGAGGCAGGATTCGAACCTGCAGCGGTCGCGAGGTTCCAGACTGAAGCGCCTAGAACCGCTCGGCCACACCGCCGGCTGGAGTAGAAGAAAAGGTTATAGGAGAATATGGGCGTGGGACAAGGAATGAGAGAGGAGAAACATTAATTAAGTTCTACAATAAATTTCAGATAGTAACAGCGAATACACTGTTCAAGAATCACAAGAGGAGGTATACTTACATACAGGATGATTTCAGCTTGTCAGACACAGATCCCGAAATCAGATACTAGATTGTAAGGCGCACCCAGGAGCAGATATAGATTCAGATCACAATATAGTAGTGTTGAAGAGTAGGCTGAAGTTTAAGACATTAATCAGGAGGAATCAATACGCAAAGAAGTGGAGTAACGGATGTACTAAAGAATGACAAGATATGATTGAAGTTCTTTAAGCCTATAGATACAATAATGAGTACAGTTGAAGAGGAATGGACATCTCTAAAAAGGGCCATCGCAGAAGTTGGGAACGAAACATAGGTACAAAGAAGGTAACTGCGAAGAAATCATGGGTAACAGAAGAAATACTTCAATTAATCAATGAAAGGAGGAAGTACAAAAATGTTCCGGGAAACTCAGGAATACAGAAATGCAAGTCGCTGAGGAATGAAATAAACAGGGAGTCGACGGAAACTAAGACGAAATGGCTGTAGGAAAAGTGTGAAGACATCGAAAAGGAAGTGATTGTCGAAAGGACAGACTTAGCATACAGGAAAGTCAAAAGATCCTTTGGTGACATTGAAAGCAAGGGTGATACCATTAGTAGTGCAACGGGAATTTCACTGATAAATGAAGATGAGAGAGCGGATAGGTGGAAAGAATACATTGAAAGCCTTTATTAGGGGTAAGATTTGTTTCATGTGATAGAAGAAGAAAGAGGATTCGATTTAGAAGAGATAGGGGATCCAGTATTAGAATCAGAATTTAAAAGAGCTTTGGAGGACTTAAGGTGAAAGAAGGCAGAAGGGATAGATAAGATTCCATCAGAATTTCTAAAATCATTGGGAGAAATGGCAACAAAACGGCTATTCACGTTGGTGTGTGGAATGTATGAGTCTGGCGACATACCACCTGACTTTTGGGGAAGCATCATCCATACTATTACGAAGACGGCAACAGCTTACAAGTGCGAGAATTATCGCACAATCAGCTCAACTGCTCATACATCCAAATTGCTTGCAAGAATAATATACTGAATAATTGAAAAGAAAATTGAGGATGCGTTAGATGACGATCAGTTTGGCTTTAGGACATGTAAAGGCACCAAAGTGGAAATTCTGAGGTTGGGGGTAATAATGGAAGGAAGACTAAAGAAAATTTAAGAAACGTTCATAGGATTCGTCTCCCTCGAAAAAGCGTTCGACAATGTAAAATGGTGCAAGATGTTTGAAATTCTGAGAAAAGTAGGGTTAGCTATAGGGACAGACGGGTCATGTACAATATATACAATAGACAAGAGGGAATAATAAGAGTGGACGACCAAGAACGAAGTACTTACATTAAAAGAGTGTAAGACAAGGATGTAAACATTCGCCCCTACTGTTCAATCTGTGCATCGAGGAAGCAATGATGGAAACGAAAGGTTCAAGAGTGGAATTAAAATTCAAGGAGAAATGATATTAATGATACGATTCGCTGATGCCATTGCTGTCCTGAGTGAAAGTGAAGAAGAATTACATGATCTGCTGAACGGAATGGACAGTGTAATGAGTACACAGTATGGACTCAGAGTAAATCGAAGAAAGACAAAGGTAATGAGAAGTAGTAGAAATTAGAAAAGCGAGAAACTTATCAGGATTGATGGCCACGAAGCAGTTATGGAATTCTGCTACCTAGGGAGTAAGATAACCAATGACGGACGGGGCAAGGAGGACATCGAAAGCAGACTATCTATGGCAAGAAGGGCATTCCTGGCCAAGGGAAGTCTACTAGTGTAAAATATCGGCCTTAATTTGAGGGAAAAATTTCTGAGAATGTCCGTCTGGAGTACAGCATTGACTGGTAGTGAAACATGGACTGTGGGAAAACCGTAACATAAGAGATAGGAAGCATTTGAGATGTGGTGCTACAGACGAATGTTGAAAATTAGGTGAACTGATAAGGTAAGGAATGAGGAGCTTCTGCGCAGTGTCGGAGAGGAAAGGAACACTGATAAGGAGAAGGCACAGGATGGTAGGACATCTATTAGGACAAGAGGGAGTGACTTCCATGGTAGTAGAGGGAGCCGTAGAGGGCAAAAACTGTAGAGGAAGACAGATATTGGAATACATCCAGCAAATAATTGAGGACGTAGTTTGCAAGTGCTGTTCTGAGCTGAAGAGGTTAGCACAGGAGAGGAATTCGTGGCTGGTCACATGAAACCAGTCAGAAGACTGATGCAAAAAAAAAAAAAAAAAAAAAAAAAAAAAAAAAAAAAAAAAAACTTTTGAGCATTTCATTTGTGGTACTATTTATTTCCTCTTATCGACTACTAGTGAATCATCCTGTGAACTGCCTGAAAACTGTTTCGTCATATGCTCCGTCGCATTAGTAACAATCTTCACGAGCTGCAGATCTAAACATATCGGCGTCACAGCGATATGGAGACGGATTCAGAAAATTGCGAGTGTTACACAATTTCCCATTCAGTACCCACACGTCTATGGGTTGCGGTAAACACGTCATGTAGTTACTACAGTCCACAAACGAGTGAAAAAGGTCTTTTAGGGTTTAATTTCGAGTCAACTACGAGGTCAGTAGGGACAGAGTACAAGCTCGTATTTTTCTAAAGACGAGGAAGGAAGTCAACTATGCTCTTTCAAAGGAATTTCGGTATTTGCGTAGAGCGATTTGGGGAAAACCACGGAGAAAACCTCGATGGTCGGACGGCGAACTGAACCGTCGCCCTAACAAATGGAAGTGCAGTATTCTTACCGTTGCATCACCTTGCTCAGTACGTTGCGTAGAGCGATTTGGGGAAAACCACGGAGAAAACCTCGATGGTCGGACGGCGAACTGAACCGTCGCCCTAACAAATGGAAGTGCAGTATTCTTACCGTTGCATCACCTTGCTCAGTACGTAGTTTGGACACTATCGGATACGCACTGATGAGAAAAAACATTATGACCAGATACTTAACAGAATGTTGGACCACAACACACAGCATTTCAGCGTGGTAAGCATTTGCCGAGTCCTTGGTAGATCTCCAGGTTTGTGCGACATCAGGTGTCTAAGCGTAGATAAGAAAATTCCCGTCAATTACGATCCGTTGGAGTGTAAGCGCGGACCTTGCTTCCGATAGCGCCCAAATGTGATTCATCTGGTTCACATAAGGCGAATTTGGCAGCGAGACATTAACGTGAGTTTACTGATTATCGAACCACTGTAGAACGACTGTAGCATTGTGACCCGGACAGTTATCCTGCTCCAAGAGGTTATTGTCATAGAGGGGCATCACTACGTAGTGTAGACTGAATGCCTGATTCTTTAGCAGCATAACTTCTGAAAAATTTTTCTTCCAATGAGATTATAAAAATGTCTGCTAGAAAGCCTGCTAACTGAATACTCATTGGAAGCACATTTTGTTGCTGAGACTGTTTTTCATTATATTCAAAATAGTTGTATATATCTACCACTTTTAGTAACTGTTAAGGTCCTTAATTTGTTCTTCTGTTATGACTTTTATGAAGGCATTTAGTCCTATTGTAGCTACATAGATGATATCTTTACTGCATACAATGGAAGTAAAGAAGGGGTTAGCTAACTCTTCGAGTTATTTGCTGATTTTCACGAGAAAATTTGCTTATTATCTCTTGAGTTACAAAATAAAAAAATCGGAAGCTAAATTGTTTGGATCTAAATTTGGCCATAGTAGATGTTAAAAGAACATATGATACCTTTTGGAAGACTACGAATACTGATCAGATTGTACCTTCGGCTCCAACATATCCTTACTCACACAAGACTCTTGCTTTCATTCAGCTACAGCCACACCACTGTCACCAGTTAAACTAGAGAAAGAAAATAATTGAATTAAAACAATGGCATTTAATAACGGTTTTGAAGCTCATTAATAGCGCTAACGTGCTGTTTCCTGGATTCGGGTGGACGCTCTGGTCCCAGATCAAATCCGCCCAGCGGATTAACGGCGAGGGTCGGTGTGCCACCCAGCCTGGTTGTGGTTTTTAGGCGATTTTCCACACCCCACTAGGTGAATACCGGTCTGGTCCCCACGTTCCGCCTCAGATAAACTGCTCGCAGACATCTGAAGACATTCGCACTCTTCCGTGGCTTACACTAGATGCAATTAGGGTACACTAATTCAGTCCCAGGGGGTATGGGATGGCGACAGGAAGGGCATCTGGCCACCCCTTAAATTAACAAGCCACGTCCAATTTAAGAATGGCCGACCCTGCATAACCGCGGGACAAGGCTCAAGAAAGAGAGATTAACCCTCATTAATGGACAAAATTTTTTAAACGAAAAACCAGTAAAAAGTCACTACTCTAGGCAAGGTTCTGAACGAGGATACTGATAAAGGAAAATATATTTCAGTAACTTACTTAGATAATGTATCATATAAGATTCACCGTCTGTTACTTAAAAAAAGCTGCATGGTTGTTTTTTCCACTAATAAAAGATTAGAAAAAGAAAAAATCCGTAATTTAAAAACGTCAAATGACCCTTTAGGTAGCTCAGGACTTTACAAAATCACAGATGCTCGGTGTTTTATATCGGACAAACCGGTAGGACTTTTAACATAATATATACGGAACATTTGATAAGGAAGAAAGTTTCTAATGCTCATAATTCTACTTTCGCAAAGTATTTTTAATATCGGGATACAATTCTCATTGTAAACGAATAACTACAGCTACGAACAGAATCTTCATTAGCGCCTTTAAGCCAATGCTCGCTACTTTATGACGCACTGGTTCTTGTTTCTATTCACTTACATTCCGCAACCGTTGTTTCTCCCTTTGCTTTATGGACTCTTTGCTTGCTTACTGTTTATATGCCGGAGGACATTGCGTATCACATACTGTTTTGTAAAGATGATGTGAAGCACTATTCCCTCTTTTTTGCTCGTTGTAAGATCTTGACTAAAAAAAATCCTTCAACACTATGCCCCTCTTTTTTATAAAAATTATTTTACTCCTTTGTATCTTTTATAAATCCTGTTTTTATACCGCATACAATTATTTTGTTCAAAACACGTAACATGTATCATACTGCTGTATTGTCGTAACAGTATGTGTTTCATAAATCTGAGCGTTTATCATGCTACTAGCACCCAGCAAATGGCGCACGGTACACCATATTTACCTGGCATCGTCACTAGTTGCCACAAGTTCAGTCTAATGTCTGCTCTTAACAACCTGTACCTGAGGTATCAATTTTTACTGCTACCATAGAGGGTTTTATTTCATATTTTACGCAGTCTGACGTGATCTCCTTAGCTCACCATGTATATTTACGATTTTAACGTCATGTAATTTATAGAAGTACCCGTTTTATTCCATGTTCTCCTTCAAAGTTTGGTCAAGTTTTAAGTGTTTCAGATGTTTATTTTTATTGTGTTTGAACGTTATAGGTGACTTCCTTCTGAAGAAGATTTTTACATTAAACTTTTGTAACCCATTGGCTGTAAACTTTATATATTAAAAATTTATTTACGTGTGCTACAGTCAGAGATGTTTAAAACTGTGAGTTTTTGAAGGTATTTGTCTTGAGTGTAGCCTTGTCTGGAAGTGAGACGTGGACGAAAAACGGTTCAGACTAGAAGAGAACTTCTGAAATGCAGTGCTACAAAAGAAAGCTGAAGCTTAGGTGGGTACGCATTGTAACAAGTGAGGATGTACTTAACAGAACTAGGGATAAAAGACAATTGTGGCACAACCTGACTAGAAGAAAGGATCGGTTGACAAGACACATTCTGACACGTCAAGGGATCACCCATTTAGTACTGGAGGGACATTTAGGGGCGTAATAACTGTATAGGGAGACCAAGAGACAAATACAGTAAGCAGTTGCCAAACGATGTAGGTTGCAGCAGTTATTTGAAGATAAAGAAACTTGCACAGGATACAGTAGCGTGAAGTGCATGAAATCGCTAATCGGACTGAAGAGACAGAAACAACATGGGAAATTATTTATGATCAATGAAATTTTGTGATCGTTCACGCATATTTACTGATCCGTGCCTCGGATTTGTCAGTAGTATAAACAGCGTAACGTTATTAAAGGAAAACCAGGGATGGGGGGAAGGGCGGGGGGGGGGGGGGGGCGGGGGTCAAATCCCTCTGCTTTCACTAGACGAAAACACGCCAAAGGTGAGAGCGCGCTAAGTCAGTCGAGGAGTGGCCACCGGACCATGCAGTCAGTCGAATGCTGTTTGTCAGTCAGTTCAAATGGTTCAAATGGCTCTGAGCACTATGGGACTTAACATCTGAGGTCATCAGTCCCCTAGACTTAGAACAACTTAAACCTAATTAACCTAAGGACAGCACACACATCCATGCCCGAGGTAGGAACCAGCGACCGTAGCAGTCGCGCGGTTCCGGACTGTAGCGCCTAGAACCGCTCGACCACAGCAGTCGGCTTGTCAGTCAGTAAAAATTGTACCGTGAGCTGCTGGTCCGTAAAGTAGGACAGTAGTATGGTATCGTCATGTGTTACGTGGGAATGAAGACACCGAAGCTCCATGGTGCGTTAAATGATGTAGCACTCACAAGTGTGATGCACTTTATTTTTTAAATTGTTTGAAAACTTTTATTGTGTCTAGAGTGTTCTTAATAGCATTCTTAATGGCTTACTTTGCCCCATTTCTGTTATCTTGAGAAAAAATGTAATGACTGATATGCAAATAAAGGGAAGCCAAAGAGTACTTGTTAATATGATCCAGTTAATTTCGGTTAAGAACTTGTGGTATGATCGTTTCGCTCCTGATCTGATGACTGAGCCGACGAGTATCTTGATATATTAACTCTCAACTGACCTTGTTAAAAGCTGAGGAATGCCACGGTCTCCTAAAATTTCTCTCAACTTAGCTCTCGCTACCCAGTCGATGCCCCTCTCATAATTCACAAAAGCTACATGAGTTGGAGGATTATATTCTCTGTGCTTTACCGTTACCTGGTTTATAGAGAAAACAATGTATACATAATTTGGCGGCCTAAAAGCATTTTGTTCTTCTAACAGAAAATCTGCTGTTACATCATTTTGTCTTGTGGAAACTATCTTGCCATATACAAGAATCTTACACCCGCATTTTAGTAGATTGGGCTCTTATTGCAGTAAATATGGCGTCCTGCCTTATACACAAGTAACTTTATTGATTTCTACCAACTTTCTCAAACATGATCATCCTTCCAGCACAGATTAATAATATTTAGAAGCATAATATAATGATTTTCATTATAGTTCGAATTTATTTTGTCTTTTGCTGGAAACTATTGCATATCCCAGTTCTTCCAAAGAGATTGGATCTACACTCATATGTGACTGAGCTGTTAACAGCACTTTCTGCTGGCCGCGGTGGTCTAGCGGTTCTGGCGCTGCAGTCTGGAACCGCGGGACTGCTACGGTCGCAGGTTCGAATCCTGCCCCGGGCATGGGTGTGTGTGATGTCCTTAGGTTAGTTAGGTTTAAGTAGTTCTAAGTTCTATGGGACTTATGACCTAAGATGTTGAGTCCCATAGTGCTCAGAGCCATTTGAACCATTTTTGAACAGCTCTTTCTTCTTTTCCTGTCCATAGATTTCGGAAACAGTCTAGCCGTGCTCCATCGGATATGTTATTCCGCTGGAACGGACTTTCTCCTGTTTACTGAGAGCTTTTACTGCTTTGTAAGCTCTTAAACTTTTATTGCTTCGTAAGCTTTTACCTTTTTTCTATCGATATCGTATCCTGTTTCAAAGGGATGCTCCATCTCTGCCTTTTTCATTCGTTTCTCTTTTAACTTAAGCTACTTGCATTTTACGTTCAATGTGATCTTATACACGTCTCTTATAGATATTTCAAGTAAGCGTATTTCTTTCATCTCATCATGTTTGCTAACTATTTGTTCCGGGCAGGGAGCCTTTTTTCATTGGTAAATTTCCTCCTCTTTCCCATTGCCCTTTCAGCTAATTTTATTATTTTATCACTAATTTTTCTCTATTATTCATTTATGTTTTGGTTCACTGTTGAATCTTTCAACTTTCCATCCATTCTGCTTTGATGTAAACGACTCGCTCTGGAGTCTTGCGGAAGACGTATTTTGAAGTCTTCTTCTCCCAGTGTATAAGTTTCAAACTGTACTGAATTTTTATTTTAAATTTCACAGATAGCTCTTCGAATATGTTCGTGCAATATCACCATAAATAGTTCGAATATATACGTATCATACCCTCGTTGCACTCCATTATTTTGTACAAAAGGGGTGGTTTTCTAATTTTTGAGCATGTTGTCAATGATTGACCTCGTTTCTCTCGCATAACAAATGAATTTATGTAAATTTTTATCTCAGAAAAGTTCTTTGTTGGCCTCAGATTACTAAATGATGCGAAGTGTCTTAATTCCTCACCACTCAGATTTTTATAGATTTCTCCGTTAGTCCCAACTGTTCCTTTCGAAAGTGTGATTCCTAACGTTCCGTTAAACTCCTCAGTGATTATGGTACGCTCATGACTACAGGGAAAGATAAAATTCGCGTGTATTTTCTGTTTTAGATACATGACCCTTACATATGATTTATGGTCCTTATGTATAATATCAAAACAGTGTAATCTAACCATATTCTCAAAGACAACAAATGCTATGGCTTTTTGTGCAAAAGAAAATTACAGAGCTAAAATCATAATAACGAATAACATATCGGAATAAGTTCATAAATTCAACTTCCTGGGCAATTATATCTCTTACGCATGTGATCTTGAAAAGAAACTGCAAAATTACTTGAACATGTCAGTACAATTAAGGGAATGCATCTCAATAAAGCCAGAGAAGAGATGGTACTTCAATTTTTAATACTATGGTCCTACCTATACTGCTCTATTGGATTTGAAGCATGGCATTTAGCGGAACAACAACTACAGAGAAACGAAGCTGCAAAAATGACACTTCTAAGACCTTTAGCAGGATATAAATTAGAAAATAACAAGAAAAACAAGAGAAATAAGAGTGGCGCACCGTGTCTTAGAAATAGCAGAAAAGATTCAACAAACACAAAGAAATGGCGCGACCATCTACTATGTATGGATCAAAGCCAGATACCAAGGAAAATCTATGAGTACAGACACTATGGCAGAAGAAGAATAGGGAGACCACGAAGAAGTTGGTGCGATCAGCTTCAGATTGCTTTCTTTCGAAACAGGTAAACAGACCCACACGGAAAATTTACGTGATGATGACATGAGGTTCAAAATGTTTCAAATGGCTCTGAGCACTATGGGACTTAACTTCTAAGGTCATCAGTCCCCTAGAACTTAGAACTACTCAAACCTAACTAACCTAAGACAATCACAAACATCCATGCCCGAGGCGCGATGCGAACCTGCGACCGTAGCGGTCGCGCGGTTCCAGACAGTAGCGCCTAGAAACGCTCGGCCACACCAGCCGACGATGACATGATGGCTTGTGATGTTGATAAACTAGTTTTTGTAGGTTTTTCATGGAATAAGTTTTCATTTTGATTACGTGAATGGAAGGATAAGTGTAACTTTTATGGTTACAGTAAATTATTGCATTTAACAGATGCGATTGAGGAAGGAAATGACAAGTGGAAGACAATGACCAAATACGACTGAAGATCCCTCTTAATTGCCTCGATGAAATAAACGAGTTGTTTACCACGAGTATAATCGCAATAAATTCCTACATTTGTAGTACTTTGTGATGTTATACCTCGGAAATACCATTCAGCCGGCCGAAGTGGCCGTGCGGTTAAAGGCGCTGCAGCCTGGAACCGCAAGACCGGTACGGTCGCAGGTTCGAATCCTGCTTCGGGCATGGATGTTTGTGATGTCCTTAGGTTAGTTAGGTTTAACTAGTTCTAAGTTCTAGGGGACTAATGACCTCAGCAGTTGAGTCCCATAGTGCTCAGAGCCATTTGAACCATTTGAAATACCATTCAATGAATGTGAGATCGAAATGCTATTCATTTGTTTCGTCATTACAACTTAAGACCTAATTTGATTTTTGAAACGTCAAGGCAACAGGCCGACGGTTATAAACTTTTGCAAATCTCGTGGATGCGATGGATACAGTTCCTAATTGTATAAAACGCTTTGACGAGCAGAAGGCTCATCGGTCTGTAATTTTCTTGGCCATTTTCTTCTTTTTTTTATGTCAGTTTTCCTACAGGCGGGGAGGTCTTTGTTTATATTATTATTGGAAGCAATGGGTCTGAAGCTCATCGAACACAACTCGACACAACTTAATGACACAAGTAAGTTTCAAATTATGTGTCAGTGCCAAATAACGTAGCATGGAATTTGGACCATACATAGAAAGAACGGACGCAGTGCAGTTTGGATCGAGACTGAAAGAAATACGTAATGTGACGAACAGAAACGACACTTTTTTTCAAAGGAAATTATTACACTGATGTCACCAGGATATGTAATGATGCCCTGGACATTAAAAATGGCGTAATATGGTTTTTAATATGTTACGTTATGACCACGGACGACAGTGCATGCTCTGCAACGTGTTCCATTGCTAGCCACGAGGTAGGTTCAAATGGTTCAAATGGCTCTGAGCACTATGGGACTCAACTGCTGAGGTCATTAGTCCCCTAGAACTTAGAACTAGTTAAACCTAACTAACCTAAGGACATCACAAACATCCATGCCCGAGGCAGGATTCGAACCTGCGACCGTAGCGGTCTGGCGGTTCCAGACTGCAGCGCCTTTAACCGCACGGCCACTTCGGCCGGCTACGAGGTAGGTAAGACGTTCTTGTGGCAGTGCGTGCCTTTCCTCCAGTAGTGCGGATGACAACTACTGAATGGCCATTGGTGCTCTCCCGGCCGTATGAAACATGTACTCGACGGGCTTTAAGTCGGTGGGACAGGCAGGCCGTTCCTTTCGCCGAACATCTTCTCATTCAAAGAGATTCACCACTCATGCAGTTCGATGTTACCAAGTATTGTCATCTGTGAAAAAAAAAAAAAAATCCGGGCCGAATGCACCCCTGACAAGACTCACATGTGAAAGAGGTAAAGGGTCAAAATAACGCTGACATGTGAGTGTGCCGAGTTCAAAGATTCCGAGGTCAGTATGCCAATGCAACACCATGCCTCCCCACACCACTACAACTGGACCAGCTCTAGCCGCATTAGGGAACATCCAACACTGTGTGTCTCTTTGAGTTACCATCTGTACTGCACCGTTCTATGTGTGGTCCATGTTTGATTGGCAACATGCTAAAGTTACTTACGTTTTCAAGTATTGCGCAGCAGCATTCTACCAGTTTCAGGCTCATAGTTTCCAATAATAATACAGGGTTATCACAAATGATTGAAGCGATTTCACAGCTCTACAATAACTTTATTATTTGAGATATTTTCACAATGCTTTGCACACACATACAAAAACTCAAAAAGTTTTTTAGGCATTCACAAATGTTCGATATGTGCCCCTTTAGTGATTCAGCAGACATCAATCCGATAATCAAGTTCCTCCCACACTCGGCGCAGCATGTCCCCATCAATGAGTTCGAAAGCATCGTTGGTAGAGGAGGTTTAAACACCGAATCTTTCACATAACCCCACAGAAAGAAATTGCGTGGGGTTAAGTCGGGAGAGCGTGGAGGCCATGACATGAATTGCTGATCATAATCTCCACCACGACCGATCCATCGGTTTTCCAATCTCCTGTTTAAGAAATGCCGAACATCATGATGGAAGTGCGGTGGAGCACCATCCTGTGGTACGTTTAGCTCCCTGCTTGCTTTATTCGTCGACTTCCGCGGGCTACGCGTGAAACTTGCCCGCACGCGTTCAACCGTTTCTTCGCTCACTGCAGGCCGACTCGTTGATTTCCCCTTACAGAGGCATCCAGAAGCTTTAAACTGCGCATACCATTGCCGAATGGAGTTAGCAGTTGGTGGATCTTTGTTGAACTTCGTCCTGAAGTGTCGTTGCACTGTTATGACTGAATGATGTGAGAGCATTTCAAGCACGACATACGCTTTCTCGGCTCCTGTCGCCATTTTGTATCACTGCGCACTCGAGCGCTATGGCGGCAGAAACCTGAAGGTCGGCTTCAGCCGAACAAAACTTTATGAGTTTTTCTACGTATCTGTAGTGTGTCGTGACCATATGTCAATGAATGGAGCTACAGTGAATTTACGAAATCGCTTCAATCATTTGTAATAGCCCTGTATAAACAAAAGAATACCCACCGATAGGAGAAACTGACACATAAGAAAATTTTAATCTGATGATCCCAATGGTCGTCAAAGAAGTGGAAGTGGATTTCCAACTGGATTAACACAGAAAACAGTTTTCATTCACTGCCTTTAAAAGGAACTAAACGCAAACTTAAATGTGGCCAAAGCTTGACAGATATGTGTTCGAATCTCTAAGGGACCAAACTGCTGAGGTCATCGCTCCCTAGACTTACAGACTGCTTAAACTAACTTACGCTATGAACAACACACACACCCATGCCCGAGGGAGGACTGGAACCTCCGGCGGGAGAGGCCGCGCAATCAGTAACATAGCGCATCAAACCAAGGACCACTCCGCACGGCTCTTCACAGATACACAAAAATCAAACGGAGCCACAACTAGTGTTAGTGTACGGACGGCTATGCGAGATGCGTTCTAGAAGCTTTTTTGTTTTGGTCATGAGTCTTCTGACTGGTCCGATGCGGCTCGCCACGAATTCCTCTCCTGTTCTAACCTCTTCATCTCAGAGTAGCACTTGCAACCTACGTCCTCACTTATTTGCTGGATGTGTTCCAATCTCTGTCTCCCTCTACCGTTTTTGCCCTCTACAGCATCCTCTAGTACGATGGAAGTCATTCCCTCATATCTTAACACATGTCCTATCATCCTGACCCCTCTCCTTGTCAGTGTTTCCCACATATTCGTTTCCTCTCCGATTCCGAGCAGACCACCTCATTCCTTATGTTATCGGTCTACATCTACATCTACATCTACATGACTAATCTGCAATTCACATTTAAGTGCTTGGCAGAGGGTTCATCGAACCACAATCATACTATCTCTCTACCATTCCACTCCCGAACAGCGCGCGGGAAAAACGAACACCTAAACCTTTCTGTTCGAGCTCTGATTACTCTTATTTTATTTTGATGATCATTCCTACCTATGTAGGTTGGGCTCAACAAAATATTTTCGCATTCGGAAGAGAAAGCTAGTGACTGAAATTTCGTAAATAGATCTCGCCGCGACGAAAAACAACTTTGTTTTAATGACTTCCATCCGAATTCGCGTATCATATCTGCCACACTCTCTCCCCTATTACGTGATAATACAAAACGAGCAGCCCTTTTTTGCACCCTTTCGATGTCCTCCGTCAATCCCACCTGGTAAGGATCCCACACCGCGCAGCAATATTCTAACAGAGGACGAACGAGTGTAGTGTAAGCTGTCTCTTTAGTGGACTTGTTGCATCTTCTAAGTGTCCTGCCAATGAAACGCAACCTCTGGCTCGCCTTCCCCACAATATTATCTATGTGGTCTTTCCAACTGAAGTTGTTCGTAATTTTTACACCCAGGTACTTAGTTGAATTGACAGCCTTGAGAATTGTACTATTTATCGAGTAATCGAATTCCAACGGATTTCTTTTGGAACTCATGTGGATCACCTCCCACTGTTTGTTATTTAGCGTCAACTGCCACCTGCCACACCATACAGCAATCTTTTCTAAATCGCTTTGCAACTGATACTGGTCTTCGGATGATCTTACTAGACGGTAAATTACACCTTCATCTGCGAACAACCTAAGAGAGCTGCTCAGATTGTCACCCAGGTCATTTATATACACTCCTGGAAATTGAAATAAGAACACCGTGAATTCATTGTCCCAGGAAGGGGAAACTTTATTGACACATTCCTGGGGTCAGATACATCACATGATCACACTGACAGAACCACAGGCACATAGACACAGGCAACAGAGCATGCACAATGTCGGCACTAGTACAGTGTATATCCACCTTTTGCAGCAATGCAGGCTGCTATTCTCCCATGGAGACGATCGTAGAGATGCTGGATGTAGTCCTGTGGAACGGCTTGCCATGCCATTTCCACCTGGCGCCTCAGTTGGACCAGCGTTGGTGCTGGACGTGCAGACCGCGTGAGACGACGCTTCATCCAGTCCCAAACATGCTCAATGGGGGACAGATCCGAAGATCTTGTTGTCCAGGGTAGTTGACTTACACCTTCTAGAGCACGTTGGGTGGCACGGGATACATGCGGACGTGCATTGTCCTGTTGGAACAGCAAGTTCCCTGGCCGGTCTAGGAATGGTAGAACGATGGGTTCGGTGACGGTTTGGATGTACCGTGCACTATTCAGTGTCCCCTCGACGATCACCAGTGGTGTACGGCCAGTGTAGGAGATCGCTCCCCACACCATGATGCCGGGTGTTGGCCCTGTGTGCCTCGGTCGTATGCAGTCCTGATTGTGGCGCTCACCTGCACGGCGCCAAACACGCATACGACCATCATTGGCACCAAGGCAGAAGCGACTCTCATCGCTGAAGACGACACGTCTCCATTCGTCCCTCCATTCACGCCTGTCGCGACACCACTGGAGGCGGGCTGCACGATGTTGGGGCGTGAGCGGAAGACGGCCTAACGGTGTGCGGGACCGTAGCCCAGCTTCATGGAGACGGTTGTGAATGGTCCTCGCCGATACCCCAGGAGCAACAGTGTCCCTAATTTGCTGGGAAGTGGCGGTGCGGTCCCCTATGGCACTGCGTAGGATCCTACGGTCTTGGCGTGCATTCGTGCGTCGCTGCGGTCCAGTCCCAGGTCGACGGGCACGTGCACCTTCCGCTGACCACTGGCGACAACATCGATGTACTGTGGAGACCTCATGCCCCACGTGTTGAGCAATTCGGCGGTACGTCCATCCAGCCTCCCGCATGCCCACTATACGCCCTCGCTCAAAGTCCGTCAACTGCACATACGGTTCACGTCCACGCTGTCGCGGTATGCTACCAGTGTTAAAGACTGCGATGGAGCTCCGTATGCCACGGCAAACTGGCTGACACTGACGGCGGCGGTGCACAAATGCTGCGCAGCTAGCGCCATTCGACGGCCAACACCGCGGTTCCTGGTGTGTCCGCTGTGCCGTGCGTGTGATCATTGCTTGTACAGCCCTCTCGCAGTGTCCGGAGCAAGTATGGGGGGTCTGACACACCGGTGTCAATGTGTACTTTTTTCCATTTCCAGGAGTGTAGATCAGGAACGGCAGAGGTCCCAGGACGCTTCCCTGGGGGACACCTGATATCACTTCAGTTTTACTCCATGATTTGCCATCTGTTACTACGAACTGCGACCTTCCTGACAGGAAATCACGAATCCAGTCGCACAACTGAGACGATACCCCATAGGTCCGCAGCTTGATTAGAAGTCGCTTGTGAGGAACGGTGTCAAAAGCTTTCCGGAAATCTAGAAATAAGGAATCAACTTGAGATCCCCTGTCGATAGCGGCCATTACTTCGTGCGAATAAAGAGCTACCTGCGTCGCACAAGAACGATGTCTTCTGAAACCATGCTGATTACGTATCAATAGATCGTTCCCTTCGAGATGATTCATAATGCTTAAATACAGTATATGCTCCAAAACACTACTGCAAATCGACGTCAATGATATAGGTCTGTAGTTCGATGGATTACTCCTACTACCCTTCTTAAACACTGGTGCGACCTGCGCAATTTTTCCAATCTGTAGGTACAGATCTATCGGTGAGCGAGCGGTTGTATATGAGTCCTAAGTAGGGAGCTATTGTATCAGCGTAATCTGAAAGGAACCTAATCGGTATACAATCTGGACCTGAAGACTTGCCCGTATCAAGTGATTTGAGTTGCTTCGCAACCCCTAAGGTATCTACTTCTAAGAAACTCATGCTAGCTGCTGTTCGTGTTTCAAATTCTGGAATATTCCATTCGTCTTCCCTGGTGAAGGAACTTCGGAAAACTGCGTTCAATAAGTCCGCTTTAGCGGCACAGTCGTCGGTAATAATACCATCGGCACTGCGCAGCGAAGGTATTGACTGCGTCTTGCCGCTTGTGTACTTTACATACGACCAGAATTTCTTCGGATTTTCTACCAAATTTCGAGACAATGTTTCGTTGTGGAATCTATTAAAGGCATCTCGCATTGACGTCCGTGCCAAATTTCGCGCGTCTGTAAATTTTAGCCAATCTTCAGGATTTCGCGTTCTTCTGAACTTCGCATGCTTTCTCCGTAGCCTCTGCAACAGCGTTCGGACCTGTTTTGTGTACCACGGGGGATCAGTTCCATCTCTTACCAATTTATGAGGTATGAATCTCTCAATTGCTGTTGCTACTATATCTTTGAATTTGGGTCACATCTCGTCTACATTTGCATAGTCAGTTCGGAAGGAATGGAGATTGTCTCTTAGGAAGGCTTCTAGTGACATTTTATCCGCTTTTTTAAATAAAATTATTTTGCGTTTGTGTCTGGTGGATTTGGAAGAAACGGTATTGAGCTTAGCTACAACGACCTTGTGATCACTAATCCCTGTATCAGTCATGATGCTCACTATCAGCTCTGGATTGTTTGTGGCTAAGAGGTCAAGTGTGTTTTCGCAAGCATTTACAATTCGCGTGGGTTCGTGGACTAACTGCTCGAAATAATTTTCGGAGAAAGCATTTAGGACAATCTCGGAAGATGTTTTCTGCCTACCACCGGTTTTGAACAAGTATTTGTGCCAACATATCGAGGGACGGGTGAAGTCCCCACCAACTATAACTGTATGAGTGGGGTATTTATTTGTTACGAGACTCAAATTTTCTCTGTTTTTTTTTTTTTTTTTTTTTTTTTCGTCATCAGTCTACTGACTGGTTTGATGCGGCCCGCCACGAATTCCTTTCCTGTGGTAACCTCTTCATCTCAGAGTAACACTTGCAACCTACGGCCGGCCGGAGTGGCCGTGCGGTTCTAGGCAGTTTGGAGCCGCGTGACCGCTACGGTCGCAGGTTCGAATCCTGCCTCGGGCATGGATGTGTGTGATGTCCTTAGGTTAGTTAGGTTTAAGTAGTTCTAAGTTCCAGGGGACTGATGACCACAGCAGTTAAGTCCCATAGTGCTCAGAGCCATTTGAACCATTTTTTGCAACCTACGTCCTCAATTATTTGCTTGACGTATTCCAATCTCTGTCTTCCTCAGTTTTTGCCTCTACAGCTCCCTCTAGTACCATGGAAGTCATTCCCTCATGTCTTAGCAGATGTCCTATCATCCTGTCCCTTCTCCTTATCAGTGTTTTCCATATATTCCTTTCCTCTCCGATTCTGCATAGAACCTCCTCATTCCTTACCTTATCAGTCCACCTAATTTTCAACATTCGTCTATAGTACCACATCTCAAATACTTCGATTCTCTTCTGTTCCGGTTTTCCCACAGTCCATGTTTCACTACCATACAATGCTGTGCTCCAGACGTACATCCTCAGAAATTTCTTCTTCAAATTTATGCCGATATTTGATATTAGAAGACTTCTCTTGGCCAGAAATGCCTTTTTTGCCATAGCGAGTCTGCTTTTGATGTCCTCGTTGCTCCGTCCGTCATTGGTTATTTTCTGCCTAGGTAGCAGAATTCCTTAACTTCATTGACTTCGTGACCATCAATCCTGATGTTAAGTTTCTCGCTGTTCTCATTTCTACTACTTCTCATTACCTTCGTCTTTCTCCGATTTACTCTCAAACCATACTGTGTACTCATTAGACTGTTCATTCCGTTCAACAGATCATTTAATTCTTCTTCACTTTCACTCAGGATAGCAATGTCATCAGCGAATCGTATCATTGATATCCTTTCACCTTGTATTTTAATTCCACTCCTAAACCTTTCTTTTATTTCCATCATTGCTTCCTCGATGTACAGATTGAAGAGTAGGGGCGAAATGCTACAGCCTTGTCTTACACCCTTCTTAATACGAGCACTTCGTTCTTGATCGTCCACTCTTATTATTCCCTCTTGGTTGTTGTACATATTGTATATGACCCGTCTCTCCCTATAGCTTACCCCTACGTTTGTCAGAATCTCGAACAGCTTGCACCATTTTATATTGTCGAACGCTTTTTCCAGGTCGCCAAATCCTATGAAAGTGTCTTGATTTTTCTTTAGCCTTGCTTCCATTATTAGCCGTAACGTCAGAATTGTCTCTCTCGTCCCTTTACTTTTCCTAAAGCCAAACTGATCGTCACCTAGCGCATTCTCAATTTTCTTTTCCATTCTTCTGTATATTATTCTTGCAAGCAGCTTCGATGTATGAGCTGTTATGCTGATTGCGCGATAATTCTCGCACTTGTCAGCTCTTGCCGTCTTCGGAATAGTGTGGAAAGTCAGATGGTATGTCGCCAGACTCATATATTCTACACACCAACGTGAATAGTCGTTTTGTTGCCACTTCTCCAAATGATTTTAGAAGTTTTGATGGAATGTTATCTATCCTTTCTGCCTTATTTGAACGTAAGTCCTCCAAAGCTCTTTTAAATTCCGATTCTAATACTGGATCCCCTATCTCTTCTAAATCGACTCCTGTTTCTTTTTCTATCACATCAGACAAATCTTCACCCTCATAGAGGCTTTCAATGTATTCTTTCCACCTATCTGCTCTCTCGTCTGCATTTAACAGTGGAATTCCCGTTGCACTCTTAATGTTACCGCAGTTGCTTTGAATGTCACCAAAGGTTTTTTGACTTTCCTGTATGCTGAGTCTGTCCTTCCGACAATCATATCTTTTTCGATGTCTTCACATTTTTCCTGCAGCCATTTCGTCTTAGCCTCCCTGCACTTCCTATTTATTTCATTCCTCAGCGACTTGTATTTCTGTATTCCTGATTTTCCCGGAACATGTTTGTACTTCCTCCTTTCATCAATCAACTGAAGCATTTCTTCTGTTACCCGTGGTTTCTTCGCAGCTACCTTCTTTGTACCTATGTTTTCCTTTCCAACTTCTGTGAAGGCCCTTTTTAGGGATGTCCATTCCTCTTCAACTGTACTGCCTACTGCGCTATTCCTTATTGCTGTATCTATAGCGTTAGAGAACTTCAAACGTATCTCGTCATTCCTTAGTACTTCCGTATCCCACTTCTTTGCGTATTGATTCTTCCTAACTAATGTCTTGAACTTCAGCCTATTCTTCATCACTACTATATTGTGATCTGAGTCTATATCTGCTCCTGGGTACGCCTTACAATCCAGTGTCTGACCATGATGTAATCTAATTGAAATCTTCCCGTATCTCCCGTCCTTTTCCAAGTATACCTCCTCCTCTTGTGATTCTTGAACAAGGTATTCGCTATTACTAGCTGAAACTTGCTACAGAACTCAATTAGTCTTTCTCCTCTATTACTCCTTGTCCCAAGCCCATATTACCATACCTTCATAACGAATCCTACATTTTCTGCTGCTGATGATATTACCCGATACTCATCTGAACAGAAATCCTTGTCTTCCTTCCACTTCACTTCACTGACCCCTACTATATCCAGATTGAGCCTTTGCATTTCCCTTTTCAGATTTTCTAGTTTTCCTACCACGTTCAAGCTTCTGACATTCCACGCCCCGAATCGTAGAACGTTATCCTTTCGTTGATTATTCAATCTTTTTATCATGGTAACCTCCCTCTTGGCAGTCTCCTCCCGGAGATCCGAATGGGGGACTATTCCGGAATCTTTTGCCAATGGAAAGATCATATGACACTTCTTCAATTACAGGCCACATGTCCTGTGGATACACGTTACGTGTCTTTAATGCAGTGGTTTCCATTGCCTTCTGCATCCTCATGTCGTTGATCATTTCTGATTCTTCCGCCTTTAGGGGCAATTTCCCACCCCTAGGACAAGAGAGTGCCCTGAACCTCTATCCGTACCTCCGCCCTCTTTGACAAGGCCGTTGGCAGAATGAGGCTGACTTCTTATGCCGGAAGTCTTCGGCCACCAGTGCTGATTATTTATCAAAATTTAGGCAGTGGGGGGGATCGAACCCGGGACCGAAGACGTTTTTTTGGTTTCCGACAGACCATGTATCACTACCACGCAATGCTGTGCTCCAGGCGTATATTCTCAGAAATTTCTTCCTCAAATTAAGGCCGATATATGATATTAGTAGATTTCTCTAGGCCAGGAATGCCATTTTTGATGTTGCTAGTAAGCTTTAATGTGCTCCCCTCTGCGTCCTTCATTGATTATTTTGTTGCCTAGGTAGCAGATTTCTTAACTTCATCTACTTCGTGACCATCAATCCGTGTCTTAAGTTTCTCTCCGTTATCATTTCTACTACTTCTCATTTCCTCCGTATTTCTTCGATTTACTCTCAATCCATACCGTGTACTCATTAGACTGTTCATTCTGTTCAGCAGATTATGTAATTCTTCTTCACTTTCACTCAGGGTAGCAATGTCATCAGCGAGTCGTTTCATTGATTCCTTTCACCTTGAATTTTAATTCCATTCCTGAACCTTCCTTTTATTTCCGTCATTGATTTCTGGATCTACAGATTGAACAGTAAGGGAAAAACATTCTTGTCTTATACCAGTTCTTGGTCGTCCACTCTTATTATTCCCTCTTGGCTCTTGTACGTATTGTATATGACCCACCTCTCAGACTATCGAACATTTGCACTATTTTATATTGGCGAACGCTTTTTGCAGGTCGACAAATCCTATGAAAGTGTCTTGATTTTCCTTTAGTCTTGCTTCCATTATTAACCGCAACGTCAGAATTGTCTCTCCCGTGCCATTACCTTTCCAAAAGCGAAACTGTTCGTCATCTAGTGGATCCTCAATCTTCTTTTCCATTCTTCTGTATATTATTCTTGTAAGCAACTTGAATGAGAGAGCTGTTAAGTTGATTGTGCGGTAATTCTCGCACTTGCAAGCTTTTGCCGTCTTCGGAATTGAGTGGGTGATGCTTTTCCGAAAGTCAGATGGTATGTCGCCAGACTCATATGTCCTACACACCAACGTGAATAGACATTTTGTTGCCACTTTCCCGAATGATTTTAGAAATTCTGATGGAATGTTATTTATCCCTTCTGCCTCATTTGATCTTAAGTCCTCCAAAGCTCTTTTCCCCTATCTCTTCTAACTCGATTCCTGTTCGTTCTTCTACCACATCAAACAAATCTTCTCCCTCGTACAGGCTTTCAATGTAGTCATTCCACCTATCCGCTCTATCCTCTGCATTCAACAGTGGAATTCCCATTGCACTCTTAATGTTGTCACCCTTGCTTTTAATGTCACCGAAGGCTGCCTTGACTTTCCTGTATGCTGAGTCTGACCTTCCGACAATAACTTCTTTTTCTATGTCTTCACATTTTTCCCGCAGCCATTTTGTCTTAGCTCCCAGCACTTCCTATTTATTTCATTCCTCAACAAATACCAAAGTAAAACACTACCTGCCCTAAGTAGTTGTGATCTTACGTTAAACCAATAAACGGACTGGAGTGATACGTCCAGACACAGCGCGACCCTAAAGTCACTGAAACAGGCAATGACAGAAGGAAGACCGAAATCATAAACGTCTTTTTTCCAAAACTGTTTTATCTAGGATGATCACACTGTAGTTTTTCCTTTAAATGGTCGCACGAACAACAGAATGGTAAATATCGAAATAAGTGGCGAAAGGATAGGGCTGAAATCACTCAGGACAGGTGTGTTGGGGTAAGCTGTCGCCAGCACACCGGTCGGCAAAGATGAAGCGCGAGATGGATAAAAGTAGGCGCTGGATCGAGAGCGCGCCTTTTATGGGAGAGTGCAGAGAGACACTCGCCACAACACGCCGTCTCTACAGTACGTATTTAGGCCACCGCCGCTGACCGGAGGGCCTCACTCACTCATCAAGTGTGGCGTCTGTCAGTACAATCGCAGAGCGTGCGCAGTTCACGTCACAGGCTACAACAGCACATAGCGACCAGATTAGTGACGATAGCGGGACTTGTACTACTCCATCAGTGAGTTTGTAATAGCAACATTACCGATATTCTTTGCAAGAGGACAATTATTGACGAGCTTGTACCACAACACATGGACTCTGGTGTAAAGTAAATGTTCATGTAAATAAAGAATCCTATGAATCCAGGGGTGTAGTTGTGTTTAAGAAAGAGGATACCGGCCACTCACAACATCCTCTCCTTTGCTTTCTTGCGGAAAAAGACGCTACAATAGGAAAGGCCAGTGGACCTGACGGAATAGCAGTTCGGTTCTACATATAACATTCAAAAGAACTTGCCCCTCTGCCAGCAGCAGTATGCTGTAGTTTTTTGGACGAGGGAAGTGTTCTGATGATTGCAAAAGAGTACAGTTCATTCCCGTTTTCAAGAAGGGTCGTCGAGCAGATGCACAAAACTATAGGCGTAGAACGCTGACGTCAGTCTACTGTAGAGCTTTGGAACACATTTTATGCTCGCGTGTTATGACATTTCTGGAGACCGAAAATCTACTCTGTAAGAACCAACATGGGTTCCGAAAACAACGAGCGTGTGAAACCCAGCTGGCTTCGTTCATCCACGAGACACAGACAGCAGTAAATACAGGCGCCCAGGTAAACACCCTACTCCTTGACTTCCAAAAGGCATTCAACACAGTTCCGCACGGTCGCCTAGTGAACAAAATGCAAGGCTAAGGAACAGTAGATCAACTGTGTGACTGGTTTGAAAAGGTTTTAGGAAACGGAATACAGTATCTCATTCTGAACGAAGTCTTCAGACTTAAAAGTGATTCGGTAGCGCACTAGGAGAGTGTTATAGGACTATTACTTCTCACAAAATATTTATATGCCCCAGTTACATAAGGCTTTTCACAGGTCATGCTGCTTTGTACAGAGAATTGACGACGCTAGAAAAATGTGGCGAAATACAGGAAGACTTGCACAGGATTGACGCATAGTGCAGGGAGTAGCAATTGACCGTTAAGGTACACAAAAGTGACATCCAGCGAGTACATAGAAAGATCCTGTATTTTATGATCGCAAAATTGCAGTAGAATCACTGGAAGTAGTTCTTCCGGTAAGTATCGATGAGTATGTGTATGAAGTGCTCTGAAGTAACAGCGAGTAAGGAAGATTCCAGATTAAGACTCAATGGAAAAATCCTCAGGAACTGTAATCTACCAACAAAAGAAGAAGCTTAGAGGACACTTGTCCGATCAATATTTGAATACGGCTGGTCAGGCCGGATAGGACAGAGAGAGGAAATAGAGAAGATCCAAAGAAGAGCGGCACGTTTCATTACAGGTTTGCTAAGTAAGGGTGAAAGCGTCACAGAGATGCTCAGGCAACTCAGTGGCAGAGGCTGCAAGAGAGGCGTTCTGCATCACAACATGGTCTACCGCTAAAATTCCTGGAGCGTACATTCCCAGGGTCGTTAACCAACATATTGCTTCCTCCATCAAAATAAAATAAGAGTTTTTCGAACCCACACGAAGGCTTAGCAGCAATCGTCTTCTCGCGAGCAATACACGACTGGAACAGGAAAAGAAGGAACCGACGCTGATACAAAAAGTACACTCTGCCGCACACCGTAAGATGTTTTTCGAAGTATAAATTTAGATGTAAATGTAAACCTCGTACAGGAGTTTGTAGCAATCACCTTATTACTGTAAAAATTAAGTAACAGTCAACCTTTCCCATCAACGTGTATGAATGTCAATAACATTCTTAGTTGTTCTTTCACCATTAGTAGCTAACATTTTTGAATTCGATTCCTTTATCTGCTTCGGTTGTCAAATGAAAGATTCAGATAACATAATAACAATAGCATTTAGTAAATTTTACACTTGGTATCGGGTATAAAATGATTTATTTAAATATAATTTGAATGTGCACGAAACGATGGGGGTCACATATAATTAAAACTTAATCCCATTCATAGGTTTGTTCTGGGCTAGGTCTCTGACTTTTTTTTATGAAGGGAGGATTTAAAACACAATTAGACGTTTACAGGCTTAAGGGCCTGTGACATCAATTGCACCTAGTCAAGAACTCACGCCCATGATCGTAATTAAAGAGGCTAATCGTAGAAATTAGATTTGTGGCAACTATAAGTTACCTATTAACAGTCAGTCTTGCAACTGTATGTAGACGAACTGCTGACAACTTTATCAGGATCCCAGTTAAATTCTAATATTCAATTAACGGACGTTTAAATTGCCCTTATTGTTCTATGAAAAATACAAGCATATTATGCTAAGCAACAGGCCTTTCAGATGATACCAGTGTAATAAATTACCTTTTGCTATTGTGAATGTTCTTGTAATCTTTCATATATATTAAAGATGGGTAGAAGCATAAGCTGCGAATAATTTAGATATTACAGTCACTTATGCTAGCCGGGAGCAACGCCTCAACAACTTAAAATAGTCATTCGATAGATATAGAACTTATTAGGGTCGTTTAAGTTTTTCCATCGTAACTGAGCAATCAAAACTTCAACCACGCACGTAACAAAGATGGTCTCAAACCCACATCAGTTCAAATTGAAAAAAGAATGAAAATTAATTTCTCTTTCTTTAATCACAGCAGGTAATTAACTGTAAGGGCCAGCTGTATGAGATTACAATAATTTCGAGAACACGCACCTATTCAACAGATGGCGTCGGGATGTAGACAGTGAAGAGGAGTTTGCATACACCACGTACATCAAGTGACGAGTTATTCATCATTCGCAGTGATAATGCAACTGCGCATTTGGTGTTCATGGGACTCCACCAATAACATTTACTACGAAATAATACCAAAATATGGATTCTTTAAGCCTTCTATTGTCGTGTAGGGCATAAAAACCCAAGAGATAGAAAACAGAGGTTTTGTGCACTAAACACCTACAAACCCTGTCGTCCTTCAACAGTCTCCAATGCTGGTTGGATACAGTTTAACAAAACTGAAGATTCTGTTTCCTCTGCACGAAATTTTGTTGTAGATGCCTCGTGATGCAACTGTTGAAGAGGACGCATTTTTCAGAATTATAAAGAGATTTTCAGTTAGATATAGAAAGGAAAAACATTTGCTACGATAACATAATCTAAGAAATCAACGCCTCTCCTTCTTTGAGTGTCTCTCTCTCTCTCTCTCTCTCTCTCTCTCTCTCTCTCTCTCTCGCTCACACACACACACACACACACACACACACACACACACACACACGGACACGCAGACACATACCACATACACACACGCACACGCACACAGAACTAATGTGAGATACAGCCCCTATCAACATTATGCGGATTACACGGAAACGGTACTGCAGGTAAAACGTAAAACTGAGCTAAAGAAAATATCATTTTAATCTTTCTGCTTATAAGAGAGGGGTGGGCAACAGCTGGTTTACGTTGTGGACTGATGCAGAGAACAGGTAGAAGATTGGTACGTAATCGACACCTCCTCCACGGAAGGATGGTGACCTAAACTGAGAAAGCAACTGTTGAAGTAAAAATGACCTCTGCAGATGTAACAGATAGCAAAAAATATCTTCTAAATTGGAATTTGAGGAAACCGTATAAAACATTGCGGAATGACACAAACAGTCAACAATGCAGCAAATAATGCTGCCACTGCACGTCGTACTATTCGAACGGAAAGATTGTTCTAGAAGACGTTCTGCTTTAGCTAGCTTGTCACCGAGGAGTCTTCATTTGAGGAGAATAGTAACAAATATCTGGAAAAGGAAGAATTATTAGAGTTTAACTGCCCTCAGACATTCAGGTAACTAGAGAGGGAGCACTAGATCGCATTGTTTCAAGAGGGAGGGAGAAGCAAATCGGTTGTGCATTTTTCGAAGGAACCAAAGAGACGATTTAAGGAAATCAAGGAAAATATACATCACAGTCATCGGACACTGATTTGAACCGCTGTTTTCCGGAAATCGAATGCAATTTGCCAACCACTGCGACACTTTGCTTCATAGAAATATGAGAGTCACCTCTGACATCAACTCTCTCAAGGCGCCTATGACCTTTCCCATCCACATTTCCTCCCGTACGAGGATAGCTTAAGATTTTTCCTATCAAACTAAATCTTTTTTCGTCAAGTTTTATCATAAATATCTGGTGTCCCCTTCTAGATTCAGGACCTCTTCTTGAGTTATGTAATCTAACCATCAGCATTCTTCTACAGAACAACATTTTAAATTTTCAGTTCTCTTGTCTCGTGGCGTTTATGCCACATGTCGGCCCATATTTTATTAGATTTCGTCATACAATTTAGGCAGTTAACGTTGCTATATTCCAGCTAGCAGTTAGGGTCGGTAGCATTCCCCATCCGATAAAACGACAGATGATCACCGAGCGTAAGGAAAGAGACGTGAGCAGGAGCTGTGTCATTCTGGAACAGAGAATATGGTGATTCACACTGCGAGGCTCAACAGCAAACGCATAACTTTGTTTATTAATATTAACTGTTTAAACGTTTGTATACGATTCCAACTAAGTTGACGATATTATTCACATTGACAACTTTTGAATCATGATTTCAGTAACTTCAAAATTTAAGATTGTCAGTCATTCGTCGATTAAACCGACCTGTCAGAAGCGCTCCTTACACAGGCATGTGCGAAACACCTAAGCTCGTTCTGGCTGCAGCGTCGGGCGAGTTTCTGGAGAAACACCACACATGTGCAGTGTACTGAGTATGTATCCCAGTGAAAGAGGTTTAATGAGTTAAAAGTGATCTCTTACTGTCTTTACGTTCGTGTGGAGATAATTACAAGGACTTGAAACGGACTCGATATATGACGACTAGAATGGGCAAACTTACATTAAGGTCTGGTTCTAAAGACTGTCTTTCCCTCTAGCTTTTCTATTAAAAAGATAGGCTGACATCAAATTATTTCCAGACTTTCATTAAAGCAGCTTTGAGATTTTCCCACTTTCCATTCCATTATTCACAGTCTACTAGCACTGTATGGTCATGTGGAGCTACAAGCTGCAGGAAAAAAGACCACTGAGACGTCAAGACAGACACTGGCTTTTCTCGTCTTGAAAAATGAGATGGGACGATCCGTGTTACTTGGTAAAAACTTTCTAAAGTAAAGATCACACATTTGTGCTACATTTCATCCACTAAGGCGTAGGTTCCGATTCACAACGAACACGTTCTGTAACAAAAAATTTGAAGACCCGAAGACGAAGGCAATCTGTCGAAACCGGCAGAAATATTTATGCAAGCCTGGTTTTAGAAAGTTTTGTTACCAAGCCTTAAATGACACGAGGAGAGCAAATCTCTTGGTGGTGAATGAGGGGCCTAGAATGGTGTTGTTGGTAACTGTACACCTCATCATGCAACAAATGGTCAGAAACAACTTACGCTGTTAACAAGCCCAAGCCAATACTTTGTCACGGCAGGAACACTACTTATCTCACCATAATTCTTTAATGAGTTAGCCACCGATATAAAAAATATTATCCTAAGGGAAAGTGCTGCAGTCTGAACTGTTTATCACCAATGTTACATTTAATAATGCTACAACGTAAACATATGCCTGCTGCAAAGGCTTCTTAACGCTCCCATTCACTTAGTTCGCCTCATTTATGTCATGCTCTCATATACGGTGTGTTACACATGCGACGCAAATCTGTACCACTGCGGAACGGTATTAATTAGTTTACTGAAATGGCAGAATCCATACGCTACCATTCATTTCTCTGTCTGTGAAAGACGAAAGAGAGTCAGGAAGCCAGAATGCCCAGGTAGTGTGCAGCAATTTATGAGGGTGTGCTGAAATGTATGCGTTCGAATTTTTTGTGAGAAAACTCTAAAAGCTTTCTAAATAAAATATATGTTATTAACATTCTTCATCTTAATTCTTCATGTCTTCATTTTTATTTCTCAAGATAGCGATCCAGGCGACGAACACATTTCTCGTAACGAGTTGCCAATTTGTTGGTAATGTCACTGTAGAATATTTGATTTTGTTACGGAGCCACCACCTCACTTCTGCTTGCACCCTTTCACCATCAGAGTAAAGTACTCAGAGGTGTTCCTTAAGTTCTGGAAACAGATGAAAATCGGGTGGGAAGGATGATAGATGAAGTGAAATCAGGGCGCCAGATTGTTGCCAATGTCGCAGCACTCGGGTATGGTCTGACATTGTCATGCTAGAGCAGGAGAGGGCGCTCCATATGTGGACGAACTCTTAGAATTCGAACTCGATTACAGCGGGCTGTTTCTTACGTACGAACATATTTACTCGTACATTACAGACCGCCGTGTTGCACCCTACAATTCGATCCTTCTAGTGGCAAATATGCGAATGTGTAGACATAAAGAATAAAGCTGTTTTATTTTAAAAAAGCTTTAAATGTTTTCACAAATTTCAGCACATTCTCGTACATTATGACCATATTGTGACTCCCCCAAATCTAAATTTCTGTGGTCTGGTAGACATGTGCCAGCCAAATCCATAAGGTGCAGGTTCAGTTCACACTTAGGCTGACCATTTTTAACCCTTTTCACTTCTGGTAAAGCCAAGGTAAGAACTATCGTAGCAAATCCTAATTGAACATTATGCCCCTTTAACGTAGACTGGAGGAAAGTCGGTCTAGTTTGAACCATGGAAGATGCGGAAGCAGTGGCAAGTAAATCATTGTCAAGAGTAAGCCTTCTTACATTAGAAATTTAATTTTATTTGATGTACCAGTCTATTCAAAAGTTAAAGAACACATATTTCTTATTGTATTTGAACTTGAGATATTGAAAATATTGGTGCTCTCTGAGGCGATATGACCCCTAGGCAATGATTCAGTTCCATTTCATTGTTTCACTAGGATTCATAACTCGCCGAGGTCTCCACGAAATACTGATACGGACCCAACACAAACATTTTCCTTCCCAACTCTAGCATGCACTCAACAACTGTTGGTGAAGTATAATTTTGATTTTTAATGTCGCTTCGTTCTTTCTCATCAGTAATGGTAATTTCCGATTTCTACTCCCAGTCACATAACTTCTGGTTGAAAGATGACACTCTCAGTAACTGGTTGGTTGGTTAGATGATTTGGAGGAGCGGACCAAATAGCAAGGTCATCTGTCCCATCGGATTAGGGAAAAATGTGGAAGGAAATCGGCCGTGCCCTTTCAAAGGAACCACTCGGCATTTGCCTGAAGCGATTTAGGGTAATTATGGAAAACCTAAATCAGGATGGCCGGGCGCCGGTATGAACCGTCGTACTCCCGAATGCGAGTCCAGTGTGCTAACCATTGAACCACCTCGCCCGGTCCCCAGTCTCTGGTAAAAAGGATTTCGACTATAAATCTCTTTATGTATTCAACGAGGAAGTTATGTGTGGGATTCTCCTTCTAATCAGCACACCACTTTTCCACATGCCATAGCTTGTTCTAATGTGATCTCTCAATTTGTGGAAATAAAATTGAAATTTAACGCTGTTAATAGATACAAAACAATAGTGATAGATGCTAGGTTACAGTCCCAGTAAAGTAAAAATTTTTGGTCTCTTCATTTCAGTTTCAGACATCTCTATACCGTTAAAAATATTCAATATCTAACTTCTTATTATGCTTAGTCAATAATACGATTAGGTACTGGGTTAGAATCACTACACGATGCTGAACTTTACGTGGTGTCAGGTTTAAACTGCGCACCCTTAGTTACGTTTGAGACTATTCGTGGTTAGTTAACACAGGCAGTAGCTGCTGGACAGGAGTCCTGGGATGGAGGTCAGTATGAAAACTTGTCATCATGTTATTTTAAGTTAATTCTTCAGTTTAGAAATGTCAGTTACTGTAAAGAACTTCAATTTACCAGCGTTAAAGGTTGTCTTATCCCTAATATCATGGTTACGATATTTGCAGCATAGTTGTATTGATTTACGTCTGGACTGACTTACATCACGAACAGAATAGTCTAGTAGTCATTAACGTAATCATGTTATATAGTTAAGAGATGAAAGGAGCGGCAAAAACTTAGATAATGTACGGTGTGGTAAATTGGGCTAAAAGGAATTCGGTTCATTCAGATACATTTTTGTGTGATACTGCATAAGGAGTAGCAGAAGTGAGATTGGCAATACAGTTAACAAAATCTGGCAGCAAGGAGTAGATGCAGTAAGGGAATGACTCTGGTTTGGATGTAAACCAACATAATCCATGGAAGGAGGACATAAAAAGCAGAAAATCACAGGTGAAGACGGCATTACAGGATGCAAGAAGTCTATCGGCACCAAACACAGGACTTATAATAAGGAATAAATATGTGAAGGTGTATATTTCTATCCCAGAATAATAGAGAAGGGAGCAATAGACAATGGGAAAACTGGGAAAGGGAAAGAACCGAGGGGTCTGAGAGGTACTGAGAAGTAAATGGAGCGATCAGATAATACGTGAGGTGGTTTCTCGGCAGAATCTGTGAGGAAAGGAATATGTAGAAAACGCTGGCAGGAAGAACGGATAAGACGATAGAAAATCTGCGAAGACACAGTGGAATAACTTTCGCTGTACTAGAAGTGGCAATACAGGACAAAACTCTGAGGCAAAACAGAGATACGAACAAATGACTGAGATTGTTAGGTGTAATTTCTACTCTGAAATGAATACGTTGGCGTAGCAGAGGAACTCGTGACCGGCCACATCAAGTCGTTGACGACACTTACTTTTTTTTTAAAAGAATATGAACAAGTAGGAATATTTAATTTGCATTTATAATTATGTGTATATAATATAATATTTGTAATTATGTATACACATTGTTCATCCAACCTGGGATTCGAGAATTTCGACGATTTTTGCCTGTTGTCGATATTGATACGGGCAAGATATCGAAATGTTGGCATAAATGGTCGTATCTTCTGATTGCATTGACGTAGAAATTTAAATGTCGAACACCGCCAAGAAACTGTGGGTTTAAGAATGTGACATAAGTTTCAATTTGATACGTCTTATCAGTGATAAGATACGCTGTCGAAGTTGCTATTTTCAGTGAAACTGGAGAAGAATTACAGGTCCTGCTGAATGGGGTGAGCAGTCTAATGAATGAAGATTATGGATTGAGATTAAATCTAAGAAAAACGAAAGTAAAGAAAAGTGGCTGAAATGAGAACAGCGAGAAACTTAACAGCCAGTCTGGTGATCACAAAGTAGGTAAAGTTAAGGCACTCTGCCACCTAAGCGGCAAAATAACCCAAGACAGACGGAACAAGGAGAACATACAAAGCAGACTAGCATTGGAAAAAAGAAACACTCCTGGCCTCGGAAAGTATACTAGCATCAAACATAGACCTTAATTTGAGAAAGAATTTTCTGAAAATGTACGGTTGGATTACAGCATTATATGGTAGTGCAACATGAAAGGTGGGAAAACTTGAAGAGAATCATATTATTTGAAACGTGGTGCTACAGGAGAATGTTGAAAATTCGATGGACTGAAACGGTAAGGAACGAGAAGGTTCTTTGCAGAATCGGCGAGGAAAGGAATATATGGAAAACACTGGCCCGAAGAAGGAACGGGACGGAAGGATATCTGTTAAGACATTAGGGAATAACTTCCTTGGAACTAGAGGGAGCTGTAGAGGATAAAATGGAATGATCATATAAAGTTGATGGTCGGTAAAGCAGATGCCAGACTGAGATTCACTGGAAGAATCCTACGGAAATGCAATCCGAAAACAAAGGAAGTAGGTTACAGTACGCTTGTTCGCCCACTGCTTGAATACTGCTCAGCAGTGTGGGATCCGTACCAGATAGGGTTGATAGAAGAGATAGAGAAGACCCAACGGAGAGCAGCGCGCTTCGTTACAGGATCATTTAGTAATCGCGAAAGCGTTACGGAGATGATAGATAAACTCCAGTGGAAGACTCTGCAGGAGAGACGCTCAGTAGCTCGGTGCAGGCTTTTGTTAAAGTTTCGAGAAAATACCTTCACCGAAGAGTCAAGCAGTATATTGCTCCCTCCTACGTATATCTCGCGAAGAGACCATGAGGATAAGATCAGAGAGATTAGAGCCCACACAGAGGCATACCGACAATCCTTCTTTCCACGAACAATACGAGACTGGAATAGAAGGGAGAACCGATAGAGGTACTCAAGGTACCCTCCGCCACACACTGTCAGGTGGCTTGTGGAGTATGGATGTAGATGTAAATGTAGAAACCTATATAAAGCAGTATCTGAAAAATCTACACTACTGGCCATTAAAATAGCTACACCAAGACGAAATGCAGATGATAGACGGGTATTCATTTGACAAATATATTATACTAGTACTGACATGTGATTACATTCTCACGCAATTTGGGTGAGAATGTAATTTGGGTGTATGGATGCTGAGAAATCAGTACCCAGAACAACCTCCTCTGGCCTTAATAACGGCCTTGATACGCCTGGATATTCAGTCATACAGAGCTTGGATGGCGTGTACAGGTACAGCTGCCAATACAGCTTCAGCACGATATCACAGTCGACACAGAGTAGTGACTGGCGTATTGTGACGAGCCAGTTGCTTGACCACCATTGACCAGACGTTTTCAAGTGGTGAGGGATCTGGAGAACATGCTGGCCAGTGCAGCAATCGAACATTTTCTGTATCCAGAAAGGCAGGTATAGGGCCTGCAACATGCGGTCGTTCATTATCCTGCTGAATTGTAGGGTTTCCCAGGGATCGAATGAAGGGTAGAGCCACAGGTCGTGACACATCTGAAATGAACCTCCACTGTTCAAAGTGCCGTCAATGCGAACAAGAGGTGACCGAGACGTGTAACCAATGGCACCCCATACCATCACGCCGGGTGATACGCCAGTATGGCGATGACGAAAACACGCTTCCAACGTGCGTTCACTGCGATGTCGCCAAACACGGATGTGACCATCATGATGCTGGATTCATCCCAAAAAATGACGTTTTGCCATTCGTGCACCCAGTTTCGTCGTTGAGTACACCATCGCAACGCTCCTGTCTGTGATGCAGCGTCAAGGGGAACCGCAGCCATGGTCTCCGAGCTGGTAGTCCATGCTGCTGCAAACGTCGTCGAACTGTTCGTGCAGATGGTTGTTGTCTTGCAAACGTCCCAGTCTGTTGACTCAGGGATCGAGACGTCTCTGCACGATCCGTTACAGCCATGCGGTTAAGATGCCTGTCATCTCGACTGCTAGTGATACGAGGCCGTTGGGATCCAGGACGGCGTTCCGTATTACCCTCCTGAACCCACTGATTTCATATTCTGCTAACAGTCATTGGAACTCGACCAACGCGATCTCGCGTCCATCGGCCGTCGTAATTTAATATATTATTATTATAATTTTTAATTGTTGCCGACTTACGTGGTGGGCCTTAATAAAAATGATATTTCATTCAATTTTGATTTACGGTTAAATGCTTTCCTGAAGGTCTCCTTTTTAACAATATTAATCTCAAATTATTTGCTACGATAATGAACGTTAGACTCGCTGAATCTTAAAGCATGACAATTCAAGTTGAACAATGTAATAAACTTTTCATATTAATTTCCTCAGCTAGTCAGCTCACTTTAAAGCAAGAAATCTTTAGTTATTAATTACAATTGCGGCCCACACACGCGCGAGAGTATTTTTTCTTACCTCCGTTAACCATTGTATTGTACTCGTAGTCGGAGACCTGGCTCTGGCTCTCGGCTATGGTACTGAAAATAAGAATCTTAAAGCTCCGTATTTTCTTCAACGTCATGTGGCTGTGGAGAAAAATTAATATTATGTTAATAGCGGGCGAGTTTTTCGCTTCCGCTAATTTTTCATAAGTTAATATCGCCACGTAATGGCGTCGTTGGCTGCATCGGCCGCTGCGATTGTTGAACTGTGAACTACTTGAATGCAGGTTAATTCAAGGAAGGCGGACATGAAATCGGCATCACCTCTTACAAATTAAAAGTGCACAATAATTTTAAATCAATATATTATCTGCTTAACTCATACAAATCTGCTTACATTTGCCAGCACTCGCAAGATGTCCGTCTACACACAACCAAGACAAGAGAAGAAGTGAATACGACTAAAAAATTAACAAAGGAGCGTATGTTGTCGTCTCTTTAGATCATTTTGTTATATTTCTTTGCACTCGAAACTTACACGGAGAAATTATTATTTTACGGGTACATTATAAAAAAATCGTTATCATTCAAGTTTTAAATGTCTCTTCTTTATAAATACTGTTTTGTAAGTGTTTTCTTATTACCTCAGGAGCCGAGCGGCCGCTACGGTCGCAGGTTCGAATCTTGCCTCGGGCATGGATGTGTGTGATGTCCTTAGGTTAGTTAGGTTTAATTAGTTCTAAGTTCTAGGCGACTGATGACCTCAGAAGTTAAGTCGCATAGTGCTCAGAGCCATTTGAACCATTTTATTACCTCACTGGGGACGCTATATTGCTCCTCGAAATGTTTATGTTATAAAAAAATGTTCGTGTTTTTTGACATTAATATTTCCCATTTCCTGTCCACAGTGTCCACACGCAGATTTTTCTTTCACAATCTACATATGTCACATCGTATGTTTAAACCGTTGTAATTACTGAGGTTTGTTGCACACAAGGTGTAATACAGATGAAGTTATTCACATAACAATATAATATACAATTGGTTACGTATACAGTCACGTGCAAAAGAAAAGGACATAGAATACAATTAGTTTCATTTTGGCTGCTTCTTTTTAGGGTTGCAACTTTTACCGTGTCCAAAGGTATACGTATAATCACGAATTAGTCTGTAGTACTTGAAGTCCCAGGGGTGTCAACTGTTCGCTTCCCATTTGGCGCGGCCGTAGGAAAACCCTGGGGAAAACCTCGGCGGAGCGACAGACTAATTGCTTTGGTTACTTTCACTTAATTGTTTCTGGGATGTCACTGGAGTACATGATGTGCATACATTACAAATATTTTTTTGTTGCACTATGCAAAGAAATGAGGTCATTATAACAATTGATTGCGGTGTCGTTGATGATCTACGCCGCGACGTTTAGCTCGCGACCGCGCCGGTTGGTGTGTTCGGTGCTCAGCGTTCGCGGCGGCTGCGGAGAGGTCAACGCCCGCTCGACGCCAGCGTGTCTCTCGCCGTCGCGGAACGTCAGAATCAGCTGATCGGCTGCACGGTTGGCGATGCGTTTCTGTCTCAGCCGGGCGTGGCGGAGTGGGATGATATCTGCCCCCCGCGCTTGTTGGCAGAAGTCACCTCTGCTACGCATCTTCGACGTAGTACATGAAACATACACACAACCAACGTAATATTATTTTCCCGCTGCAGATGGTTACGCTAGTGGGAAAGAAGCATTTATTAGTGCGGTAGTTGTTATTAAGTTTTCGCCAGTTTCCGAGTGTCAAGCTAGCACTGTCCTGCAGAATACAGGACATGGATCTTCATCCGTGAATGCAGTTTTGATGCAACACTGTTTCCATTACACGTCAGTTTTTGTCTTGACAAAATTAATTATGTTTTCGCCGCACTCGCAGGCACTGGTGAGTGTCCCAATACGAGCTTAGCACAAACATTCGCCATTTCTGCGGTCGCTGTTTTGCAACAGTCCACGCATCGCATTCCAATCTCGCATTGTTGTACTCACTGAAATTACAGTCTGTCCCAAAAATATTGACTGTGGGTTCACTTCACGTTGACAATTCACATTTATAAGTAAATTCACAGTTTTTCGTGCGTAGTATTGGTGTTTGGCGTCTTCACCGCTGTTGAACGTTCAATACTAGCACTTCACTGTCCGTATCACAGTTTCACCTCCACAGTTTTTCACACTGTTTAAAGTAACTGTTTCGATTAGTTCACAAACACTAATGTATTTCATTCAGTCTGAGCTGGATTTTGGCTCGTGCTGGATTTTACCAGTCTCTCGCACTAATTATCTCTTTTCATTTTCCACTTAGAGTCGTACTTGCTTTCAGATTTTTGACTATACAATTGTATTTCCGTCTCATCTGAGGTGAGTCCCCATGTCATGTCTGCCCACTCATTGCGTACTCGCCCTCCAGAGCCAGGCTCGACTTTACAAAACTTTGCCTCTCGCATTATTGTACGCATTTTATAATCTAGGCCTAGCGTGCAAGTTCCTAGATTAGTGTTAGATTTGTGACTTTTGTTTACACGATAAATTCGTGCAAATCTCTGCCTTAGCAGATGGCATTATATTTTAACAGTGCTTAGCGGTAGTCGCGTTTACTGATTTGCTTTGTACCTTGTCCATAACACATGAGGTACCTTAGGTGATATACACCCCGCACTCATGTTGTTTAGTAAATTATAATTGAGCGTATTTCAGGATCGGTATAGACATAAATACATGGAACAACATACACACTATAATATTGAATTTTCATAAGTTTCATTACTACTACAGTTCAAAAATATTCATGACACACTGATGAAAAATTCTTTCATCATTACATGCTGTTGGATTTTTTTATTATTTTTAAACCATTTTTAAAAATGAAATTTGTAAAGTATTCTATGTTCACTTTTCTTTCAAAATGCAATTACTTAAAAATACTGTTATTCCTTAACATCTACAAAATTGAATAGTACTAATCCTGTGTGCCTCATTATCTTTACCAGTTACAGTAAAATATGAACATTTACACACAGAGGAAAATACACTATAAATTTAACACAGTATTCACATATGTAAAAGTTACTCTACTGAGCGAAAGTCTTTAAGTCTTTGTAAGTATTTTTCTTGTTTCCTTCGTAATTGCCTCCTTCTTTGACCATGGGATGGTGTAGTTTGCGTGATATAAAGTATCGTGAGGTACCACTTCGATGTTATAGGCGTAGCCCTCGATAACACCGGGTTTTTCCGAAAACACATTCTCATAATCGTAAGTAGCTGAGTCAATTCGCTTTGTTGTGCTTCAGTCAAATGTCCTGACTCCCTGACTTTCATGAATATCAGTTTCCTTTTTTCCTCTTTGTCTTCAGTAATAAACTCTTTATAACATGCTTGTCTTGTACGTAAGTCAGAATATAAATTCATTACCTGTATTCCTTCGAATCTAGACCAAACGTTCCGGCAATATTTACCGTGCACTTCCCGTGTCCTCAACAATGGCAAAACTGCACGTCTACCCTCATTCATAAGGCTTACTTCCCCGCACAAGAGGTCGATTTTTGCGTCCCTCTGGCGTAAAAATTCCATCCCCAGGATGCAAGCAACACCTAATCCCTTAAGTACTAGGAACGAGCTTTTCATTGCTTCATTTCCTACCGTAAACTCGACTTGCACCTGGTGCTTTATGATATGAGATTGTGCACCTATTGCACCTGTTACACGACAATTCTTCACTGGCAATACTGGTATTCTATTATTTTGACTGAAGTACTTGTAAAAGTTTGCACTCATGACATTGGTTGACGCACCGGTATCGACTATTATCTGTATTGGTGCTTCGTACATATCTGCTTGCAATATAGCCTGCACAACACTTTTGTCGGTTCGGTTACATTTCTGCGGTATGTCTACAAGTTCCTTTTCTATTTTTATTCCCTCATTGTATCTCAGCATACAAAATTTATGGCTGTCATCCGTGAATGTGCCCTCACTACACCATCTTGCAGCCAACAACGGAGAGCGTATTGTGGCTGTCTTTAGTTTAACGGATGAGCATCAGTGGGTTGACAGTTGTCTGTCACTTCCACTAACCTCACATTGTGGTTCTGGTTGTTGTTGTTGCTACTGTTGGGTTGGCCGCCCTGCCTCCCCAATGGCGTATTTTGATACTGTGTATGGCCCTGGTTTTGCGGTGGTCGGTTGTAACTTCCTGACATGTTCTGTGATGGACCTGGGTTGGCGTTCCATTGTGGCGCTGTGTTTTGTTGCCACTGTGGTGTCGGTTCATTACTACCACGCCAATGATTTCGGTTGTTCCGCCATTGCGGATTGCCGTTACCATTATATCCATTAGTCATGCGTCCATCATGATGTCTCTTTAGATTTTGACGATGATAACCGTTGCCGTTATAACCATTGCCATTGTTTGTGCCTCGATTCTGTTGCTGGTGCTCTTGCCTATTCCCGTTACCATTTGGTACTAAGTTACTACCGTTACTGTGGCTGCCATTGTAATCGGCGTTTTGTTGATTACAGCCTGCATGGTTCCACTTGTTTCCGGTTTTCATATCTTCGATCAATAAGGCAACAGAATCCACTATTTCCATGAATTGTTCTATATCATATTCCGGCACAAGATGAAATATCTTTTGATTTCGCTGGGCAACTTCATTTTTATTAATCTGATTATGTCACGATCGGACATTGGCTCGTCCCAGTACCTGGTTTTGTTTATATACTTTTCAAAATATTTGCGTAACGTTCCCACCTTAGGATTGTACTTTTCTGGACCTTACAACTCCTTTCGTAGTCTTTCTTGGACGCTATCGGACCAGAACTTTTGCAAGACAGCACCTTCAAACTGTTGCATCGTTAGACATTTTTCGGACACGTCGGTGGCCCACAGTGCCGCGTCACCTTGAATAAAGGAGACCACGAACTGTATTCTTTGTCTTTCCGTCCATGTCCTGGGAAACACATTCCTGAAGCTCTTAATAAATACCACAGGGTGGACATTTCGTTTTTCGCTATTGAAGGGTTGGAACGTCCTGTGTTTTATTACATTGTCCTCTTTTTTGCACATCTGATTGCTACATTCTGTGACCTTCATTACTTCGTGATGTGCGCTGCACGGTATCGCATGTTGTTCGTGCTCATAGTTCGCATTAGGTTGCGGTTGCGCACTCGCACCCTGCATACCGTCAGCTTTATTATAGTAATCAGTACGCGGATTCGGATTCATTATCTTTCCGCCACTGTTTACATTGCTTTCCAACGCAGACAGTCTCCGCGCGACCTCCTGTTGCCAATTCGGCAACTTCGCTGTCACACGGGACTTGATCTGTGTTAATTCGGCGTGTAGTGCGGCAGCGCTAGCGTCAATATTTACACTCGCGGCCGCAGTCGCTTGTTCTACAGCTGTTTTTACGTCGCTTTCAATCTTTGCAGATATCTCGTGATCCTTTACTTCTAGCCATCCATTTAATTCTTTTTCGACTTTTTGAGCTTGCACTTCCAAATATGCGTCAATACTTTTCCGTGCATCTATCTCCACATTATCCACGCGGTTGGTTAAAGTCTGGACATTGTCTTCAAGCCTAGCCTGCGATATCTGTAATTTTTGCATCTCACCGGCTAAGCTTTGCACAAGATCGGGTATTTCTTTGCAAGCGTCCCGCATCTCTGCAAGTTCGCTTTGGATACTGTTTAGCTTCGCTTCACTGCGCTGCTCTTGCTCAATGAGCTTTTGCGTTAATTTTTTCTCCTGCTCATGTAGCATCTGAGCCAGTTTTTCGTCCCTCTCTCTTTCCCTCTGTTCTGACATTCTTTCTTTTTCCCTTTCTTTCTGTTCTCTTTGTTGCTCTTGCTCATAGAGCATCTGAGCCAGTTTCTGATCTCTCTCCCTATCTCTTTCTTCTAACCTGCGCAGAAATTCTGCAAATGGGTCGGCAATCGGTGAGCATACTGGTGCCCCGCTTAATCTAGCACTCGACTGGCCCCCTGCCCAGGCAGTGGAGTTCTTGTTACTCTATTCCCATTCTGCTGTGGAGCGTCATTCACCGTCCACAGATCCTCGCCCCCCGCTCCGGAAATTATGTTATCCGAGGCGGTAGCTTGGGATTCGTTTGCGTATTGCAAATGACCCTCACTTTCCATATTAACAAAATTTTGTTCGTCTGGTACGGATGCTTTAGCTTGTCCTATCTTACCCATAATAAATTCACTTTAAACCACTGACGAATCTTTAACACTGATACACACACGAATAATTATCCCCTCCAAAAATAAACATAAATACGCAAAGATTAATTTGCACTTTACTTACTGTTTTTTCACAGAAGGTATCTCATGTGCATATGGGTTCGATATCCCGCACAGAGCTACACAGGATGCTTGCACAATAGGCCTTACCTTTATTTTTCTTTCTCGTAATTCTTTTTCTTTTCTACTCTTTTTCTTCTCCAGCTCTCCTCAGGGTGTGGTTTTGCTGTTGTACATGTAAAAGAATTCATACAGGCATTAATATTTTACAACAATTATACACATATATAATTGCATTCATTACAATAGAGTCAGATTTAGTAAATTTCGTATTTTCTTTGATCGGGCCCCAAAGTTGCGGCGCCAATCTCGCGTCCGTCGGCCGTCGTAATTTAATATATTATTATTTTTTGTTTTGATTGTTGCTGACTTACGTGGTGGGTCTTAATAAAAATGATATTTCATTCAATTTTGATTTACGGTTAAATGCTTTCCTGAAGTTTTCCTTTTTAACAATATTAATCTCAAATTATTTGCTGCGTTAATGAACGTTAGACTCGCTGAATCTTAAAGCATGAGGAATACAAGTTGAACAATGTAATAAACTTTTCATATTAATTTCCTCAGCTAGTCAGCTCACTTGAAAGCAAGAAATCTTTAGTTATTAATTACAATTGCGGCCCACACACGCGCGAGAGTATTTTTTCTAACCTCCGTTAACCATTGTACTGTACTCGTAGTCGGAGTCCTGGCTCTGGCACTCAGCTATGGTACTGAAAATAAGAATCTTAAAGCTACGTATTTTCTGCAACGTCGTGCGGCTGTGGAGAAAAATTAATATTATGTTAATAGCGGGCGAGTTTTTCGCTTCCGCTAATTTTTCATAAGTTAATATCGCCACGTAATGGAGTCGTTGGCTGGCATCGGCCGCTGCGATTGTTGAACTGTAAATTACTTGAATGCAGGTTAATTCAAGGAAGGCGGACATGAAATCTGCATCACCTCTCACAAATTAAAAGTGCACAATAATATTAAATCAATATATTACCTGCTTAACTCATACAAATATGCTTACATTTGCCAGCACTCGCAAGATGTCCGTCTACACACAACCAAGACAAGAGAAGAAGTGAAGACGACTAAAAAATTAACAAAAGAGCGTATCTTGTCGTCTCTTTAGATCATTTTGTTATATTTCTTTGCACTCGAAACTTACACGGAGAAATTATTATTTTACGGGTACATTATAAAAAAATCGTTATCATTCTAGTTTTAAATGCCTCTTTTTTTATAAATACTGTTTTGTGTTTTCTTATTACCTCACTGGGGACGCTATAGCGAGCAGCAGTGTTGCGATACGATAAACCGCAATCGCGATAGGCTACAATCCGACCTTTATCAAAGTCGGAAACGTGATGGTACGCATTTCTCCTCCTTACATGAGGCACCACAACAACGTTTCACCAGGCAACGCCGGTCAACTGCTGTCTGTGTATGAGAAATCGGTTGGAAACTTTCCTCATGTCAGCAAGATGTTGGTGTCGTCAGCGGCGCCAGCCTTGTGTGAATGCTCTGGAAAGCTAATCATTTGCATATCACTGCATCTTCTTCCTGTCGGTTAAATTTCGCGTGTATAGCACGTCATCTTCGTGGTGTAGCAATTTTAATGGCCAGTAGTGTAATTTCCGATTCGGGAACCACCAGCTGCTGTAGTACATTATTAATGATAACTGATTTTCGTGCGTGATGAGGTAGAAGGAAGTCTGATATTCCGTAAGGTAATACCGTTGATCTTCTAGACATCAACGCTCTCTCCCCGGTCTATCGTAAGAAGATTGACAGGAAACTACCGTATCACAACGTAATGAGACAGAGAGACGATTTATTCCGGAAGCCAAGGAACCTCCGCAGTGCACTGCGCGAAAATGTGAATATAAAAAAGTCAGGTACCACTTCTGTATTAGGCAAGCTATACCACTAACGATCATAATTAGAAATTTGGCATCTCTCGCTAACGAGCTATTAAGGTGAACATCAGATCGTACGGCCGCAATCAGTTCTTATGGCCGCGCCTGTTGGGTTTCCGCAGTCAGTTCAGGCGTCGCGCTTTTGATAATAATAGCGTCGGTCGCGCACACGGAATGCAGAAATTTTACTGTTAAAGACCGCGTTTTCAATGGCCATTCTGAACCACCGAGAGGCCTCTAAAACGTAGCCGTGTAGATCGATAGATCGACGCGGAGGGACGGGCCAGGCGGGGGGAGGGGGGGGGGGGGGAGGGGGGGGACCGTGTCGCGTGGCATCTGACGCCACATAAGCGCCGCTATGAGAAATAATCGCGGCGGCTGCAGCGGCGGGGACGCTATGCGCTAGCCGTGGTGGGTGGAGCGCCGTGCGCTTTACGACCGGCAGCCCACAGGCAGCGCCGGCGCCCATTTACGGTTAGCGCACTGCCAGCTCCGCTCGGAGCTTTTTCGGCGCTTCGGTTATTTCCGAACGCGAGAGCGGCGACACAGCTGGTGTGGCCGTAAAATTGGAGCCGTTCCTCGCGCTAATATCCCGCCTTTTACACGTGTTCTTTTGCAAATGAAAATTTTTGTCCGCGAGTCGCGGAGGGACGGCTGATATTCTACACCCTCATCTTTTTTTTTTTTTTTTTGTTCAGTACCGGGTTTGCTCGATGTTTCAGCAGACAAAGGCCCACACCGCATTCCTCTTTCTGTGACACCGTTTGCATGTGAGACAAAGAGTTACGTTGCGAAACGCTTTACATAGACAGCATTACTTTTTGACAGCGGGCTGCGCCTCTTTCCCGCAACATGGAGTGAAGAACGATTTCTTTTTTAATCGTACCAACCAAGCGGAAATCGGAATCTAGAGTACGTCCCATTTAGAGTTCTGGGATAGAAGATGTCATACCTCGTACATACACAGCGCTAGGTAGGACCACAACATATTTTAAAATTATAGAAATGTAATGTAAACCATTTTACTATTTTGCCAGATGATGTTATACTGTTGAATGTAGTTGAAAAGCAGAAAAATATCACTTTAGCCAGGAAGTGTTGGAGAGCATCTCTAATGATCCCAGAATGAGATATTCACTCTGCAGCGGAGTGTGCGCTGATATGAAACTTCCTGGCAGATTGAAACTGTGTGCCGGACCGAGACTCGAACTCGGGACCTTTGCCTTTCGCGGACAAGTGCTCTACCAACTAAGCTACCGGAGCACGCCTCACACACCCTCCTTACTTCTGCCAATACCTCGTCTCCTACCTTCCAAACTTTACAGCAATGTTCGCAGGAGAGCTTATGTAAAGTTTGGAAGGTAGGAGACGAGGTACTGGCATAAGTAAAGCTGTGAGGACGGCGCATGAGTAGTGCTTGGGTAGCTCAGTTGGTAGAGCACTTGCCCGTGAAAGCCAAAGATCCCGAGTTCGATTCTCGGTCCGGCACACAGTTTTAATCTGCCAGGAAGTTTCATCTGCAATGATGCTGTAATGTAACGATTGTAAGTGATTGCATACCGTGTACCGATGTTAAAAATCTGATGGTGGGTTAATATGAAAGCGCCATGAAAAGTTGGAAATAAAGAAAATAGTTGGCGATCAGTACAGTAGTACAATCATTTAAAACAATAAAATGTTTTGTTTACGTGGATTTTGCTAAGTACCAAATATCCATAGTCCTACCAGCACTTATTTATTACAAGAAAATTCGATTTATTTACAAATGTATTTTTATCATATTTTGATGTTTATCTCAAATACATAGCTTGAATAACAAGTAGTACCAGCACTGCCGTAACATGAAGGATGTGCTTCACATGGTGGTGTGTCGTGCGAACGAGACACAGCCAGGGAAAGAAGCACCACAGGCGCAGAGATGCGAACTGGTGGCAGTGACATAGAGACTCGCCACTTGCGTGAGTTCCATCGCCGCCAGCGGCGGCGCAGGGGATGATGATATCGACTTCGCCTCGGCCAGTTGCCGGTCGAGTACAACCGGACGACAACGGACAGAAGCCCACTCAGCAGAGAAGCTCTGGAGCACTTGGTTATAGATCATCGTCCAGGGCTGACTTTATGCAGGGAACGTCGTTTCGTGAACTCTTAGAAGTGAACAGACTGTTGCTGTAAATTGGATTTGCTATGTACTGTGAAATTTGCCTACGACTGTCCGCACTTCGATCTTTTTTCTGTTATATTAAAAGCAGTGTTACAGACTCTTATCTCAACAAGTCACAGCCTTGGCTCCAGGCTTCTTGAGACCGTTCATTCTGATGACCATCGCTGCCAGCAATCATGTACATTGGCTATAGTCCCGCCGAGTCTTCCTGCAGCATCGCAGAAGGAACATTCAGCTTCTCGTAGCTAACTCATTTGTGTGACTTCGTTACTAATTTGTTGGCGTGCTGTAGAACTTTCGTTCTCCTGTCCTGTTACCTGACCCTAAGGCACTGCTGTGCAATAGTGGCAGAGAGAAATTATCTTAGCCGTGTACTGCACCAGAAGCCGTTTCACCATCTCACAAACTAGGCCTACTGTAACTACAGTGGCAACTTGATCTCCACAGCAGTTGCGACGAGGTCTTTACCAAACTGGCGACGAGGGTTTGGTTTACAAAACGTGGCATGCTCACTGTGTGTCTGATAGCAGAAGGTCAATTGTGCACTGAGCGGCGATGGCTACATTTGAGTCACTTGCTGTACGTACTGTCTGAAAGTGCGGGAGGCCACTTCAAGCGCTCTAACGGTATGTTTGGGAAACACAAACTACGTGAGTGAATGTAGACTGAAGTGCACGTGTTCCGAGCACACGACAGTGTTACTTGTCACACTACGTCCCATTATCATCCATTGCAATGCACGATGAAACACGGCGAACCCCGTGCAGGAGCTCTTGTGTTCATGGGGCTAGGAGACACAAACATCCACTGCGTTCACTCGATAGGAATTCGTGCAATTGCGACCTGTTCGCAAAATGGAAGGAACCTCTTCGTGGCAATTGATGCAGCGCAAGAGAAGTCATCTGTCAATAAAGTCGGTATCAATTATAAAAATATTGCCACTATTTTTAATCTAATCCATTACTACCGATTCGAAGACAATATTATCTCATCTTCAGGTACCTGTTGGACGTTCTTCGTTAATCGAACGCTGTGAGTGCCTTAATTAGCCTTCCTTCAAGGAGGAGCATGTAATGAACCTTTCACACACTTGCGTAATTCTTATCACATGCCTTGTACTGTTTTAGTCTAAACAAAAATTCTGTGACAAAATGGTGGCGAGTAAAATACCGGCGGAATGCAATATGTGCTTACGGACGAATGAAAGACATAAGTTCAAGGAAAATGTCTGCCTCTACTGCAATTTAGCGGCTGCAGCTGTATCTTCAATGACTGATGTACGTGTGCCACGTATGCGAGTCACATTGGCAGGGCCAAAATTTGAAATACAATAGAGAGGTATAGCGATGGGCAGACGCAAATTGTAAGGGAGATAGCCGCACATCCAAAGCTGGAAAGCTAGAGAGCCAGTCGTAGGCGCCTTAAAGCTGTCTGTGTCGCCCAGAAAAGTAGCACAGCTGCAGATGTCATGAGCCTCTTGCTCTCTACGAAATGCTGAAGACAAGAGAACGAGGTTCAGAGGTGTCTCTCTGTAAAAAGACACAGTAGGCAATAGCATGGTCTCTCTCCAAAGCCTCCTGATTGCCTGTTGTAAGAATACTGGACTACGTCGCATCTTAGCACGGACTCCATACCGTCCTTTGACTTTGCTATCACGGTAGCACACATATTGTGGCACATATAGCTGGCCAGGACAATTTCGTACTGAATGCTAGATCTTCAAGTAAAACGAAAAGGTGAAAAGGATTAATTTATATGCGCATATTTTGCGTCACAGTTGTTGATGGCCGCGCAGGATTAGCTGAGCAGTCTAAGGCATTGCAGTCATGGACTGTGCGGCTGGTCCCGGCGGAGGTTCGAGTCCTCCCTCGGGCATGGGGTGTGTGTGTGTGTTTGTCCTAAGGATAATTTAAGTTTAGTAGTGTGTAAGCTTAGCGACAGATGACCTTAGCAGTTAAGTCCCATAAGACATCACACACCATTGAACATTTTTTGTTGTTGATGTAAAAGTTCTTAGCAGCTTTGTGGTGGTTGTCAATAAAAGCATTTTTCTTAAAAATTTACAGAGCGTAATTTAAACAAGGGTTATGAACGCACTAGTAAATTATCTTAAAATGTGACAAATGTTTATGCAACAGCACACATGAATAGTTAATTAGCGTTAATATGCATGTCACTCCTCACTCCTCCCTACGGCCAATGTGGTTTTCGCAATGTGGACTACTGCCTCCTCTTTTGGCATGGCATCACTTAATCTTAAACTTTTAATTTTTGACGTAAACTACCAACTTTTTAACATATGTTAATTTTGGTATAACCTCAATATTTTTATCGTGTGTTAATTTCATTGTTTATAAATCTGAACATGGCTTGTGACGATTGAAACATACAATTTCCTTACAAATTTAATTTGTTCGTTCCCGACAACTAGTTACTATACAAAGTGCAATTTGTTGATGCTGACTATGTTATATACCGGATTCCAATTTTTCAAACAAGGTTTCGACTAAAACTGATCATTCCATTTCATACGGTCTCCTGTGCAATAAGCCCCATGCCTACGATTATTCACACAGCTTTACGACTCCTTTCCATCGTGCAGCAGGAGGGGGTATTAAAAAGGTTGGAGACACCCCTTTGACACGTAAACAGACGAAACTTGTGTATAAGGATCGGCGGAGAATATTCCACAGCATTGCTGCCACTGTCGGTGTGTCACACGGAATAGTGCAGACAGACAATTGTCCAATGTGATATCAACTAGTGGCTGCCAGCTTCTTACCCAAGCTACTGATACAAAAACAGAAGGAACCCGTCGTCGACTTGTGCCACGAGCTCCGTCGGCGTGCCGTGGATGACCCGTCCTTCATGTCGATGGTCACTACCGGCGTAGGGAGTTATAGGTCACCGTTTTGTTACCTTTGCAGAACACCAGCGCGAATCACGAGATGTGCTAATATGCTTCGAAGGAAGGCTTCCAGGACACATTTCAGCGGTGGCAGAGGATCTGGAAACGTTATAACACTGTACACAGTTACTGTTTCGAAGGTGCAAACGTTCATAAACGAAGTACTTTCTTGTACATAGGGCTAGTCTCGAGACGTTTTGTTACGCCCCTCGTATCAATGGCTTATGTGATTGTCTTGTTTGGATTCTGCAAGCAGTGGCTATGCTTAAAGCAGCTGTATGTACACACGGCACAATTCGGTTATAAACCAGATTTTTAATGTAACTTTAAAGACGTTTAAAAGCCAAAGAAGAACGCCAGTGAGGGATGGGGACAGGTATAAAATCTGTAATACCTGTGAAGAAAAAGGTGTAAAAAAAGTGAAAAATCAAAGAATGTGTGTCCCTTTATTTGTCTTAATTCCACACACTAAAATCATCATTACCAAAGTAAGCATCTAAGTGTAGTGGCAACTTGTGACACCGAATGTAACAGCGACACCGAATGTAGCAGGAAGACGTAGAAGGCATCGTATTAAAACTTATACGAGCTTTCCAAGTGATTTATTGTTCCCAACTACAGAGTCGCGTTCCCCCCAGTCTTCATCATTGGATCCCACAATGCTGAGGACACCAATTCGCTGTCTGCGAAACGGCTTCACACGGAATGGCTGCCTCAGCGACCCATGCAATGCCCAGCGGTGTGTCGGCCTTGTACGGCCACAGAGTTGTGGTGACATTAGGATGCATCTGCAGCCGACTCAGCGGTCTTTGCCTCTGCTGTCTCAGCGCCGCCCGCTGCAAGGCGACGCATGGTTGGCTCCCTTGCAGGCGTGGCTAAGAAGGTGGCGACTACGGGCGCCCGCTATCCAGTGTTCGAATCTGCAGCCCTCAGCCTGAATGTCTCCGGTACTTGTTGGGAGCCAAGACGACTGCCCGCAGTAGCGAGTCATAGAGTGACCTGCCGCTGGCTGGCTACTGACCCCGTGTTGGCCTCCGAGGGTCGAACCAGCGACCCGCCATGGACTGGAACGCTGGCGCCCCATATGTTGCTGTGTGTAGCCAGTGGTGTGACACGCCCTGTCATCCAGGAGAGCTGCCACACTTTAATCTTTTGTTTGTGAACCGGCACCTATTTCTATGTGGCTGTGCCCCTCTGTTTTGCTAAACGCACCGCTCCGCGTCACGTACTCAAAACACACAGGTTGGCCAATGGGCTCCTTCTACCGTGCAAACCACTGCGTGTACTTTTTCCGGCGGTTCTACGCTCCTGTGGCCTCTATTTTACTTCCCAACTGCTGGTGAGCGTAACTCACTGTAAACAGGCCTGCACCTGGCTGTAACTTGCGCGCTCAGAAATATTGCACCAAAACTGACTTTTCCTATCCCAAATGGTAGTGCCACTACGTAAGTGAACGAGAGCACTAGTTCAGATAGACAAGGCTAGAAGAAGGACATTCATCTCAGATGATTTAGATGCCCTATAGGAAAACCTAAATGAAATTGTCTGGCTGGATAATGGAACACAGTTCCACCGAAGTGCGAATCCAGTGTGTACCTCTGTGCCATTCTGCACGTTTGTTTGCTCCAGTGCATTCCACAAGGAATAACAGTTTTTTGCTTTATTTACTCTTTTCATTTGCTACGTCAAAGGGTAGACAGGGCTCTTTGAGATCCTGCACATTGGCTATTTGAAGCAGATGGAGAAAAAAAGGACAAACATTCCCCTCCAAACTAGTTCCCTATAGTTTATCTAAATCAACTGAGGCGAGAGGTAGGATAGCCTCTCCTAGTCTGGTCTACCTGAGCTAGTGCTCCCACTCAATGTGATGTCGGTTACGAGGACGTGTTGAAAAGCAATGCCACCGAATTTCTTATGTGAAAACTCTTTATGCTTTTTAAATAAAACGAGCATGCAAGGTAGCCTGTGGCGACGGCCATTCTCTGTGTGCCATACGACTAACATGTCGTGACCACCACACCAAAGAGTTGCCACGTCTATCAATAGTGCAATGAAAGTTGACATTCATTAAATAATGGAGGACCTACTGTACCACAAACAAATTTATTAACTAATATAAAGGTCAAAAGAGAACAAACAACTAAACAAAAACTTCAGCTGCTTAACATTCTATTAATACGAACTCAGGTTCGTTGGCAGTAGACTTGGGGAAACTAACTGCAATTTACGTGTAGGAGAGACTGGCTACTATGAGTGGAAGGATGCCAATCAAGGCAAGTACACTCTGCTGTATCATTCCACTGACTGATCTCACGTCAAAGTGTAATTATGCATGTTAAGCACACAATGGACACTTTGAGTGACTACTGCGATGACAAGGCTGCTATAAAAAAGATGGCCGTGAAAACGATTGACAATCTTCTGAATTTGCCGAAGTTGTGCAACGTTACCGATATAGCTGGTGAAAGATGAATGACTGTCGTCTGCGTGCGGGCAGTGCCAAAGCTTCTAGGTTCGGTGGCGTGTCGTACTGTGGGAGATGACACCACGTCCACCAGCATTTGTCTCACGTCCCCGATATTATAAAGTTTCGCCTGGAGGTCTGGACACGTTTACAACTAACAGCTGTCTCTGTAGAAATAGAACAGCTCTAGCTACTGTACTCTGCGACGGTCGAAGAGCAAGTCCTAGCCTCTACCGTTGCTCAAAACCTTCCGAAAGACGGCGTTACCCCCAATGTTCTTGAATAAACGTACCATGGCCCAGCTATGGTTCCCGTGCTAATCATGTTTTCTATCAAGGAGACCCGAACTTCCTCAACCAATTACTGCAGTTCAGTACACATTCTGTTCTCCGAAAGAACAGCTCTCACACAAGAGGTCCTGCAGCCAAACCCCCGACACATTTCACAAGATAAGATAAGCTTCCTAGTGAAAACAACCCCCGTCTCTTTATTATTTAGTGGGCGCCGTTTTGGCGAGGCGCAGCGGCATCTGAGAAATACCACATCTAAAGAAATTCGTCATTCTGTCTCACAAGGTACACTGTTCTAGTAACACACACATATTAGTCGCGCGCAAGCCCGATGCCGCTTTACCTGGATCCTCACACGGAATAAGGAGACCCGACTCCCACACCATGTCCACTCACTAATAAAGTGGTTGGGGTGGCGTCAGCATGCTTGGTGCACCCAGTTTCTAAAGAAGCGTCATTTTTCGTTGAGCCACAGCGTTTCCACCCTCTTGCTTCGGCTGCAGCAACTGTCACATCCAGAATCCAAAAATCAGTCTCTATAGCCGTATTTAGTTCTATTACTGCTTCTCGAACCTTGCAAGTACTGTGAGATCAGTCAGTGGTTTACCCTAACTCTTGTAGTCCATCAGATTAATATCAATTAGGGAAAAGTCAGATACATGAAAGGCGAATGAAATTTTATGATAATCACCAAAACTGATTCAACATGCACTGCGCGTGTCTGACTAGCAGTTATTCCATGGCATGTAACACAGCTATATCGATAGTAGGTTAGTGATCATAATATTCTGACTGATCAGTGTATACACTACTGGCCAATAAAATTGCTACACCAAGAAGAAACGCAGATAATAAACGGGTATACATTGGACGAATATATTATACTAGAACTGACATGTTGTAAGTAGGCTGTTTAGGTTTTTTTATTGGTAACGCCACCTCTGTATGAAAATCACTGGCTGTGCTGTGTGCAGTCTGTGGCTGCTTTGCATTGTTGTAATACTCGCCATTGTAGTGTTAGGCAGCTGGCTGTGAACAGCGCGTAGCGTTGCGCAGTTGGAGGTGAGCCGCCAGCAGTGGTGGATGTGGGGAGAGAGATGGCGGAGTTTTGAAATTTGTCATGAACTGCTATATTTATATATGATGATATCAAGGTAAATACATTGTTTGTTCTCTATTAAAATCTTTCATTTGCTAACTATCCCTATCAGTAGTTAGTGCCTTCCATAGTTTGAATCTTTTATTTAGCTAGCAGTAGTGGCGCTCGCTGTATTGCAGTGGCTTGAGCAGCGAAGATTTTTGTGAGGTAAGTGATTTGTGAAAGGTATAGTTTAATGTTAGTCAGGGCCATTCTTTTGTAGGGAATTTCGAAAGTCAGATTGCGTTGCGCTAACAAAATATTGTGTGTCAGTTTAAGCACAGTCATGTATAAATTGTTTAAAGGGGACGTTTCAATGTGATCACATTTTCACGCAATTTGGGTGCATAGATCCTGAGAAATCAGTACCTAGAACAACCACCTCTGGCCGTAATACCGGCCTCGATACGCCTGGGCATTGAGTCAAACAGAGCTTGGATGGCGCGTACAGGTACAGCTGCCCATGCAGCTTCAACACGATTCCGCAGTTCATCAAGAGTTGTGACTGGCGTATTGGAACGAGCCACTTGCTCGGCCACCATTGACCAGACGTTATCAGTTGGTGAGAGATCTGGAGAATGTCCTAGCCAGGGCAGCAGTCGAACATTTTCTGTATCCAGAAAGGCCCATACAGGACCTGTAACATGCGGTGTTGCATTATCCTGCTGAAATGTAGGGTTTCGCAGGGATCGAATGAAGGGTAGAGCCACGGGTCGTAGCACAACTGAAATGTAACGTGCACTGTTCAAAGTGCCGTCAATGCGAACAAGAGGTGACCGAGGCGTGTAGCCAACATCACCCCATAACATCACGTCGGGTGATACGCCAGTATGGCGATGACGAATACATGCTTCGAATGTGCGTTCACCGCGATGTCGCCAAACACGGATGCGACCATCATGTAAACAGAACCTGGATTCATCCGAAAAAATGACGTTTTGCCATTCGTGCACCCAGGTTCGTCGTTGAGTACACCTTCGCTAGCGCTCCTGTCTGTGATGCAGCGTCAAGCGTAACCGCAACCGTGGTGTCCAAGCTGATAGTCCATGTCGCTGCAAATGTCGTCCAACTGTTCGTGCAGATGGTTGTTGTCTTGCAAACGTCCCCATGTGTTGACTCAGGGATCGAGACGTGGCTGTACGATCCGTTACAGCCATGCGGATAAGATGCCTGTCATCTCGACTGCTAGTGATTCGAGGCCGTTGGGATTCAGCACGGCGTTCCATATTACCCTCCTGAACCCACCGATTCCATATTCTTCTAACAGTCATTGGATCTCGACCAACGCGAGCAGTAATGTCGCGATACAATAAACCGCAATCGCGATAGGCTACAATCCGACCTTTGTCAAATTCGGAAACGTGATGGTACGCATTTCTTCTCCTTACACGTGGGATCACAACAATGTTTCACCAGGCAACGCCGGTCAACTGCTGGTTGTGTATGAGAAATCGGTTGGAAACTTTCCTCATGTCAATGCGTTGTAGGTGTCTCCACCGGCGCCAACCTTGTTTGAATGCTCTGAAAAGCTAGTCATTTGCATATCATAGAATCTTCTTAATGTTGGTGAAATTTCGCGTCTGTAGCACGTCATCTTCGCGGTGTAGCAGTTTTAATGGCCAGTAGTGTATTAACGATATAGTGGATAACTTCGAAAGCTCTGATCTACTATGTAAGTGTAGAACAGACGAATGGAGTCCTGTTGAGCGCTAGGCGCCAAAGAGACATAGTTCAATTGAAAATAATTTATTAGCAAGAGTTGTAAATTCACTCTTCTTTCCGCCGCTGTCTAGGAACAGCCGTGCTGAGCCCACGTGCAACGAAGTCGCAGAGTAGCACGTCAGCGTCCGGCAAGGAAGTTTCGGGCGAATGCTCTGGCCTGTTCGAGCATCAATGCTGCGGCTCGTCGTAGGAGGGTCCTGCGGTTGGCGCGTCGATACAGCCCAGAATGGCTGTAACCCTCTCTTGGTGCCTCAGTGCTCTCGCTGAGCGAGCCTGCGTTTTGGTTCAGCCCCAGGAATCTCCATACCCTTGTTCTCGAGATGTCGTGTAGGCGGAAGAACCATCAGCGACACGGACAGCCCTATAAGCGGTCTTAACACAAAGCCGGTAAGCTGGTACTTGTACTGCCCAGGAGTCGCCCTGCTCCCATGTCGAACAACTCACAGACGGACAGTTATCCATTCACGGAAAATCGGCCATAGCCCTCATCTACAGTCAGTCGCCGTTATGAACAGCAGGAGAATCGATGTACCCTCCACAGCCAGATGGCTGCCGATTCGTAGCAGTGGATTCCAAGATTAAAGTGGCAGCAGAGACTACGTTGTATTTACCAGAGTATCCTGCAACTACTAGAGCTGATCTTTCGTCGCTATCCTCGAGGAAGATGGAATGGCCTAACTCTGAGATTCCGTATTAGAAAGGCAGCGGTTTCATAGCAGTCGATGACGTGATCCCCCTGTAGGGGTAACCAAATGTGCTCCCGTATTCTAAGCCTCACAGCAATGTTGGCTGGCATAATGTCTAGCTTCATTACTTCAGAGTTCCTTTATGCAAAGTTTGCTGCCCGGCAGGTGTCCATGTGTCATTCCTAGATGGAGTTACTACATGTAGCCTCATTAGAGAAAACCGTTGTCTCGTTTGCGTTGTTGTCCTGTTGTCTAACGGTTGAATCAGTGGTTCGTGGCGTCCTGGCTCGCACGCGATTAGGCAGCAACTCTGTAGGTCATATCTTCTGAATGCTGAGAATGGTTACGCCACCATTGTGCAGCCAGGGGTCGTGTTCCACTTAGCATTCCCCCCACACAGTTCTAGGAAAATTAACTCTTACATTTAATTGATATTCTGCTGTGCAAGAGCTCCAATAACTAGTACGCAGATGATGCCCTTGTTTATAAAAATCTAGCAATGTCAGAAGACTGTAGCTAATTACAGGAAGACATTTCGGAGGATTTTTGTGAGTAAAATTTTATGGGACTTAACTGCTGAAGTCATCAGTCCCTACGCTTACACACTACTTAACCTAAATTATCCTAAGGACAAACACACACACCCATGCCCGAGGGAGGACTCGAACCTCCGCCGGGACCAGCCGCACAGTCCGTGACTGCAGCGCCCGAGACCGCTCGGCTTATCCCACGCGGCTCGGAGGACTGATAATTGGTGCAAGGACTGGCAGTTGAACCTGAATGTACAGAAGTGTGACATATTGTGAATAAAAGAGAGAAAAGGTGACTTCAATTCCATTGCAGAATTGGGGAGATATCACTGGATTACATTTAAGTACGCAGTAATAAGTGTACGAAGTGACCTTAAGCAGAAGGCTCACATAAAAAAAAGAATTAGGAAAAGTAGACTGAGATTCTCACCAGAGGGATAGAAAATCAATTAAAATCGCTCAAAAGAGGAAAGGTCGTTGGACCTGATGGGATACCAGTTCGATTTTACGCAGAATAAGCGAAGGAACTTGCCCCCCTTCTTGCAGCGGTGTACCGTAGGTCTCTAGAAGAGGGTAGCATTCCAAAAGATTGCAAAAGGGCACTGTTCATCCCCCTTTTCAAGAAGAGACGTCAGATGTGAAGAACTATAGACCTATATCTCTAACGTCGATCAGTTGCAGAATTTTGGAACACGTATTATGTTCGGGTATAGTGACTTTTCTGGAGACTATAAATCTACTCTGTAAGAATCAGCATGGGTTTTGAAAAAGACGATCCTGTGAAACCCAGCTCGCGCTACTCGTCCAGGAGACTCAGAGGGCCATAGACACGGGTTTCCAAGTAGATGCTGTGTTTATTGACTTCCGCAAGGGGTTTGATACATTTCCCCACAGTCGTTTAATGAACAAAGTAAGAGCATATGGACTATCAGACCAATTGTGTGATTGGATTGAAGAGTTCTCAGGTAAGAGAACGCAGCATGTCATTCTTAATAGAGAGAAGTGTTCCGAAGTAAGAGTTATTTCAGGTGTGCCGCAGGAGAGTGTCGTAGGACCGATGCTATTCACAATATAGATAAATGACCTTGTGGATAACATCGGAAGTTCACTGAGGCGTTTGGCAGATGATGCTGTAGTATATCGAGAGGTTGTAACAATGGAAAATTGTACTGAAATGCACGAGGATCTGCAACGAGTTGACGCGTGGTGTAGGGAATGGCAATTGAATCTCAATGTAGACAAGTGTAATGTGCTGCGAATACATAGAAAGAAAGATCCTTTATCACATAGCTACAATATAGCAGGTCAGCAACTGGAAGCAGTTAATTCCATAAATTATCTGGGAGTAGGCATTAGGATTGATAAAAATGGAATGACCATATAAAATTAATCGACGGTAAAGCAGATGCAAGACTGAGATTCATTGGAAGAATCCTAAGGAAATGCAATTCAAAACAAAGGAAGTAGGTTACAGTACGCTTGTTCGCCCACTGCTTGAATTATGCTCACCGGTGTGGGGTCCGTACAAGATAGGGTTGATAGAAGAGATAGAGAAGATCCAACGGAGAGCAGCGCGCTTCGTTACTGGATAATTTAGTAATCACGAAATCGTTACGGAGATGATAGATAAACTCCAGTGGAAGACTCTGCAAGAGAGACGTTCAGTAGCTCGGTACGGACTTTTGTTGAAGTTTCGAGAATATTTCCTTCACCGAGGAGTCAAGCAGTATATTGCACCCTCCTACATATATTTCGCGAAGAGACCATGAGGACAAAATCAGAGAGATTGGAGCCGACAGAGGCGTACCGACAATCTTTCTTTCCACGAACAATACGAGACTGGAATAGAAGGGAGAACCGATAGTGGTACTCAAGGTACCCTCCGTCACACACCGTCAGGCGGATTGCGGAGTAATGATGCAGATGTAGATGTAGATGCAGAATCTTATGGAAATGTAACGGGGGAAGGGGAGTGGTATACAATAATGAAGCATTTTTTTCTGAAAGCAAGTAGGTTTTGCTCAGGATTCCAATACACCATAAGATTCCCCACTCTTCTTGCTACCAAACGCCACTTTTCAATATTCTCCATTCAATGGAATGGCCTTACGCCAAGTTAGTTGGAGGATCTATATGTGTGCATGATACCACTCTATTGGTCGATGTCGGAGCCAACGTCTTGCGTCATAAATAACGTCTTCGTCAACCACATGCTGCTACCCATCGACTGCATCCTTCCTTGGACCAAAGTCGTTGCTCCTTACGGTTTTGTGTTAGGCGGCGAGGAACCCCGTGGGCACACACCTCTTAGTACTTCAACTGGCCGACGGGTGTGTTAGCACTACCAACTGACACGTCCAGTTATGCAGCGAGATGTTTGTGATCCCCCGATTATCTCGAATGAGAGTTTCCACGCTTTCCAACATTACAGGAGTCACAAATCTGTGCGGCCGACTGGCACTTGGGAGATTGGACAGGATTGCCCATCTTGTTGCGATGATACGACTCACCCAGATTTTGTTCACTGACAGGTCACCGCAGACATTCTGCAAGTGGCTACGAGTATCAGTGATGCCCTGGTTTTCCGCCAAAAGAAGGAATCCCCCCGACGTCCCACAACTAATTCCACATTTTTCAACCGAAATTGACCGAGAAGAAAAGTGTAGCACTGCTTATTGAACGCCCTCGTAATTCAACCAGAAAAGAAGTGACTAACAAAACAAATGATAATTAATTGAAACCCTCCGCTGCTGACAGGTGTTGTTCATATATCTCGATGGGGACAGCTGAAAATGTGTGCCCCAACCGGACTCGAACCCGGGATCTCCTGCTTACGTGGCAGACCCTCTATCCATCTTTTTTTTTCTTTTTTTTTTTTAAATCTCATTTTGTTCGCTTTTTGTTCGTTGCAACTGCTCGGAGAGGAAGGCGTAAGACATCCGTTTAAGTTCGTTGTTGATCGATTAACTCAGTTTTTTTATTACAGAGTGCATCTAACTCTCTGACCGAACACGCGGAACTGCTGTGCCGGCTAAGTGAGCCAGGGAGGACACAGATGAGTAGCGCGACAGCAAGGACTTACCCTTGCACGCTTCCAGTGAGACTCACATTCCCACCTGTCCACAACCTAAATACGTAATGTACCAAATAGAAGCAGCACGATCATCAATGGTTCCTGCTCTTTCGAGAACTGTTACTATCTTCAATACATACAAAACACTTGTTCAACCGATAGTCGGGTATTGGTCATCAGTCTGGGACACCAGTTTGGTTTAATAGAATAGATAGACAACATACAGTGAATAGTTCATCACGGTATCGTTTCGTCTGTCCAAGCATATTCGGAGATGCTCAACAAACTCCAGTGGCAGATATCACAAGAAAGGCGTTGTCGCAAAATGGAAAAAATTAACTACCTTAATTCCGCGAGAATACGTTGCGGAAAGAGTCGGGAAACACATTACTTCCAGTTTCATACGGCTCCCGCACAGCGACAAAACCGAGAAATTAGAACCGAAAGGATGTTTTAACTTCAGCAATTCTTCTCACGCACCATTCGTCAATGGAACAGAGAAGGGGGAAAGAGATATTGTTATAAGAAGTACACTTCCTCACACACCTTAGGGCTGCTTGAGGAACGTAAACGAATATGTATACGGAGGTACACGTGGGGAGGCGATGCAATAATGAAAATTGTAACTTCTCGTGATGCGTGTGCACCGATATCTCCATGCTCACTTGCGCTAGTGACTGTAAAAGTAAAACAATTCTCCAGTGTTTACACAGTCTTGATAATATGTACCCAGCGTACTGATTTACAGTTTGCCACGATATACAAAAACACGTGACAAGCAAACATTCAAAAGGACATGACTCCGCTAATACATGGGTTTGTAGTTCTTATCTGCTGTACAAATAAGGGAATGACAACCATTATATCGGAAGGTAAATCTCGCGAATGAATTGCTTTCCCGAATTGGCCAAAGTCAACAGTCATAAAGCACGTTTTATCGGGCGCGCTGCGCAGGAAACAGGCCTACCCATAAATTGCCGGACGGCGCTCAGCCGCTGTGCGGCAACAGGCCAGGGGGCGGCTTATTCGGAATGGGAGGGCGAGCGCCAGATCTGCTGCGCCAATTTCCTGTTTCTTGTCGTCTGACGCCATCTATCTTCGCGGTGGATTAATTGCTCTATATCAAATCCGGTTCTTCAGTTCCTGGGCGTCCCATACTCCATCAAGACTCACAAACCTGCAATATTGCTTCCAATACTCCATCAAGAGTCACAAACCTGCAATATTACGGACAAATTCCTCAAATTTGACAGATTGTTAAATGAAATGTGTACCAAATGAATATTCGAAAGGCGAGGAAATAAGACAAAAGTCTATCAACTTTTCCCTGCTAGTCACAGATCTCGGAATCTAATCAGTATGGCCGGACCTTCGTTGACAGTCAGTTGAGGGACACTGTGTCAACCACTTTTCGGAAATGTAGAGATGTGAAATTTCTTGTTGCCCATGGTTCGCAGAATGTCGTGTAAGATAGGGGAAGCTTTTCGCATAGGGATCACCTGCGCTGTTTTCCAGTTACTTTGGACTTCGCATTTGGCGAGAGATTAGAGACAAATGTAAGCTAAGTAAGGGGCAAGTGCCATAGAATATTTTTTCTTTTCTTTCTGAATCATCAGTCTTCTGACTGGTTTGATGCGGCCCGCTACGAATTTCTCTCTCGTACCAACCCCTTCATGTCAAAGTAGCCCTTGCAACCAACGTCCTGATTTAGTTGCTGGATGTAATTGTCTCTGTCTTCCTCTACAGTTTTTGCCCTCTACAGCTGCCTCTAGTATCATGGAAGTCATTCCCTGATCTATTAATAGATGCCCTATCATCCTGTCCATTGTCCTTGTCAGTGGCTCGCATATATTCCTTTCCTCTCCGATTCTGTGCAGAATCTCCTTAACGCTTACCTTATCAGTCCACAGATTTTCAAAATCCGTCAGTAGCAACACAACTCTTCTGTTTCAGATTTCCCATTGACGATGTTTTACTACCATACAGTGTTGTGGTCCTAAACCATATTCTCAGAAATTTCTTCCTCAAATTAAGTCCTATGTTTGATCTTAGTAGACTTCTCTCGCCTAAGAGGGCCCTTTTTGCCAGGCCGAGTCTGCTTTTGATGTCCACCTTGCTTCGTCCGTCATTGGTTATTTTGCTGCCTAGGTAGCAGAATTCCATAACTTCATCTACTTTGTGGCCTTCAGTCCTGATGTTAAGTTACTCGCTGTTCTGCATTTAACAGTGGAATTTCCGTTGCACTCTTAAGGTTACCATCCTTGCTTTTAGTTTCTCCGAAGGTTCTTTTGACTTTCCTACATGCTGAGTCAGTCTTTCCGACAATCGTTTCTTTTTCGATTTTTTCAGTTTTTTCATACACCATTTTTCTCTTGTATTTCTGTATTCCTGAATGTCCTTGAGAATTTTTGTACTTCCGTCTTTCATCGGTCAGCTGAAGAATTTCTTCTGTTACCCATGGTTTCTTTACAATCTCCTTCCTTGTAACTATATTGATCTTTCCAACTTCCTTGATTGTCCTTTTTAGAGATGTTCATTGCTCTTCAAATGTACTGCCTACTAGGCTATTCCTTATTGCTGTATCTAAGCGTATAATTTCGTTCCATACTACTTCCGTATCCCATTTCCTTGTGTATTGATTCTTTCTGACTAACCTCTTAAACTTCAGCCTACTGTTCATCACTACTACATTATGATCTGAGTTTGTGTCTACTCCTGGGTACGTCTTACAATACAGTATCTGATATCGGAATCTCTGCCTAACTATCATGTAATCTAACTGAAGTCTTCCCTTATCGCCCGGCAGTTTCCAAGTATACCTCCTCCTCTTGTGATTCTTGAACAGAGTAGTCGCTGTTACTAGCTGAAATTTATTGCAGAACTCAATTAGTCTTTCTCTAATTCCTTGGCCCAAACCCATAGTCTCCTGTAACCTTTTCTTTTACTCCTTCCCCTACAACTGCATTCCAGTCTCCCAAGCCTATTTTATTCTCTTCTCCCTATACGTACTGTATTATAGTTTCAATATCCTCATATAGTTTCTTTGTCTCTTCATCGCCGGCCGTCGTGGCCATGTGGTTCTAGGCGCTTCAGTTTGGAACCGCGCGACTGCTACGGTGGCAGGTTCGAATCCTGCCTCGGGCATGGATGTGTGTGGTGTCCTTAGGTTAGTTAGGTTTAATTAGTTCTAAGTTCTAGGGGACTGATGACCTCAGATAATAAGTCCCATAGTGCTCAGAGCCATTTTTTTGTCTCTTCATCTTCAGCTTGTGACGTCGACATGTGTACCTGAACTATTGTTGTCGGTTTGCGGTCGATTCTGATGAGAAGAAGCCTATGAATGAACTGTTCATAGTAACACACTCCCTGCTCTACCTCCTTAATCATAACGCATCCTATTCCCGTTATACCATTTTCTGTTGCTGCTGATATTACCCTATACTCATCTGAGCAGAAATCCTTTCTTCTTTCCATTTAACTTCACTGACCTCTACTATATCTAGACTGAGTCTTTGCATTTTCCCGTTTCAAATTTTCTCGCCGCTCTACCACATTCAAGCTTTTGACATTGCACGCCCCGACTTGTGGAACGTTATCGTTTCGTTTGTTATTCAGTCAAATTCTCATTGTCTCCTCTCCCTTTGTTACGCCCCTCCCGGAGATCCGAAATGGTGGGAACCCATAATGCATACAGGAACGTTGTCGAACATGACACTTTTGGTGGTCCAGGTTCTATGACGCTGTGAGGCATGGGCGTACAGACCTCGTAAATTCTTCTAGTTCTCATGTCTATGACATAAAACTTTTCATTATTTACAATCAACTACCACTTTATGCACCGCATCGATACTTTCTCTAAATCATTTTGCTATATGTTTTGATCTTCTGATGACTTTACCAGATGGTAAAAGACAGCATCAGTAGAAAGAGGTAATGGGGAGCAGAATGGGAACCATTAAGTTGATGGAAGGCGGACCAGTACTTGGAGAAGTTGATAGGGAGGGTGGCGTTGAGTCGTGTACAGGTCTGGCGCCAGTCCTGGCGTTTCTTTGCTGTAATAAGGTTCCGTACGTGTCACTGTAGTTTTGCTATTTGGGCAGCAAAATAACTAATGATGGCCGAAGTCGAGAGGCTGTAAAATGTAGTCTGCAGATGGCAAGAAATAAGTTTCTGAAGAAGAGAAAGTTGTTAACATCGAATATAGACTTAAGTGTTACGAAGTCTTTTGTGAAGGTATTTGTCTGGAGTGTAGGACTCTCCCACTTTGCCTGAAAGATTGGCTGGAGTGTGCCCCGGCTACCGAAAAAAAAGATTGCATCCGGCTGCATACACAAAACGCGGAATTGCCCAGAATGAAGATCTGTGCAACGAGTAAGGTACGTTAAGTTACTGCTAACTAGTACGTCAGTGGAAGACATTCATCTTCCCTCACTGTTGTCAACGCTGTAACGAAAATCCAAACCTCGCCCGCGACAGTCGCGCGCTCGATGTGTCTCACTTGAACGGATCTGAGAAATTACCGATATTTCCAGCGGAACTTCTGCAGCAGAGTCTTGACGAAATGCGGGCGGGTATCTTCGTGCAACAGAATGATGTCGTCGTCAACATTCCTAGGCGTGTGGACTTCACGGCACACTTCAAGTTTGGATTTAGTTTAGGTATGTGGGCGGCCGCAGTTCGCGTCCGCCACCCACCGGTGCGTCGTCACGTAAACAGCTTCCAAGAGATGAACCGTCCTGTTATTATTCCCTGTTGTAGCGCACTACAACATTTGCCATCGGATTAGGCCTTTCTTAAAGTTGGTAATTACCTACACTAGAGAAATGTGTTGCAACTCGGTTTCCTTTACAGTGTGTGTGTTTCTGTATTACTTTGTATTGTTTCATTCTCATTCAAAGCACTCTTTGCCAACACTTATATGCTTACGTAAATTAATTAACATGGTTCCCGTAGTGGAACGATGTGCTCTTTGCAGTGATCTGTGGAGTACCAGGATTCTTGCCAGTGCTTGTTGCACCGACGCGAAGGTGTTATTTGATCGACCTAGGCTGTTTATAATCTCTCCAGTCCCATCTCCGCCAATCACAGTACATGGAACAGAAATAAATATATTGATTTATACATTACAATAAAATTACGTTCATACCCTGTCCTTCTTTCCGAGCCAGGACACGAGCTGTAATTTTATTGTAACGTGTTAATTAATGTTTTGTATTTATGTTCTATGTATTGATATTGGTGGAGACAGAACTGGGGTGCACATGAAGAAACCAGGCCTATCGCAAACGAATATCGCATCGCTGTAGCAGTGCACACAAGCAGGCCCTGACAAGAGTCCTGGTATTCCTCTGATCTTGAAAAATGTACATCGTTGGACTGCGACAACCGTGTTAAATAATGTTACATTAGCACGTAGCTGAGGTCAAAGGGTGCTCTGAATTTGAAGCAATTCTATGGATCATAGAAACACACACACACACACACACACACATACACACACACACACACACACACACACACACACACACACACACACACACACACACGGTAAAGGAAACATGGTTGCAGCACACTATCACCGCAGATAGTCATCCACTTTAAGAAAAGCTTAACCCGAGGGGAAATGTTGCAGTAAACCGCAAGCAAGACGGAATAATGTCGGTACAGCTCACCTCATGAAAGCTGTTCACAGACGAGGCAGACCGGTCGCAGAGGTGAACCACGGACATACCCCAAATAAATCCAAGCGGACATTTTCTAAAACTTGAAGTGGGTCATGAAATCTAAACGCCTAGGAATGCTCGCAGATGGCGTCGTTCCGTTGCAGGATTGTACCGTCCCACACGTTTGCAAGGTTTTTCCGACTGCGCCAGAGAAGTTGCTCTGGGCATTCCCGTAATTTACGAGATCCGTGCAAGTGATATACATCGAGCGCGCAACTATCCTGGCGCGAGGTATCGATTTTTATACAGTGTTTAAGTTAATTGGTTTTTAAAATAATTTTTTCATTATGCGGGGCCACAGTCATAATATATTTCTTTAAAGTCAGTACCGCCATTAGACTGTTGTTTATTTGCAGTGTTACAGTTACACTTACACGATCATGATTTCGGCTTCAAAGTGCCATCATCAAGTGTTTTATGTGTTATACAATGTAAATGTAACACTGCAAATAAACAACAGTCTAATGGCGGTACTGACTTGAAATAAATTTAATTATTTAGGGGACAGTCTTTAGGATATAGTTTGCAAAATTATTGTGTACAAATGGGTAATTCTTCTGTGATAACATCGCAAGAACTTTTCATTCTGTTTACTGTTTCATCAATGATTCGAGGACTGGGTAAATGATTAATTGAATGTCTTACTTAGTGTCACTTTGATGTTGACGAACTGCTGAAATGGCTTGAACGTAAAAATATTAACTACGTGTCATTGGAATTTTGTTGATTGAATTTCTGTTCATGTTCGTGGATATTAAGGACAGTCCAGTGTCAGAGTAGCTCTCTCACACGGAAGTATCATTGTTCGAACCGTTAAAACCGACAGGAAACAAATTTAATATATGCTGTTGTACCTGTTCGACCAGCAGTCAACGTTATTCATCTGTAAAACTGCGTGTGCGGCCGCTGGAGCCTCCTGGTCAGCGTAATAGCCCCCAATGCACCGTAGCTGCACAGACAGGTCGCGTGTGACCGTTGCAGTGTGCACAAGTAAATTGCAAGTACAGACATCAGACAAGAGTAACCTGTAACAATTTTATTCTGACAACGTTGTGAACCTGCTGCGCAGAAGGGTACTTTGAACTTACACGTCGGATAATCAGGATGTAACTGGAGTGGAGGATGAGCCGTTTGCATACGTATTATGTGACATCATAACGCAGAAGCACTATGAGAAACAATAGTGACACATTGGATAGGGATATTGATTCTGAGTCTGACGGTAGAAATTAAACTGCATGCGAGTATGGGAGTTCCAACACTTTGAGAGTTCCTCTCCAGAAAATGAAGGAAATGCAAGTGAAAGTGAATAAACACCTTAACCTCCAAAAATATCACGATCCAGTGTACTGCAGTTTGTTGATGACCGAACATTGGGCGATATTTATAAGGACTGCGTTGAATCGTGGTTACCATACCTACAGAAAACGTACGAACCGTTGTAGCTGCATCCATTCGTGATCCAGCTGCAAGATAACTTTAGATTATGCGACTTAAAGAAGGTAAGCCCCAGACCACTTCAAGGGAAAGAAAACATCGAAACTGAAGGCTGCAAAAGAGTCAGGGATTATGGATCACTAGTACACGATTGGCACATTCACACGTGGGCTCTGGGGACTACGAGGGCAATTGCTCTGGACAATTTTAAGGATTCATTGCAGTTCGTCACAGGCTTCATAGAAGAATATAAGATGTCGCCCAGACATATATCACTACAGTCACGGTAGGCAAAGAGACTGAACATCGTATTATCAGAAAGAGAACTCAAACATTTATGTCAGATTTAAACATTTTATTTAACGAGAACAACATTAAGGAACACGAAAAGAATATTGACCACAACGATTTTTTAATGAACTACCGTCTTTTCCAGCACTATCACACGAGGAAAAAAATCAATAGCTAGTGTGGTGCAACATGTTCACAGTGCTACAGATAATTACACAATGTATAGTAGATCAGTGAACAAGCTATGCGTTTGTTTGCTTGTTTGCAAAAGAAACAATGGGGACGTTTCGTTCGAGGGTTGCAAAGAAACTAGCAGCAAGGTGTCCATGAAAAATCCATACTTAAGCTAGTAAAAGTGAAAAAATGACCGAAGAGCTCATGAAAACTTCTTGAATCCTTTGTGAATATGTTCGTTAGAATCGTCTATTACTTTGCGATTTCATGGTCAGGGCACAAAGACTACAATCTTATAGAAGAACGTCTCCACAACAATAATAATACTTTACAGATACTGCCACAAAAGACAACGAAATACTGTCAAACTCTGGATATAATTTTCTTAGACAGTAAATACTCTAATGCAGATGTCTTGTTATTTATGTACGCTTGCGCAATCGACAAACCACATTTATCATTACATAATCGATATTTTCGCTACCACTGTGTTACCTACAACCAACTTTGTGCACCGAGCTATAGACCTATGTTAACATATGCATTGCAAAGGTCCCGATGTTGATATTCCTGTCGAATCATTTGATAGAGTGGTCTCTGTGACTTTTGACATTCGACTTTTGCAGTGTGGATACACCAGAGACAATGTACTATGTCCACATGTTGCCCTTGTCAAGTTAATTCATAGGCTGAAACCCCAACAAAAAATTTTCTTTACATAATAAAAGAGAGGCCTTAAAGATAAGCTTTTACACAGTACAACAGAAAAAAAACGTTAAGAAAACTTGAACTATCTTGTCGGCTGAAGGCCCAAACAATTACTCAAGAACAATTAAAGACAACATTTACAGAACACGGCTGAAGGCCGTTTTAAGAATTCAGGATAATGAAAGAGAAACTTTACAAACAAGGATTTATTGTTCGATCCCGGTGTGTTTTAATCACATCATTTAAATTCAAAATTTGCACTTTTTTGACGAATACATGAAGAAAGCTCCACAACACAGCATCTATTAATTTGGGAAATAAGCACAGTTACGTTTTGCGCCTGTTAATGTCATATTGTTTACAGCAAATATCGTGTAGACTTTTGCCAAATAATATATCATTTACTTCTTTTGTGAATCTGATGGTTGTAACTGTCTGTTACATGGTATTATTTCTTCCGCGACTTGTGTGGCATTAGTCTTTAGATTCATAAGTTTGAAGTTTTGCAGGTAAATTACTCTGACAGGTGGTGGAAAAGGGACAACTTTATTATCAATACGAAATATTACATCCGATCACTGACGCCACCTCTCCATGCATAAATAGTCTTATACGTTGTTCTAAATCCTCATGTACTCTACGTCAACATACATAATCACAACGTCATCGAATAGTGCGTTGACATGTGGTTGCTGTCAAACTACTCTGTGTATTGCAATCCATACCGAACCATATAATGAATCCATTTTAACTATATATGAATGATGTAAATAAATATACTGCAAGGGGTTTTCAGTACGCTAACTTCAGTGTATGAATTCATTACGTGTCGATGTTAAAGACTTTGGAGTTCGGACGAAAATGAGATGGATTGTACTCTTTTGTCATTACCCCATCGATGTACTTCATCTTGCTTCAGGTACATACATGGTCCCACTCCATCTTGGTATGCTGCACTGTAGTATTACGTTGAACATTCTAAAATTCTATTATTGCTTCACAGTCACTATCTGAACCTATGCCAACAGTTACATATTTCGACCCACTTGTTGTTATATATATGTACTTACACATAGCAGCATTGCGAAATTAACTACTAGTAAGTTACAACTGTTGCGGTTTGTATACAGACATACAACCCCTCCACAGTGATGGGTGGTGTTTATACGTTAGATGTGATGACGTACAATCGTGAATATATCTCATACCTACAGGGCTGGAACAGATGGTTGGATATAAAACTGGTGATGTTGTTCTAATTGTTTAAACAATAAGTATGTTGAAAGTAAACACATTTTTAGAAAATGACACATTCTGTGCGTCGACTGTGAACTTTACAATTCAAAATAAGTTTGGCAGTTGGTGGTTTGCGTAAGTGGGTAAGGTGTTCTAGTAGTTGAAACAACAATTTTGCTGAAAATCATCAAAAAGATGAATCTGAAGAAATTTTTACACGACACAGATCGAACATGAGGCATATGAGCCTAAAGATATCTGGCAATTGGTTGGATGTAAAAGTGGAGGTTGCACTTAGGCAGTCAAAATCAAGTGAAATTTAAGAAAATTGAGCATGTTGAGGTTCGAATTGAGAACCTTCCGACTAAAACGGCGTTTGAAAAGTGGGTAACCTTGTGACGTTTTATAATCTTGGTCTGTCTTAGGACAATTGGGCTGTTTTCGACTTTGTATTGCATTATATTTGTTCATGTCGTTTGACAGTTGCCTAAAGGTGAACGGCTCACATTCATGCCGTTTATTGCTCGTCATCTTGGTGGTGGTGGTTAGTGTTTAACGTCCCGTCGACAACGAGGTCATTAGAGACGGAGCGCAAGCTCGGGTTAGGGAAGGATTGGGAAGGAAATCGGCCGTGCCCTTTCAAAGGAACCATCTCGGCATTCGCCTGAAACGATTTAGGGAAATCACGGAAAACCTAAATCAGGATGGCCGGAGACGGGATTGAACCGTCGTCCTCCCGAATGCGAGTCCAGTGTGCTAACCACTGCGCCACCTCGCTCGGTGCTCGTCATCTTGTATTGTGGTTCTGTTGCCTCGTTTTTCTTTAATTAGATTTACTGGCGTCACTAGGTTGCTGGTTTGCACTGTCGTACCATCTCTGGAGCGACCACTAGCATTTCCGGGTCGTCGTCTGTCTGGAGTTCAGTTGGGAGCTCAGTTGGAATGCAGCAGTCGGGGTCGGAGCGCCAGTGGGGTGCTGACAGCCAGTACCCGCCGACCACTGGCGACACACGTGAACGGTCCGACGGAAAGAGATTGGAACGGGACGACCGTTGGTTGGTCGTTTGGTTGGTCGTCTCATCGGGCGACGTGTATTGGGTCTTTGACCGTTTCTGGGCTTCGTCACGTCACGTCACGTCATTCCGGACGTGGGTCGGTTCCTTCCTTGCACAGAGATGTCGTCGCCAATGGGTAAGTGTTCCCTCAGCATGGTTGGGTCCGAGCCAGTGTGCCCGGATCACCGTGTCCCGGAATTCCGAACGGACATCGAGTTGAGTCGGGTTGGAGCTGCACTCAGCTTCGGACAGCCAAGACTCGCCCGACCGTTGCCGCCACACGTAACTTCAGTGGGAACGACATGGGTTGGTCGTTCGATCTGGCGTCTCATCAAATGCCGTGTATTTGGTCGCCGGCCGCTTGTGGAAAATTTCTGTGGGTCAAATTCATTCGTCCTTGTTGTTCTGCAGTGATTGCTTTTACGATTGTTCGAGTTCTTGTGCAAGTGTGTTAACGTGGAACCGTGTGTAGCTTCTGTGATTTCCACTCAGCAGATGAATGCTGTCTACGCACTGGTCGGTCGGTTGATACAGAGCAGCGAGCGTGTCGGGTGGAATTGCTTAGGCTGTTGGTTGGTTCTTCAGTCGTCCCTAGGTCGTGTTGTCACCCGGTTGTTTAGTGTTACGCTTGGCTGCCTGTCTCACCTAAACTGTGCTCAGAGTTTTCTCCCCAGGCCGACCCTTGGAACACTCCTGAGCACCACTTTTTGTTGTTTATGATCGTCATTTTATTTGGTCGCAGGTATTGGGCCAGGCCTCCGCCGTCGATTAATGTTGTCTGTTTAATGTTTAGTACATGGGCTTCAGCTGAACTTCATGTCAACTATTTTAAGATTAGGCCTTCAGCTGTGTTTCATTTAAAATTCTTGTTGCTGTGTATTTAGGCCTTCAGCCGCGTTGTTTCAGACTCTGTGGCTTTAATATGTAAATCCTTGTTTGTAAAGTTTCTCTTTCATTATCTTGAATTCTTAAAACGGCCTTCAGCCGTGTTCTGTAAATGTTTATCTTAAGGTTGTCTTTAATTGTTCTTGAGTAATTGTTTGGGCCTTCAGCCGACAAGATAGTTCAAGTTTTCTTAACATTTTTTTCTGTTGTACTGTGTAAAATCTTATCATTAAGGCCTCTCTTTTATTATGTAAAGAAAATTTTTTGTTGGGGTTTCAGCCTATGAATTAACTTGAATTTTCCTTAATATGGCCTTTAGCCGGAATTTGTAAATGCTTGTTTTTTAAAGAATTTCCTCAGCTGATCTGAAATATTATTTCGGCCTTTAGCCGAGAAGATATTGTAATTTTACTTAAGTAAGGCCTTCAGTCGTTACTCTAAATCCTGGTGTTTTAAAGGCAATCATTTAGACTTGTTCTGGAGAAGCTACTTGGGCGCTCAGCCGGGAATTGACCTTTGTTGTTTTAAAGAGAAAACTGTGCACTTGTCTGGGCAATAAAGTTGTGTATGTTCTCGTGTAACTAACAGTAACTGATCTTGGCCCCTTTCCACAACCTGATCCGCTCTGTTTTGCGAAACCAGATTTCAAGTAGGTTAGACTAATTACGTTGTTTACGGCCTCGAGCTGTCCCAAAGACCGCAAAATAGCCCCACTTGCAGCATTCTGTGACATTCTATACCGTTAGTCTGAGATTAGTAGCACCCAGACTAGGTAATTATCTTTCTGTAGATAGACAGCTGTTAACACCACAACAAAGACGAGTGCATTTGTAATGGTGCAAAGTGGTACAATGAACAGGAAGCACGGCCTGTGGCAGAACTACCTTGGGTGATTATCTGGCGAATACGACGGCTACCTTAGGAGAGGTCCCAATCTCACAGTGTTTTGGAGAGTCACAGCTGTGTTACTCCTGGCACCATTGTGTGGGTCGCTGTGGAATATGATTTCAGGTCAGAACTGGTAGAAAGGGTGAGGGAAGTCTGATGGCACAACGATACAGCACTGACACCCTGTGTCCGCACATGTTTCCTCTCATGCGACAATATCGTGGTATTAATTTTCAACAGAGCAATGCGCGTTAAGACATTGCACGTGTCTCTATGAACCCTCTGAGTTGTGCTGTGCTGCTCCCGTGGCTCCCGTGCTGTGCTGCTCCCCGATAGAACACGTGTAGAGCATGGTTGGATATCAATTCAATCACAGTGCCACTATCCGGGATATCAAGGACCAGTTGAAAAGGCTGCAAATTAGTTTGCCTTAGTACTGGACACAATGTCTTTATGACGCCCGTCCCAATGGAATCAATACTTTCATAGAGGGTAGACTGAGCGGAACGGCATACTGATAAGTGGGCTCATTCAGCCACGTTCTTTATAAATATGATTTGATTTTGTAATCACTGCAGTAACATCACATATCCTCTTAAGCCGTGAAATTTCCTTTTGTTTACGCCTCTCCTGCTGGGTGCTTCGTTTTTTTGTTTTAGGAAGTGTAGCATTCGTGGAAACAAAGGTCGCCTTCGGTTTTATACGCTGATATAAGGAAAGCATAGACTATCTATGATTTGGGCTCGAGTATAAGACAGATGGTCCGCTCCTCGTGGTCTCGCGGTAGCGTTCTCGATTCCCGAGTACGGGGGCCCGGGTTCGATTCCCGGCGGGGTCAGGAATTTTTCCTCCCTCGAGATGACTGGGTGTTCTTGTGTCGTCTTCATCATCATCATCATTCACGGTCGGAGGAAGGCAATGGCAAACCACCTCCACTACGACCTTGCCTAGTACGGCGGCGCGGTTCTCCCGCGTCGCTCCCCTACGCTCTGTAAAGAAGTATGGGACTCATCATCATCATAAGACAGATGAGTAACTGATAACATCTAGAAAGTCCAATAGACGTAATAAGTAGCAGGTCGAAGGAGACAGATTCTTGTTAAGAAGATAATTTGGCTGGTTTGCAGCCTAGTACTGTTGTTCCTCACTTTTTACTTACAAGAACCGTGAAGAAACTGAAAGAAAATTTCTGAAGAAGAATGTAACGTAGCATTTGTGGCCGAATGTAAGGGAGACTTAGCAGAGACTTTGGCAGTAGTCTTAAGGATAAACAAAGGAACGACGAAGCTCATGGAGACTAGTAGAGAGGAGAAATTAAGCAGTGGGGACAACCCAGAAGAGGACGAGGTGAAACAATTCGTCTTTCTAGGAAGCACTATATCAGAAGGTGGATGAAGAAAGATAGGTGTCGAATGCAGATTGCCACTGACGATGAAAGTTTCCCACAATAAAGCAGTTATCTGATAACCGGCACTGATAAGGAATCTGGTAAGAAATTCCAGGAAGTGAACGTCTGTAGCACTGCGTACTACGGGAGCGAAACCATCAAAAATACGGAGAAGAAGAAAGAAAATACTTTGAGATGAGAATGTTAAAAATATATTGGAATACTATATGGCGGAACGAAGTACTGAAGGAGAAAGAACAAGTCAGTGGGACATCAGCTACAGCAATTTCTACATCTACATCTACATTTATACTCCACAAGCCACCTAATGCTGTGTGGCGGAGGGCACTCAACGTGCCACTGTCATTGCCTCCCTTTTCTGTTCCAGTCGCGTATGGTTCGCGGGAAGAACGACTGCCCGAAAGCCTCCGTGCGCGCTCGAATCTCTCTGATTTTACATTCGTGATCACCTCGGGAGGTGTAAGTAGGGGGAAGCAATATATTCGATACCTCATCCAGATACGCACCCTCTCGAAACCTGGACAGCAAGCTACACCGCGATGCACAGCGCCTCTCTTGCAGAGTCTGCCACTTGAGTTTGCTAAACATCTCCGTAACGCTATCACGCTTACCAAATAACCCTGTGACGAAAATCAAGAGTAATTAACTTGTATCTGGACGAAGGTGCGGAGAAGATAAGTACACTCCTGGAAATGGAAAAAAGAACACATTGACACCGGTGTGTCAGACCCACCATACTTGCTCCGGACACTGCGAGAGGGCTGTACAAGCAATGATCACACGCACGGCACAGCGGACACACCAGGAACCGCGGTGTTGGCTGTCGAATGGCGCTAGCTGCGCAGCATTTGTGCACCGCCGCCGTCAGTGTCAGCCAGTTTGCCGTGGCATACGGAGCTCCATCGCAGTCTTTAACACTGGTAGCATGCCGCGACAGCGTGGACGTGAACCGTATGTGCAGTTGACGGACTTTCAGCGAGGGCGTATAGTGGGCATGCGGGAGGCCGGGTGGACGTACCGCCGAATTGCTCAACACGTGGGGCGTGAGGTCTCCACAGTACATCGATGTTGTCGCCAGTGGTCGGCGGAAGGTGTACGTGCCCGTCGACCTGGGACCGGACCGCAGCAACGCACGGATGCACGCCAAGACCGTAGGATCCTACACAGTGCCGTTGGGGACCGCACCGCCACTTCCCAGCAAATTAGGGACACCGTTGCTCCTGGGGTATCGGCGAGGACCATTCGCAACCGTCTCCATGAAGCTGGGCTACGGCCCCGCACACCGTTAGGCCGTCTTCCGCTCACGCCCCAACATCGTGCAGCCCGCCTCCAGTGGTGTCGCGACAGGCGTGAATGGAGGGACGAATGGAGACGTGTCGTCTTCAGCGATGAGAGTCGCTTCTGCCTTGGTGCCAATGATGGTCGTATGCTTGTTTGGCGCCGTGCAGGTGAGCGCCACAATCAGGACTGCATACGACCGAGGCACACAGGGTCAACACCCGGCATCATGGTGTGGGGAGCGATCTCCTACACTGGCCGTACACCACTGGTGATCGTCGAGGGGACACTGAATAGTGCACGGTACATCCAAACCGTCATCGAACCCATCGTTCTACCATTCCTAGACCGGCAAGGGAACTTGCTGTTCCAACAGGACAATGCACGTCCGCATGTATCCCGTGCCACCCAACGTGCTCAAGTCAACTACCCTGTAAGTCAACTACCCTGGCCAGCAAGATCTCCGGATCTGTCCCCCATTGAGCATGTTTGGGACTGGATGAAGCGTCGTCTCACGCGGTCTGCACGTCCAGCACGAACGCTGGTCCAACTGAGGCGCCAGGTGGAAATGGCATGGCAAGCCGTTCCACAGGACTACATCCAGCATCTCTACGATCGTCTCCATGGGAGAATAGCAGCCTGCATTGCTGCCTGCGAAAGGTGGATATACACTGTACTAGTGCCGACATTGTGCATGCTCTGTTGCCTGTGTGTATGTGCCTGTGGGTCTGTCAGTGTGATCATGTGATGTATCTGACCCCAGGAATGTGTCAATAAAGTTTCCCCTTCCTGGGACAATGAATTCACGGTGTTCTTATTTCAATTTCCAGGAGTGTAGTAGGTACAGAAAAAGATAACTGAGCAATCATTTCTGACCTTATTTCCACGGGTTTTTCTCTTTGAATACACCGCTCCTCGTCAGGTCGTCTAATGTAAGCAACGTCAGGCGTTATCACTACTTGGATGGTGAACTGCCTGGGTACGCCTCTTGTTTGCTTCCCTTTGCAAAATCCCTGATTACCAGACTAGAACTAAATTCGAAATGTCTGCCGTGTATCACGAAGTGAGAAATGTAACATTATTGAGGGTGATCCGCCCATCGGGTGGTGATGTCGTCTCGGTGAAACCGTAGGTGCTATTCGAGAGGAGTAGGCCGCGTGCTGGCACTATGTTTCACCCTATCATCATCTTTCAACACAAACGTGACTCCACACTACACTCATCCGTTGCTGATACCTACAGCTGTGATATACAGGGTGTAAATTTTAAGTCGACAGACCAAAATAACTCGAAAAATAAGCTTCACACGAAAAAATGTGTAGAATCCAAAGTTCATTATTTCCGAAGGGGACGTCTGCTGGTGCTAAAATTATCCTGCCTCCCCAGCCCCCTGAGGGTGGGGCGAGTCCTCCCTCGGGTATGGGTGAGTGTGTTGTTCTTTAGTTTAAGTAGTGTGTAAGGCTAGGGACCGATGCCTTAGGAATTCGCACACATTTGAACATTTGAAGACAGGGCCGACGTGCAAACTGATATAATGCGCTATCAAAAAGTTTTCGTTCGACGACCATATTGTCGACAGTCGGTATGTCCATCTGGGAAAATGACCGTGATCCTTAAGGCAATCATCCCCCCGACACATCTAGTTGACGACAACCATTCGGTTAAATACGAGTGCCATATCCTACTGCGTGGAGAAATCCTAAATGCCTGCTGCACAACCCATTAAGGCCTTTTAAAGGGACAGAAGTGTGACAGTCACATGGTGAGAGATCAGGACTATATGGCGGGTGCTCGAATGTGTCCTACCTGAATTGGAGTAACTTCTGTGTTACGACATCTACAGTACGGGGACGTGCGTTATCGTGAAGCAGCAGCAACTCTCATCGCACCTTTCCACAACGGTACTTTTCGACAGACGTGCTGCCCCATACACACTGTGCTTTCCCTGAGGGATGTCTACCGGTGTTTGTCCTTCGGTAGCCATGCAAAAAATAACAGCACGTTGGTTCTGTTTGGACGCATTTGCTAATGACGTTATCATAGGTTACGTTTCCGTAATTACCTCAAGCATGTCGGGAAGACACGTTCGCCTCTGTAATTTCTTGCCAAACAGTCGGTGCTTATATACCCGCATCGGAGTTGCACTTCGTTGCATATACGCTGCAGCAGGACGCTAAACGGAAACTTTCTGATCACACCTTATGCAGTATCGCCACCAACCGCGTAAAAACACACAACAGCATTTGAAGCTGACCTAAGACGCTCGACGTCGGTAACGGCTTGACTCTATGTTACTGAAATAGAGAGGCATTTGTCCTACGTCATTAAACACTTGATCTGTCGCGTTAGAAAGCACCAATTTGGGGACTGCTTGGCTACTGTAAACCCGACTGCCTGACTAGGGCTGCTCGTGAGACGATGAGGCAGTATTCAACACGTAAGCAGGATCAAATTTTCGAGATGTGTATGCAGACCGCGCACTCACGTCGGTCAGCGCTCGTTTCGTCTCATGTGCGGAAACTTTTTCAGTTGATGCCTTATCTGAACAGCTGTCAACACCTGAATGGGGATCGTTCAATTGGGAAGCTTCCCCTTAAGTATAATATTAGTTTGGCACTGTTGGCTGAGAGATCTCGAATTGCAGGTTTAACTGACTAGATGTAGAGGTTTTTCTCATTTCGCGCACAGTGGTTTTCTTTCCTTTGCGAAATATGGGGATTGAGTGCCAAAGTGTATACCATAGCTGAAAACTTGCTGAATATAAACATTGGATCACCTCACTTTCTTTTCTCGATATGAACAGGACGTTATTGCATCTGATGATACAGCTAAAATGCTATGAAACCGATCGTGTCTATAATGACTTACAGCTAAAGTAATCGTTTCAAAATTATACAGGGTGTAAATTTTAGGTTGACAAATCAGAAAAACTCGAAAAATAAGCTTCACACGAAAAAATGAGTAGAATCCAAAGTTGATTATTTTCGAGGGAGACATCTGCTGGTGCTAAAATTAGACCACCACCCCAGCCCCGTGGGGGTGGGCGGGAGGTAACTTTAAAATTTCAAATGGGAACCACCATTTTTATTGCAGAATCATTTTCCAAGTATACCTCCTCCACTTGTGACCCTGAACGGCTGAAACTTGTTACGGAAGTCTTTATCCTCTCCCATTCCTTGTCCATATTCTCCTGTAATCTTTTCTTCTACTCCTTCCCCTACAACTGCATTCCAGTCCCCCATGACTATTAGATTTTCATTCCCTTTTACATACTGTATTACCCTTTCAATATCATAATACGCTTTCTCTGTCTCTTCATCTTCAGCTTGTGTCTTCGGTATTTATATCTGCACTATCATTGTAAGTGTTGGTTTGCTGTCGATTCAGATAAAAACAACCCTGTCACTGAACTGCTCACAGTAACACACTCTCTACCCTACATTCCTATTCATAAAGAATCCTACTCCTGTTATACCATTTTCTGTTGCTGTTAATATTACCCTATACTGATCTGACCAGTAATCCTTGTCTTCTTTCCATTTCACTTCCATGATCCATACTATACCTAGATTGATCCTTTGCATTTCCTTTTCAGATTTTCTAGTTTCCCTACTTCATTTGAGGTTTTGAAGTTCCACGCCCCCATTCATAGAACGTTTTTTTTTTTTTTTTTGTTGATTATTCAGTCTTTTCCTCTTGGTCACTTCCCCCCTGGCTGTCTCCTCTCAGATATCCGAATGGGTAACTATTCCGGAATCTTGCCAATGGAGAGATAATCATGACACTTTTCAGTAACAGGCCACATGACCTGTGGATACAAGTTACGTGTCTTTAATGCAGTGGTTTTCATTGCCTTCTGCACCCTCTTGCCGTTGATCACTGCTGATTCTTCCGCCTTTAGGGCCAGTTTCCCACCCATAGGACAAGAGAGTTCTCTGAAAGACTATCTGCTCCTACGCCCATCTTGACAAGGGCGTTGGCAGAAGGAGGGTGACTTCTTATATTGGAAGTCTTCGGTCGCCAATGCTGGGCAGTAATCAACGTTTGAGCATTGGCGGGATTCGAACCCGCGACCGAGGACGTTTTGATTACTAATCAAAGACGCTACCCCTAGGCCACAGGTGTCGTTGCTCTCTGTCAATTTATCATCAACACAGATAATATAAAAATATTTTTTCATTTATGTGACTTACTAAAACTTTGAACTACTATGCAGTGTCTCATAAATTTTCAAAGAATTTATAAAAGGCAAAGATGACATTTCCTATAAAGATTCGTCGAAATATACTTTTATAGTTAAATGAACTTTGTGAATCAGTAGCAGTTCGTGTCAGGTTATTACTGAGCATCTGTTCAGAAGATACATCAATATTTTGAGACATCAATACTTCAAGAAACCGGTATGTGATAAGTGTAGTAAAGTTAGGGCAACCTAGGTTACGTGAAGTTTTCCCATAATATAGTACTTTCTTCTGAACATGGAAAAATGAATTTTTCGCCAATCTACTTAAATCAACAGATTTCAATCGAATTAAAGAATATATTTCTTGTTCATGTCACTATTAGTGAGTAAAAGGATTATTTTGTAAGAAGTCAGTACTACATTGTTTGTCCAATAACTATATACTCTTAAGCCTTTACAGATTTATGCTGTAAAATGTTACTTGCATAAGCTCAAGAATGTCTCAAAAGCAACTAACACATTTCATTTTCTCTGTATTTCCTCCTTTTCTAATATCTGACTATTATTCATTATTCTCACCTTCGCAGACTCACCTCATATGATCGTTTTATGATCGTCTAATGGCAAGTTCTGTGGGTTGTGTCTGCAGCCAGTTCTGAAGCGAGTCGCTCGACTGCCACCTTGCAAGGTGCACGTAAAACAGAGAACACAGAACAAGGAATTAAACCTCACGCTAAATGGTTAGTAACAAAAAGATAAAATAAAATATTTCCTTTACTTAGCATGAGTTGCTGTAGGGTGAAAGTGTCATTATCATACTTTACATTTTTTGACACCATGGTGGTTTCTTTGTTATACCACTGTAATTACTTAATGCAGGATGCCAGCACTGAATGTCAGGTGACAAAATATTCCATTCATATTTACACACTCTGTGGATTAGCAAAAATGTCATACCTTACATGACTGTTGAAGAAATGAAAACAAAACACTTGGATCACTTACTTCTTAATGCCAGGTAGATCATTAAAATTGTGGAAACTGATGTGCGCCATTTTCTCTTATCATGAACAACACTGACTGATGTATGTATTCTATATACCACAAGTTGGAACATACTACTTCGTTTTTGATTCATGTTTTGTAAGGTGGGGTGGTTCCCTGACCTTCATTTCTCATATATTCTGTCTGCACAATCGTATTCTGCACACTAGGACACTTCATTAGAACCCAAACTCGATAGGGTAGAGTCAATTTTGTATGAATTCATGTAAGCGTTATGCAAATCTAATAAGCAAATCTCAAGTGTGCACCGAGGTTGAAAAAGTCTAGGCTTCCATACACAACATGACAGCCACAAGAATTTTCGATCTAGGGAGGCGGCCGGCCCACTGGGAGGCATGTGCCTTCAGAGGGGTGGGTCGGCACACACCTACTTCGGCCAGAACGACCGCCCAGAGAGAGGACAGCTTTTGCCAGAGTGAAGGGATAACAACCCCTGCGTTCGACTTAAAAGCAAATTCCGCTACACTGTTAGGGAGCGCCCACAAGACGCATTCTCTCATGGACTGGCTGCATAGTTACGGAGTTCTCACTGGAGGACTGTATACGGCTAACAGAGATGCTACATGTTTCTTCATTGGTTGACTCAAATGAAACGTCATTCTCCAGTTTAAAAGAGCAACGCTGATTGGCGGAATATTTCTGACACAAAGAGCCAGAGGAGTGAGGGAAGACAGTGAATGATATATCCTTGCAACTTTTCCAGAAAAGGGGGCCATTATGTTGTCACTCTTTTTAGCAGAAACACGTAATGAGAGCGAGTGCGCTCGTACATGTATGCAAAGAGCGAGGAACAAAGTCTCTCCTCAGTACTTCACTGGGAGAGCACCTCTGCCGTTAGCAAATCGGAGTGATGCTCTATATTAAGTCGCTCGTGACTGAGCATTGTTCACTGTGTTGGCCGCCACACTTATTGTGTGGTGTGAACACAGACAGTGTACTAGTTAAGCGCCTGCGAGCGAATATTGAGTGGCATCATGGTGGACTGGTTATTTGACCGCTGTACCACGCTAATAGTTAGACTAGGGGCGAATAGGAGTCCTTGACTTCATCAAGGCATAGGGAGAGTTTCCTTGATGAAGGTCAATCCAGATAGAAAGAGATAGTTGTGTTATTTGTCAGCAGCGAGCGATGCAGGCAGAAGTCATTGCAGCTAATGGTATTGTGCGCTACAGCGTATGTGAGCCCCATCCGTCCTCCATAACAGTACACTCATTACATTTCTCACACGACAGCCTTGACCGTACCTAGAAAAGTTATTCAAGTTGTGTAGGCACGGCTCGCAGTCATTCTGACGAGTAAATAACATTCTTGAAGATAAGGGAGAAAAGAACCTTTCCACACTTTGGAAATTAATAGCATTCCTATCCATAAGAGGCAATCTTATGTTCCAAAATGAACCCAGAAATCTATTAATTTATAAGAAAAAGTTTCACTTGATTTCCCAGAATTTCTTGTAGTAAATAATATTTTTCGTTCGTTTAATGCTTTTCTTATACTATCTAGCGATACTCCAGTACCCAAGTAATCCACTAGTTACGTAAGAATATAGAAGAATTTTGTGTCTTTTCCTTACAGTGGACGACTCCAGAAGATATTTGTTGCTGAATGTTTTTCAAGCAGTTCTTGTTGGTACATTAGGAGCGTCTGTCTGACTTCTGTAGTAGTGTGAGGTGGAAATTATTTCTTGCAGGAGCCAAAAGGTACTTGTTGGATCACCAACTTGACAAAAATAAAACCCACACACTCACAGATTTAATAGTGCCAAACAATATGTGTTTCTAATTATTTAGCAACAGACGCATTTTGCATATCATATCAAAGCTCTAGAGATATTGCTCTGTACAGATCAGAATTAGTATTGTCTGTCTCTGTCACATAGCTTCAGAGTGTGATGATAAGCTTTGTATTAAAATTTTTGTCATTCTCCTCATGTGCACTTGATATTTCCTCCAAATATTTTCAGAACAGCGTAGTTGTCCACCCTCAATTTCTGTTTAAATAGTTAAAGCAACATATTGTTCTTGTGACCAAGCCCTTCACTGGGCGCTGGTGGTGGCATTATATCAATATTCCCAAGTGAGCCGTTGTAAAAATTGTTGTTTTGAAGAGCGCGCCACAGCGTGTAGTGTGAAACAGTCGTCCTCCGTTTCTGGCGGTGGCGCCGCTGTGGCAATCGCAGCTTTGGTGTCTCCTTCTGGTGGGAAAGGGGAAAGGTTGCCTGTTCACGTGCATTTAAGGGGCGCTATGAACTCGCCAGTCGGAGTCAGTCTGGGAGTCAGTGCAGTGAGTCAACAGAGTGAGTCGGAAGGCAGACACTCGCATGTTAGTAGGTCGGCTCTAAGTCTCAGCCGCTGTTGGGTTGTAGACTGAGTCAGATTTGTCGTTACTCCACTGTTGGACGAGTTGGCAGTCAGCAGCAGGCAAGTCTGCACAGTGCAAGTATGCGCTGGGACCGTGGTCGACGCAGACGAAAGCTCGTTGATCGATCAGTCGGCTGGTTGTCGGATGGAGACATGTGGTCTGCTAAACACTGACACCAGTATGAGTTGGGAAGAGTTGGCAGCCAGCAACAGTCGGGTCCGTATGGTGTTAGTATTCGCCAGGACCACTGTAGACGATAGCGGGCTGCCGTTGGTCGTTTGCTTGGCCAGTCGTCTTAGTCGACGATGTCTCGGATCCTCAGGATGAACACCATTTTCCGAATCGGGATGTGGTTGGACCTTGTTGGTTCGTTGAAACTGAGCAGCGACGAAGTTTCCACAGCATGAAGCCAGGGTGGGGCTTTTGCCGGCGGGCACGCGCTGTTGCATTTGGAGGCGCTAGCTGCGAGAGCGTCTTTTCGCTTTCCTCCAAAGCAGGATCATCAAGTTGAGTAATTCTTTTTAAATCTCGACTGTTACGATTTGTTCGTTATTTGTGGATTGTTGTTTCCTCAGCCGTTCATGCGTGTGATAACAAGTGGTGTGTGTTGTTGTCTAGAACCCGCAGCCTTCTTCCGTAGTGATTTGACAGTTGTGACTTGTGTTCCTGTATTCTTTTAAACTTGTCTTGAGTGGTGTTTCATGCCTTGATCTTGGTGAGGCCGAGTTAGAAGGTGTAGGTAACTCGGTTTACTCGACATCGGCCGATATTCTCTGTTGTTTGTGCAGTTGGATCTGGCGGTTGGAAATCGGTCAGATTGTCGGTCGGAATAGTAGTGTGTCTGTCGTTCGGAGCTGCCTCTGTCATATTTGTCGGATTTGGTGTGTTAACGAATTTATTGCTGGGAGTGTAACGGCCTAATTCCAGAAATATATTTTTATCTTGCCTATCATCTTGAGAGGCGGTATATGTGTAATGTAGAGCATGTTAACTCGTTTGGCCAACCTTGTATAATATTATATAAGATTGCATTTCATGGGCTTTTATTTAAATGGTCATTTTAGTATATAAAGTTGCCACCCTGCCACCGTAAGAATTTTCTTAAAAGTTAAAATCAAGTTGCACCTTTGGTGGCAAGTTAATCTTTTAATTTTACTGTTTTGTACTATTTTAATCCCTCCTATGGAGTGCATAGTTTGTATGCTTGTGTGAATTGTTAAAACTTTTACTTTAAGGTAATCTGGTGTGTTGCAGATTTGCACCAGTGTAGTCTTTCAGAGGTTGTTGTGAATGGTCGTGACTACGGCCGTGTCAAAAGGGAGCAGCAAGGTTCTCAGCCCGAAAGCTCATACACTCAAAAATTTATTTATTTCTGCCTCTGAATTAATTGTAACTTGATGTTTAGAGCGTACTTTCTGCTTATAACTGTAAATCTGTTTCTTAAAAAAAAAGCTTTTAGGAATAAAATTCCCATTTGCTAAAAGCAATTTGATTTTGATTTCATCAGTTACTCCCTGGCAACTACTTCCACGCTCACATAGTGTGATTAAATATGTTAATGTTCTTGATGAATTGCTAGTAAGTAGAATAAATTCTTGAAAAAAATCCACGGTTCACCATGGAATCGTTAGAAGTGGTAACTTGTTATGGTGTGTACCTGGTATAATCTACCTGACATTTTTGATATTTTCTCAGGTAAATTTATTCACGTTGTTACTCCACAAAATTTCTCTTCAATGTAGATTATTGCGTCTAAAAATGCCACTTCGTAAACCTATGTTTGAGAATGAGCTAAGCGAAAACACGCAAAGAGCCTCACCAGGTCAGTTCCATTCTTTCATTTAAATGTGTTTTTTACTTTTTAACTTTGTCCCTATCCTTTTCATTAAAATATAATATTTGTGCTCATATCACACAAGTAAAGTGTTTCTTTCAGTGTTCCCCTTAGTTAGCATTTCGTTTTCTACTTTCTCCAGTTTAATTTATACTTTGAAATTGTTTAACCGCTAATGCAGTGGGGGGGGGGGGGGGGGGGGTCAGCAAAGAGTGTAAATTTAGTGCCTATGAAGTGCAGTAGATGCGTATGTAACGCCTAAACTGTGTCAGGAGCCTACGACAGTCTAGTAGGATGGATGTAATTTCACTGACAAAATCATTGTGCACGTACAGTTGAAAAGAGGGACACTAACATGCCATGTTGTTTGTTTATCGACTTATAAGTGCTCTCAAGCTGAGAAGAGAACTTTAGCGTTTATGACATACCCTCTCCTCAACAGTAATTCTGTCAATACTTTTGTGGCACTTGCTCATCTTTACCCTTAGATGAAATGAATGGTTTGCTTTCGTTATCGTTTGTCGGATATGCTATGGTCTTTTTTTATGAAGTGGATGCTTACAGTTAAAGTACTTCAGATGTCAAGAGCACATTGTTCAGACTTGCCCCTCATGTATTTTTGTCCCTTTTCTGCATTAAAGTTACCAGTACTTGCGTTTTTATCAAAATGAGTGACAGCTCGCGTTATTACGGTTGACAGTTTTATGGAAGGTTTGCTTGGGCAAAGAACTCTAATTAAAAGTGAAGAACGAATTAACTGTGTCTGTAAGTTAATTTAGTTTTTGAGCCTTGTGAGTGTATGGGCTGTCAGAACAATGTCCAGATGTCAACGAACTAAAATAACAGACTATTTCAACGGTGGTTGCACAGCAAATAACGAATATGTGGTCATGAACTACAGGTGGTGGTCATTCATGCCTTTAGCATACTATATATACTTGTGTTAATTGAATTTCAGATTAAAAAAGACATACAAAATTGAAAGGTTTGATTAGCTTCCCTGTTGGTTTAGCGCAATTATTTCGTGACAGTCAATTAAAGTAATTAGCACAGATATTTCTCAGAATACTGTTCCATTGAAAATTATTTCCTGTTGAACATCATCGTTAGCATTGTACCACATTATATTAACGTTTTAACACCTCTAGTTGATGCATGTTATTTACTTAGAAGTTTCAGGTATCTGAGATAGTAATTTCCATAACAATATCATTGGAAAGTGACAGTACTGCTATGCCCCAGGATAGTATCCCTGGCAGACACTAAAAGTTCAAGTTCTATCTCGGCAGCTGCTGGAAGCTGAACTACATGTTTCAATAACCAGTAGACTGCCAGCTAAAGGGAAATGCTGAACGAGCTGTGGCAGACTATGAAGTTGTTGCAGCACAGGGGAACGACTGAGTGCTGAAGTCTTCAAGTGAAGCGTAATGACATTGTGGAAGCCAAGAGATACCGTCATACTAATGACAAAGCAGTGTGTCATAAGGAGGCCTAGGTACAACACAACAATAATGGTTCAGGTGCCAAACCACAAAATCAGCTCCTGAAACGCAAAGTCGCGAAAATCCGAACTCACTAGGCGGGCTGACAACGAAGGTAAACCAGGCAGATAATGACACTGCCATCCACAGCACTGCAGAGTGCATGGAAAGTAACAATGTAAACACGCCACCATTCTTAACGTCTCAATGTCTCATTGCTGACTGCGGATTGCTGACTGCCCAGTGCGTAGTTTCAACCCATGTGCAGCGAACCAATGAGAAGGGAGGCTGTGGAGATCGACCCTCGGCATGCCTGGCTTTCTTTGATTGTCTAGGAAGCCTCGAGTCTGGTGGGAAGGACGCTGCTGCTGCCAGCTGAACTGCCAACTTTCAAGGCAATGCTAATGGGACACAGAGTCCGCCATATCTTTGCAGGCCTGCTGAAGGCCTGACCAATGATCATACCCCTTCGAGATGGAGGGCCCTGCTGCTGCTCATCCCATTCCTGAGGCCCACACAGATGCTGTCAGCCCCTGTCTCCTAAATGGGGGCGAGTACATCAGGTGGACCTGAGCGTACAGCTTCTGAGTGCAAATCTTCACCAACAACGAAAGAATTTTGGAGGTCGATACGTATACACTCCTGGAAATTGAAATAAGAACACCGTGAATTCATTGTCCCAGGAAGGGGAAACTTTATTGACACATTCCTGGGGTCAGATACATCACATGATCACACTGACAGAACCACAGGCACATAGACACAGGCCACAGAGCATGCACAATGTCGGCACTAGTACAGTGTATATCCACCTTTCGCAGCAATGCAGGCTGCTATTCTCCCATGGAGACGATCGTAGAGATGCTGGATGTAGTCCTGTGGAACGGCTTGCCATGCCATTTCCACCTGGCGCCTCAGTTGGACCATCGTTCGTGCTGGACGTGCAGACCGCGTGAGACGACGCTTCATCCAGTCCCAAACATGCTCAATGGGGGACAGATCCGGAGATCTTGCTGGCCAGGGTAGTTGACTTACACCTTCTAGAGCACGTTGGGTGGCACGGGATACATGCGGACGTGCATTGTCCTGTTGGAACAGCAAGTTCCCTTGCCGGTCTAGGAATGGTAGAACGATGGGTTCGATGACGGTTTGGATGTACCGTGCACTATTCAGTGTCCCCTCGACGATCACCAGTGGTGTACGGCCAGTGTAGGAGATCGCTCCCCACACCATGATGCCGGGTGTTGGCCCTGTGTGCCTCGGTCGTATGCAGTCCTGATTGTGGCGCTCACCTACACGGCGCCAAACACGCATACGACCATCATTGGCACCAAGGCAGAAGCGACTCTCATCGCTGAAGACGACACGTCTCCATTCGTCCCTCCATTCACGCCTGTCGCGACACCACTGGAGGCGGGCTGCACGATGTTGGGGCGTGAGCGGAAGACGGCCTAACGGTGTGCGGGACCGTAGCCCAGCTTCATGGAGACGGTTGCGAATGGTCCTCGCCGATACCCCAGGAGCAACAGTGTCCCTAATTTGCTGGGAAGTGGCGGTGCGGTCCCCTACGGCACTGCGTAGGATCCTACGGTCTTGGCGTGCATCCGTGCGTCGCTGCGGTCCGGTCCCAGGTCGACGGGCACGTGCACCTTCCGCCGACCACTGGCGACAACATCGATGTACTGTGGAGACCTCACGCCCCACGTGTTGAGCAATTCGGCGGTACGTCCACCCGGCCTCCCGCATGCCCACTATACGCCCTCGCTCAAAGTCCGTCAACTGCACATACGGTTCACGTCCACGCTGTCGCGGCATGCTACCAGTGTTAAAGACTGCGATGGAGCTCCGTATGCCACGGCAAACTGGCTGACACTGACGGCGGCGGTGCACAAATGCTGCGCAGCTAGCGCCATTCGACGGCCAACACCGTGGTTCCTGGTGTGTCCGCTGTGCCGTGCGTGTGATCATTGCTTGTACAGCCCTCTCGCAGTGTCCGGAGCAAGTATGGTGGGTCTGACACACCGGTGTCAATGTGTTCTTTTTTCCATTTCCAGGAGTGTAGATGAAGGCCACCAGTGTCCACAGGTTGAGAGTCACCCCGTGACACAATCACCACCAACCCCCCACCCCCACCCCCACTCCAACACTTCACTGTGGTGATGGAACCACGAGTCCACAAATACTGACCCTCGAATCTCTGACGAGGCCCCCACTTTACTCGCCCAGCTGTGGTGTGGTGATTTGGAAGAAAATACTGTATTTCTGCTTGATAAATGTGTTATTGTCTATGATTCTTCTCTGGTGCTCTTGAGTATAGCTAGGTCTTCATTATGACTTTCTTCTCAGCTCTCTCCTGATGACTGAAGGATTGGTCTCCTGTAATACCTTTAGAGGGATTTGATGCTCTTTCCTAAATGGCTGTATGACTGAATCTTTGCATAATGAATTTCACTCACCTTCCATTGTAGCATATTTTCTAATCACCATAAATCCATGAAGTAACTCTTTTCTGTTAGATAATTACATGTCATTTCAAGCAAAGAGTTTCATACCACATCTTTTTGAAGAAATAGTTTTTCCTATACATCTTCTCTTATCACTTCATACCAAAGTTTTGCACTGCATTTTTTGTATTCAATTTCAAATGAGTCTTATTTGTTGAATTACGTATCACACATTTTTCACTCCAAAGTGAAGCTACGTCTGTCGTAGCAGAATTCTCAGCTGCGTTTATCTCAGTGTACCTTTGATGCCTTCCTTCTGGCATTCAGAGTAACCTCGCTTCCTAAACAGCTGAATCGTTACACTTGCTATACTACACATCTTTCAGTTTTAAACTTCACCAAATTTCTGTCATTCTTCATCTTCAGTAACATTTTTCTCATCATTAAAAGGACTTCTACGGGGCTGATGATCGCGCAGTTGAGCGCCTCACAAACCAAACGTCATAAGCCTGGGGCTTCGAGAGGCCTCAGCCACGCTACCACTCAACTGTGAAGGCAGATACTGTGGTATGGTGCTAATGTATTACGCTCTTATGCGGAAAACAAAGTGTCACAGGGAGGTTTCTGTTCCACGAAATCTCCACAGATCGTCCTTCGCAGAACACATCTACAGACGCTGTTTCTTGGGGCTGTCAAGTCTTGCCTCACTGCTATATCCCGCGAACTGATACATCATTGGTAAACATTGTCTGAACGATGAATGTGTAAAGAAGGAATACGACTCTCATCAAGTTTTATGGCTGATACAACACATTTTGGAGTTAATAAATAAGACTTAATCGTAGCCCCTCACAAATCCTGCTTAAAAAGTACATAGCTCCATCGAAAAAAAATTATTGTTTGCTCTATAGAGCGAGGCGCCTCTTTTAGAATCGTTAAATAATTTTAGAAAGATTCTCGTTTTTCAAGTCATTCTACGTATATATGAAGAAAATAAACGAAGCTTACAGTGTTAATTATTTAATGTGACATTTTTCTCGAAGGATAACGACACAGTGTGGAAGTATGGAGCTAAAGCTACTTGTTTGTTTCAAGTTTTACCATATACGTTATTATGAGTTGTCCATTGTTCATTGCATGATCTTATCTAGCCTGGACTTATGCTGGTCTTTACGATTGTCGCCTTTTTTTCTTATGTATGTAAGTGTAACTTCTGATTGGAGGAATACGTATTGTAAACATTCAGCAAACTTTCTTTACGTAGTTGGATGTGAGGTCCGCCAGTTATGCAAAACAGCGTCTTTTCTCAGTACACAAACATGTTTCGGCACCACTGTGCCAACATCAGCGGGTTTTCGTTTTTATTTATTCTGTAACGTGAACATTTTTGTTAACTGATCATAAAATTATGTGGATGTTTAATTCAAACAATAAGTCGTTTCTTTTTGTAAATACGTTTACATTTGGTGTGCATGAATTTTCCGGATCACTTGTGCGTTAATTACTACAGGTAGCTTTTAATCTGGAACAAACGATGTTGATGATAAAGTTTTTTGTTTTGATTTCATCTACCTCCTTGAATGTAATTTAGTTTGTCGCGATGTTTTCGCGCCTACATTCGTTTTTACTTACGTTTTCGTATGGCAAATGCTTGTTTTACTTAGGTTTTCCTGCGGCAAGTGCTTCACAACTAAAACACATAAGCTAAAGTACTTTCCCCAGGTCTCAGGTGGAATCATCGACATATTACAACACCCATTTATTATGATCGAATTAATGAACTGAATTTAAAATTTAAAAAAAAGTCTGTCATTATTTACAATGTAATAAACATAAAATAGAACTACTACAATATTTATTTTCAATGAGCACATTACTGCACTGACATGGTGCAGAAGTAGTTAGATCGTAATACATATACATATATATACACAGGGTGTCCCAGCTATCTTGTCCACCCAAAATATCTCTGGAACAATAACAGCTATTGGAAAACGACTTTCACCGGTATCAATGTAGGGCTGGGGCCCATGAATGTACATATTTGGAAACATTCTAAAACGAAAGCATATGTGGTTTTCAACACAAACTTATATTCTTTTAAATGGACCTCCTATATTTTTTCTTCAGCAATCCATAGCATGACAAAGCACATACACAATGGCGTTGATTGCATCGCAATATTCCCATTACATCCCGAGATATTAAGACGCGAAGTCGACGCTTGAAACACCCGACATACGCTGCTAGCGCACGTCCTGAGGCTCAGGGGTGAACCCCATGCTGCCCGTAATCGCGATGTGATTGACATGTGTAATCACACCTCCATACTTACCAAGAGGTCCGAAACGAATAATACGGTCTGCTGCCATCAACTCTCATAAGCACATAATGGTTTCTCTCTTGCACTTTTTACGTATCTACGTACACAATATGAACCAGTACCGATCGATGTACACCCGTCAGTTTGTCTTATTTATCCTGCACACCCAAAATAAGATTTATCTTATGCGTTATATGACCCATTGTGCCTGTCGCGCAGGGCCTGGCTCTACGTAGTCAAGTGTCCAACGTAGTTCCCACTACTGCCACAGTTACCACTTCACCTTGTTTGTGATTTGCGACCCATGCAAACTCCTGTACTCCACCACTCTCTGAGCATCCCATTTGTTGTTGCTTTGGCGTGCAGTCCACCGCTTGCCAGTGTAGTCGTGCATCAGAGTAATCTAGTGACGGCACGGAGGTAGTACACATTGTGAATAAACGTTGTGTTGTGGAACTTATACTGTACAGTATAATGTACACACATGAATATATGGCAGAAATGCTGCTGATCTATGGAGAATGTACGTTGACGGGAAATACGTTATGAGATTGCTTGTTTGTTGATAGTACTGTTAGCGAACATTATGATTATTAAGTTAATATGTCTGTTTTCTACCCTACTCTACACACCTGTACTGTACCCTGTTGTAGGTGGACGAAATGCTGTTCAGGCAGAACGACTGTACAGAAGACGATTCGCTCACAAGCCATCGCCTTCGCGCCGGATGTTTGGTCGTCTCACATCTCGTCTACGTGAATCGGGAAGCTTAAATCCAAGACCTCGACATCGTCCTAGAACACGCATAGATGAACGTGCTGAAGTTGCTGTGCTCGCTACCATAGTTGTGAACCTTTAAATCAGCACACGTCAAATTGAACGTGAAGTTGGTGTGCCGAAATCAAGTGCACAGCGTATTCTTAAACGTCATAAATTTCATCCTTACCATGTTCATTTACACCAGGATCTTCATGGAAATGACTTCCGCAATAGGGTAACGTTTTGTCGGTGGGCTCAGCAAAAACTTCTGACTAATCCAAATTTTTTTGCAGATGTTCTCTTTACCGACGAGGCATCATTCTCCAACAAACGAATTGTCAATATGAGGAACATGCATTATTGGTCCGCAGACAATCCAAAATAGTTCCGTCAGGTAGAGCATCAACGTCCGTGGAAAGTTAATGTTTGGTGTGGGATTATTGGAGATACCATTCTTTATAAATGGCATCCAAAATGGCAGACAGTACTCCAGATTTATACGACACAATCTTCCTGTTCTCTTGGACACCGTACCCCTGAACCGGAGAATGGTCATGTGGTATCAGCATGACGGATGCCCTGCACATAACGCCTTACGAGCACGACGACTTCTGAACCGTAAGTTCCCTGGTAGGTGGATTGGACGAGGTGGCCCAGTTAGGTGACCTGCCCGATCTCCGGACCTTACGCCGCTGGATTATTTTCTTTGGGGAGCAGTGAGGGATGCTGTTTACCAACATGAACCAACAACACCAGAGGACATGAAGCAAAGCATTATTGATGCTTGTACAGCCATCAAAGAGGAAACAGTAGCACGAAGTATGGCATGCTTCATCCGCAGAGTGACGCTATGTATGCAAGCCAATGGGCATCACTTTGAGCATGAGATGTGAACGCTATGTCCAGTATGTAGTGCTGGTATCACAAAGGGCCATTTTACCCAGTGATGTTAAGAAACATTTGTTTGCAACAATTTGTCATTTAACGCATTAGATAAACATAACATTGATAGTTATGTGATAATAAAACTAATTGGTTAAACATGTTTACATTCATCTTCTATGTCCTACCTGAACTTCCCAAATCAAAACATTTTTACCTAAACAACGGTAAAACTTTTAGTCCACTTGCTCGGTTCACTAAAACCATCAACATGAATTTTACTATTACGAGTGAATGATTAACTGTCACTTGCGCTAGATCTACAGTAAAGTAAAATCTTAAAGTTGAACGGCATTACCTTTTTAGTAACGGATTAACGATAAGCGAAGTTAACTTTGTGACTAATGTTGGGATACACAGATATGTTACAGAACCGCATCACCCCTAGCCTATGGGATAAATACCTGCTGGAATTTACGACGTTAGTGCAGGATGGCAGCAGACCGTATTATTCGTTTCGGACTTCTTGATAAGTATGGAAGTGTGATTACGCATGTCAATCACATCGCGATTACGGGCAGCATGGGGTTCACGCCTGAGCCTCAGGACGTGCGCTAGCAGCGCATGTCGGGTGTTTCAAGCGTCAACTTCGCGTCTTAATAACCTGGGATGTAATGGGAATATTGCGATGCAATCAACGCCATTGTGTATGTGCTTTGTCATGCTATGGATTGCTGAAGAAAAAATACAGGAGGTCCATTTAAACGAACATAAGTTTGTGTTAAAAAACACATATGCTTTCGTTTTAGAATGTTTCCAAATATGTACATTCATGGGCCCCAGCCCTACATTGATACCGGTGAAAGTCGTTTTCCAATAGCTGTTATTGTTCCAGAGATATTTTGGGTGGACAAGATAGCTGGGACACTATATATATATATATATATATATATATATATATATATATATATATATATATATATGGTGTCCCAGCTATCTTGTCCATTATATATATATATATATATATATATATATATATATATATATATGTGTGTGTGTGTGTGTGTGTGTGTCTGTCTGTGTGTGTGTGTGTGTGTGTGAACACACAGATACACACAAAATCAGTTGGATCTACTGAGAAATTCATCAATGGAGTAGAGGATGCTGGCCACCAATAAATCCTTTAGGCTTCTGTTAAACTGAATTTCTCTGGATGCTGGCAAGTTATTGAAAATGTGTGTTCCTACATAATGCACACCTTTTTCTACATGAGTAAGTGACTTTAAATCCTTGTGAAGATTATTCTTATTTCTAGTATTCATTCCATGAACTGAACTGTTGGTTTGAAAAAGTTATATATTTTTAATGACAGAGTTCATTAAGGAATATATTGGAGACCAGTAGTTAATATCCATAGTTCCCTAAACAGGCTTCTAGAGGATGTTATTGAGCTCACACCACATATAACTCTTATTGCAAGTTTTTGTGCCCAGAAAACGTTAGCTTGGCTTGATGAATTGCCCCAAAAAATAATCCCATATGAGATTATGGAGGGAAAGTAAGCATATTGTGCCAGCTTTTTCATTTTTATATCCCCTGTGCCTAACAGAATTCGCATTGTAAATAGAGATTCGTTTAGACACTCCAGCAGTTCTGTGGTGTGCTTCTTCTCCCAGCTATAATTCCAATAATTTAACACTGTCTACCTCTTCTATCTGCCTGTCATCATGTGATAGGCATATACTCGTGGGACACTCCTTACAAGTTCTGATCGGCATGTAGTGTGTTTTTTTCAATGTTTAGTGACAATGAATTAGCTCGGAACCAGTGATTAGTCTCCAAAAATATTTTATTAGCCGATCTTTCTAAGGCTAAACTTGACCTGCTATTTATTGTAATGTTTGTGTCATTGGCAAACAAAACAAACTTGACATCTGGTAATGTTACTGATAAAAGGTCATTGATATACAAAATAAAAAGTATGGCCCTTAAGATGGAACCTTGTGGGACCCACATGTAATCAGTTCCCAGTTGGATGATGCCTGATAGCTTAATACATGTTTCTTTCATAATGCCATGTTTCCTGCAAGAGATATAAGATTTGAACCACAATATTCTAATTTACATAAAAGGATATTGTGATTTACACAGTCAATTGCCTTTGACAGATCATAAAAATACCAGTTGCCTGCAATTTTTTGTCTAATGAATTAAATACATTTCACTGTAAGTGTAGATAGATAGCTTTCTCAATATCAGAACCTCAAATCCGAACTGCGACTTTGACAGTATGTTATTTGTGATAAGATGGTTATACAGCCGACTGAACATTACTTTTTCTAAAATTTTTGAGAATGCTGGCAAAAGTGAAATTGGATAGAAATTTGATGCTATTTCTTTATCTCCCTTCTTAAACCGTGGTTTAACTTCAGCATATTTCAAACATTCAGGAAATATTCCACTGCTAAACGACTGGTTACATAGATAGATTAATATGTTACTTAACTCGGAGTCACATTCTTTAATTAACTTTGTCGATATTTCATCATTCAAACCAGAAGATTTTGATTTGAAAGATTTTATGATAGACATTACTTCTGCTGGTGTAGTGAGGGTCAAATCCATATTATGAAAGTTACTTGAAATGTCTGGTCTGAGATATCCCATGGCACACTCTACAGAACCTGCAACCCAATCTTTTCGGTAACAGTTATAAAATATCTGTTAAAAAGTTCTTCAACACTATACACACCTGTCACCAACGTATCATTTACTCTTAATGCTATTTGCCTCTCATCATGTCTGATTCTACTGGTCTCCTCCTTCACTATATCCCATATTGTCTCTATTTTGTTATCTGATACGACTATCTTTACCTTGTAATATGTTTGCTTTGATGTGCTTTAATATTTTGCAGTATTTATTGTAATGTGCTATAGCATCAACACAGAAACGTTTCCGATTTACAGATTCAGTTTTCTTTTTGTTTTGCAAGATACCTCTATTCCTTGAATAATCCACGGCTTCCCTGTACACTTTCCGCCAACCATGGTTAGTTTAGGGGGAAAACAGTGTTCAAATAAGGTAAGCACTTTATTAGCAAAACTGTTATATTTTTCATTCATGCCATGGGCACTGTAAACATCACTCTAGTGAATGTCTCTGAGGAGTGTCTTAAAATAATCAATTTTTGGCTTACTGATTACCCTCTTGAGTTCCGATTTAACAGATTTTATATGCTGTTGACTATTAACATTTAACAGAAGGAACTGCATGTTACAGTCTGAGATGCCATTGACTCTTCGTTTTGTAATATAATTTTGTTCATTGGACTTTTCTATAAAAAATATTATCAATGGCTGTTTGTGAGCAATTGGCTACTCTAGCTGGGAACTTTACAGTGGGAATTAAGTTGAATGATAGTGTTACTAACTCAAATAAGTTCTTATTTGGAGAGTCTTTAAGGAAATCTACATTGAAGTCATCAGCAACCACTATTACTTTGTTTTTTGTTGTTAAGTTGGCTAGTACAGGTTTAAGGTGGTTTATGAACAGATTAAAGTTACATGCAAGAGCTCGATATGCACTTAATATTATGAAGGACTTTTTGTGAAATTCTACTTCTGCTGCACAAGTTTTCATTTGCTGTTCTAGAGAAAATTTATGAAAGACTGTGTTCTTAAATTTATCACAGTTCCTGATGAGTGTGGCAACTCCTCCTTCCTCCATTTCTGCTCTACAAAAGGGAGATGCTAACTTAAATCCTGTAACACTTAAAAATTCTATACCAGTGGTCAGGTGATGTTCAGAGAGGCAGATTACGTCAGCTGGGTTTGAGAACTCTAATTCATCTATGCAGATAATTAGTTCATTAATTTTATTTCTCAGTCCTCGAATATTTTGGTACAATAAAGAAAGCTGATATTTCACATAGAGTTAAGATTGGGAAAGAAAGCAAATAAACAAATCCGTTATTTGAGAATGAGATTTTCACTCTGCAGTGGAGTGTGCGCTGATATGAAACATCCTGGCAGATGAAAACTGTGTGCTGGACCGAGACTCGAACTCGGGACCTTCGCCTTTCGTGGGCAAGTGCTCTACCAACGGAGCCACCCAAGCATGACTCACGCCCCGTCCTCACAGCTTTACTTCCGCCAGGAACTCTGTTAGTTCCTGAAATTATCCTCTACTAGAAATAAGAGAACATAAAGTCTCTACAGTATTCCAGCACAAATTACGCGAAGAACAACATTGCTACAAAAATCTATCTAATTATAATTAGCATTTGAAAATAGAGCCTGATTCTTTTATCAACCCTGGGCTCCACAGTAACGACTCTCCTTATAATTGAACACCAGTAGTCTGTTAAATGAAGAGAACATAAATTGCATAGCACTATTCAAGAACGAAGTTGGCTATGATACCAGTTCCCCAGCCAAGAGAAAAGCTACCACGTTTAACCTATATTTACATACACCCATATACACATATGCATACAACTACGTAATTATAACTAACTGAATACAGGTAATGATCTCTGCCCAAAGGCTTTCTGAAATCTAATTAATGACACACAGAAAAGGAAAACATAGAGCAACAAAGATTTGTAACTCAGTTTCAAACGTAAATCTATCACTACAGAATATACTTGGTGATCAAAAAGTCAGTATAAATTTGAAAAATGAATAAATCACGGAATAATGTAGATAGAGAGGTACAAATTGACACACATGCTTGGAATGACATGGGATTTTATTAGAACCAACAAAATACAAACGTTCAAAAAATGTCCGACAGATGGTGCTTCATCTGATCAGAATAGCAATAATTAGCATAAAAAAGTAAGACAAAGCGAAGATGATGTTCTTTACAGGAAATGCTCAATATGTCCACCATCATTCCTCAACAATAGCTGTAGTCGAGGAATAATGTTGTGAACAGCACTGTAAAGCATGTACGAAGTAATGGCGAGGCATTGGCGTCGGATGTTGTCTTTCAGCATCCCTAGAGATGTCGGTCGATGACGATACACTTGCGACTTGAGGTAACCCCAAAGCCAGTAATCGCAAGGACTGAGGTCTGTGGACCTGGGACGCCAAGCATGACGAAAGTGACGGCTGAGCACACGATCATCACCAAACGACGCGCGCAAGAGATCTTTCACGCGTCTAGCAATATGGGGTGGAGCGCCATCCTGCATAAACATCGTACGTTCCAACAGGTGTTTATCAGCCAGGCTAGGGATGATGCGATTCTGTAACATATCGGCGTACCTCTCACCCGTCACGGTAGCAGTTTTGCTGTCCAGCGCCATCTGTCGGACATTTTGTGTTTTTTTTTGTTCTAATAAAACCCCATGTCATTTCAAGCACGTGTTTCAATATTTTCCTCCCTATCTATATTATTCCGTGGTTTATTAACTTTCCAAATTTATACTTACTTTTTGATCACCCGGTATATCTCTCACTGTCTAACCACACTACTTAGTTCATGATGAAGTCATAGTCTTTAAGTTGATTCACACGTGAATTTCATTCTTACCACATTTGTTTAATCACCTTGACTATGCAGAGTTACTGTAAAAAGGCATGGTAACTAGCCCTTTCTGGTCAACAAGATTTATGATAAACTTTTATACTGTAAACGAATTTGGCCAACTTCAACAGAACTTTTCGTTTGAAAAAAGACGCGTATCGGCAGTAACACCCAACCTCATGGTATGCCAGTTCACAGTACAGAGTTCCGTATTACGACATCAACGCAGTCGACATGATGTCGGACGGATCAAATGGTACAATCTTAGTTCGAATCGAACTAAGTAAGTACCTTATAAACAGCTCTGAGAGATGAAATAGTGAAGACAACAGAGGATGAAGTAGGGAAAAAAACAAGGTCTAGAAGAAATCCTTGGATAACACAGGAGATACTGCATTTAACTAATGAAAGGAGAAAACATAAAAATGCAGCACATCTAGAAGCCGAAGGGAATAAAACGTCAAAAAAATGAGTTTGACAGTAAATGTAAGGTCGGTAAGCAGATTTGGCTAGAGGACAAATGTAAGGATTTAGAAACATATTTTACTAAGGATAAGATAGATACTGCCTACAGGAAAATTAAATAGCCCTTTTGAGGAAAGAGAAGCAGCCGTATGAATATGAAGATCAAAGATGGAAAGCCACTACTAAGCTAAGAATGGAAATGTGGGAGGAGTATATATAACGTCTACACAACGGAAGTGAACTTGAAAGCAACGTTATAGAGATACAAGAGGGCGTAGATAAAGATAAGATTTCAGATATGGTACTACAAGAAGAATTTGATAGAGCGCAGAATGACCTAAGTCAAAACAAAGTCCCTGGATAGACGACATCCTATCACAGCTACTGATTGCATTGGGAGAGCCAGCCATGAGAAAACGGTTTGATTTGGTGCGCTTAAGGTATGAGAGATACGAAATACCTGCATTCTAGAAGAATGTAATGATTCCAATTTCAAAGGGAGCAGGTGCTGACGGGTGTGAATATTACTGAAATAACAGTTTAATCAGCCATGGTAGCGAAACAGACACTAATTCCTAACAGAAGAATGTAAAATCTGGTGGAAGACAACCTGAGGAAAGGTCAGTTTTGGTTCCAGAGAAATGTAGTCACACATGAGGCAAAATTGAACCTGCAACTTATGTTAGAAGATACGTTAAGGAAAAGAAAACCTACATTTATAGCATTTGTTGACTTAAAGACTACTTGTGACAATGTTGACTGAAATACCATCTTTGGAATTCTGAAGGTAGCAGGTAAGCGAAAGGGTATTTACAACTTGTAGAGAAACCACGTGGCAGTTATAAGAATAGATGGCCATGAAAAATAAGCAGTGGTTGAGAAGGGACTGAGACAGGTTTGTAGCCTATCCCCAGGGTTATTCAATCTGCACATTGGACAAACACTAATAGAAACAAAAGAAAATTTTGGAGAAGGTATTAAGTATCAGGAAGAAGAAATAAAAACTTTGAGATTTGTAAATGACATTGCAATCCTGTTGGAGACATCAGAGGACTTTGGAGAACAGTGGAATGCTGTGTCTTGAAGGAAGGATATAAGATGAACATCAACAAAAGTAAAACAAGGGTAATGGAATGTAGTCGAATTACTTCAGGTGATGCTAAGGGAATTAGATTAGAAAATGAAACTCCGAAAGTTGTAAGTGATTTTTTTTTCTGTTTGGGCAAGAAAATAACTGATGATGGTCGAAGTAGAGATGATATAAAATGCAGACTGGCAAAAGTATGTACAAAGTTTCTGAAGAAGAGATATTTGTTAACATCAAATACAGATTTAAGTGACAGGAAGTCATCATCATCATCATCATCATTTAAGACTGATTATGCCTTTCAGCGTTCAGTCTGGAGCATAGTCCCCGTTATAAAATTCCTCCATGATCCCTTATTCAGTGCTAACATTGGTGCCTCTTCTGATGTTAAGCCTATTACTTCAAAATCATTCTTAACCGAATCCAGGTACCTTCTCCTTGGTCTACCCCGGCTCCTCCTACCCTCTACTGCTGAACCCACGAGTCTCATGGGTAACTTTGCTTCTCCCATGCGTGTAACATGACCCCATCATCTAAGCCTGTTCACCCTGACTGCTACATCTACAGAGTTCATTCCCAGTTTTTCTTTGATTTCCTCATTGTGGATACCCTCCTGCCATTGTTCCCATCTACTAGTACCTGCAATCATCCTAGCTACTTTCATATCCGTAACCTCAACCTTATTGATAAGGTAACCTGAATCCACCTAGCTTTCGCTCCCATACAACAAAGTTGGTCGAAAGATTGAACGGTGCACACATAACTTAGTCTTGGTACTGACTTCCTTCTTGCAGAAGACAGTAGATCGTAGGTGAGCGCTCACTGCATTAGCTTTGCTACACCTCGCTTCAAGTTCTTCCACTAAATTGCCATCCTGTGAGAATATGCACCCTAAGTACTTGAAACCGTCCACCTGTTCTAACTTTGTTCCTCCTATTTGGCATTCTATCCGCTTATATTTCTTTCCCACTGACATTACTTTCATTTTGGAGATGCTAATCTTCACACCATAGTCCTTACATTTCCGATCTAGCTCTGAAATATTACTTTGCAAACATCCAATCGAATCTACCATCGCAACTAAGTCAACCACATAAGCGAGACGGCTTATTTTGTGTTCACATATCTTAATCTTACCCAGCCAGTCTATTGTTTGGAACATATGATTCATAAATAACATGAACAACAGTGGAGACAGGTTGCAACCTTGTCGTACCCCTGAAACTACTCTGAACCATGAACTCAATTTACCGTCAACTCTAACTGCTGCCTGACTATCTATGTAAAGACCTTTAGTTGCTTGCAGAAGTTTGCCTCCTATTCCATAATCTCGTAGAACAGACAATAACTTGCTCCTAGGAACCCGGTCGTATGCCTTACCTAGGTCTATAAAGCATAGATAAAATTCCCTGTTCCACTCGTAACACTTCTCCATTATTTGCCGTAAGCTAAAGATCTGGTCCTGAGAACTTCTAAGAGGCCTAAACCCACACTGATTTTCATCCAATTTGTCCTCAACTAATACTCGCACTTTCATTTCAACAATACTTGAGAAGATTTTACCCACAACGTTGATTAAAGTGATACCTCTGTAGTTGTTACAATCTTTTCTGTTTTTAAAGATTGGTGTGACTACTGCTTTTGTCTAGTCTGAAGGAACCTGTCCCGACTCCCACGCCATTTCAGTTATCCTGTGTAGCCATTTAAGACTTGACATTCCACTGTATCTGATGAGTTCCGATTTAATTTATCCACCCCAGCCGCTTTATTGACCTGCAATCTATTGACCATTTTCTCCATTTCCTCAAATGTGATCCTATTTCCATCATCATTCCTATCCCATTGTTCATCGAAACATCTGAAATATTACTTATCGTATTTTCACCTACATTGAGCAACTCTTCAAAATATTCACTCCATCTGCCCAAGGCATGAAAAGGATTCGCCGGCAGTTTTCCTGACCTGTCCAAAATACTTGTCATTTCCTTCTTACCTCCCTTTCGAAGTCTGCTAATTACACTCCAGAATGGTTTTCCAGCAGCTTGACCCAAAGTCTCCAACCTGTTTCGAAAGTCTGCCTAAGATTTATTCTTGGATGCTGCAATTATCTGTTTGACTTTGTTTCTTTCTTCAACATAACTTCCTCTGTCTACCTGAGTTCTAGTATGCAGCCATTTTTGATACCCTTTCTTTTTCATTTTACAGGCTGCCTTGACTGTGTCATTCCACCAAGCTGTTTGCTTCATCCTAGTATTTTACGAAAGAATTTCCTGGGGTGTAGCCGTGTGTGGAAGTGAAACACGTACGATAACTTAGACAAGACGAGAGTAGAGGCTTTTGAAATGTGGTGCTACACAGTAATACTGATGATTAAATAGGTAGATAACGTAACTTATGAGGTGGCACAACCTGATTAGAAAAAGCGATCGGTTGATAAGGCACATTATGAGAAATCAAGGTATTACCAGTTTCGTAATGGAGGCTAATATGTGTGTGTGTGTGTGTGTGTGTGTGTGTGTGTGTGTGTGTGTGGCGGGGGGTGTAAGTGGGAAAGAAATCGTTGAAGGAGACGAAGAGATGAATACAGTAAGCAGATTCAGAAGGATACAAGTTGCAGTAGTTATTCGGAGATTAAGAGGCTTGCACAGGACAGAATATCATGGAGAGCTGTATCAAACCATTCTTCGGACCGAAGACCACAATAGCATGTTACTATACAGAATTCAGAGACAATATTCCGTTTAACAAATAAGGTTCTAAAATTTACGAGAGCTTAAGTGGAGAAAAAATAATGGTGTGAAATTCCACGGTAGACGCTAGATACAACATTCATCGCAAAACAACAGCGTTGGAATAGGTGGTATTCATTGAGAATGCATGTAATAAATTCACCCTGCGCACGGTATGCGACAAAATACGAGAAGCATCCTCATGCCGTGCATCACATTCCGTTGATCCCACAGATAGGATGCCGGTTGAATATCGACCTCTGCATTCATTTCCTAGCAAAAGCCGCTGAAGGAATTTACGTCACTAATACTTTTGTATTACCGAGAAATAGGAGAGAGCGTCACGCACATAATACAGGATTTGGGGTGGACATCATTAAAATTAAGGAGCTTCTCGTTGCGCCGGGACCTTCTCACGAAATTTCAGCCACCAGCTTTCTCCTCCGAATTCGAAAATATTTTGTTGACGGAGGCCTACACGGGGAGAAACGAACGTCAAAATAAAATAAGGGAAATCAGAGTTCGCATGGGAAGGTCTAGCTATTCGTTTTTTCCACCCGCTGTTTGAGAGTAGGGTAATAAAGAATTGTTGTGAAAGTAGTTCAATGAAACCTCCGCAAGCACATAAGTGTGATTTGCAGAGTATCCATGTAAATGCGGATGTAGGTGAAGATATGCAGCAAGGCGTAGTTTTGAATACCGAGTTAGTCATTCCATTATTTTGTTTCAGCTGTAACATTTACGTAAACCATTGTGAAGCTAATAGTTGTCGGCAGACTGCCTAAGCCTCAGGAACATCTTCTGCAGCATAGTTCTATAAGGCTTACTGAAGCATGATGGGTTCTCTTTGAGTAGACGACTATTTTCCTAGCCTCTAGTGGGACCAAAATAGCTAACTATTCCCTCACACAAAAAACCTGCAGCGGCGCGGGTGTGCCTCTGGTTGGTATGGACACTCGGACACCTACGAGGGCTTGACAGGCTAGGCCTCCAGACCACTCAGTGAAAGAAAGTAAAACTATCCGTAGTAACAGGTAGAACGGTAACAAAATATAGTCCCTGTCATTACACAGAATAAATAAACTTTTCAGAACGTACAGACCTTTTTCAAACAAAACGCACTATAACCGGTTGCTATAGTCTGTAAAATATCTCCAGAATGGAACACTTTTTATGGAAAGAATGTATTGCCATCAAGCACAAGGAAGACTGAAACGCAATAACTTATGGTTGGGTGCGTACTGCAGAATAGTATTGACACAGAGAACTTACAGCATGAATGGTCTGATGATGGAGAGACGGCATTCAGAAATATTATGAAAGTAGTAAACGGCGCTTTCGAAAGAAACTTGCTCTTTCACAGTAGACTCACATACCATGGCGGTAGGCATCCTACGTGTGACATTCAATTTTTTGCGGTGCTTCAGTTGTGAATTGGATCTATACATGAAATTTGCACGTAAGGGACAGGCTACATATGGCAGCTGATGGTCCATGAAACAAGTGCTTGGTTGCTCCAGTCAGTCAGTCCTTCAGACATACTACCAGGATCCTTGACTGCCTTGTATTTTACGAAGAAAATATAACGGAATAGCTCAAAATAACCGAGAGTATCTTGTAACGAAGCGAAGAATATTTTTAGTTCGTTAGAACAGCCCATCTTCATCATTCAGTGTCATAGTACAAGCAACGTGGAACCAAATCCTATAAAACGACAGAGAGACAAACTCTAAGCACAAACGCAAATAGCTGTTCACGACAGAGTTTCTATTCCAGTAGCTAGCACTTACCTCTAGGATTGTTTTACAGTATTAAAAACGTACAGTCAACCGAAACAAAAGAACTGTCCGTGCTTGGCAGAACAAGATAATAATATAGAAAAGGAAAATGTTTTTAATAGTGTAAAGAACATTGTACCCAGGTATTCATAGCCACCCACGTCTCCACACAAGGAAAAAAAATGTCCAGAGACTAAATGAAATCCGTTCTGAGCCCTTCGATCTTGATTGACTGTTGTCGTCAAACGAATTCGAAGCTGCAGAAACAATGAAATATGAAGTCTGCCAGCGGGAAACCAGTCGCTGCTCAAAAACTCCTGTCGAAGATATCACAGTAGCGCGGGGACAACCTGAAGAACGTAGCGCGCATTGGTTACTTTGCACTGCATAAACACCAAATGTGACAGCGAGATGCAACGTAAAGGCTCCAAGAGGCCTAGCATATGATGTGTGTGTGTTCGTCATTCGTATACAGACCAAACCCGCCTCGTTACTGAAGACAACAAAGTGCCATTCCAACCTGCAGTTAACTCTTTCATGTCGTCAGAGTATCAGTGCTCGGTGGTGTCGTGGTGTCGGTGGCTGCCTGGCCAGAGCCACACGTGACCTCGCTGCTGCCACTAGCAGACGGTTCCCAGTTGTCCCCTTCGACCCAGCAGGTCTAGCATGTGCTCGAATTAACTATATAAATTACATTCGGTCGGCCAACATTGATCGAACAATGCGTCTATCATGATGTGCACCTGTGCTAGGTAGACGTTCAGAACGTGGTGTGCAGGTTTGGGAAAGTTCCACAGATTAGTAGTGAAAGCAGCGATACAGCACTGTGCCCATCATTTGCAGCAATCCATCAATGTGTTCATCCAGATTCCTGCCGGGCAATGTCGAGGCCCCGTCCTAACGGCTACAGCTGTTCGACTGCCCACACGGCGATGGGGCATGGTTGTACGCTAGAATGAATGTTACAAACACTGTTAACCTCTAAATTCAGCACAGTTATTTCCTGCAGAGAAATAGCAAAGGTTGGACAGACAAGCCTCCTCAGTGCTATCTGACAGCTGATGACCGTGACAAAGGAATCACTAACACTATAACCCCTCAGTGTACACATATCATAGACTAGTGCGACTGAGAATGTTGCACTTTTTCCGTCAGTGTATTACTTACTACAGGTGACATGAGGTGTAATAGCATTTTCCAATAGCATCTGAGTTGCTGATTTACTTATCACAAAGTAACAGAAGGCGTGACAATCCAAACCAATGAAGAGTATATACGCGGTGGCCAGATACAGTTGGAGAAGCTTGTAGGGGTGTTACAGGATAGGTTTGCTGAGAAATTGTTAAGAAAAAAAATTCTATACGTTCCGTCGTTTCCAGGATGATTAGCATTGACTTTTGGCTGTAACGCCGTACTGTGCGCATGTTCAAACGGCCCCAAGATGCAAACAGTGTCAAATGTTCTCGTAGCCTGAATGATAGCGCATCTGACTGCTCAGCCTTTGGATAGAGTTCAAACACTTCTACCGCCCCACGCCCAATTTTTGTATCATCCTCTTCTTCGGTTTTGGGAAATCAAACGAAGCACACGCTTGGCGACATCGTCTCTGGCGGGCTGCTTGAATTTGCGCGAGCAACGGCTTCATTTGCTGACATCAATGTTGATTAACTCGTAAACAGCGGACCGTATGGAATTGTTTTCTTAACAAATATTACTTTGCAAAATCTATGCTGCAACACCTCTGCGAGCATTTCAGACTCACCTCTCTGTATAATTACGGTATATATAGTACTTTAAAATAGGAGTCAGCTACCGAAACGGTTATATCAACCCGAGAAGTCTGGTAATCTCCTATACAACTGGAGACGACAATTTCGTACGACTGGTACGTGCCAATACACACTGTTAACCAGAACTACACCAACAAACTATCACAGATGATAGTGTGGACAAAAAATGTAGTAAACATATGGTCCAAAACGCATACCTTAAGAGCTTTGGGCACTTATTCATCTTTGCTACTGTGCATCACATCTCTTCTACGGTACCGGTGCTCATAGCTCTTGAGGTGTGGATGCAGCCCTTGCTCCCCCTTGCTCCCCATATGTTTTTTTCTTGTTTTCGTCCGTAGAACCATCTCCGAAAGTATGCTGGTGAAGTTCCTGTTCATCCTGCACAGTAGTGTATGAGATAAAGCATACACGGACTTCCTTGTATACATGATGGCCATTTACATTTGATTTATTAGCTACTATTCATGGTATTCAACCTAGCGGCACGTCCGTGTCTCCGTACGGAGTGTTTCTGACACAAATATTCCCGGTCTTCAACCTCTTCCTTCAGTCTGTTGTATCTCCTTTCATGTTTCATGTCATCCAGATGTTGAATTCTTCTTCTTTGTTCTGAATTTTCTTTCATCTTCCCTTCCATGACGTCGTGTACAAGCCCCTCGTGTCCGATTCAATTGGTCCTCTGAAGAACTGTATTCAGGATATACACTGTAAGTATTAATTCAAAAACGCTTTCAGTCACAAATTTTATTGTTTCATTAAATACACTATGGGTTTCGGACCTTGTTGGTCCATCATCAGCTGTAAATCGTCTTAGTACACGATTTATTTTTGCACTTGAATGAGGTGAAATGCATTTTCCTGTCACGAAAATGTTTCATCTTAGGTTATGAAACCTTTAAGTCAATTGCGGAAAATGTGCGAAAGAGTGGAAGAATAAACAACGTAAACTTACCGCACAATAAAAAAAGGGCTTTTAACTATTTAACACCGTCACACAATGGTTTCTCCACCTGTTCATGCGCCTTACTTCATTCAAGAGGCATTTTTGTACACACATTTTTGTAAACACATGACAGGTGTTGTTCAACATGGTGCAATGAAAGATGAATTTATTCGTAGTGCCAGAAATCTAATTATTAAGAAGTTGACATATACAGGGAATAAATTAAGTATTAGTCTCTAAACTTACTAAAATGACCGTGGATTGCGAAATCTGACTGTTCATTTAACACAGATTCTGGTATTCTGATTTTATGGAGATATATCTCCAGTTGTTCTAACAGATTTAGGATGTTACCATTGACTTCATTGGGCAGTACTATCAAATTGTTTTGTAGACTGTTGATGATAATTTTTCCATTTCAACAGATAATTTTTCGATTTCAACATATGTTGTGCAAAGCTGATATTGTGGTTGAGCCTGAAAGCATTTGTGCCGGCCGTGGTGGTCGTGCGGCTCTAGCGCTGCAGTTCGGAACCGCGGGACTGCTACGGTCGCAGGTTCGAATCCTGCCTCGGGCATGGATGTGTGAGATGTCCTTAGATTAGTTAGGTTCAATTAGTTCTAAGTTCTAGGCGACTGATGACCTCAGAAGTTAAGTCGCATAGTGCTCAGAGCCACTTGAACCACTTATCAAAAGTATAGTCCTGCTTCAGAATTTCACACAGTAATGACTTTGAAGGCGTGTGTATTTCTAAAATTAACAAAAGCCTCAATGAAACATGAAGTTTATAGGTCTTGGGTTGAGCTCTCAACCTTGAGGATGTGGGATTCATTAAAATGCATGTTTTTGTATGTTTTTCTGTGAAGAGAAAATTGAATTTATTAACTATCTTTCTGATTTTATTTTTGAATTTAATAGTTGAATCTTGTTTAAATTCTATTATGTTGTTTTCAGAAAAGAAAGTCAGTGTTTTAATGATGCACTCATCTTTTTTCATAATAACTGCATAATTACTTTTGTCGACTTTGAGAATCATGGCGTTGTTATTATTGAGTTTCATGTTTACCCCGTTTACTAGTTTTCTTTCTTGAAAATAGCTTCGCGTGTTTATTTACGGTTACTTATATTTTCTGTATAATTTTATTTCTGTTGTGAGCTAGGGCGGTCTGTTCAGTGTTGTTTGGATCAGCTAAATCAGCTGTTTTTTTTAGTATGTATGTTGAGGTATTTTAGGTTATTATCGCTTAATCTGGGTTATACATTGCGCTTTTCCTCTTTCCTAGGAAGAGTTGCTCTCTTTCACTGAAGGTGATGTCACTATGGCTAGTGACTCTTTCATAAAACTGTGTTTCTTTGGCTTATTGGTTGTCCTTTTACTGATGCAGTTTTAATTCCATGATTACTAATTTCTTTTGGTGCTTGCGTGTCATTTCAGATTGCATTTTGGTTAAAATACTTTCAACATAAGTTTCAGCAGCTTTTAGTTTTAATGGGTGTAGTGTATTAGCAAATTCTAAATACACTTAAGCGCCAAAGAAACTGGTATAGGCACGCTTATTCAAGTATTCAGATATGTCAACAGCAGAATACAGCGCTGCGGTGGGCAACGCCTACATAAGACAACAAGTGTCTGGCGTAGTTGTTAGAACTGTTACTGCTGCTATCGTGGAAGGTTATCAAGATTTATGTAAAGCTGAACGTGGTGTTATAGTCGGTGCACGAGCGATGGGACACAGCATCTCCGAGGTAGCGATTAAATGGGGGTTTTCCTGTACATTTCACGACTGTACCGTAAATATCAGGAAACGCGATAAAATATCAATCTCCGACATCGCTGCGGTCTAAAAAATATCCGGCAAGAGTGGAATCAAAGACGATTGAAGAGACATTGAAGTGACAGAAATGCAACCCTTCTGTAAATTGTTGCAGACTTCAATGCTGGGCAATGAACAAGTGTCAGCGTGTGAACCATTCAACGAAACATCAACGATAAGGGCGTTCGGAACTGAAGGGCCAATCATGTACCGTTGATGACTGCACGACGCAAAACTTTACTGTCCAATTTCACTTTTGCCAGCATTCTCAAAAATTTTAGAAAAAGTAATGTTCAGTCGGCTGTATAACCGTCTTATCACAAATAACATACTGTCAAAGTCGCAGTTCGGATTTGAGGTTCTGATATTGAGAAAGCTATCTATCTACACTTACAGTGAAATGTATTTAATTCATTAGACAAAAAATTGCGGGCAACTGGTATTTTTATGATCTGTCAAAGGCAATTGACTGTGTAAATCACAATATCCTTTTATGTAAATTAGAATATTGTGGTGTAACAGGAAATGCTGCAAAATGGTTCAAATCTTATATCTCTTGCAGGAAACATGGCATTATGAAAGAAACATGTATTAAGCTATCAGGCATCATCCAACTGGGAACTGATTACATGTGGGTCCCACAAGGTTCCATCTTAAGGGCCATACTTTTTATTTTGTATATCAATGACCTTTTATCAGTAACATTACCAGATGTCAAGTTTCTTTTGTTTGCCAATGACACAAACATTACAATAAATAGCAGATCAAGTTTAGCCTTAGAAATATCGGCTAATAAAATATTTATGGAGACTAATCACTGGTTCCGAGCTAATTCATTGTCACTAAACTAAAAAAAAAACACACTACATGTCGATCAGAACTTGTAAGGACTGGGCCCGTTGGACTGTTGATGACTGGAAACATGTTGTATGGTCGGACGAGTCTCGTTTCAAATTTTAACGTGCGGATGGTCGTGTACGGCTATGGAGACAACCTCATGAATCTATGGAGTCTGCTTGTCAACAGGGAGCTGTCCAAGCTGGTGGAGGGTCTGTAAAGATGAAGGGCACATGCAGTTAGAGTGATATGGGCTCCCTCATACGTCTAGACACGACTCTGACAGATGACCCGTACGTTTGCATCCTGTATGATCACCTGCATCCATTCATGTCCTTTGTGCATTCCGATAGACTTGGGCAATTCCGGCAGGACGATGCGACACCCCGCACGTCCAAAATTGCTACAAATTGGCTCCAGGATCACTGTTCTGAGTTAAACACTTCCGCTGGCCATCAAACTTGCCAGACATGAACATTATTGACCGTATCTGGGATCCCTTGCAACGTGCAGTTTGTAAGAGATCTCCACCCAATCGTACTCTTACGAATTTATGGACAGCCCTGGAGGATTCAGGGTGTCACTTGCCTCCTGCACTACTTCAGGCATTAGTTGAGTCCATGTCACATCATGTTGTGGCACTTCTGAGTGCTCGCAGGAACTCTACACAGTATTAAGCATGTGGACCAGTTTCTTTGGCTCTTCAGTAGATATGTAAGAACAGCACTGAATAATATCTTCTTTCTTCTTATGCAGAGATTTTACTTCTGACTTCATCCACAGTATCTTCAATTTCCTTTTGACAATCTGGGCTGCAGCAGGCCTGTTTTTTATCTTCATGTTGTCATAATTAGGACGATAATCACACGCTAGACGTTATTTGGTGAACTTGATACCACCACTGGATTTCATAACTTTTATTTTACAATTCCTATATGAGTTTAGCGCTTTCAGTTCCTGTCTGGGCAAATTCAATTTTATCCAAAATTTGCGGCTGCAAATATGACTATATTCAGTACACTGGAAGTATTAATTAATAAACTCCTTCAGTCACAAATTTTCGTTTTTTGTTAAATAAACGACGCATTTGAAGCGCTGTGAGTCTATCATGAGGTACCACTCGTCTTAATAAATGATTTGTTGTAGAAAACAGCCTCAGGCACGAGATAATTACAATAAAAAGCATTGCGATGAACAATGGCCACACTGCCAAGACAACTGACTATTTAGATAGACAGATACACAAAAAAAAAACACACAAATAATGGCCTCGCGTGAAAGAAGAAAAGATTTTTGCTAGTGTCCTGTACCTGGGCCGCATATAACGAGCCGGCCAGAGTGGCCGAGCGGTTCTAGGCGTCTGGAAACGCTCTACCGGTACGGTCGCTGGTTCGAATCCTGCCTCGGGCATGGATGTGTGTGATGTCCTTAGGTTAGTTAGGTTTAAGTAGTTCTAAGTTCTAGGGGACTGATGACCGCAGAAGTTAAGTCCCATAGTGCTCAGAGCCATTTGAACCATTTTTTGAACCATATAACGAAAATTCGCGAACATTCTAAAAAAAGTTTAGGGCTTGCCTTTCTCAACTAATAGTGAATTAAGAAACTTCTTCATCCATGACATAAAATCAAATGGTCAAAGTATCATGCCCTGTTGGCCTGCCTACCATGGAGGAAAAAGGGCAGACACTTCAAAACCAGCTGTCAGGAACACATAAATGCTTGCAAACTCAGCTGAAAAATCGGTGGTTCCAAAACATATTTTGGAAACGAACCACATCACCAACAGTCCGTAAAACAATTTGGCAGTACTGCTCAATGAAGTCAGTGGTAAGACCCTAAATCTATTAGAATAACTTGGGTTATACTTCCATAAATTCGAAAAAACCGGAATCTGTGTTAAATAAACAGATAGATTTTGCAAACCACGGTCATTTTGGTATATTTGGAGACTTATACTTAATTTGTTCCCTGCATATGTGAACTGTTTCATAATAAGATTTCTGGCACTACGAATAAATTCATCTTTTATCGCACCATTTTGAGAAACTCCTGTGAAGTGTTTACAAAAATGTATATTCAAATGTGCCTCTTGAGTGAAATAAAGTGCATGAGCGGGTGGGGAAACCACTGTGTGACGGTGTTAAAAAGTTAAAAGCGCCTTTCTTGGTTTGTGCGGTAGGAATACACTGTTTATTTTTGACTGTTTTGACGATTTTCTGCAATTGGCTTACGAAATTGATAACCTTAGATCATACTTTTTCATGACAGGAACATACATTTCACCACAATAAAGAGCAAAAGTAAATCATATATTAAGACGATTTACACCTGTTGATGGACCCATCAGGTCCGAAATCCATAGTGTATTTAACAAAACACTAAAATCTGTGAGTGAAGGCGTTTTAAATTCATACTTCGAGTGTATTGAATACAGTCATAGGTTTGTAACTGCAAAATGTGGATAAAATGAAAAAGTATTCAGAATAGTTTCCTTCTGTTTTTCTCAGTTCGTCGTCGTTTGCCACCAGATCTATTCACCTGATCATCTCTATTCTTATCCAACACCGTATTTCAAAACTTTCCAGGTATTTTTTCTCCATTTTTCTCAAGGTCGACTTCTCTGCTTCGTACAGTGAATTAGTCTAGGAGTAACACTTCACCAGTTTCTTCTTTAACTCTGAGCTCAATTTCTTGCTCAACAGAGTCCTTGTTGAATGCGGCTTTGCCCATGGTGATTCTTGCTCGAATTTCATTTGTGGAATGGACTTCCTTTGTCAGAAAGCTCCTCTAGTGATTGAATGGCATCTTCAAGATTGTGTGCATTACTGTGTTGATCAACTGATCCGACGATGGAGATGTTGTTTGTGGATGTCACAACGGCTGCCGGTAACGGTAACCACGTCGGGGAAGAGAAATATTACCCCGTAAAATGTCTGAACGTTGAAACATCTGATCGCTGATCCATTATACCAGAAGAAAACTTTGAAATTCAATGACTATTTCAAGCATTTGTTCAACAGTTCAACAGTTAGGTTTGTGTGATAGGATATGACGCGCAAGATACAAGGGGCGTTCAGTAAGTAATGAAACATATTTCTTTTTTATCCGAAAGCAGATTGGTTTTGTTCAGGATTCCAGTACATCATATCATTTCCCACTCTTTTTTCACTATAATCTCCATCCAATGAGACGGCCTTACGCCATCTTATTGGGAGGGCCTGAATGCCTGCTACCACTCTACCGGTCGATGTGTGAGTCAACGTCTTACCGCATTAATAACGTCCCCATCACCCACGCAATGATTCCCGTGGAGTGCATCCTTCACTGTGCGAAACAGATGGTATTAGGAAGGTGCAAGATCCAGACTGTGCGGTGGATGAGGAAGAACAGCACAATAAAGTTTAGTGAGCGTCTCATGTGCGCAGACTTGTGTGAGGCTTAGGATAGTCATGGAGAAGTAGAAGTTTGCTCGAATTGTTTGGGAACCGACACGCTTAATTCGTTTTTTCAGTTTCCTGAGGGTTGAGCAGTACACTTAAGAATTGATCGTAGCGTCAAGAAGGAAGATGGTTCAAATGGCTCTGAGCACTATGGGACTCAACTGCTGTGGTCATCAGTCCCCTAGAACTTAGAACTACTTAAACCTAACTAACCTAAGGACATCACACACATCCATGCCCGAGGCAGGATTCGAACCTGCGACCGTAGCAGTCGCACGGTTCCGGACTGCGCGCCTAGAACCGCGAGACCACCGCGGCCGGCAAGAAGGAAGAAATCAACCAGAATAACACCCCCGGATTTTCAGCAGACTGACACCATAATGTTACATTCTGAAGGTGCCGCTTTGAACATTTTCTTCGGAGGAGAGGTGGAGTAGCCTACCTATGGATTGTCGTTTGGCGTCCGGTTTGAAGTGATGGACCCAACATTCATCGACTGTGACGATATTCGACACAAAATTATCACGATGAGCCTCGTAACGGAGAACCAAATCCGTGCAGATGGTCCTTCGTTGCTCTTTGTTGTCTTCTGTTAGGCGGTGAGGAACTCAGCGGGCGCACATTTTTTGAGTACCCTAACTGGTGGACGGCTGTGCCAGCACTACCAACAGAGACGTGCAGCTGAGCAGCGAAGAGTCTTGTTGTGATCCGTCCATCATATAGAATGAGAGTGTCCGCACGTTCCAGTACTGCAGAAGCCACAGCTGTGTGGGACCGGCCAGCACGCGGGAGATCGAGCAGATATGTGTGATTTTCCACTGCCAGTTCTCCGTAAGCGTTCTACAAGCGCCTATGAATATATGCGGTCCTGTGATGTTTCGCCAAAAGAAACTCATTGATGGATCCTGCTCTGAATGCATCTCAGTTACATACGCCATTTTGGGGACTACGTACATCGCCGCTATCTATTTGAACTTTATGAAACTATGGGGACTGAAGCATGAATATCCCACAATGCTCCACAGCTAATTCTACTTTTTTCAACCGAAATTGTTCGAGAAAAAAAAGTGTTGCATTACTTGTTGAACACCCTTCATACATCACATGACTGGTAACAAACCAACAACTGCAGTGTACATGTATAATAATCACTCCTGAGCTGGCCATATAAGAACTACTAATAATATACCACTAATGATACGAGAGATAGGCATCCCAGCCCAATCCATCAAGCCCGTCGCCATGTGAGCCGTTTCAGCCAAGCCGAGCGTTCTCTTCATTCCGCCAGCCCCTCTTCCTTACGCCCTTCACCACCCCCACGCTTTATCCCGTCTCAGGTGTCGTCTACGTCCTCTCCCCCTCCGCCTTCACCCCCCCCCCCCCTTCTCCCCGACGGTACATCCAATTTGCGCGACCGGCCGGCAGCAGTTTTTAGATTGAACTGCTGTCAGCGCGGAGCACTGCTAGCGAAGACAGAATTAGAGGCAAGCTCCGTGCCAATTAAGCACAACAGACTCGCGTGAAAAACAATAAACGGTTTAATTAAAACGTCCGGCACGTTGGGCGCCGCCTGTGACGTTGATGAAATGCCGCTGAAATACGCTCGTATCGTCTGGAAACGAATTTAACGCTCTTTGCCTTTTACCACGCAGTTTGTTTCGCTGACGATGACTGCTGTCTGTTGTATTTTTAATCTCTGTGGTACTCTTCTGAAGGAGAAAAGTTATGGCTTTGGCCGTTTTCACGAACAGGAATTCAGCGAGTAATTCTGAAATATGACGGTAAAGCAATATAAAACGTACATTTCCTATGCACACTCAGTCTTGTCTAAGATCAGCTTATATAATTCGAATTTTTCCTCTTACTTTTGCAATTAAAATGCCACAAGTATAGGCGGATGTTCGGAACATTTCCATATTAAAAAGATACAGTATGTCTATCACAACATAAAGACTACACCAATTCAAAAATTTAATACACGAGCAAATGAAAAGAAATATAGAAATCTAAGACAAAATGAGATATATAAATTTGACGTTTTAATGCCCTGGCTAAGAAACCTCTATATGTTGAGGAAGTTGGATTAGGAAAAAGACACATTAAATGTACTTATTCAGTTTTGCTACTTGAGCTGTAAAATAACTGATTATGGCTATATTAGGTGGACGTAAAATGAAAAGTGCCCAAGAGAAGAAAAACATTTCTGGAAAAGACCAATTTTTTAGCAGCTTATATAAAGTTACGTGTTAAGAAGTATTGTCTCAAGGTAGTCGTTTGGAATGCAGGGGAACGTTAACATTAAGAAATTATGATAAGAAGAGAAGAGAAGCTTCTGACATGTGGCACTACAGAAAAATACAGAAGACGTGATTGATAGATCGTGTAGCGAATGATGGGGTACTAATTTTGAGCTGAGGACAAAAGAAATTAATGGCAAAAGTTGATTTGAAGAAAGGATCAATTAATAGCACACATCCTGCGGTATCATTGATTAGTCAGTTTGGTAAAGGAGGGAAGTGTGTGCGCATAAGGAGGTAAAAATTTATAGTATGGGGAGACCAACGCATGTATGTGATAACAGATTCAAAGGAATGTACGTTTCAACGTAATTCAGAAAAGAAGGGTCCTGCATGGGATAGAAGAGCTTGGAGAGCTACATCAAACTACTGTTAAGACTTAACAATACAACAAAAACAACAGCAACTTATGGGCACGCCCCCCCCCCCCCCCCCCCCCACACACACTAGCACGAAGGATTCAGGACGCAGCTCACTATCTTGCTATTTTCACTCTAACCTACTCTCTTCAGTGGTGGCAATGGCATCAACAATCCATCGCTTCATATCAGTGATTTTTTTCATTTTCTTTCGATAAAGTATGTCTTTGACATAAACGACATGGGAAGATGTCGAGGGTAGTGATGTTTGGTGAAGGAGGTAGACAGAGAACTGGGCCAGCATTTCCAATTCATCAGTCAATCCCATGTTTCATTATGAACTCACGAAGAAGCAGTACCCAACGTAGCTGTGGACTATCTTGCTGGAAAATAATGGTTGGCTGTAGGTCGCGTAGTAATGCTGTAAAATTCCGTCAAAGACCTAGCTAAATATTGTCAACTATTGATGTCTTACTGAAGGAATGCGGACCAGCGATGATAATTATAATCGCAAAGCACGCATTTAGCTTTGGACTATCGCTAATCCTACGGGTGTGTTCTGATACCCAGATTCTCACATTGTGTGCTCAGTTTATGTGAAAGATGAAAGATTGCCTCATCATTGAGGCAAATTCGTGTGACGAATATTTCATCCACAGGCAGTCGTTCAAGCATTTTAACCACAAACCTCTTTCATTTTAGTGTGTTATTTAATTACAATGTCTGTAACAACTGCTCTTTGTAAGAGTGCGATGCAAATTTTGGTGTAGAACTTTGTGTACTACTGAACGTGGCAGTTGTAACTGGCAGGCATCAGTACGGATAGGCTTATTGTGAGAACGACAGATGGCTTGTTTCGAACGATACATGTTTTCCTCATACGTTCTTGATCGTTTTCTCCTTCTGTAATCGAACTAGGCATTGAGCATGGAGTTCATGTCATAAAATTTCATGCATCTACAGAGCAGTTAAAAAACACGAATTCAGTGTGGTTAAAAATTGTGATAATCATTGACTGCATGGTATAGATCTCACGATTTCATCAATTGACTTCGTAAAACTGTTCGAAAATGTAGTGCCATTTCGGCCACTGCTAGTATTTTTTTTATTCACGAAGAACAGCTGTTTGATGCTGACGCCGGACAATGAAGCTGTCTAGAAGCAGTTGTTGTCTGTGAAATTAATTACGAAATAATAATAAAAAAGACTTGAAGATGATGAAGACTTATCGGAGCGGCTTGTAGCAAAGTCCAGAAATGTAGGAAACGATTCATGAGAGGATAAGAAGCAAAAAATTTTGTATGGGCATCTGGTTGAAAATGCGATCATGCGCGGTGCACCCACTGGGATGTAGAGGTTTAAGTGCTTGAAGGTGCACATGTGAACACACCATGGAAGTGCGAAAGTTCTGTCTGTACTCTTGTTTTGATGAAATGGCGCCAGCGAGTCATTAACACCAGTGTGGCCGAGATCGATGATGTCAAGATACATCTACATGGAATGCAGAGGTGAAGTAGAAGACCATCATGTAGTAGCGACAATTCCCTCCTTAGCAACAAAGGCACGTGGTCCAGTAGGCGGTTCCTGATAATTCCCGTCCACAGGATGAGTCGCGGCTGATGGATTTCTGCCATCATGCCACTGCAACGTATACTATATTATTCAATGCATTGCCGGAGACCAGTTAGTGCAAAGTCATACTGGTCTAGATTGTAGATGCACTCTAAAGCGATTAAAGAATAACGATCATTGCACAGCAGAGTGAGCATTGGACTCATTAATTACGACACTTTAAGAACAGTAAGAAAGTTAGAAAAAAAATGGGCTCTGAGCACTATGCGACTTAACTTCTGAGGTCATCAGTCGCCTAGAACTTAGAACTAATTATCCCCTAACTAACCTAAGGACATCACACATATCCATGCCCGAAGCAGGATTCGAACCTGCGACCGTAGCGGTCGCTCGGCTCCAGACTGTAGCGCCTAGAACCGCACAGCCACTCCGGCCGGCTAAGAAAGTTAGACTAATTAATTGTCAGTATTTATTACGTCCAATACGTTTTGTGAAGGTGTACAGTGGATGGTGGATGTAATGGTGATTTATCGTGGTTAAAAATGAAGTTCCTAGACACTCTGAGAATTCTATGTCAGTGTACAATAGTTTTAAGCTTGTTCGCCTGCATGTGTTTGAAAAAAGTTATTCTATTTACCGAAGTTGCATTGTGAGTTCTAATGTGTTTTTAACATGAATTACTTGCGATTAACTAGTGACTAAATAAACGCTAGCATGTCATTTGGTATCATGTACCGAGCAACCAATGTTGCTTTAAGAGTCATGCTGTGAGCATTTTACTCAGTATATTTCTAACACCAAGTGGCGACAACTTTGATTCATGACTTAATGTCGGTGTGTTACATTCCGCACTCACTTCGCCGCCTTGCAACAAGGCTAAAAAGGTAAAAAATATCATAAATAGATAAGGTACAAAAAGGGCTAGAGCAGCAGCGACCACACAGTGAGAAATATTCCAGCCTCCAGAAGGCGACGATAATGTCTGTGTAGTTTACTTTGTCGAGTTGCTCCATTAATTACAGTACAACATTCTAATATACAATACGAATTTTAGTATTACGTAAAAGAGTCACCTCCCTGTCTGCAGTTAGGAATAATCTTCAGCAATTCCCAACGAATCTTAGTCTTAATTGCAACAGTTCAGTAAGCTGTATAAAATTATTTTTTCGGTTGTTATCGTAGTAGCTCTTTACTTTCCGGAGTTATAGAGGATATGTAACGCGCAACTAACTCGTACTGAGACCGTCGAGGCCATTACACATGAGTTACTGTAGAATGACTTCATTTAAGGTTTTATGAGCTAATCAGGGGATCGGGCTTTACAAGATCGTCATACACACTACAATGCTAGCTATATCATCTGTGATGAAATACGAAATAAAAGGGGCTAGGCCCGTGACTCAGGATCTGGACGAGAAGAGAACTGAAAATTGCAGCACCGCGAAGAATAAAAAAATGGTTCAAATGGCTCTGAGCACTATGGGACTCAACTGCTGAGGTCATTAGTCCCCTAGAACTTAGAACTAATTAAACTTAACTAACCTAAGGACATCACAAACATCCATGCCCGAGGCAGGATTCGAACCTGCGACCGTAGCGGTCTTGCGGTTCCAGGCTGCAGCGCCTTTAACCGCACGGCCACTTCGGCCGGCCCGCGAAGAATAGCAAGTAAGGAATTGTGCATATACAGGAAAACAAGAAGAGTACACGACTATATCTATAGATGATGCTGTGTATACAGGCTTCCAATATAGTACGCAGAGAGTGAAACTCTCGGAGCAGAAGCAGTATCGAGTCGAAATGCGCGTAGCTAATAGATACGAACACGTCGTTCCATGGATGACCAAATGTTTTCTTAACATCGGTAACCTAGAGAGCGACCTGGGTGACGCAACAATCGAAAAGGCACCGTATGATAGTAGGCCAGGGTAACACGGCCACATGACGCCCTGATGATCATCTTAAAAACCTTTGACATGGATATATGGAACGTACAGTGCAGCAACCGGCTCAAAGACGTCATAAATATAACGGACGCTGTCCAAACTACGCTTATGCCGTCATGAGCTGATTGTGCTGTGCAGTAAATGGCGGCCCTTGCCATCACGGTAGGTGCTGAGCCGGAATGACTATGACGAATGCACTGTGGCAACGTTTGTTCTCCTTGGACCCCGCACGCGCTGATTCACGCACAGTGAAGCAGTGGGTAGTACTGGGAATCGTCTGGAAGGACGAAATGGTGTCCAGTGGAGTCGCCGGGCGAACCATTGTCGGCTCCCCTCTCTCTGCCGTGGCATTAACGCCGCGCTTGCACTCTGTGGTGTTCCAGACGTCGCTACACTAACCGTATGAATGCCTGTCTTGGTGCAAACAGGCCAATTTCGTGACTCGAGATGCGTGGCGTGGCTGTACGATCCAACACGTCCAGTAGCCTCTGTCAGTCTTCTCGGTAGCTCATCCACTTCGCGCCGTTGGGATCCTGTTGAGCTTTGGGTGAGACCTTTCTAAACCTGCTGATTTCATATTTCCATACAATCGTGCGATTGACACGGGGCATTTGGCACAGTGCCCCACTGCAGATTGTTGACGAAAGTCCGAGCGTGCGGCTTACGTTCCCTGATAGTGTTTCGAAGGCTTTTTGAGTAATGGAAGGCGGTACGTCGTCCTCTAAGGTGAATGTTCATCAGAGACAAGGGAATCATTGACTGCCCCAAGGAAATATGATAGTACCACCCTTAATCTCTGTATATGTAAATGACTTGGCGGAGGGTATATTGTTATTTTTATTGCATTTTAAAGTTTTAAATACAAGATTAGCATGTATTCATCGTTTTCAAATAGTTTATTTATATGTCCATTTATACTAAACTCGCCTGATGTGCATTCTGTTGTGTGATAATATGTTGGTAAGGAGCTGTTGCAGATTCCTTGATGCGTGCTCTTGATACTGTTGAAAGACGCCGTGTTTACATGCAATTCGTTCGCCAATCTCCCCAGCGTTTCTGCAACTCCACGTCGATGTAGGGTATCTGAAATTTTCTAAAGCAATTAGAATGATTAGACTGTGCAGTATTTACGTTCGAGTCTCGCTTAATTATTTATCAGAGATGAGCACTCTTTTGTTTCTTCCTTGACTGCAACTTTTACTATCGAGCTGTAATACGTAACAGTCTCAGTTATAAGTTCCCTTCCTCCTTATCGGAGCAAGAGCATAATCCGAGTAAATAACGTTACATTCATCAGCAGAGATAATAAACATCAGAGATAATGCAATGATAATGTTCACTTTTTTATGCAAGGGGTAACGTTCCTACACACGGCGCAGTATCTGTCACAGTTATTTCCGCAATAAAATGTACAATAGGGCTAGCAGCAATTTACGGCTGTTTGCTGATGACGCTGTGGTGTATGGGAATATGACGTCTTTGGAGAGCTGTAGGAATATACAAGATGAATTAGAGAAAATTTCTAGTTTAGTTTATGAATGGTGGTTGCCTCCAAATATAGAAAACGGTAAGGTAATGCGGTTGAATATGAAAATCCGTCCTGTAACGTGCGAATAAGTAGGGTACAGCGTGTACTTTCCATTTGTTTAAATATCTAGGCTGAATGTTGCAAAGCGATATGAAATGGAAGGTCAGTAGTTGGAAAAGTGAACGCTCTGCTTCGTTTCATTGTGAGAGTTTTGGGAAAGTGAAGCTCCTCCGTAAAGGGAGGGCATACAGAATGTTAGTGCATCCCATTCTCGAGTTCTGTCGAGCGTCTGTGATCACCACCAGGTCGGATTAAAGGAAGACATCGAAAGAAGTCAATGGCGTGCTGCTAGATTCATTCAAATGGCTCTGAGCACTATGGGACTTAACATCTATGGTCATCAGTCCCCTAGAACTTAGAACTACTTAAACCTAACTAACCTAAGGACAGCACACAACACCCAGCCATCACGAGGCAGAGAAAATCCCTGACCCCGCCGGGAATCGAACCCGGGAACCCGGGCGTGGGAAGCGAGAACGCTACCGCACGACCACGAGATGCGGGCGCTAGATTTATTACCGGTATGTTTAATCACCATGCAAGTATCACGAGGATGCTTCGTGAACTCAAACGTTTTGTACTGTGTTGACTAGCGATTAGCAAATTCGTGCAAGTTTTTGTTTTTGCGTCCATATCTTTGGGTAAGGGGGCTTCCTAGTGTAATTTTCCCGCTATCACACGGGCACGTCACGTCACTGCGCTTGAATCTCGTGGTGGTTTACAGTTTAGATCAGTGTATTCTAGTTTGCGTAGTTATTTCCTGTAGTATATTTCTGGTAAGGAGAGTTTCTATTCATTTCAGTAGAGAAACTTATTTCTGTTAAGGCATTAGCCGTCTCAGGGCTAGTGAGAAATCTGCAGAACAGATTTTAGTGTTTCTTTATTCTCCTCATATTTTGCGGAAATTCCAAACTCAGTAGCGCCATTTGAGATCTAATATCTATTTCATCGAAGCATTTGAGATGTGGTGCTATAGACGAATGTTGAAAATTAGGTGGACTGATAAGGTAAGGAATGAGGAGGTTCTACGCAGAATCGGAGAGGAAAGGAATATGTGGAAAACACTGATAAGGAGAAGGGACAAGATGATAGGACATCTGCTAAGACATGAGGGGATGACTTCCATCGTACTAGAGGGAGCTGTAGAGGGCAAAAACTGTAGAGGAAGACAGAGATTGGAATACGTCAAGCAAATAATTGAGGACGTAGGTTGCAAGTGCTACTCTGAGATGAAGAGTTTAGCACAGGAAAGGAATTCGTGGCGGGCCGCATCAAACCAGTCAGTAGACTGATGACCAAAAAAAAAAAAAAAAAAAAAAAAAAAACTATTTTTACACACTACGATATGGCTTGGAACCATGCTTGTTGTGAGTGGTCACAGGGACAATTGACTGCTGTCCGCAAACAGCTGGAAGTAGCGTTGGCTACCGTCGAAGGTTTTGGATGTGAATTTCTCGACCTCCTCTATCGGGTATAGAGATACAGCGTTCCCCTCAATAGGTCACGCGTGACCTACATGCAGGAAGCGGCTACTAGGGTAGCGGAGTACGTGTGGTGTGCACATGGGGATTTTTTTTAAGTTGGGAACCCTCCCTTGGGATCAAAGACGATTTTCCTGATAAATTAGCCACAAGGTCCTCATAGAAGGTTCGTCGTCGCAGATCAGAAATAAAAAACGTTAATATGAGTTTAGTAAACTGCAGGAGCATCCAAGGAAAGGTCCCAGAATTAGTATCGCTTACTGAAGGCTACCAAGCACAGATAGTATTGGGAACAGAAAGCTGGTTGTAACCGGACGTTAATGACAATGAAATCACAAATTCGGATTGGAGTATTTATCGTGAGGATTCGTCAGTCGGCGATGGTGGCGGTGTGCATATTGCAGTACAGAATTCGATAAAATCTATCGAAGTTATCACGGATTCAGATCGTGAATTAATCTAGGTGAAGTTAAGTGTCAAATACTGGTGAAAAATGACAGTTGTATGCTTTTATAGACCACCTTGGTCAGGAACTCTAGTGCTAAAGCGCTTCAGATGGAACTTGCAGAATATCGTTGGTAATTTTCTTGAATATGCGGTTGTAATAGGTGGTGATTTCAATTTGCAAGGTACAGACTGGGAGTATCATGCTACCAAAACTGGTGCCAGAGATATTGTCCTCTACGTCTTGCCTGAAAATTACTTTGAGCATACAGTTAGAGAACTGACACGTGAGGGTAACGTCTTAGACCGCCTGGCAACAAACAGATCTGATCTTATCGAATCGGTTAACGTAGAGGTAGGCGACCATAAGGCTGTGATACCATTTATGGCAAAAAATGCTTAGAAAGATAGGAAGATATTTGTACTTAGCAAGAGTGCCAGGATACAAATCTTAGAGTATCTGAGCAGTTAGCGTGAAACATTAGGTGATGAGAGCAAAAATGTGGAAGACAAATGTAACAAATTCAGTGGAATCGTGCAATATGTACTAGACAAATATGTTCCGAGTAAGGTCTTAAGGAATGGAAAAGACCCACCATGATATAATAGCCGAGTTAGAAAACTGCTACATAAAAAAGAGAACTTCACCTCACATTCAAGAGAAGTAAAAACGTAACTGACAAAAAAAGTTGAACGAAGCGAAAAAGAATGTAAGGAGAGCAATGAGAGATGATTTCAATGACTTTGAAAGTAAAACTTTGTCAACCGATCTGAGTAAAAACCCTAAAATTAGTTAGAAGCTCAAAATCATCTATCCATTCACTTACTCAGTGGCCATACTGGCACCGAAACGGAAGATGTCAGAGAGAAGACCGAAATACTAATTCGGTCAGACAAAATTATTTCACCGCGAAAGATCGTAACACGGACCCTCCTTTCAATCGTCATACGAACGTAAAAATGTCAGATATCCAGTTAACCGATCGCGGAATAGTTAAACAACTACATCGCTTAGTGGTGAACAAGATTAGATAGCTATAAGATTCTACAAAGATTATTCGAAATAACTTGCTCTCCTTCTAGCAGTAACTTATCGTAGATCGCTTGAGCAACGAAGGGCACATAGTGAATGGAAGAAAGAGCTGGTTGTCCCCGAGCATCGGAGCAAATTTGCTACTAGATTCAAGATTTCCTTGGCGACAGAACTCAACACGTCGCTGATAACGGAACAAAATCGGCAGATGTAAAGGTAATATCCGTTGTACCCCAAGGAAGTGTGATATGTTACAATATATGTAAATAACCAAGTAGAAAGAGTCGGATGCTCTGTAAGGCTGTTCTAAGATGATGCGATTGTCTACAACAAAGTAGCAACGCCAGAAGATAGTAACGATTTGTAGAATCACCTCCAGAGTATTGATGATTGGTGAAGAATCTGGCAGTTGACCCTGAACATAAGTAAATGTAACATACTGCGCAGATGTAGGGAAAAATTCACTACTCTATAGTTATAGTATTGACGACAAACCGCTGTAAACAGTAATTATCCGGAGCGACATTATGTGGAATGACCATGTACAACAAATAGTGGGAAAAGTACACACAATACTCATCCACGACGAAACTGGCTTATAAGGCGCTTGTTCGCCCGATTCTTCAGTATTGATCATCTACCTGGGATGCCTACCAGGTAGGACTGATAGAGGAGACAGAGAAGATGCAACGAAGAGCGGCGCGTTTCGTCACGGGATCGTTTGGGTTAGTATGAGAGCGTTATGGAGAGGTTGAACAAACTCCACTGGCAGACGTTACAAGAGAGTCGTTGCGCATCACGGAGAGATTTACTATTGGAATTTCGAGAGAGAGCTTTCCGGAAGCGTCGGAAAACGTAGTACTTCCCTCCACATACGTCCCACGTAATGACCTGAGGAGGAAGTTCGAGAAATTGGAGCCAATACAGAGGCTTACCAACAATAATTCTTCCCAGGCGCTATTCGCAAGTAGAACTGGGTTGGAAGGCTCAGTTAGAGGTACAAAAAGTACTCTCCACCACATACCATTAGGAGACTTGTGGAGTTTAATGTAAATGTGGATGTGAATCTCTGGAGGGAAAACGACGCTGTTTACGCAAGGCGCTATTTCACAAATTTGAATAACCGGCATTTGAGGCCAACTGCAGAAAGTTAATTCTCCCGCCAGCGTACACTTCGCCTAAGAAGCATGAAGATAAGATGCGAGAAATTAGGGCTCGTACGAAGACTTTTAGACACACGTTTTTCCCTTGTTCTGTTTGCGAGTGGAACAGAAGTGGAAATAATTATGAGCAGTTCTAGGTACCATCCGCCATGATCCCAACGATGGTTTGCGGAGTATGTATGTAGACAGATGGAGATGCCAACCAACAACGGGAGTGGTAGCATCGAGGAACGAGGCAGCACAGTCTATATACTCCGTAATCCTGCAGCTGTCAAATCCCGACAAATACTGGTTGATCTTTATGTTTCTTTCGTATGTAAAACACAGCCGGGTCACGAACATTAAAATCCACTTTCTAAATGGGGAAGGTGCTGCACATTCTTTCCTTGTATACAGATGATATACGGCATTACTCCTACCTATCTGTGCGATTGCGCTGAACTAATCATTTGCATATCCGATCACATCGTTCTACACTTTGTGCAAACAGGATATTTGTTGCATGCCACCCTCTTTAAGTTGCAATTTAGTGGCAAGCAGTGTACTTCTGACAAATGTGTGAAATTAAATACTTAATAATCATCTTAGACAAGAACATAAATTGACACTGAGGCGTCCGGTGGAACGTCCGATATGACTGTATCGTGTTGGAATTGTAGCAGTCCAACTATATTGATCGTACCTACATTTTTTATTTCCCCGTTTACAATAATAGCGCTGTGTACCTGCGTTAAAAACGTTGGCTGGGTGATGGAAGAGGGGTGGCAAGAGTGGAAAACTTTTTATTGCTGTTTGTGAAAAATGTGTTACGTATCAACGTCAAAGAGAGTATAAGACGCTATGCAGTAACACTTGCTGGGCGGCATAGTGTCTGGCTGACCAATGTCTAGGCACTGGAGGTGCGAAAGAGTCATCAAAATGCACACTGTGCCACAAACCCCTCCTCCCCCCTTTCAAAGTTTTGAGCAGATTAAACAATAATATATCAATGTAATAGCCTTAGCGTCGTGTCAATTCCTGACTGACATAATACTTTTAGTTTTACTTGGCCACAAAAACAACTGGTATTCAGCTTAACATTATGTGACTTCGATAAAAAAGTTCAGTATGAACATTACTGAAAGCGACGGGTTCCTGACTAGAAGGTAGGAGAAATGGTCTTATGAACCTCTGTCCGAAAATGCATCGCTGCCACGGTAGATGGCGCTGACGAATGACAATTCCTCTGATCACGTGCCATCGGTTCCTTGTGTGTTGCAGGCTGTGTGATTGACGGACGATGATGGTCGAGTATTCATGTCGGAACAAACCGAGATGGTGTTTGGGTACGGCCAGACCGATGGAAACGGGCGATAGGCAGAACAAGTACCTCCTTTAACACAAACCATATCACACGTTTCAAGCTCTTTATGGGCGTTTGTGTGATCATGGGTTCTTTCAGACGCACGAACTTGCAGAGGGCGGTGGACTGTACGTACTACACATTTTGAGGACCGGATTCTCCAGGATATTTGGACGAACCGTAGTACTAGTCAAGGCATGTAGCCTGTCAACAAGATGTAAGCCAAACTACGATTTGTGCACTCCGCATGACAACCGCTACTGTCCCTATCACCTGCAACGAGTGCAAAGATTATCAACAGCAGATATCCATCTACCGGAAAGATTTGGTAAGTGGTTTCGCATCAGACCATCACAATTATGGCATTACTGTCATCAGCTCCCTTTATGGACGAAGGAACCTTCATCAAAACTGGCGTCAACAGTCTGCACTATCATCATGTGTGGCGAATGGCTGAGGCATCTCACCAGCATCGGTTCAGCAAGGATTCTTGGCGACCACATATTTGGACCGGCTGTTATTCCATAACGTCTCGACAGAGGAATATACCTAGATTTCGTAGACTGGGCTGCTTGAGGATGTGCCTTTAGCAATACGACAGGTTATGTGGTTTCTGCATGATGGAACACCACCCCAGTTCTATCATTAAAAAATAATATAATTACACTACTGGCCATTAAAATTGCTACACCACGAAGATGACGTGCTACAGACGCGAAATTTAACCGACAGGAAGAAGATGCTGTGATATGCAAATGATTAGCTTTTTAGAGCATTCACACAATGTTGGCGCCGGTGGCGACACCTACAACGTGCTGACATGAGGAAAGTTTCCAACCAACTTCTCATACACAAACAGCAGTTGACCGGCGTTGCCTGGTGAAACGTTGTTCTGATGCCTCGTGTAAGGAGGAGAAATGGGTACCATCACGTTTCCGACTTTGATAAAGGTCGGATTGTAGCCCATCGCGATTGCGGTTTATCGTATCGAGAAATTGCTGTTCGCGTTGGTCGAGATCCAATGACTGTTAGCAGAAAATGCAATCGGTGGGTTCAGGAGGGTAATACGGAACGCCTTACTGGATCCCAACGGCCTCGTATCACTAGCAGTCGAGATGACAGGCATTTTATCCGCATGGCTGTAACGGATCGTGCAGCCACGTCTCGATCCCTGAGTCAACAGGTGGGGACATTTGCAAGACAACAATCATCTGCACGAACAGCTCGACGACGTTTGCAGCAGCATGGACTATCAGCTCGGAGACCATGCCTGCGGTTACCCTTGACGCTGCATCACAGGACAGGAGCGCCTGCTATGGTGTACTCAACGACGAACCTGGGTGCACGAATGGCAAAACGTCCCCTTTTTTCGGATGAATCCAGGTTCTGTTTACAGCATCATGATGGTCGCATTCGTGTTTGGCGACATCGCGGTGAACGCACATTGGGAGCGTGTATTCGTCATCGCCATACTGGCGTAACACTCGTAGTGATGGTATGGGGTGCCATTGGTTACACGGCTCGGTCACCTCTTGTTCGAATTGACGGCACTTTCAACAGTGGACGTTACATTTCAGATGTGTTACGACCCGTGGCTCTACCCTTCATTCGATCCCTGCGAAACCCTACATTTCAGCAGGATAATGCACGACCGCATGTTGCAGGTCATGTACGGGCCTTTCTGGATACAGAAAATGTTCGACTGCTGTCCTGGCCAGCACATTCTCCAGATGTCTCACCAATTGAAAACGTCTGGCCAATGATGGCCGAGCAACTGGCTCGTCGCAATGCGCCAGTCACTGCTCTTGATAAACTGTGGTATCGTGTTGAGGCTGCATGGGCAGCTGTACCTGTACACGCCATCAAAGCTCTGTTTGACTCAATGCCCAGGCGTATCAAGGCCGTTATTACGGCCAGAGATGGTTGTTGTGGGTACTCATTTCTCAGGATCTATGGACCCAAATTGCATGAAAATGTAATCAAATGTCAGTTCTAGAATAATATATTTGTCCAATGAATACCCGTTTATCATCTGCATTTCTTCTTGGTGTAGCAATTTTAATGGCCAGTAGTGTATTAATGAAGTAGTTTGTTTAAAGAAAACTCTTGTTAAAGTGACTCGTTCCACATCATTACGAAATGTCGTCTTCATGATCTATGGAACAAGTATTAATGTATGCATGTACGTATGTATTACAGTTCGCAGACACATCATCTTGGATAGGTAGCGAACGCCGTGTAGCACGGTCTGCTAAATCATTGTACTTGAACCCCCTGGATTTTTACCCCTTGGTGCATGTGAAAGGCGATGTGTATGCTGAACTCGTTGCTGAAGTGCAGACTCTTGAATAGTGTGTTCACTATAGCTGTGATGCTCTCCGGAGAGAGGCCGGAACATGCGAAAGAGTTCGGCAATCCATGATGCGACGTGTGAACGCGAGCGTTGCATCTTATGGAGACCACAACATCTGTTGTGACGTAAATGCGATGCAGCTTTGTGCTGCGTTCCAGAGCGATTTGATGTCGTGGCACACACACCGTCAATGTCTGAGAACATGTTTATAGGATCTATTTCCAGTCAGGAATTCGTCACTGCAGTTTGTCGGTTTTACGAGGGTAATCCCAAAAGTAAAGTCTCCTATTTTTTTTAGAAGTACATACACCTATTCATTTCTACAATGGTTTACATCAGTTTGAAGCTTGAACATTTAGCTTTTTTTTCGACGTAATCACCATTTCTGTCGATGCATTTTTGTAGACGATGTGGCAATTTTTGTGTGCCCACGTCATACCAGCTAGCCGCCATGCTGTTCGTCGTGAATTTCGGTCCGACGAGCTGCAAACTCTCTACACCACTTACGAACATTTTTGACATCCATGCACGACTCACCATACACTTCCGTCAATTGGCAATGGATTTCAATCGTCGCAGTGCCTTTTGCGTTAAAAAACCGAATAACTGCGTGCAATTCGCACTTGGTGGTAACATCCAACGGGAGCTCCACTCCCAACGGCTGCCAAGCCAAGACTGAGCGCCTCAGGGCGGCGTGCGCATGCTTACGCACAACGCGTGAAGCACTCTTCATAACAATGTGACTAATTCACACACAAGTAGAGTTCTGTACTTATAAAAAACTAGGAGACCTTACTTTTGGGATTACCCTCCTCTCATTGTTCATCACATATGTTAACAAAATTAAATTTTGAAAACATAATGCAACTGAATGGATAAAAACATCTACTCAACAAGCGGTGGCAGGAGAACACACATATAAAGATACTAAAATTTGCAAGATTTCGAATCCAATGGGTCCTTCTTCTGGCAGAAGTCTTCTCCGACCTGCGGATCTAACGGCCTTTCCGACATTCGGCATTTCCAAAATCTCACCAATACTTTTCTTCGCCTCTCTTCCTTCCCCTTTAACCATTCTGCCAGAAAAAGGGGCCACTGTCTCTGAAAGCTTGAAAATCTTAATACCCTTAAATACGTATTCTCCTGCCACCGCTTGGTGAGTAAATTTGTTAGCTACCCAACCACATAAAAACATTAGATATCACTAGGCGCAGTGAACGTAACGTTACCCAAAAAATTTGTTGAAGTAGTTTTATTCCAGAATTGGTCGTTTTTTCTTGGTGTACTGAAAAGGTGCGAGTGAATGTGTGGTGATTATTTTCCATTTATGCAACGCAATTTCGTTTGACGACTATCCCGAGTTTGGGGAGAGAGGGTTATTCTTTGCTTGTGGTGAATTACTCCTGGGAACTGTCATACCATGAGAGTGCCAGATCCATGTTATGGTTGAAAAACTACCGTAGGCTGCTGTAGACCATAATAAATAAGCATAGACTACCATGTTTTTCCTAGTAGTTTTGGACAGTTAAGATCATTGCTGCGTTATGTGTACGTCATGTGTGTTGCCTACCTACTGGGCGTTACTTCATTTCCATCTCTTTGTTTGCATATGTGGTCAGTGTCCCACGAGCTTCCTCTAAAAGCTGGAAATAGTGAACTGTCTAGAAACTGAATGAAGGTATATAAATGGCTGCTTCACATCCAGAACATTGTTGTTCTATGTAGCTATCTTCTTGTCTCTTACATAAAAATAAACAGTATTTATAGCAAAACTGAAACTATCAATGTTTAACTGAGGTGTTTTATTTTAAATTGTTGATTTGTTACGTGAAACAGAGGGATACTGTGGTAAAAATTTTGAAAAATACAGATTTATCATGTATCAGCAGAAAATGCATCTTTCTTAAAAAATGCCCAGTACATCCCTTCAGTACTTCGTCGAGCTTACATACAACATATTCCCGCTATTTATAATAAACTTTCACACTTATCACTAATCAGGAAACTCTTGGCTTTTATCATAATGGAGAAAGTTCTATTAAATACAATGCAACATCTATGACCAAATTTTATTACTTATAAAATGTGATTTATATTTTGTAAGATTATAAAATACACACTGGGCTAACAGTGAATGGTGTGCTTTCTAATTATGTGTAAACCAAACAAAAAATGAAATGAAATTATAGTATGGCAATTCTGATTAGGAGACCCCCACCTAGGGTTGTTTAGCAGCCTGGAGCAAGTCTATCTATTTGACGTCACTTGGCAAGTCGCTTGTCGATAGCGAATAAATGATGATGAGGTCAACACGATACTCAGTCCGCTGGAGGATAAAATCTTGGACCCAGAATAGAACCTGGGTTCTCTGATGGCAGTCACCCACGCTGACAACTTTTCTACCCGTTGTTGTCGTAATCTGGTCTGTGACGATGTCACATGACACCTCTTCAAGTTGATCGTTGAAAATTTCACTTACTTTTTTTTTATCACAGAGTGCATCCAGCCCTCTGACGGTATCATTCACCTACAGAGGTTGCAAGAGAAACGAATTAAAAATAAGGAGAAGTCGCGGGCACCTAGTTTCTCTCACACATACACTTGTGGTTCTTTGCCTACCAATGCTACCAACACCACCCGTAATACTGCCATTTATTACATTTACGTAGTGCAACAAAACTACAGAGCGATACTTTTAGTAGAGTACAACTCTGGTCTCCGTTTATGGTAAATCTTCGTTTATTGTAAGAATTTCGTGTGTTTAGGCAGTCAAATGCCAATTTAGGACGCCAGTAAGACTTCATGTACTGCATACATTGTTTCCGGGGATTCTTACGTTACGCATTTTCGTTATCGAAAGTTTGTCGGAGATAGATTACCAGAACGGATATTTAGCTGAAAATGAGTGCTAGGGAACTGGAGGTTGAAGTTCTGTAAATTGACTCCAGTTATTTATAAGACTAAATAAAAGAACAGCCACAAGATTATGCACCGCCTTTCTTTGTCCTCCGTGCTTGCTAAGCAGTAAGTAACGAGCCACGTGCTGTAAAACATGGACTTGTGGGTTCAGCGTGCGCGGAGACTTCCTGCATGCGTTTGTAGTCCTTTCTCCGAAATCGAGAAGGGGAAGGAGTATCAGGCGGCGGGTGGTGGTGGGGGGGGGGGGGGGGGGAGCGGATTGCGAAGCGAGCGCAGCACCGCCCTCCTTCCCCATCCCACTCCTTCCATCGTTTCAACCTAAGGGTTTCAGGCGAGCGCCACAATCCGCCGCCCCCTGGTGTGTAATACCTCTGGTGCTGACAGTTCTCAGCCCAGAGAGCGCCGATAACAGACACAGAGGAGGGGCGGAAAGGGGAGGCGGTCGCGTCTTCATCCCACGGACCTCAAAGAAGCACCGTCGCCCAAGATTGGCCGTGGACCGCCTGGGGCGGAAACACCCCCCGCCGTGCATACGCACATCGCGTCGCTGAATCAGCGACAGGGGGAATCCAGCCGCTGGCATACGGCTCAGATCCCGTGGAAGGCGCCCGCCTCGTTGCTTTCATTCAGATTCCTTTCTTTTCGTTCCTTTTCGCTTTCAGCACTCAACAAATACTACGAAGTGTCTTGCGCTCTGTTACATTTAAAAACTAAAATAGTCAGCAGTATTCACAGCTTAACTTCAGTTCTTCACAAAAAAAAGAGTAAAGTACGCAGTAATAAAAACGTTTGACCACCTCTCTTGCAAATTAACGTGTTCTCGGATAACGAAAGTTTTAATAACGAAGTAAAAGCACTTCTGCTTGAGATCTCCCTCTACCCCGTAGATGTACAGGGAGAAAAATATTAAATCCGATAAACTGCAGGGACAAATTCCTCACTGGAAATAGAGGGAAAAGGTCCTATGGTGGAAACGCATCGCCTGCCTCGCTACTTGTTGCTCACTAATAAAAATTCCTCTGACCACATGCCGTGTGTGCAGTCTGTGTGACTGACGCAGCGTTCTGCGAGCAGCAGTTTTTAAATGTAACAGAGTGCAAGACACTCTAACGTCGATCAGTTGTAGAATTTTGGAACGCGTATTATGTTCGAGTGTAATGACTTTTCTGGAGACTAGAAATCTACTCTGTAGTAATTGTCATGGGTTTCGATAAAGACGATCGTGTGAAACACAGCTCGTGCTATTCGTCCTCGAGACTCAGAGAACCATAGACTCGGCTTCCCAGGTACATGCCGTGTTTCTTGACTTCCGCAAGGCTTTCGATACAGTTCCCCACAGTCGTTTAATGAACAAAGTAAGAGCATATGGACTGTCAGACCAATTATGTGATTGGATTGAAGAGTTCCTAGATAACAGAACGCAGCATGTCATTCTCAATGGAGAGAGGTTTTCCGAAGTAAGAGTGATTTCAGATGTGCCGCAGGAGAGTGTCGTAGGACCGTTGCTATTCACAATGTACTTAAATGACCTTGTGGATAACATCGGAAATTCACTGAGTCTTTTTGCGGATGATGCTGTGGTATATCGAGAGGTTGTAACAATGGAAAATTGTACTGAAATGCAGGAGGATCTGCAGCGAATTGACGCATGGTGCAGGGAATGACAATCGAATCTCAATGTAGACAAGTGTAATGTGCTGCGAATACATAGAAAGAAAGATCCCTTATCATTTAGCTACCATACAGCAGGTCAGCAACTGCAAGCAGCTAATTACATAAATTATTTGGGAGTAGGCATTAGGACTGATTTCAAATAGAATGACCATATAAAATTAATCGACGGTAAAGCAGATGCCAGACTGAGATTCATTGGAAGAATTCTAAGGAAATGCAGTCCAAAAACAAAGGACGTAGGTTACAGTACACTTGTTCGTCCACTGCTTGAATACTGCTCACCAGTGTGGGATTCTACCAGATAGGGTTGGTAGAAGAGATAGAGAAGATCCAAAGGAGAGCAGCGCGCTTCGTTACAGGATCATTTAGTAATCCCGAAAGCGTTACGGAGATGATAGTTAAACTCCAGTTTAAGACTTTGCAGGAGAGACGTTCAGTAGCTCGGTATGGTCTTTTGTTGGAACATGCCTTCACCGAGGAGTCAAGCAGTATATTGCTCCCTCGTACGTATATCTCGCGAAGAGACAATGAGGATAAAATCAGGGAGATTAGAGCCCACACAGAGGCATACCGACAATCCTTCTTTCCACGAACAATACGAGACTGGAATAGAAGGGAGAACCGATAGAGGTACTCAAGGTACCCTCCACCACACACCGTCAGGTGGCTTGCGGAGTATGGATGTAGATGTAGATGTAGAGAATAGTCCGGTATTCATGTCGGGAACAAGACGAGACGCAGTTTTTGTACGGCCAAGTTGATGACCTTGTGAGGCAGACCAGCTACACCAAACATGTACCCTCATGGACACCAACCAAACACATAGTACTTGAAGTCTTTCTTGGCGTTTGTGTCAGAGGTCCTTCAAGTAGACGAACCTGCAGGGAGGCGACGGACTGGGCATACACCTGATCTGGAGGACAAGGTTCTGTCTCTCGACCGTTTTCATCTCCTAGGTCACACACAGACACCGTCTACGCTTGCTCCCAACGTAATACCAGACCATTCTGCTGCTTACAAATCGCTGCGTGAATCAAACAACCTGCAACACACGAGAAACACACGGCACGTGGTCAAAGGACCTTCAATTCCACAGTGCCAGCTACAATGGCAACCATTCATTTCCGGGAACGTGTTCATAGGACTGTATTTCTTCCATTTACAGTGAGGATTCCGTCCCTGCAGAGTCGGTTTTGTTAATGTTTACCTGTATATCTTATGAGACAGTATACATGGCGCGTAAACAAATGTGTCACATTTTCCAAAAGGAGGTAAAGTTGGTCAAAACAAGACGAAAAATTCCTATAATGGTATGAGTGGAAATGAAGTTCCGCTGCTCAAAGCTTGTATTGTAAATAGCTGGCATTGATGGGTATCTATTTATTGTAATTCTACTAGTCTATCTTCTTCTCCCTCACTATGTCTATCCTCTCTGGCCTCACCTCTGTCCTCCTTCCACCCTCTCTCTATCCACCTCCTCCACCTCTCATCTGCCCATTTCCGCCCGTCCTTCTCTCTGTCCATTTACTACTCCCTTTCTATGCCAATCTGTAACTGCCATTCTCTCACCACATCTCCTGCTGCCTATCTATCTGTCCATCTGATCGTTCCCCTCTCTATGTTACCTCTCCACCACCTCTCCCTGCCCTTCTCCTCCTGATTCTATGTCCCTCCATCGATTTCTATTCCCCATCTCTCTGTGCATCTCCTGCTTCCTGTTCTCTCAGTCTGCTCCACATTCTCTCCGTCCATATCGCCTTCCTGTTTTTTCCCATCTCCTCCTCTTCCCTTTCTTTGTCGATTTTCCTTCCTCCTCTCTCTATCCATCTCCTTTTCCCCCTATCCATATCCCCTTTCTCTGTCCATTTCCTCCTCCCTGTCTCTCTGTCCATTACGTCCTTCCCCCACCCCATCTCATCGTCATTTCCTTCCCTTTGCTTTCTCTTCTGTCTACTCTCTTTCTGCCCACATAGTCTTCCCTTTCTGTGTTAATTTCCTCCTAGCTGTCACATTGTCCATCTAATCCTCAACCTGCTTCATTCCATGTCCTCCTTTCACCTCTTTGACTGCATGTCCTCCTATCCTCACTGTCTGTCGCCTCTCCTCTCTCTCTCTCTCTCTCTCTCTCTCTCTCTCTCTCTCTCTCTCTCTCTATCCACCTCCTTCCAATTCTGTCCATTTCCCACTCCTCCTCACCCTGTCAATCCCTTTCTTTCCCCTACCTGCGTCCATCTCCTCCATTCTTCTCTCTGTCTGCCCACCGCTCCCCACCACTGTTCTCTCCCCATGTGAACACCATTACCTGGAGAGGGTTGCTTGTTCCTGCTCCCAGAATATTTTTTTCCAACAGTAAGCAGTATGTGTACAAACTTTGATTAACATCTATGCAGGGCTTTAGGATGAGATTTTTATCCCGGCTTTGCAAAAATGTGAAGGTCACAAATATTTGACATGTAGTTAATATATTTCACACACTTTTCTGTATCTCTAGCAAATTTTGTCCTGCCGTTTATGACGTCATACCTCCTGAACTATATGTCGTTCAGTGATGTAAATTTCTTGGTACCTTGGTCTACACCAAATTTTTTGTGAGGACGTAACAAAGAAGTAATAAATTTAAGAGACATGAACAGTGTGACCGGATTTCACAAATCTCATTGTTTATAACATCATGTCTTCTGAATTATGTGTCGTGTCTGCAAAAAGTGTCGTGAGTGCAGTTAGCAAAAAATAAGTAATAAATTCAAACATCATGACTGATGCAGCAGATTTCTCTATGAACATCGAAAAAGTAGTAAGCGGTAAATTTTTTCCTTTCATCATTTTTGGGAGTTATTAGCAGCGAACAGTTTCGTAAGGATTCAAAATTATGTGTAAATTTCTTTACAACTTGTATCACCTATTTTAGACCTATTTTGTATCTGTATCGATATTTCTATCTCAGTATGTAGTGTTGCTCAGGTAGAATGTTGTACCTGTCGTGGAAATTCTTTGACTACGTATACAAATTTCAGTTATGTGAACTTTTTGAACGATGTTTTTTAAAGTGTGCTTGTGGTTTTAAATAACTACTGGAATGATTGTTATGTAACGCACTGTAAATGACTTGGTCCATTGTTAGAGCACTTAAGGTTGAATGTAGAAGATGTGGGGAAGCCCTGCAGCTAAGGAAGTAGCCCGGCGGAGTGGAAAAGGTGTGGCTGGTGCGCGAGTGGCAACTCATCCTTTTGTGATGGGTAAGGAGTCTGGGCTGAGCAGTGCTGTGGTTAACACCTCGCTAGCACTAGTGGATCATTGTGACTCATATTATTGGAGTATTGAGACCAGATGAGCTTAAGAGGAGTAGTTTGAGCCTCAGAAGCTGAATTTGGTGGTACTATTATCATGGCATGGTTTTCGGCCCTGTAGAAAAAAATTATTACGACACCAAGAAGATCTGTAACAGGGCGAGGGCAATAGTACTGCCATGACTTCATCGCCGCCATGAAAACGGCCACTGAAATTGCGCCATCAGTGCCACCAGCCTTCCACTACACTGCTTGTATTTAGCACTCTTAAATGGACCTTGTATTTGTGAAATTTGGTTGATTTTAATAATAACCGTGGTGCTGCAAAAAACTGTATCTTACACCCCTGACTATCCCAAATCACAAGCCTGGATAGGAACCCTGTCCTAGTGGATTTAATTCCGAGTGTCCTAATTTATTATGGAAAGACTTATTTGGCAGCTGTAGAATAGTTGTGATTGCTTTCTAATGTGTGGACTTATAGTGTTTACAGTTTTATAGTTTCAGAAATACTCCACTTCCAGTGCATTTTTAAATGAATCTGGAGTCATTTTGTTAAATAATTTGTCTTACTTGAAAAGCTGTCTAAAAATAATAAAGTTGTTAGTTAACTGGTCTGAAGTGGAGAAGATGATTAATTGTTTCATTTATGCACATTGGTCGAAATTACTTATTAGTGTTCATTTTATGAGAAAGTGTTTGAACTTGAATTTAATGTTGTGTTGGGATTTGCACAGCCACCTATATTTTGAGTAGGTTAAGAGACTGCTCACCAAAGCACATTCATTATTTAAAGATGTACAGTTTGTTGTGCTTCACTTAATTAACAATTATTGATGAGAATCCTTACCATTTCTCATAAAGACTTGTGCAGTTTTGTTCACGAGCATGGCTCTTCCAACGATGAATGTTTAAGGGCCCTCATGTGCTAGGCTAGCTAGATGATGAAGCAAAGCAAAAGATCCTTCAGAGCCAGTGTAAAAATGTTGTCTGGTCAAATAAAAACACGGATCGGTCGTCTTGACAACCGAATTGCAACCCAAGGTAGCAATCTTTAAAGCCAGCTTAAAACAAAGGCTAGAATCTCAAAAGTCGAATATAGTTTCATAACACAAAAATAGGTCATCAGATTGAATAAGTAGACCAAAAAGTAGGTACTTTAAGTTTTACTGTCGCTGAAATGAAAAATGTATTTAATTCCATAAAAAAACTTGGCTAGTATACAGGGACAAATTAATGATCTTAATGAAAAGTTCGATGTAGAAATCATTAACATCTAGCGAAAAATAGAACCTTTGGAAGTGACGAAAGTGGATGAAAAAAGTTTTTCATCTGAAAACGGAAATAGTAGGCGAGTGCAAGAACGAAATCTCACGTTTTAAACGAACAGTTTCAGACACAGAGAAAGTTGTCGAATTCGCACAGAAGTGATTTCAAAACACTTCGGAAATTGAAGGAAAAATTTCTGACATTGAATGCAAATAAGAGGCACGCCTGGTGTTATTGGTAACAGAACATCACTAAACAATTTGTTGGAAGGCGAGTACCAGTTCGATCCCACCGACAAACATAACGGATGGAGCTGTTAGGTTTCATAAAGAATTGTGCAAGAATTTTCGTGATTATTTATCTGATCAGGAAAAGTTAAATGTGATGATCAGCGTCTTGGTAGCTGATAACTAGTACTGAGGACTTAACCCAAATACTGAGCATATGACTTAGACGAATTTAAACAAAAATTCACAGAAGAATACTGGTCTGAACACAAGCAGGATTGCTTACAGTGGGTAATTATCATGTCTAAGCTTACTGGTAACAGGAGCAGGAATTGTTAATAAGATTTCTCCGGAACTGGTATCAGATGTTGACACATTTAAGAAATAGACGATCGGAATCTGAAATTATTTGGGGACTATGGAAAAAGGTCCCAGAATATTCTAAAAGATAGGTAGGAAGCAACCACCAAAGCTTCTTAGCTTGTTAGAATGTGTGGAAGACGAAGACCACTGGCGAGGAGATAGGGATAACTGCCAGATTAATACTATCAGAAGCATAATCATGATGAATGAAATGACGGTTATCACATCCATGTGATTCAAAGAGGGGCAGAGAAAGAGGAAACTGTGCCGATGGCAGTAGAGGTTTTTCCACGTGAAATGCACACCTGACTGATAAGGAAAACTGAATACCGCCGATGTTTAGGGCTAAACTGGCGCATATTGAATTCTCTGGCCCAGACGAAGTAGCTTTGACCAAAATAGTCACTAAATAATCAAACAGGAAAACCGTACAAATAGTAGAGTAACTGGTGAAAATGAGTTTTCAGAGGTGACAGAACGGCGAGTGCAAATGGACAATATTTTCAGGGGCCGCACACAATGCGAATGTAGGATTTTAAGAAAGCATATGCTACTAAAAAGTTAATTCAAGGTAGGAGAGATAATAGGGAGATAATAAGGAAGAGGAAATAAAAAGCGCCACACAGAGTTCGCATACAGTCAATAAAAAGGTCCTTATGGATATAACGATGGTGGAGGACGAAATCCTCAGCATTAATGGTGAAATAACCTCTGGTAACGATTCGCAAACAGTACAAACTGCTACCAAAAGGCACGAATCTCAAGGTAATGAATATATACACAATTGTCCACTTGTTCTGGAAGGCCATGGAGATTATACGAGGTACGAAGTAACTGTGGACGTTACTGGAGCTAATGAGGATGCTAGCTCATACGAAGAAACCTGCAAGCCTAAATTAAAGCCTGACACGAATTCAAAAAACGAACTTAGTGCCTGTGTTAGAAAAGCTTTCATGTTAGATCCAGAGAGTGAAATAGAATGCTCTGATTCGTGGGCATGCTCAGATGACGAAAATTTCGCTGTACCTGAAACCAATGAAGAAGCAACTAACTGCAATGCTGTACCCACCAATGACGATGTTTGGAAACAAAATTCTGATGGCGTTTTTGAACAAAGGAGGAAAGAACCATTCATGATATGGTACCATTTCAACTATTTCAACTATTTAAAAACTTTGAACACCAGAAACCGAAGAAGCCTTCTGATATAGTTGATTTGTAGGAGAAGGACATGTCTTGTGGTGGCATTATGGTCGACCATGATCTATTGTGGGAGGAAGAAAATAATGAAAATAATATAACCACCAGACAAACCACAAGCCTGTTTGACATTTATAATGTCAGTATACAAGTGCTTCTGGATACTGGCTCTCAGATAAGAGCAATTTGTCAGTCATTTTACGAATACCTCTGTGATAAACATGGACTGATTACGATGTCCGTTAGTGGCGTAAAAATCGTAAGCGCCACAGGTAAATCTAGTAAATCAGATTAATATCAAAAACGAAAAAATAGATACACCAAAGTATATAAAATTGTATGATAATCACGGAAAAAAGGGTAAGTGCCTGATGGGTATTACCACAGCAATGGCCTTCTCAGAACGCGTCACCATCTTTCAGTCTGTAGTGAAATTCCATTTATGCACATAATTACAAAGTTTTATCAGTGTTCATTTCATGAGAAAGTGTTTGAACTTGAATTTAATGTTGTATTGGATTTGCATAGCTGCCTATATTTTGAGCAGGTTAGAAAACTGCTTATGAAAGAACAATTGTTATTTAAAGAGTTATAGGTTGCTTTGCTTCGCTTAATTAATGAGAATACTTACCATTTCTCATACATACTTCTGTAGTTTTGGTAATGCGTGTGGTTCTTCAAACGATGAAAGACTAAAGGTCCTTATTTGCTAGGCTAGTTAGTTAATTATGCAAAGCAAAGGTTCTTTCAGAGCCAGTGTAGTTTAATTGCTGCAAACTGAACTTAAGAAAGAAATATTTACTATGTTAGCTATGCTATTGCAGTTTGATTAATGTACTGGCATAGGGACCCTGTACTAAGCAACGATAGAGTCAGAATCATTTCATGCTCTTCCCTGTGGATTATTGCTATTAGTTTCATGTATGCTGGTGATTGGTTCTATTAACTGCTGCACCTTCTTTTGAGGTACATGTTCCTGAGAGGCCTATGTGAATGTTTGCTATCTCATTGGTTATTTGTTTGTCTGACTTCCATGTTAGTAGCACTTTTATCTGCAGGGTTAGGTTACTGTGTTATATAGTGAACCGATGTAAAGAGAGTGTTTAGTGTGTGTCAAAGAATGTTAGGTTAGCCTTAGCACTGCCTTCTGCTTTGTTATATTGCTTGACACAAGGATGTTTATTTACTGTCGGTTATACTCTGCTGGAGTGTTTCGGAAACGAATCCCTGTCCGATTGTGCTGTTCCAATTGGGTTATCTTACGGTCACAACTTCCTCAAAAATTCCTTGCAGAGGTTTAACGTTGGCATCGACTCCCGTTTGAGGTGGTTGGTGTTCCTGTTACAAACTCACGAAGTGCTCTCATTCTCAAATAATGGATGAATAATATCTGGGTGGTGTTGCATCATGGACTGCACTCTTCCTACTCCTCCCGTTTGATAGACAGACGGTTCTTACGCCCAGAGCGATTCCTTACTTGCAATAAGTCGAGTGGTTTAGGAAAAGATGTAGCATATATATAGATACACACATACGTACATCAATTTCTTTATTATATGTACGGGTAAGGTAGGATTTACAAGAGATGGCACAGTATATTACCACAGTATCCAAGTGCAGGTAAATGCAAGTGCTCGAGCACTAATGGAGATGAAATTTCAGTATCGCATCGTATCAATGTATGGGATGGGATTTATATGGCCATAGACTTCATCAGACCGATTAACGTAGTAGGTACGTGACAGACAAGTTTAGTCCACCATCTTGCTGTGTACGGACAGGGCGAAAATGAGCGAATCTAAAGTTCAAATGTTCTCTGATGAATCTTTGTTTTGTGAGACTCTAGAGGATCTAAAATGAATATTAAGTGATTGAAACCAGATTGGTAGGTACTCAGAGAGCGTACAGGAGAAGGTTCCAGTTGAGGATGGGGCCGCAAACAGTTACTGTGAGTTGCACAATCACACACACAACTTTATTTTTCTAAGAACCACTTATTTTCACATTGCTTTAAAGATCACAATTAACAATATGGCTGAAAGCCTAGTTAAAGAAAACTTTAGATGCTTTCCGGGCTGAAGGCCCAAAACCACACCCAAAACAACTACGGCTGAAGGTCTGGCGTAGAAATCAAAAGCAATTAAAAACAGAAGGTAAATAAAAAAAAATACATGCAATTGAAGCAATTAGCGGCTGAAGGCCTACACTGCACGTCTGAAGGACAACCATACTTAGAACACATTAATGAACAATTTTTCTATCCAAGAAATTTCCTTTTAAACTTACAAGAGAACGGTCAAAAGCCTAATTAAAGAAATATTAACTTACTGCATGGCTAAAGGCCACAAATCAATTAGAAACAACGGCTGAAGGCCTGAACAACAAGTCAGACAAACAGTTTAAATAAACCCTTCCTTCTTACGAAAAAAATATCCTTTAAGGGATGCGCACGGTTGAAGGCCTCATTGAAAGGGGTTAACGTATATCCTCGGCTGAAAAGCACACAACATCAAACAACTAACGGCTTTGGGCTCGCATTCCAAACAGTTGCACATAGAACCGATTCTAGGGAAAAATATTTTTATAAAATAAAATCAATATCGTCCGAGGACGAGGATATAAACAGCACAATTTCTTCAGAAATTGGCGTCTAAAAACAGCCAAGGAAAAAATAACCACTGTAAGCAAAATACGAACCAAACAACTTAAAAGGCTGCCGAACTATAGAGGTTTAACGTTGGCATCGGCTCCCGTTTGAGGTTGTTGGTGTTCCTGTTACAAACTCACGAAGTGCTCTCATTCTCAAATAATGGATGAATAATATCTGGGTGGTGTTGCATCATGGACTACACTCTTCCTACTCCTCCCGTTTGATAGACAGACGGTTCTTACGCTCAGAGCGATTCCTTACTTGCAATAAGTCGAGTGGTTTAGGAGAAGACTTGCGCCATAGGGTGGTGGGGTTTCGGGTTCCGCTGGATAGGTCAGGAGTCCACTACACGCAACAAGCGGCTACACGGGTAGCAGGGGTTGTGTGGCATGGGCTGGGCGGTTTTTTAGGTTAGATCGCCTTGGGCAAGTACAGAAAGGGCAACAGCCTCAACGGGTGCGGGGCAAAGTCAGGACATGCGGGGACCAAGCAGCAATCGGTATTGTAATTGTCAACTGTCGAAGCTGCGTTGGTAAAGTACCAGAACTTCAAGCGCTGATAGAAAGCACCGAAGCTGAAATCGTTATAGGTACAGAAAGCTGGCTTAAGCCAGAGGTAAATTCTGCCGAAATTTTTACAAAGGTACAGACGGTGTTTAGAAAGGATAGATTGCATGCAACCGGTGGTGGAGTGTTCGTCGCTGTTAGTAGTAGTTTATCCTGTAGTGAAGTAGAAGTGGGTAGTTCCTGTGAATTATTATGGGTGGAGGTTACACTCAACAACCGAGCTAGGTTAATAATTGGCTCCTTTTACCGACCTCCCGACTCAGCAGCATTAGTGGCAGAACAGCTGAGAGAAAATTTGGAATACATTTCACATAAATTTTCTCAGCATGTTATAGTCTTAAGTGGAGATTTCAATTTACCAGATATAGACTGGGACACTCAGATGTTTAGGACGGGTGCTAGGGACAGAGCATCGAGTGACATTATACTGAGTGCACTATCCGAAAATTACCTCGAGCAATTAAACAGAGAACCGACTCGTGGAGATAACATCTTGGACCTACTGATAACCGAACTTTTCGACTCTGTATGTGCAGAACAGGGAATCAGTGATCATAAGGCCGTTGCAGCATCCCTGAATATGGAAGTTAATAGACATATAAAAATGTGAGGTAGGTTTTTCTGTTTAGCAAGAGTAATAGATGGCAGATTTCAGACTACCCAACAGATCAAAACGAAAATTTCTGTTCCGACACTGACAATGCTGAGTGTTTATGGAAAAAGTTCAAGGCAATCGTAAAATGCGTTTTAGACAGGTACGTGCCGAGTAAAACTGTGAGGGACGGGAAAAACCCACCGTGGTACAACAATAAAGTTAGGAAACTACTGCGAAAGCAAAGAGAGCTTCACTCCAAGTTTAAACGCAGCCAAAACCTCTCAGACAAACAGAAGCTAAACGATGTCAAAGTTAGCGTAAGGAGGGCTATGCGTGAAGCGTTCAGTGAATTCGAAAGTAAAATTCTATGTACCGACTTGACAGAAAATCCTAGGAAGTTCTGGTCTTACGTTAAATCAGTAAGTGGCTCGAAACAGCATATCCAGACACTCCGGGATGATGATGGCATTGAAACAGAGGATGACACGCGTAAAGCTGAAATACTAAACACCTTTTTCCAAAGCTGTTTCACAGAGGAAGACCGCACTGCAGTTCCTTCTCTAAATCCTCGCACAAACGAAAAAATGGCTGACATCGAAATAAGTGTCCAAGGAATAGAAAAGCAACTGGAATCACTCAATAGAAGAAAGTCTACTGGACCTGACGGGATACCAATTCTATTCTACGCAGAGTACGCGAAAGAACTTGCCCCCCTTCTAACAGCCGTGTACCGCAAGTCTCTAGAGGAACGGAGGGTTCCAAATGATTGGAAAAGAGCACAGGTAGTCCCAGTCTTCAAGAAGGGTCGTCGAGCAGATGCGCAAAACTATAGACCTATATCTCTGACGTCGATCTGTTGTAGAATTTTAGAACATGCTTTTTGCTCGAGTATCATGTCGTTTTTGGAAACCCAGAATCTACTGTGTAGGAATCAACATGGATTCCGGAAACAGCGATCGTGTGAGACCCAACTCGCTTTATTTGTTCATGAGACCCAGAAAATATTAGATACAGGCTCCCAGGTAGATGCTATTTTTCTTGACTTCCGGAAGGCGTTCGATACAGTTCCGGACTGTCACCTGATAAACAAAGTAAGAGCCTACGGAATATCAGACCAGCTGCGTGGCTGGATTGAAGAGTTCTTAGCAAACAGAACACAGCATGTTGTTATCAATAGAGAGACGTCTACAGACGTTAAAGTAACCTCTGGCGTGCCACAGGGGAGTGTTATGGGACCATTGCTTTTCACAATATATATAAATAACCCAGTAGATAGTGTCGGAAGTTCCATGCGGCTTTTCGCGGATGATGCTGTAGTATACAGAGAAGTTGCAGCATTAGAAAATTTTAGCGAAATGCAGGAAGATCTGCAGCGGATAGGCACTTGGTGCAGGGAGTGGCAACTGTAGACAAATGTAACGTATTGCGAATACGTAGAAAGAAGGATCCTTTATTGTATGATTATATGATAGCGGAACAAACACTGGTAGCAGTTACTTCTGTAAAATATCTGGGAGTATGCGTGCGGAACGATTTGAAGTGGAATGATCATATAAAATTAATTGTTGGTAAGGCGGGTACCAGGTTGAGATTCATTGGGAGAGTGCTTAGAAAATGTAGTCCATCAACAAAGGAGGTGGCTTACAAAACACTCGTTCGACCTATACATGAGTATTGCTCATCAGTGTGGGATCCGTACCAGATCGGTTTGACGGAGGAGATAGAGAAGATCCAAAGAAGAGCGGCGCGTTTCGTCACAGGGTTATTTGGTAACCGTGACAGCGTTACGGAGATGTTTAATAAACTCAAGTGGCAGACTCTGCAAGAGAGGCGCTCTGCATCGCGGTGTAGATTGCTCGCCAGGTTTCGAGAGGGTGCGTTTCTGGATAAGGTATCGAATATATTGCTTCCCCCTACTTATACCTCCCGAGGAGATCACGAATGTAAAATTAGAGAGATTAGAGCACGCACGGAGGCTTTCAGACAGTCGTTCTTCCCGCGAACCATACGCGACTGGAACAGGAAAGGGAGGTAATGACAGTGGCACGTAAAGTGCCCTCCGCCACACACCGTTGGGTGGCTTGCGGAGTATAAATGTAGATGTAGATGTAGAACTACACGTCGTGCCAGAGAGCATTAACGCGACGAGGAAACGCACTACACTAATGACCAGGGCAGGTAACTGGGACGTTAACGGCCACGGGGTAGAAAATACTGCTGTTGCACTTCACGGGTAAGTAACATTCAATTTAATAATTAATCACAATATAGAAAGATAGCAGCAAGATTTCACCAACTTCAACGCATCATACGTTGCTGCCAGCCCGAATGGCCCAGAGAGCAACACCCCACAAATGAATGACGACATGTCACAGCAGTTGAGGTTTCATAACAGGTTAACTAATCACTCAACTTCAGCGTCCAGGTTTGGTGGGTAACGAACCTTGTCGCTCTCGCAGGTAGCCCCTCACAATCTGACAGCGGATGCACGCCGCCAGCGGTCCCAGCCTGGCCTTGTGCCACGGAGACTAGCTCACTGCTCTGTCCCAATCGACTGACCACATCCAGCACACAGGCAGCATTAAAATAACTGCTCAGTCAAAACAATACAAGCTACACGCTGTTCCACGAAAACACTTCCACAAACAACTCGAACTATACTAAAACCAGCCAATGTGGAACAACAAAGACGAATCAAATGTCGCCACACACAGAGAACCCAGAAGCAGTCGTTGACCAAGTACACGTCGTCCGATGTGATGACCGACAGAACGACCAACCAAGTTCGTCCCCACTCAAGTCGTGTGTTGGCAATGGTCGTGCGAGTCATGGCTATCCGAACCTCACTGCTGCTCCATCCCGACTAAACTCCCGACACACAATGATACGGAAATACTGGCAGTCACTCCAAAGATAGTGAAACACGTATGTATTCATTACCAGTGATGGCGAGGCATGACAGAATCTCTGACCAGAGAGTTATTTATCGTTGCTAGTCTGCGCTTGACCGCGCGAGTCGTCAGTAGAAGCATGTAGCGAGTCGGCAGGAACAGTTGCGTGTAGCGAGTCGGCAGTAGAAGTCAGTCTGCGCTAGTCTGCGCGAGTCTGCAGTAGTAGTCAGTCGGCAGTAGTAGTAGCGAGTGGACAGTCGTACTGAGCAGACGTCGGCATGCGTCGGCGGCGTGCTCTTCTTGCGACTCTGGTCAGGATTGTGGTGGACGATGAGTATTGTTGTAGAAGGTAATGAAGCAGCTTTGCGCACATCTAGTAATGTATGTTAATTGTAATTAATTTGTTTAAAAATAACCCAATAATAATTTTTTTTATAAAGTAACTCTTTTAAAGAAAAACATTCATTTCAATTTTAAAGAATATTTCCCATGCATTTCCTCCAAGAATCAAAATTAAAAATACGCCAGCATTGCACGAAGCTGTGTCGATAAATAAGAGCAGATATAGATGCAGTTTTTTTATTGAGGTAAGAATTTTGCTTTTGTTATTCAGAATACAGGGCCGAAGGTCAGCGCTGCTGTCCTTATAAAATTTATCAGGTTTAAGTATTTCTGTTCAGATGTTACATTCAGTTCATGGTTCATTATCTAATTAATATTATTGTGTGGTTTTTGGTCAATTTTCATTCGTTAATTATTGCGGGGATGTTACACTTGGCGACATCCGGACCAGGATCGTATTTCTTTGTGAATCTTCTAAAAAGTAGTCGTATATCTGCTCTTATTTACTTAAATATAATTAGCATTTGGCGCAACGCTTTTTCTAATTTGTCAATCTTTCTTCCACAGATCATCGGCGATTTGTTGCTCTTTGTTGTAATAGTGTTTGTTGGATTTTGCATTGTCTTTGTTTCAGTTGTGAACAATTGTGATTTGTGTAAAAATGCCGCGAAAGACTATTAACAGTACATCGCGAAGTATAATGAGTGAAATAGCCGACTTAAACAACTTGACCGATAGTACTTGCGACACGCAGTGTAATGATGACAATCCTCCATTTACGGACAATCAGTGCGTACCGATCACTAATAATGATTGTTATCTTAATGATGAACAAACGAATTCAATTGTGTCCTCTGTTAATTTAACGACAATTGATGACGCGGGACGTTATGTTGCAATGAGCGCTGTCCAGCTTGACACACCCGTTTTACAAAATTTACGTGACGAACAGACAAATTTTTCTAACGAAAATGAACAGTGTACTCGAAGTACGTCAGACTTATTTGATTCCGAGATAGTGACTAACAGTGCACATCCGATTAGCAAACATTTTCAAGAATCACAAAATGACCGAATGGTTACACAAAACGTGACAATTGCAGGTACACCATCAAACTACACAGATAATAGAGTAGGTAATATTGGCTTGGAACAAATTGTGGCAATATTGCTTCAACAGACTGAAGATAACAAACAATTTAGAGAAAATTTTAAACAAATCAATGAACACAACAAACAACTTATTAAAAAACAAGACGACATGATCAAAAAACTTGATGAACGGAACAAACAACTTAATGAACAGAACAAACAATTTAATGAAAGTTTTAAACAGCCGAACGAAAAACACGACAACCTTAACGAACAGAACAAACAACTTAGTGAACAGATTACAGCTGTTACCGTGCAACGTCATGATACTAAAGAACAATTACGTGACGAAATTAAGACTTGTGCTACGAACAATAGTGAAGAAATTAAATCTGTTCCACGTGAATTAAGTAATACACATGCAGCCACAACAGAATTACAAAGAGACGAAATTAATGCAGTCACTGAACAATGTTCCGAAAACGCAACACAGATACGCGACGAGCTTAATTTAAAGTCACCAGAACTTTCACACACTGTGGATATGGAAGTCGATAAGAAATGTGAACAACAGATCAGCCGAATTTACGAACGTATTAAAGTGACAGAAATGAAAATTGTTTCAGTCACTAACACGTCACAGCATACACCACGTTGCGAACACTTGTCACACTCACACAGCCAGTGTAACTTAAGTAATTTACAGAGACTACGCGACTTAAAATCCGAAAAGCTACGCGACTTAAAATCCGAAATGACACAGACAAACAAATTCTCACACGAACCTGAATGTGTTCTCAAATTCAGAGACGATAACGTTGATTATAAGCAATTTGTATGTGTAAAAAAATCTAAGGTATTCAGAAATAATAGAGCACAGATACACGCTTTGAACTAGATACGACAATCTGCTCTTGAATTTTTACCAACATCTCGTGTAATGCAGAAACTAAAATTAGCATGGATACAGCAATTTGCTTTCGAATTTCCACTGGCATTGCCTGTAACACAAAAGCTAAAATTTATTTGCAGCGCGTAATTGACCTCAGGGGATTCATTACGCTTTAATGAGTATGTGCCGTAGCGTGCAAAGGGCCCCGAGCCGTAGTAGTGCTGTTTTATCTTTAGTTTTCTGCACTGCTGCCCTCTTTTCTACTATCCTTTATAACTATCAAAACAGCTCTTTAACTATTGCCCTACCTAGTATTAAGAAATGAGTCAAGAAAACACGATAAGACAAGTTTTTAACGAAAGCGACAATTTTGATTAGACACTCCAGAAATGACAAACACGAGAACTTTAATATCAGGTGTAACCTCCCCGCGAAAATAGACGAAAATATTTAAATGTGAATAGTCATCATGCTAAGTGTAACCTCCCCGTAATTATTTTTAAGTGATATGAATTGAATGAAAATGCAAATAGAGCTAAATGTTAGCTTCCCACAGTAATAAAACTCAATGATAATAAAAATGTGAAAAATGTTAAGTCCCTACAAAATTAACGTTAAGATCAACCTGCTAAATTTTATAAGGGCAGCTGCGCTGACCTTAGGCCCTGTGCAATAATTAACCTGATAAATTGATTCTGGGAGGAAAAGCATAGGAAATATTGTTTCAATTGCAATGATTATTTTCTTAAAACGATTGCTTTGAGAACAGAATTATTATTGGGGCAATTCTTGAAAAAATTAATTACAGTTAACATACATTACATTATCAGATGTGCGCAATGCTGCTTCATTACCTTATTTAAAAATATACCTCGTCCCTAACTGTGACCAGAGACCCATGTCGACGCCCGCCGACTCCTCACACACGACTTCCGACTCGCAACTGAACTACATGCTCTCGCGACTCGCTACTTACAACTACTGCACTCACGCGCGGTCAAGCGCAGACTAGCAACGATAAATAACTCTCTGGTCAGAGATTCTGTCATGCCTCGCCATTGCTGGTACATATGAGACGTACGCGTTTCATAACCCTCCACTGGGGGGGGGGGCAAAAATTTGGCAGCGATGGTGAGTCATTTGGACTTGCCATGAGCAACAAATTTTTTCTTAACTAAGTAACTTTTACAATCACAGAATATTCAGATGTAGAACATGAATTAAATGTGGTGCACATGCACCGAGTACAAAACATTTCAGACAAAGACAAAAAATATATACAATGAGTACAGAACATATTAGCAAATCAGAAAAATGTATACACAAACCATATTGATAAATGACAAAAGTGCACACACACTGAAAAACTCTTTAGTATTTTCACAACAAATAAACATAATGGCAAAAAATCATGTTGACAAGTGACATAAGTGCACATGCACTGTAGTTCAGAATATATCAACAAATCGAAATGTACATACAATGAGTAGTAATCATGCTAGAAAATAACAAAAGTGCACTCGCACTGTAGTTCGAAAAAATGTATAGGCCATGAATACAAATGATGTTAGCAAAAAATGATTTTCACTATGTTACAAGAATTAGGATAGGAAAGGGAAGGATTGCATCATGGTTGTAGCACTTTAGGTTGCACGCAGCTGCACTGAAAGTCCATATCTTTCCACAGAAGTACAACACCAAGTCAGACAATCTGAAGTTCTTTTCCCAGAAGTATTTATCAGCGTAACCAAGACACTGAAATGTCGTAGTAATATTCCATGTTATCATTTTGGCAGTACATCAGGTACACCAAACAGTGCGACCATAATAACGCCTCCATCGCTAACGGTGGTGGACAGCATGTCGTGTCAACACCACGCTCTTACAAGGCACACCAACGTAGAATTAGTGCAAAAACTAAATATAGTGCTCCATGATCAAGAGGATATACAGGACAAATGGATATTACAGAAATTCAGGGTAGTTAGGTCAGAAAGTGAAGGACATTAAGTCACATACTAGTCTTCATTGGGAGTAACATTAGTCGTTTGCGGCATTCATAGCACAGTTATTGAACATTTCTGTACCATGTATGTAGTATTACAGAAAAATGTTCATTAATTGATTTACAGACAACATTGTCATTGGTCATTTCAATACCGTAATCAGTAGCGTTCATTTCCCAGTTACAAAGCATAATCAGTAGCATTCATTTCCTTGTTACAAAGCATTATTAATTAATCATTGGTCATTTAAATACAGTAATCATCTCAATACAGTAATCAGTAGCATTCTTTTCCCAATTACAAAGCATAATCAGTATCATTCATTTCCTTGTTACAAAGCATTATTAATCATTGGTCATTTAAATACAGTAATCAGTAGCATTCTTATTCAAGTGGCATATTATTCGTAGCTGATCAGCATTACTCCGAACTCTCTTAAACTGGTATCATTATTTGGGACCGGTAATAGATTTTTTTGTTAGCAATGCATTGCTTTGGGTAATTATAGGGGAAAGCAAAAAAAAAATTGCTTCTGGGTTGTTGCTGTAAATGAAAATGTGTAACGTCATTCGTCATGAGTCCGCTGTTGTAAGATTATGAAACAAGTAGAGTATATGTAATCACATTCATAAATGATATAGATTTAATGAACAACTGCTTGTAGCACATTAATTTCATAAATAATTTCTCCTGCGAAAATATATAAGAAATGGATTATTAAGCTGAAAGAAGAAATGCATTTTAAGCTGAAAAGTAGTGAACTTCGAATTAACAGGTAGTGAAATGTTTATAAAAATGTGTTCCATAGCTGTCCTTTCCAAAACCTTCCGTCATTATACTATGCAATGTAACACCTGCTGTCTAAGCAAACTGCAACAAATACTTAAATAACTACATAGCATAAATACATAACTTCAACAATATCCTCATCTGTAAAGAAAAAACTTCATTATCCATCACTTCATTATAGTAACTCCATTATTATCATCACCTGTAAAGAAAAACTTCATTATCCATAGTAGCATATTCTTCATCATTATTCATCAGCATTCATTATCATCTGCAAAAAAATCACTTCATTACTCATTACATAACTATTCCTTATCTCTAGCATATTTCATCACTAAAACTAAGATGTGTAGTTCTGTCTGACAGCTTGCATCAATCGCCTTGTATTCTGAAAGAAAAAATTAGTTAAGACTGCTCTTCTACGATGTGTATAGTATATTCTTGTTAATGCTTGTTAATCCCGATCCATTTACTCTTCATCACGAGGTTTGCATCTTCTTTCGTTCATTCCGAAGATGAAATTCCCATTTCTGTTTAATTTATTTCTTTTACGCATCATTTCTTTCTGAAATTGATGAGCAAAGATTAATGTCTTGGATTTACATCATATACTCACTAAATAATGACTGGTTTATGATAACATAATTAAGCATACAGCATACCATGACAGAAAACGTAATATGAAAAAAAATTAGACAGTATTCAAATGCAAAAATGTACACAGAATATCACAATGTAGCAGCAAAAATGTAAAACAGTCACGATATTGAGATATCATAGGCTAAAAATGTCAAAGTCAACTGGTGTTGTATCTTAATTATTTCACAGTGCATATGAAAACAATCGTACATAAATAAAAAAAGTGATGACAAGAAATGTGACCTTCTTTGAGTTCACCTTGTATGTTGTGTAGTTAGTAGAGGCGAGAATTAAAGACTTTAATGGAGAGAGAATTTAATAAAATTAATATTTCACTAGATAAAATTGCATAATTATTCATACGATACGTAAGTTTCTCTGAAAAAAATGTGCACAGTCTCAAATGTAACGACAAGAAGAGCGACCTGCTAACCTTACCTTGCCGGGCACTTGCCAAGAAAAATATGATAATCACCAATAAGTAGTCACATAAATATAATTGCAGAAGTAGTCATAAATGCGTAAATTCATCTGGAAAAATATGCACGGTCTGATGTGTAACGAAAAGAAGAGCGACCTGCTAACCTTACCTTGCCGGGCACTTGCCAAGAAAAAAATATGATAATCATCAGTAATTAGTCATGTGAATATAATTGCATAAGTGATCATAAAAATTAAAAAACGGCATCATAGCATGTTAAATCGTAAAGTGTCTTCATTCAATAAGGGGTTTAATATTGGAGACATGGTGGTTGCCTTTACTTTTTCTGGTTCTCAGAGTTTCGACGTGTGCTACATTGGGGTGAGGAATGCTGCGAATCCGATATGGACCTGCGTATAGAAGTTCAAATTTACTGCACTTACCTTTTATTCTGCTGGATAAATAGTGTGTATGTACTAATATTTTCTGTCCAATGTGAAAGTCACGGTGTATACAAACTTGTTTTTGCTGTCTTCTCCGGCGCTCTGCGGCACGTTTGATGTTGTTCAGCGCAATGTTAATTATTTCATGGTGTCGTAGTCGACGCGATGTTGGAAAGTTTACTAATTCTGTAATTTTGTTAGGTGGTTCAACATTTTTCAGTATAACAGACGGAGATAGCATAGTGGATTCATTTGGAATGGAATTAATTACATCTTGGAATGAGAATATGTGTGTGTCCCAATCAATATGTGTTTTGTGGTAGTATGTTCTACACAGTTTACAAATTTCTTTCATTAATCGTTCACAGGGGTTCGAAGAAGCATGGTACCTGGATATATAGATCGGAGAAATGTTTCCAGTTCGTGACATACGTGTCCATATAGCAGAACGAAATTGTGATCCATTGTCAGAAATTACCTTCAACACATGCCCTACATGAAATAGAAAATGCTTTACAAATGCTTTCGAAACAGTTTTAGCAGTAGCTTTGCGTAACGGAGTGAAAGTAACAAATTTTGAAGTGAGTTCAACAGCGACAAAGATGTAGCAGAAACCTCTATTAGTTCTGGGAATCGGACCAAAAATGTCTACAGCGGCCATATGTCTCAATTTAACAGGTACAGTGGGATATAATGGAGGAATATGTGAAGTTGTGTCTGACTTAGCTTTCTGGGAGATTTTACATGACGCTAAAACTCGTCGTATACGTTTCTCCATGTTGGTAAAATAACAGTTCTGTCTTAGTATAAGAAAACATTTTCTAGCTCCGTAATGTGCGTAACTTAAATGGGTATACCTGATTAATTTGTTAACCAGTTCGTCAGGAATGCATAACAGCCAATTGTTGCTGTCAGGGTGAGAGCGGCGAAACAGAATGTCATTGCGTACAGTGTAATGGT